>NW_026067944.1:5938222-6097243 GCF_014885135.2 Alexandromys fortis
CTTTATTTATTCAGGGCTAAATAGGACTTGCTTTCTTTTCAGTGGATCACTAAACATCTTCCTGTACTTTCACTTCAGAAATAAACTCGGACTGTAGCATGGGTAAACATGAAACAAATATATTTGTCTACCCCTGTTTTATCTAGTGCTTTCTGAAATGATTGGGGGTGCTGCTGATTCCACTTGTAAAAGGTGGGATCCTGCATTAAGGCCAAGACCCACTTCTTGAATAAGAATCACAAATAAGTTGAGTTCCGGTTTCTGGTTCTGGCTTCACAGAAATCTTGAAACAGGATACAGAAGAGTTAATCCGAAGCCCAGACAGTTCCCTGCTGATCTGGTAATGAGAGAGAGCTGCAGCTGAATGTCAATAGCTCCTTGTGAACTTGGGTAACCCAGCTGAGCCCTGAGCTTGCCAGAGCTGGAGGAGGTAATCAGCTTGACCCCTGTGACCTTCCTGAGGCTCTGCACCGAGCTGCCTGGAGAAGCCTCTTTGCGTACGATTCCCACACGCTGCTCAGTAGAAACCCTTTAAGGAGAACTGGACCTGAGTCAGCCGCAGGACGCAACCTAATATAAATTAGTCAATGCTGGCTATAGATTGCACAATACAGTAGGTACTTTAAAAAAAATGGATGGAAATACATCCTGGAAACCTTAGAAAGATTCCCAGCAACTGCTATGACATCTGCCCTTGCAGATTTATTAAAGCGAAGGTTACGTAAGAGTTCTGTAGGCCCTTCACGTCTCCTTGTGGAGGTGTATTCTATTGCGAGTGCTTGCCTCTCTGATTTTGGTAAATTCACTCTCTTTTGTCGTGTTGTTTATGTGCCATTATTCCCAGTACAAACCAAGGATGCCTTATACGAGATGTGCAGGTGTGCACATTAGAGATGAAGAGGTTACGTCACGCCATTTTTAGTGTATTGCTAAGCACACTGCTCCTTAGTGAGTTCAAAATCAGAAACTTGAACAATCCCTTCAGCTCCTGTCAGTCTTTCTGTGTTTAAACGTGTTGTTAGTAAAAGCACAATATTATTCAGAAACTGAGAAAGAGCATGCGAGTTCTTAACTGCACCACTTACATAACCATGTGGACTACACCACAGGAGTATTCCCATAAAAGTAAGGAAGAGTGACTTGTATAAGAAACATTCACCACCATCGACTGCAAACCTATAAATAACTCCCACAAGAAACAACAGAGTTCAGACCCTGAAGTCTCTTAAACATCACAAAACGATGCAGTTGGCTCAAGCACATGGGGTGGCGCATTAACAGGTTCAACTCAACAATACCTTATTCCATCAAGCTGCTAGAATCTTTATTTTTTTTACCCCTAGGCAAATTTACTATCATGGCCATTTCCGAAACACGCACAATCCTGGAAAATATTACGCGCTGTATTTGCTTATTAGAAAAAAAAATTATTGCGCCAGTAATTTCTCCAGACAAGCTGCACTTTACCTAATGCCACCAGTGCCATTCCTATTTCATGGGTTAAAGGGCAAAGAAGGTTCCACTTTTGGGTGGGCTAGGGTAGCAAACAGGACTGGGAAGTTCATGTGGTCACGTACTGCAAACATGGTGGTCTTTGTTCTCTGAACAAGCATGCATGGTTGGATAATGCAGAAAAAGATAAACATCTTACTCGCAGTTCTCAGTAACCGCAGCAGCATACCCAACAGTATGGTCCAAGGAAGACAGCTATAAAGCCTCCAGTGAGCTGAGGGCTGACCCATGGTCAAGGTTACTTGAGGAAAATGACATCTATATTTGACCACAAACATAGAAAGTCTCCCTGTCGAGGGTACGTTAGCCGGATTTGGCTGTTTCCGAGTCAAGCATCTTGTAACTGAAGCCTCAAACACCTCTGAACAAGCATCTTAAGGATCTGAGCCTCAAAGCAGGTTGGATTTTCAAAATCCACGTGCCCCGTGCCCAACCTATTGAGATTCTGTCCTGTCAAAGATGCTAATAAAACATATCTCCCTGGCTGATTTTTAAAAACACATAAGATCAGATCACAAGATAACTGGTTATTTTAGTAAAGTCTAAATTTGTACTTAGACTTTGCCTCTTAGAAAGCATCGCATATTTGTCTTGCCCTTAAAACCCTCCTCTTTACAAAGATCTGGAGAATTCCACACACGCAAACACAAAGACAAGATCTGCTTCGCCTCGCCAGACTGAGCGGGAACAGCCAAGCAGGACTCATTGCTTGGTTTGACCTCTTTTTTTTTTTCCTGGCTTTTTTGGTCCTGTAGCAGCACCAGCACCATCCACACTTTCCTGAAGGGAGAAGATCTTTATCAGAAATGTCCCCATAAATCAAAAGTACTTTGTGGAGAGGAAGGAAGAGAGCGCCTTACCCCACAGCGAGACACAGTTTTGTGGTACTCAACAAAGCGAGCTCCTGCTACCTATGACCTGAAAAAAATGAGGAAGTCTCAGAGATTGCTATGGTAACGAGTCTAAGTTAAACACACACATGTAACTTTTTGCCTATTTCGATAGTCTTACAGTCAAAACATAATTTTCACTCGTTAGCTGCCTGGCTATACCTACCTGAGGATTCAAAATGATCTTGGAACTAGGTGTGGTGTCCCACACTATAATCCCAGCACTTGGGAACAACATACTAAACTTCAGACCAACCTGGACTACAAAGCAAAAATTAAATTAAATTAAATAAAGTAAAAAGCAAAATAAAACCCATTTATAACCCTCTTCCTTTTTATTTTGGAAGGTATAACTCAAACTTCTCTTTCAATTTTAAAATCTACCTCCAAAATGATGGGCTTAACTTTAACTAAATGTCCATGAGTTACAATGGACAGAGTTGTGTGACTGTAAGCGGGTGGTATCTCAACAGGACAGCTTTAATGTTAGGAATGGCTATGGGGTGGAGGTAGGAAGGCCTGTCTTACCATCTACACCACTTACGGAGTCTGGAACATAGTGAACACTACAGTGTCAGAAGGAGCATGTGCTGTAATTTTTAAAATGCCACCAAGAGAAGTCACGGCATGCGACAAGGCCAATAGCAGGTTTATTGGAAGAGGAGAGGAAAGGGGCAGGAAGGGGACAGAGAGGGGGCCAGAGACCCGTTCCTGGGGGCAAGAGTGACGAAAAAGAGAGAGGGAGAGAAAGAGAGAAAGAGAGAGAGAGAGAGAGAGAGAGAGAGAGAGAAAGAGAGAGAGAGAAAGGTGTGTAAGACTCACCTTTTATTTATTTATTAAAGATTTCTGTCTCTTCCCCACCGCCGCCTCCTCCCATTTCCCTCCCCCTCCCCCAATCAAGTCCCCCTCTCTCGTCAGCCCAAAGACCAATCAGGGTTCCCTGCCCTGTGGGAAGTCCAAGGACCACCCACCTCCATTCAGGTCTAGTAAGGTGAGCAACCAAACTGCCTAGGCTCCCACAAAGCCAATACGTGCAGTAGGATCAAAAACCCATTGCCATTGTTCTTGAGTTGTTAGTATTCCTCATTGTCCGCTATGTTCAGCAAGTCCGGTTTTATCCCAGGCTTTTTCAGACCCAGGCCAGCTGGCCTTGGTGAGTTCCCAATAGAACATCCCCATTGTCTCATTGTGTGGGTGCATCCCTCGCGGTCCTGAGTTCCTTGCTTGTGCTCTCTCTCCTGGTGCTCCTGATTTGGACCTTGACATTTCAGTCCGGTGCTCCAATGTGGGTCTCTGTCTCTGTCTCTGTCTCCTTTCATCGCCTGATGAAGGTTAATATTCAGGAGGATGCCTATATGATTTTCTTTGGGTTCTCCTTCTTATTTAGCTTCTCTAAGATCACGAATTATAGGCTCAATGTCCTTTATTTATGGCTAGAAACCAAATATGAGTGAGTACATCCCATGTTCCTCTTTTTGGGTCTGGCTTACCTCACTCAGGATAGTGTTTTCTATTTCCATCCATTTGCCTGCAAACTTCAAGAAGTCCTTGTTTTTTACTGCTGAGTAGTACTCTAATATGTATATATTCCATACTTTCTTCATCCATTCCTCAATTGAAGGGCATCTAGGTTGTTTCCAGGTTCTAGCTATTACAAACAATGCTGTTATGAACATAGTAGAGCATATACTTTTGTTGTATGATAAGGCCTCTCTTGGGTATATTCCCAAGAGTGGTATTGTTGGATCCAGGGGTAGGTTGATCCCAAATTTCCTGAGAAAACTCCACACTGCTTTCCAAAGTGGTTGCACAAGTTTGCATTCCCACCAGCAATGGATGAGTGTACCCCTTTCTCCACAACCTCTCCAGCAAAGGCTATCATTGGTGTTTTTTATTTTAGCCATTGTGACGGGGGTAAGATGGTATCTTAAAGTTGTCTTGATTTGCATTTCCCTGATTACTAAGGAAGTTGAGCATGACCTTAAGTGTCTTTTGGCCATTTGAACTTCTTTTGTTGAGAGATCTCACCTTTTAAATGGGAACTGAGTGAATGTACCGTGGGGCTTGCTCTTAGTGGCTGCAGCTGAGGACAGTTCCTGTCAGGACCCCAAGGGCAGGCCAGTGCAGATGCCTGAATACTAACCCCGCTGATCACCAACTACAACTTCACAGAGCAGAGTTCTCACTGTGTAGATTGCTGCAATTGCAGCTTTGAGTTTTATAGAGTGAAAGAGGGGTAGGCTCTGACCCTTATCCGAGTAGATTAATATGCAAATAGACTAATGGAATGATAGCTCTTTTCAACTGGATAAAATGGCTCCTCTGCTGACTAAAGGATTTGTTAAAATATTTACTTCTGAACTGTTCCAGGTGACTTTATTTCTGTAGGGGATGAACCTGTGCATTTTCAGATCGGAAGTCGGGGCCTGGGGGTCACTAGAGGAGAAACTGTTCTCAGGAAGAATAGTATTTGGCACCTTTGCAAAATTTGGGGGTCTTTGCCACTTAGGCGCTTTAGTCCATTATTTCTTTTGCTACTCACGACAGCGGAAAAGTGAATGGAAGAAAAATATTGTTCTGTTTCAAAGACGATGTACCCGAGACCTGGATTATGAGGCTGATTGTACTCAGGTTCTCAAAGCTACTTCTCAGCAGAGGCAAGGTTCAGACATCTCCGTGTACCAAGTCCAACAGTGGGGGGCTGTTATGTTTGGTTTTATACTGTCCCTGCATTTCTATGACAGAGCTTTCTGGTCCGTGCCATGTGTCCTGTGAAACTACATCTCCCATGCAGAAACAGCTGGAAGGTGATGAAGGCTCCCTACCTTGTAGCTATGCAAAGTAAATTAACTTTCAAGGAGTCTGAAGCTGTCCAGAAAGCCGAGAGCCTCCTTCTTGTACTTTTAGTTTCATGTTTGCTGGGATCAGTCTTATTTTTGAAGATTTTGTCTGAGAAAGAATCAGAATGATTTTCATTCCCCCAAATAAATCTACTTTATTTATTCGTTTGTTAGTTTTGAGATAGAGTTTCGTTATGTAAACTTGCCTGGCCTCAAAACGGTAGTAGAGATCAGTCTGCCCCTACCTCTGCCTCAGGTGTGCTGAGGTTATATACACCACCACACCTGGCTGCATGGGACAAATGTGTACCAGTAATTGATGAGCCAAAAATCACTTAAATTATCTGTTTTATAATTAGTGTATATATACCATAATCAAAGGCAAAGGTATTAAGAAGGGTTTTTAAAGGTATTGTGTTCAAACATAGCATCCATTTATATCCCTTGCACAAAGAGCTGGAACCCAGACATTAGGCTCTATCAAATTCTGACAGCATAACTTTGGGTATGAACAGGGATAATATTAAAATAAAGTGCATAGAACAACAATTAGTTCTGGCTCAATTACACCATGGCAAATGATCTTCAGCCAATTATTATGAATAAATGTATAGCGTTCCTGCATTATTAATACATACGAGTCGCAAATTGTGTGATGTCCATTTTGTTCAGTTTATGTATTCTTATGTCTAGAGCTACATGAATTTCTTTTTCTAATTTCTTTTCCACTTTTTTAAGTTTCAAATTTTTTGCTGTAAAAGTTTCCCTAATTCTTTGAAAATGGCTTTTTTTTTCTTTTCTCTTTTTTTTTCTTTCTTTTCTTTTTTACCTAAGTGCTCTTGGGAAAAACTGCATTACAGTCATGTGTTGTAATTCCTGAAATTTAGAGGAATTGACACAAGGTATGAATGGAGATTGTTTGGGATTCTCTTTTGTCTGAAAGCCCAGAGAATCTAACTGTAGGACTGACTGTCTCCACTTCAGAGCCGGCTCCATCTTGGAGGTTATATTTGGTTCTGAAATCTCATTGCAATGGCTCCTGATTGAGGTCACACCCGTCTTCTCATATGGTGGTGTCTCAGGACTCTGCTGAGATAGGTGCTAATTTCTATCCTCCTTTATTTTCTACAAGTAGAATTAAAGTGAGACTGTTCAACCAGCTTTTTTTTTCCTTTTAAATTAACTTTCAGTGTGTTGAACATTCTTAAAATGAAGACAATATATCCACATGGGCCAGGGAATGGTACAGATTTAAAAGGGTAAAAAATATTTCTCTTGACTTGGTTATACTTTTCCCTAATTACCATGGCAGGTGCTAGTGACCTTGACATGTATGTGTGTATGTGTGTGTATAAGTGTGTGTGTGTGTGTGTGTGAGTGTGAGTGAATATACGTGTCTGCACATATGTGTGTTTTTGTGTATGAGTGTGCATATGTGCTCACTCATGTGCATGTGTGTGAGAGTTAGTGTGTATGAATGTGCATATATGTGTGTGATAGAGAATGTGAATGTGTGTATGTTGGGGGTATAGTTGACACTGAGTGTCTTCCTCAATTGCTCATCACCTTATTTCCTGAGGCAGGCTCTGTCACTGAGCTAGAAGCTCACCAACTTTGCTAGTGTATCTATCCATCTTGTGAAGGGAATCCCAGTTCCATTTTCTGAGCTTGGGACTGATAGGCAGGTCTGGAAGCCTACTCTGCTTTTCACAAGGAATCCAGGGACCCAAAACACTTGCCCTGCAAGAGCTTTATCTCTTGAGCCATCTCTTTGGCCCATGCAATTATTCTTTAAAAACTGTAAGAATGGTTAACACTAATTTATTGAAGCTGCTGTATTTTCAAATAAAACAGAGTTTTGAAAGAGTAGAGCTGTGTTTGACGTCCAGGGAAGCATACCTGTCTTATAGAAAACTGGTTTACCCAGAATCTTATGAGTGACTGCCTTATCCTGTCTTCTTAGCATAGGACAGAGCAAGGCTTGTAGCACGTGGAGGCCCAAAAAATGTGAGCCTATTTCCACCTAGACCAAAGGTCAGTGGGTTGGAATTTACCTTTATTCCTTCAAGGTTATTGTTTGTTTCTACTGCAAACAAAGATCCCACCTAGATTTAGGTCAGAGAGTTCTGCTCTCTCAAGGTTATCCAGACCTTGAATTTCAGGAATAGAGACACATTTCTACTCTAAACAAAAATCTAAGGATCTAACTCCCTTAAGGAGATAACTATGGATTCAACCCAGGGAGTGGTTTGCCTACAGAATGTTTTGATCTAGGGTGTGAGCATGGCTTGTTTTATTCTAGTAATAGAATGTATAATTATGAATGTAGCCCTCAACCTTCAACTGATCTGTCTATTTCCTTGAATCATGTTAATGCTGTTTTTGTTTGTTTGTTTTTTGTTTTTTAAATCTTACTCCTACTTTTTGAGGCCAGGGGTATTTTAAGCAATTGGAAATTAAATGCCGGTGATTTCAGTTTTCCCTGGAACTCCCTCCCAGCACTGTTCTATCATTTCTGTTTTATTATTTTTGCATGATTGTATTCTTTACTTATATTTCTGATCCCCACATCCCTACCCTGGCAAGAGGTATTTTTGTCAAGGCTGGTCCCCAATAGTTACATAAAAACTATAGGCTTGAGGCAAAAAGAATGCACAGACCCAGGTTTATTTAGTAGGAAAATCATCATCATCATCATCATTTATATCCTGGCAATACTTAAGTATGCAAGAGCAGCCCGTTTATAGTGATTCTCCAGTTGTTCCTATCCTGGGCAGTCCTAGATGCTTGTGTTTATTGTCATACCCAAAGTTCCACAGTCTTCCTTTATGCTGTCCATCCAGTGTTTTGTGGGCCTTTTTCTTCGCCTTATCCCGTACACTCGTCCAAGCAGTGCTATCTTCAGGTATCTGCCGTAATTCGTATTCATAACATGGCCAAAGTATCTCAAGTGTCGCACCGTATCCTGTAGTCTACTTCCTTCTGTAGATGGAGATGTTTCTTAACGTCATTGTTGCACAAGCTGTCTCTTCATGTGATGCCTAGAAACGGCTCCCTATTTAACCTCCTTAGATTTCTGGAACATGGAAGGGTGTTCTTTAAAATTCTTATTATGCCGTCCTTGTAACTAAGCAGGTCCAGTGGCTTCCATTTCTCCAAAAGAATCAGCTGAAATTCCATATCAGGACATGGGGAACTCTTGTCCTGCTGCAGAATGTCACCTCCTGCTCCTCCTCTTCCTCTGTCCTGGTCCCTAATCACACACACACAGTACTTACATTCTATTTGGGTCATTGTACCTCTTAGATGGTCTATGTCATGTGTTTTTTTCCCTTCATGTACTTGGGAAATGGTCACTTTTCTTTTTGTATTAACTGGTTCGAAACTGAAGGAGGTGGGGCTTTCCTCCTGCAGCCTGACACTCTCTCTGCAGGTCTCGAAGGTTCTCAGTGTTATTCTTAAAAAATGATCCCCGGGCGGGTTGGCGGAGCCCGCCATGAGAAAGCGGCTACAGGAGGGCACGCGCCATGACCACGGTGGCGGCAGGTAACAGACACGTAAACACAGGAAATAGCCATAAGTATTTATTAAGGAAGAGGGAGAAAGAAAGAAAGAAAGAAAGAAAGAAAGAAAGAAAGAAAGAAAGAAGGAAGAGATAAAAGGAGAGAAAAGAGATAAAGGAAGAGAGAGACAGAGGAAACGCGTGCGCATGCCAAGGGAGCAGAAAGAGAAAGGGTCCCAAGATGGTGATGGGCAGGTCAGAGGTTATGGGAGTGGGCGTGGCTAGGGCAGGGGCCAAAAGAATAACACTCAGAACCTTCTGGTAGCGTATGTGGAGGATTTGTCTTCTCTTTCCTGTAGCACAAATTCTAATTCTAATAATAAAAACTGAGAGTCAGATATTAGGGGGTGAAAGCTGAAAAATCAGAGAAGCAATGCAGTCAGCTGCAAGGTCTTCCCTGTTTGAAACCCTCAGACTGGAAGGAATAGCCTGTCTCTACAAGTTCTCATACCGAATGACTTCACCATGAAATCTCATACTGAATCCTGAGCTCCTGTGTCCTCCTGCCTTATATTCCTCTCTCAGCCCAGCCATATCACTCTTGTCTCCACCTCCCTAGTTCTGGTATTAAAGGTGTGAGCTCTGTTTCTCTTTTAGACTGACTGGATCTTGTGTAGTCCAGGATGGTCTTGAACTCACAGAGATCCTTCAGCATCTGTCTCCCAAGTGCTGGGATTAAAGGTGTGTGCCACCACGACCTGGCCTCTGTGGCTAATTAGTATGGCTAACTCTGCACTGGGATCTTCAGGCAAGCTTTATTTGTTACAGCACAAGCAAAGTATTTCTACACATTCCCTCAAAAATACTCTGAAGACTGGGGTTTTTGTTCGTTTGTTTTATTTTTTTCCAGGTTGAATTCTGATGCACTCAGCACGACATTCCTAGGTCCACAGATATACTAGAGGAGAAAGAGAGAGAGAAAAGAGATAGCATGGCAAAGCAAGGAGAGGGAAGGAGACAAAGTGGGGGAAAGGGAGAAACGCCACTACTGAACAGACCTTTTTCTACATAAGTCAGAGTTTAGAATCGATTTTATTTCTTCAGTCTGAATGTTGGGTATTGTGTGAAGAGGGGCAGGCTTGAGCTTTTTTTTTTTTTTTTTTTAATCTTCCTTCCTTTTTACCCAAATGAACAGTGCACAAGTTACTATTCAGGCCAATGACCTCTAAAGAGAAAAATAGTACTGATGAAATGTTTTCAATGTACTAAAAATATTATTTAAATTTTAAGGAATTAACTCTCCTATTTTGTACCCGGCTCTTAAGGCTATGTAGTAATAACTCTGCTACAGCTCCTCATGAGTGCTGAAGTCAAAGCAATCATTTTCTTGTTAAGAGTTAGCCTTTGAAATCTAAACGAGCACAATTTCTCTCAAGTTTATTTGCTTCCCATGTTGAATTGGAAATTCAAGCCAAAAATAACCAAAACTTCTTACTGAATAAAGTTCTGTGTAAACACCAGGTAAACGTTAATTATTTTGCAGCTTTATGTGTGTTTTTAGGTCATGAGATTCGTCTGTTTTTACTTCCTCTTTAGTGGGGAGGGGCGGTTGCTGGAGATTCTTAACTATTTATGGATTTCACTCCTCAGCAAGCTCAGCTGAATTAAGGGCTCCGTGTTATTGGGTCTTAGCAGAAACAGAGATTATTCTTCAAACATAGTTCTGTTTGCAGATAGGTGTGAAGGTCTTGCCTTCTAATGGTTAGGGCTGACACCAGGTTCAGAAAAGGGCAGAGGGCTGCTCTCGTGTTTTGGAAAGTGTGGAATACAGGTCTCATTGCAGTGAGAGGTGGCCACTGGATGCATTAAAACAGGAAGGCACTGCCAACTGTCGCCGCGTGGTTCCCTTTGCTATTCACACCTCCTCTTGTTGCTTTGCAAATCTCCAAGATTACCGGAGTGCTCAACAAAATACACACAGGAATAAATAAGTAAACAAACAGCCAGAGGCCTGCGGGGAGTTGGGAGGATGGGCCTTGGCTGCTAACTTGGGGAGCACCCACCTTCTAGTCTCGGCTCCTCACCCTGATAGCCTTGCTTTTGTCCTAATACTGCCCTTCACCCGTCGCAACCTTTCCTCTTTGAACACAAAGGCTAGCAGGCAGGAAACCCGCCTATCAGCCTGATCAGGAAACCCGGTCCAAGGCCGTTCAGTCCAGGGCCTTTCAATCGAAGGCCAGTTGGTGAGTCTGCAGCTAAACTTTAAAAGGCAGTTCCTGGATTCCCAGTAGGTCTGAGCCCGACTACTCTGCACATCACAGTAAGGACAGCCTTCGTTTGTTTACCGTGGTATTGCCTGCAGCCGGGCAGAGGCCCCGTTGTCCTAATTTCATTTTCCTGTTTATAGATCGTGAGCCGTTCTTTCTTCCTTTCCCCTTACCTAGCCTGTTTCTATGATCGTTTTCTTTCTTTGGTTTGAAATAGATCCTGTGGGCACCTGAAAAGCACAAGGTAAGACAGTCAGGGGCTAAGTGGTATGGAATTGTCTTTCCATCATACTATACACACAATGAAGGAAGCCTATCAGCAGAGACGAGTCCAGAAAACAAACCAAGAGCACCTTTAGCCTAGAACAGCAGCTGGTTATTCTCATGCGTTTTTGAATAAAAGGATTTTGAGAGAATATTCAGGTGACGGAAGCTAGACAAATCAATCTATTCCAGTTCCTCAACCCAAGAGCAATGGTAACTTGGCCCAGACCTACAATGTTGAAAATAAACACTTACCTCTTCAAAGGAACACGGGGAGTAAGTTTAAAAATTGTGTAAGATGAAGCCGGGCGGTGGTGGCGAACGCCTTTAATCCCAGCACTGGGGGGGGGGGGGCAGAGGCAGGCAAATCTCTGGCTGGAGTTCGAGGCCAGCCTGGTCTACAAGAGCTAGTTCTAGGACAAGAACCAAAAAGCGACGGAGAAACCCTGTCTCAAAAAACAAAAAAAAAAAAGAAAAAAAAGAAAAAAAAAAGGAAAAGAACAAAAATTGTGTAAGATGGAGACCCCAAACCTATGAGAGAGAACAGAAGATTGAAAATTGGGAAACAAATAGAAACCATCACAACTGATAACATTTTAGGGAAATTTAAAAGAAATCAAAAAGGTAAGGAAACTGCTTTTGCAGTGAACCCCAAAACATCTAAAAAGACTTTCAGTTAAAGATACTGGTTTGGTTATACCAAATTTTCATTTAACATTATTTCTTTATATAGGTCTATGCTAACACTATTATCAAAGTTATGGTCAATCCAGTATTTGCCTTATTGATGTTATCAATACCCCATATTTAAAATAAATTCTTTTATTTTTATTTTCTTCATAGAACTTAAATTGCTTCCCCTAAGCTGTAAACCTTAAAGTATTTTTCTTCCATTGTCCCGTGGTTTCTAGGATTTATCTCTCCTGGTTATAAATTCCTATATTCCAGACTTGAACCTGGAAGTGTGTGAGGGGTCTCCTCAGCCATCAGAATGTCCACTTGGTCACATACTATGCTAATCCCATGGCCAATAACTAATACCAAAGCCTGGGTCTGACTAGTGGTTTCAGCCCGGGCAGAATAGCAGCAGACAACCATGGTGACCTCTGTGTGAGTAACCTGGCCCTGAGCCCTGACCCATGGGTGGGGCTGGCGTATTGCAGTCCACACCCACTGCCTAATCCCTCTGACTCCAGCGGAACTACAGAGGAAGGAATAGGCTGACTCTTACCTACGAAGGGTGTAGAAGGAGGAAGAAGGAAGATGGCCAAACAAGCCTGAGGTGAGGGAATTTCCGGGCCTCCACTGATCCCCACTTGGGAGAGTCGAAGTATTTTGGCTTTAACAGATGGCTAAAAAGATCACTGCAATCGGAAACCAGTGTTCAGCCTGTTGATTTCTCTAAGCAAAAATAATTTACTGAGGAGCTAAATCACCCTGGATAAGAGATGAAATGGGGTCATCTTTGGAGTCCTCAGAACAGAATAGCAAGTGAAATCCCACTGTTTGGAAAACACTTGTTATCATACAACCTTGCTGTTGCTGTTGTTAAATCAGATCGCCAGTCTGTGTAACACAACAGGGCTATTCTACCAAGGAGCTGGGAAGTTTTTTTTTTTTTTTTAAAAAAAAAAAAAAAGAACAGTGGCTGCTTCATAATTTACATGAAAGTTTGCTTTTCCAGTTGTCTCTTAGACATTTGTGTTTGGTTCATTATATTCTCTGCTAAGTAAAGGATCCAGTAACCAACTGCACAGGAAAGAAACCACACAAAGCTTTGCAGGTCTGGACAAGGATAAGAAATTCATGTCCCGGTGTTGGGGGTCCCAAAAGATGGGAAACTGCACAATCAGAAGCTGAGACACCTCACCAAATCATCCCGGCCTTCAGTACGACCTTTGAGAACCAACACTTAGGAAAGACAGGCAGCTAGTAAAATTTTGAGTCAACAAGCAAAGCAAAACAAAACAAAGCAAGCAAACAAACAAAAGAGTAGGGGAGACTACTGCTTTCTCGACTGTTTTCTCCAAAGAGACTTTTGAAGAGCTCCCAACAGTCCTGGATAAATTGTTAGCTATGGGAATCAGCAAGATTCCTTCACTCACCGCTATGGGCCAGGGTAGTTAGTGGACACAAATACAAGAAGATATAGTCATTCGCTCATCCTTTTCAATCAAAAGGCTAAGGAGAGAGGAAGTCTTTGTATGTGAACTCCCTGCCTTTAGTTTCATTTGCACACACACACACACACACACACACACACACACACACACACACACACACTAGCTCAGAGGATCTGCGGCTCTCTCCACGTCCTTCATAGGCTCTCACTAAATGAAAAGCCCTTAGAGGCTGGTTGACTCCTTGACTGATTGACTCATTCTTCAGTCATCCATTTAGCAGACATTTGTTTAGGAACTGCTTTGGAAAACTCACAAGGCAAGCAGAAAGAATGCAAAGGCAGAAGGACGTTGGGTTTTGCCCTGGAGAAGCTCATGGTCCAGTGATGAAGACAGACATGAAAACAAGCACTTTGGTTATGAATTGTGGCTTACAAGTTGAAGTGGATGTGCAAAGAATGCTATGTGCTTTCATCTTCTTTAAAAGAGAATGGGGGTTTCTCTGAGCTCTTGTTCTGTTCAGTATCTTGGAAATTCTATCGTAATCATTCTTGAGATTCACTCCTTGCATTGTGCCGCTACCATCAGAAGTTCTGAGGTCTCACACAGCCTACAACACGTAAGGAGACATGTCCAATTCTGGGCTATTCCTGAATGTTCATGGACCAAGATGAGATGATTATTTAATACCTGGAAGCCCCACTGTCTCCATGATACATCTAGGACACTGGATCCTTAACTGGGAGCCTGGTGTCCAAGGCCACCTTTTAGATACCTAAGTAGCCAGTCCTTTCCTCTGCTTCTGCTTCTTTGCACGACTCTGAGAAGGAGTAGAACATGCCTGGATCTTCACATTCATAGCATTCATCCAGACTCCTTTTCCCTGATGGCTTCGCTTTTTTTTTTAAAAAAAAAAAATGTGTATAAGCTAGCATAATAGGGTACTATCGAACATTTAGCAAACAAATACATATTTGAATTATTAAATTATTATGACCATTGACCCTAAAGGGAGTGTCTCCATGATGGTCATGCCTTGAGCCACATACCTCACCCCAGGGAGATCCACCGGACTTCATCCCCTAGACTGTCCCTTTAGCAGACATCCAGCCTTTTTTCCAAAGTTTAGTCCTCTTCTCTTTCCTGGGGGATCAACTTTCCTGTCCATGCCAGGTACCATTTGGTGACTGCCAGCACCCCATTACACTACATGCTCAGAATATAAGAGTTTTTGTATTGGTTTGTTTTCGTTTGTTTTTTTCCTGAGCCAGCATGTCTCTAAATAGCCCTGGCTGTCCTGGAACTCACCACTATGTAGACCAGGCTGTCCTGGAACTCACAGTGATCCACTTGCCTCTGCCTCTCAAGTGCTAAGCCTAAAGGCATGTGTTACGATGCCTGGCAAAGAGTTCTAAACTAATCAGATTGGTGGACAGAAGCTTTGATGTGACAATATGAACAATAACAGCTCCAAGGTTAATGGCTCCATCAGAACCAGTCTAAACGAGAAGGGCTGGGACAGTCACCAAGTGGAAAAGTAGTCTGACACCCAATGCAAGGTGAGTGATGTTGTTTCAAGATTTCCTAAGGTAACAGAACTAAAAAGGAAAATTAACAATCAGAAAAGGTAGAATAGTGTATTTATCTTCTAGAATTTTCTGTAGTAGTTATTGTCTAGATTTTTCTGTAACTAAGTACTACAAGCTGGATGAAGTAAAACAGGAATTTATTCTGGTTCCATTCTGGAGGATATGCATCCAAACTCGAATTGTCAAGGGTCATACGCCCACTGAGACTCTGAACCCATCCATCTTGGCTTCTTCCTACTCTCTGTAGTAGGAGCCATCAGTGTTTGTGCTGTTTGACCTTTGTCTGTTGTCATAGGGAGTTCACTGTCTGTGTCTCTGTCCTTTTTTAAGAGCCTAGTCAGACTGAATTAAGAGTCTACACAACTCCAGAATGACCTCATTGCAAAGCATTTCTTCATTATGTCTGCGAAGGCCCCTTCTCCATGTAAGGTCACATTAACAGATCCTAGGAGTCAAGACTTAACATATCTTTGGAGGCAGCATGATTCAATCTATATGTGGGGCGGTGGAAAGAGCACCGGCTTCAGAGCTGTGGTTAAGTTGTCTCTCAGGGGTCAGATGTATTATTTGTGCAAACAGGAGCAGCTCCAAAGTGCTGTGATTATCTGAGCTTCCCTTGATTCTAAAAATGAAATACACCTCAAGGCAAAAAACTGAAGTAACTAATTGAAACTGTGTGTTCAGATCAAAACTGCAGTTTGAGGAACCAGGGATTACATAACTAATAACCTAAGCCCTTACTGGCTCTGGCTGCATTAGGAAGCATTGCTTATGAAACAATGCACTGGGCTTAAACAATTTCTTCATTCGGGCAGAGGATAACTGTTCTTGTGTAACTGCTGTTCCCCACCCCTCTCTCAAAAATGCACTTTGATAAATATGTTTGGGAGAAACAACATGAAGAATAAGGAAATGGGAAACTTTAGTTTACTGTCTAAATCTCATCTTCCCTCACAATAGTTTGAATTTTGAGGGCTACAGCAATTATTCAAGGTCTTGTTTTAGGTTAATTGCAAAATAAAGATCACCACTAAAGATTTTCAATTCACCATCTCTCTCTACATCCCCCTCCATTAGTTCTTGTCCATAATTGTACTATAACTGATGCATGAGTCATATTTATAGCTTGACTCTGTCCTCAGAATATGTCACAATGTAGGGCAGCCTTGCCCGTTGATAACTGGCCAATTATCCTCATCTTTTATCCTCTCAGCTTTACTGGTTTCTGTGGTTTGATTGTGCAGGTGGACGAGGAGCATCTTGCTGGGCTTCCACATTGCATTGATCCTAGAAACCCCGAATGTTGACTTCTACGCTATATCCTTGGGAGGGACAATTTAGATAGAGCTTTACAGGTAGTTCAAATGTAAAGTTAGGGGTATCGGGAAGAGCAGAAGGAAAATGGACTTAGAGGCTTAATGCATAGAACACATCTAAACAAGACAGATCTAGCTCATCACTCATTATCTTAATTAAGGCACCTATGGCAAAATGTATGAGTTGAGTAGTTTATAAACAGGGGAAATCATAGTTCGAGAAGCTGGGAAATCAGACATCAAGGAGAGGGGAAATTTACTGTCTAATAAATGCCCTCTGCTTCCCCCACTTGCTCTGAATCCATTGTAGAAAGAGCAATGGAGCTAGTTTGTTGAGGGCTCTTACCCCTTTTGTGAGGTCAGAGCACTCTTGTCTTAAGGACTTCCCAATACCACAGCTCTAAATATTTTCCTACTGGACACTGGGTTCCAACATAGGGATTTGTGCTCAGACCACCCATAGCAATGCTCTAGTTTCAGACACGTACCACAGTTATGCAAAGACTTTGTTTCAAATATTTGCTTTTTTTTTCCTGTGGGAAACAAGGAATGACTGAAGGCTTGTTTGGGGGACAGTGGTAAACCTGAGCAGGCATTTTTAATAAATGATCCCTTTAGCAACACAGAAGATGGCCAGTGAGAGAGAAGATTCACTGGGGAAGCTACATGACTGTGAAATCAGTAGATATGCATGTAAGATGTCAACTGTTCAGAACCAAAACCTGCTTGACATTGGCCTCGAAATGAAATTCCCGGCCCTGGAATATAGGAGAATGACGTGACCCTCTGAGTGTGTGAGGAGGACTCTTTTCTATTTTGGATGTGTTGAGTTGGAGGTGACTTCAGGACAACCGAGTGAAGACGTTCCCTGGGAAGCATGAGGTCACTATCTCTGCTCTGGCTTGTTTATAGCGAAGACTCCCAAGGGCACAGACGGATGCTCTGTCCTTTGCTGAATTCAGATGTCCTGCCCTGTGTTTATTGAACCCACAGTGGTTACTCAGTAAATTCCAGTTAAGATCTTCACATGGTACCTTTGATGGAAAACCCAGCAGAGATATCAGCAGTCCTACTTAGCTGTTAAGCCTTGGGTGTTGAGAAAACCATAAACTTAACATGCTTAATGTAGCAACTTCTAATCAGTATATTCATCTGAAATCAGCTTTTCACTGCAGAATGCAAAACCATGTTGGAATAACTATGAAAAGGGAGGAGATTTCAGAAGTTTTCTGGAATTTTCCAGAAGCTTCAAGGGCCCTCAATAAAGAGGAATGATCAGGAAACATCCCTTACTCTGTGAAATGCGAGAGGGGAAGGGAGGGCGGAAGCTCTAATGCCGAAAGCAATCGTGTGTTTTAGACGTGCCCCTGGTTGGCATGCTCATAAAAATCTGTTTACGGGGGAAAGTTGAGCTAGAGCCACATTGTGCCCTTACAACCAGAAGTCTCAATTTCTGGTCGGCAGGGAGAAAAATATGAATAGGGCAGAGGTAAAAGAGCAGCACTCCATATTAACCAGTAGCTATGCCGGGCCGAAAGCAGCTGTTCAACCCCAGAGAGGAAGAACACAGCGTCTGGGCTCTTCCAGCCTAGGATGCAGGGGGCTGGGGGCAACACTGGCTTCCAGTTCTGACTGTGTAGAGAACAGAAGTTCTGCTGCTGACCTTGGGTAAATCACTTTACCTTGTACACGGTTTCATCTCTGTTATTTTCACTCCTTCGCACGTTATCTTGTCTTTTGATTGTCTCCCCTGCAGCCTTTGTAGAACAATCGCACTCCAGATGTATAAAATAAACCTGGATTTTTTTTTTTTTTTGGATGATGTATCTTTCCTACTGAGAGGCACTCCTTTTCTTGTCGCTAATAATGAGAATTACCAGTGTAGATCTTGACTCACTTGTGTCAAGATGATGTGAGCGAATCGAAGGTCACTTTGAACATACTTTACCCTGCCTCCCAGGCACTGCTGATAAAGGAAAAGACAAAAGAGCAAAGACAAAATTAACTTTTAATTTCCCATGGAAGCCACAGAGAGAAACGTAGCGATGGGCGAATCTCTTCAAATACACGATGGAGAATCCCACATTGAGCATTTATCTGATTTGACTTATCAGATAAAGCCAAGTGTGTAGCTATTTTAAATCTATAGATAAAGCCCCAGCTCTCAGAACTGATAAATGTCAGTGATACTTTTTCATATCTAATATCAGTCAAAACAGCGTTCATTCCTATAGTAGATGAATAAGCAAACAATAAGCTATATAAAGTTTCTACCTGAAATAGTTTTTCTTCTATGCAATTGTGTGCACCTACATGATTTAACATAATGAGCACCGATCTTCCTCGCCTTCCAATGAATTAGCTACCATGTTTTCAATTATTTACTTCCAAATTCTATACTGTCAAGAAGATATTAGTTAAGAATCTGATTCATTTTGCACTGACTTATTCCATGAAATTACTTCAATAATTACATTGGTAAAGCATTAGCTACATGATCCAAGCGAACATTTATATGATTTATAATAGCTAAAGACAGCAAATTTACTTTACTAAACACCCTACTCATGAATGGCCTATGACATTTGAGGTCAACTGATTGGTACTCTCAGACAACAGATATGGGAAGCATTTTCAAGTATTCATTTTTTTATGTAGATTTTTTTCATCTTTTCAACTTTGTTAGGCAGATGCAGATCCGAATCTCAGCAAGGTTAACATTACAAGGAAGACAAACTCTTGGCTTCAAGAAAATTTAATTCGGGAATGAAGGTTAGAGAACTATGAGAACCATTACTTTGTTCATCAATGTGCTTGATCCTTATTTTACAGATGCAAATAAAGTCCACACTACTATGCTTAAGTGCAATTGGTTTCATACTATTACTACTGACTATGCAGAAACATATTTCACCTGTGATGATACAGTTTCCTAATCCCAAAAACTCATACTTAAATGTGATACAATGGTCAAAACTCACACACAAAATTATGTAGTATTGACTTCAGACTTGACATGCTCAGAAACTGTCAAGACACTTAGCGTCCCTCCACAATGAGAGCTTTTGAAAACTGTGTAACCATTGTGCCTTACTGGAAATGAAAAGAGATTTACAAAGAAAAACATTTCAAATTCTGTTGTCCTCTCATGTGTGCGTGTGTATGTGTGTGTATGTGGTGTGCATTTGAGTGTGTATATGTGGGTGTCGTGTGTGTATCTTTGGTGTGTGTTTGTGTGTGTATGTGCATTGTGTGGTGTGGATTGCGTTTGGTGGGCTACTCAGTCTAGGGGTTAGTAACCCACCCGCAATCAGTTACTCCAGGGTCTCGGAGGGACGCTACCTGGAAGGGAGTGAGCTAAGACAGAAGAAGGAGGCCAAGCAGTTTTGTCAAAGCCTCCGTTTATTAGGGACGGGTTACAGTTTATATATGGTAAGGAATGGGGGGCAGGGTAACTGGATTCTTGCCGCGTGTTCCAGGTCACGTAGGCCAGGAGGTAGGCTAGGAAGTCAAGTGGCCACACCTGGTTTCCTGGATAGCTGGAATGTGAGGCGGGTTCCGCTAAGAGATTGCTGCTAATTGGGTGAGGGGCATTCTGCAGGCTCCCCAGGGTGATGGTTCCTGTAATGATTGTTAGTGGGGAAATGGCTCCTGACAGTGTGGTATTTTTGTATGTGTGGTATCTAGAATGTGTGTGGTGTATGTGGTATCTATGTGTGTGGTGTGTGTGTGTATGCGAGTATATGTGGCGTGTGTTTATGTGTGCATATACATGGTGTATGTGATGTGTGTATATGTGGTGTGTGTTTATGTGTGTGTATATGTATGTGGTGTGTGTATATGTGATATGTGTTTATGTGTGTGTATGTGGGATGTGTATATGTGTGTGGTGTGTGCATATTTGGGTGTGGTGTGTGTATTTATGTGTATATATGCAGTATATGGTGTGTGTATCCTGAATATCCACTGTTTCAGGCTTCAAACATCCCTTTTACACAGAGAATATTAAACTAAAATCCTGTGCTTGCTCTTAAATAGGACAACTGGAAGTAATATTAAAAATGGTCAGAAAAAGCTGACTGTGGCAATGTGTGCCTCTAATCTCAGCAACTGGGAGGGATGGGCTGGAGGATCAGAGATTCAAGGTCATCCTAAGCTACATAACAAGTTTGAGGTCAACCTGGGCTACGTAAGACCCTGTTTCAGCAAAACAAAATAAAGCAAAACACAAACAACAAAAAAGGGAGGCCAGAATGACACCAATGGAAATAGAAATAATTTCATTTAAAATTTCTGAAACGTGGAACTAAGACATAGCATTAAAATTACATTAGAACTCACAGAAAATAACAGCTAGGTAATGAATAAATGTACCAAATAAATTACAAATTCATAAACTTTCTGCTGTGGATTGAATTGTGCCATCCCCAAAGTCAGATTTGAAGTCTTTTTAGTACTTCAGGGTATGTTTTGATTTGGAAAATAAAATCTTAAAAGGACAATGACTTAAAAAGAGGCCATTAGAGTAGGCCTCGATCTAACGTAGCTGGTGTCCTTATAATGTACATGGGAGTACTTACAGAGTAATGCTGAGAAGACAGATCTTTATGCCAAGGACACTGCCTGGGAAAAGGCCCTTCCCTTTGGCTCTCAGAGGAATTGGTCGTACTGAGATTGCAGTCTTGAACTTCAAGGACTGCAAGACAGTTATCTGTAGCTAACTAAGCTTGCACACACAAGCGCACGCACCGCATACATGCGCGCACACACACATGTGCGCACACACACATGCACACACACACACAGTAACATAATTTACATACTGCTTTGTAGACTTTATTTCTTATTCACAAAAGAACACCTTTCCATACTTACCATTAATGTTAGCGGTAACACTGGAAATGCACATTGAGCAGTCATTTGATACCAGGCTCTGTTCTTATTTCCACCACTGCTGTCCTTGTCTTCCTTAAATGCACACTAACTTAACAGCTAGACAGGACTCCCTTATATGGAGAGGAATTATTCAAATTGACTGTGATGCATCTGAAGCAGGATCTGCTATAAAATCTCTTTGATCCATTTTTTTTTAAATGTACCGTTAATGCGCGAAACAATCCCACACCAGTTTGGATTTAAAGGGGTATTTATTTTAGGGGTAAAACTTACAAAGCACCACAGTCAGGAAAGGAGTCTAGTGGCTGGAGCAAGAGCCCAATCCAAGAGAGCAGCCAAGGCTTGCCGCTCTTTTTTTTTTTTTTTTTAAAGAGAAACAGACGACGCCCCAGTGGGCTGGTATTTCAGTGGCTATTGGCTGAAGGAGTGGAAGGTGCTACATTCTGCTCGCCAGGCTTGGCTGCAGGAACCTTTACCTGTTAAGCCATTTCACTGGCCCCCATTTTGTACTTAAACCAATAACTTTGCCATGAACATATTTGTATCATAATCTAAGTACATACATACTGCCTTCTAGAGATGAAGGTCTGTAGCCCCGTAAGCTGAAAATTACTTGTATAGTACTTATAAACATAAGTCAATATCTTTAGAGAGACTGAATATTTATAATCTATATGATTTATTATGCAATATTATCTTATGCATGCCTAACACACCCACCCACCTACTCTCTTCATATATACATACACAAACACACACATATATATGTATATATACACACACATTCAAAGATAGAGAAAAAAGAAGAAATTAATTCCAAAATAGTCACATAGTTTCTGTTTGTACCATCAGTATATTAAAGTGTCTATTTTCCCTCCACCTCTTTCTTTTCTAAAGCCAATAAGTTTTTAGACAGCCATTATGTGTCTTAACATGAGTGACATTGACTTCTCATAAATCTGAACTCTGAAAGTATATCCTTCATTCCTTCTTGAATTTCAGAGGAATATTAGACTTATATTTGCAGCTGAGATGTTGCTGACATGCCTTCCACAGTGGAGATGTAAACATTCCTTCCTTCGCCTTTGCCTAAGGTCCCCATGACAAATCGAAGTTCTCTCCGGACAACCAGTGAGTTCATTAAGTTTACTCACAGAGTAATTGGTGAGACGTTACTGGGGAGAATATGGCTGGCCTTAAAGCAGCCACCATGGAAAGTCTTCATCCGGAATGAATGATGACTCCCCATGGATATAAAGATGGGGTCCTCAGCCCTAGTCCTACGCAGTTGATATATGCTAGACCTTCGCCAAGTGCCAAGTTCACGGTTATTTTGGCAGAATTGTATACAACTGGCCGGGAGAGGTGGCTGGGTACTCAGAAGAGGGCCCTCTGACCCACTCCATACTGTCCTTCTGAGAGATGTCAGTAGTCCACAACCCAACTATGCTGATATTCTGCAGTCAGGTCCAGTTGAACTCCTAAAGATGGTGACAGTGTGGCTCATGGGATGGATCTGTGCAGAGCCATCACAGTGAAAGCCGTATCTTTCAGTTAGCCTTAGGATTTTCTGTTCTCCCAACGTCCCCCTCTGCCATGTCAGAATTGCCACCAACAATCCCATTTGTTCACCCAGAATGCCTCTCTTCTGCGCTAGGGTCTTATTTGTGGCCATCTTCATCAAAGAGAGCCCCAGCGCAAATGAGAGCACAGCGCTGGAGCGTGCCTGGGAAGGAGGGGAAAGGTAAGCCCACGCAGCCGGCTCCGATGGAGACTTCTGTACCACAGAACTTGTTTGTAAGTATTCTACCTACAGTAGAACATAGAAGAGAAGATTCGGCTCAAAAACCAGTTCTCAGTAAATCAAGCAGGGTTCCTTCCTGCTTGAAACGGTCCATGTGCATGGTCTCCTTCCTCTCCCCATCCATCTTTTTCGAGCCTTCTGCAGGGTGCAAATGTTATAAACTTTTCTCTCTCTCTCTCTCTCTCTCTCTCTCTCTCTCTCTCTCTCTCTCTCTCTCTCATCTCTATCTTCTAAGTGGCTCCCTTTTCATATACCAATACTCCACTTTACATAAATCTCCCATATGGCACTTGTAATATCTCTTAATTATTTGTGCGTGTATCTGCTTCCTACACTGGCTGTGGAAATCATTTGTCTCTGTGGTTTCGGTGCCTGGGCGCAGACAAAGGCTGGCATACAATAACCACAGGGTTGTAGCTGCCCCACATGCTGAGGGCACATTTGAATTGAAGGTATTTATTTTGTCCTTGTATCTAAGGGTACATCTTGAGAAACCTTGGGGTGTTCACAGTCAGCTATGTGGAAAGAAACTAATGTACTAGTTTAAGCATAACAGAGCAAGTCGTGCATATGTGAGCTCTCCAGTGGGCTCAGCTATAAACACATGAATGCAAATGTGACGATTATAAATATCGCAGATCTCCAAGTCTCCGCCAGCCTCAGGTTTTCCCTCTAATTTGAACAGGCCGTGGGGGAAGGGCAGTTACAGTGTGATCTCTACGGTGCTTTCGATTCGCATTTGACTTGGGCAAGGCTGGATGCACAGCGTTTTTCTTGCTATTTCAGGGGCAGGTTGAGCCTGGTGCAGCTCATATCACCGCTCCAGTGTCTCAGAGAGAGCCTGCTGTTTACACACAACAGGGCTGCCCTGCCTCTGCTGGCTGATCCCATCAGACGTGGTTATTTCCAGCTGTCTTCAGGAGCAGACAGCTGCTGTGTCCAAATTTGCCTGCTTCACCACTGGAGAGGGAACCGACGAGAGTCAAACCCTTTGTACAGCTCGGGGAATCCTGAGCAAATGCTTGGGAGTGTGCGGCCTCCTGGGGTCAGAGAGCTACATGTATGTGCTAACTTGGAACCACGGCCTTTTCACCTTTCCATTATTAGGTTTGCAAATTCCTCCCTAGTCAGCTTCAGCCAGAGCGAGGGGAGATGGTCCCAGACAGTTAGGAAAAAGTTCACAGTGTAGAGGAACTTAGAAAAATAAAGGTAATGCACAAATTTGTAATCTGATAATATTTTTGTGGGTACATGCATGCATCCCCAGAGATCAATAGCTAACTTTATAAGAGGGTAGGGTATAGATAGTAATCAAGATGAATGCAGGAGGAGCTGAAGCCACCCAACAATTTAAGGAGGGTGCAGTGGCAGGTATGGTTTGTGAGGCCAAGTTTGTGGGCACTAAGTTGAGGACCTAGAAATGATTCGATGAGCGCAATGGTGACGTCTGTGTGTGGTTAGTGAGACTTGGTCCTATCATCCAAAGGAGATCTGGTGACCAGGGAGTCTAGAAAGCTTGCTAAAATGGCGACGAAAAGGAACTAGACAAAGCCACATGGCACACTGCTTTAGGGCCAAGAGCTCTTGAACCAGGTCCCGAGTGCCAAGGACCAGAGGAGTTTGTCGCCTATTTCTTCTCCCACACACACTGCCAGAAGAGCTTGTAGCTCATGCCACACTGGAGGAAACCTTCCTTGAAAAGGGGTGACCTCATTTCCAGTGAGGTACCGGAAGCAACTCAAGATTTACGTTAATTTAAAAGGCTCCAGTGCAAAGTATTTATTAAACCTCTTCTACTTGGCTTTTCTTGTCTGTCTTTCTGACTGTCTGTATATCTATCTGTCTGTCTATCTATCTATCTATCTATCTATCTATCTATCTACTTACCTACCTACCTATCTATATATAGTCTCATGTATTTTAAGGTGGCCTATTTTCTATCTGTCTGTCTATATACAAATCTGTGGTCTTGGCTATTTCAGGGTGGCCTTGAACTCTAGTCTAGACAAGGATGAACTTGAACTGATGATCTTGAGTTTCTATTCTTCCTGCCCCTCCTGCTTACTAGGATGGCAGTCACACACCAACAAGCCCATTTCTGTGCTCTGGAGATAGAACCAAGGACTTTACATACACTAAGTAAGTACTCTCCCAATGAACTGAAGCCCTATTCGCTTCTGCTACAAGAAAGGATCTCAAGGCATGGTTTAGATATTGGCTTCTTGCAATTGCTTAAATGCACTAAAAGGTTTCTGCTTTCAGTCCTAGCCACACAAGAATTACTTTTCTCCAAATGTTTGAAATGGCTCTTTGAGATGTACAAAGAATTGTGTTTGGCCTGACAGAGAATGTTCCTTACCCTAAGGAACTTCTAGCCAAACAGAAGAAATTCGGGGCTCCATGGAATGTCAAAAGAGAAGTAATTCACTGATTCTTTTAATAATGAAAAGATTGCCAGGTATAGAGGTGCACACCTTCAACCCCAGCATTTGAGAGGCAGAGGCAGGTGATCTCTGAGTTTGAGACCAAGATTGTCTACATAATGAGTTCCAGGACAGCCAGAATTACATAGTTAGACCTTGTCTCAAGACAAACAAACAGAAGAATGGAAAGGTTTATGTGAGCTGATATGTAGGCAGGAACCATTATTAACAAAGAACGGTAGCAAAGATAAAACTGGAGTCTCAAGGAGAGTTCCTCTAAAGTGTTTATTTTTAAAATAATTTTCCAATGATTCTAGTTTTTGTGGTAATTCGGATTAGATCCAAGGTCTCACACATTTTAGACAAGTAGTCTACCACTCAGCTACATTCCCAGCCCATTTAAAGAGAAGTTCAAAAATCATCTGATTTTCATAAAAAGATCCAGTAATGATGAACGATAGTTACATAACTTCATTCAAAATTATTCCTGTTTTCTTGTGTGGTCATTGTTAATGTTACAAATTCATAAGTGCCTGGAAACCTACATATCATAAAGAGATCCAGCCCTTCGATTTCGGTCAGCATTTACAATAGGTTCACAAGCTGGCGAATTATTCTTACTTGGCTATAAATGATTGCAGAACATTTTGAAATAACAACCACACCATTTTAATATGCCTGCCAAGTGCAATGAAATATCTACCAAATAGATTTTCTGCCTGAATTTGTTGAGAAAAAATGTAGTTATTTTTAGAGAGTCTTGAGAAATTTATTTTCCAGACACTAGTTTTCTAGCGTTTTGAGAGACCTGAGCAGAGTCGCGTGGTAAGGAAATCACTGTGCTGGAAGAGACTCCACAGGGCCATGCTCCCTCTTTAGATTCTCTTGGCCTCTGGGCTTTCCCACTAAGGCAAATACTCCTTTTGAAGGCAATTGCACCATCTGAAACACAGAACTATTTATCCCCTGACCAGTGACTCTAATGATAGGAGGCTTTCCTTCAGGAAAATACATAAATAGTAACTAACACCAAGTGTTCGAAGCTATGCTGAGTGCTAGACTCCTGATCCACAAAAGGCCTCATCTTGTGAGTGGCAGCATCTCTCCCCATTTTGTAGCTAAGAAAATTGAAAGGCAGAGTATATCTTGCTCAAGTTCACAACATTTGTGTATCAGAGTAAGGAGGATTCAAGCCCACTAATGAACCTGAGACACGGACTGCAGAATCGCTCTCACTCAGCTCACACCTGGCTTCTGAAAAAGAACAGAAGCTGCAAAGGGCTCAAGAACATCAGATGCAATGGCAGGAGAGCCACGCTTCGTATCAAGGATTGCAATCAAGGTCATTTCAAAATAGACTGTCATTCCACTGCTTTATAGAGCTTATATCTAAAATTGTAATCCAGACGCCGTATTTTAGGGGACTTAAAGGCTGTTGAAGTGCTATTTCTCTTAGGGAAACTAAAATCTGGGTCTTCATTTGAAACAAAGATGTAAGGGAGGTACAACCAGAAACCGGACAGGATGATTTTCTCCAAGTTTTGGTTGTGAAAGGCACGCCGCAGAAGAGCTGGGATGGAGTGTATGTAGTAGCAGCAGAAATATCAGTGAGGCTTAGCATTGTTAACATCACGCCATTTTAAATTAATAGATTATTGTGTTTTACTCACAGATTGAAAAATGAATTACTCATGTGTTCTATGATCCTGAATATTTAAATATGCACACCTAAAAACAGAAAAAGGAAAACTTTCCATCCTTTCCTATATCCTACAGTGTTGTACGTTACTATAATCATACCCAAGGAGACCATTAAACTGACAAGACCAACTCAGATTCCAGTAGCTATGCAGAGTGTGTATTTGATGATTATTTTTGTCCCCAAATATTATCTCCTGTGCCTCTGTTTCTAATTTTATTCTAAGTTGCTTTGTTGAACTTCCACAAAACCCTCTGGCATATTCTCTAAAGTTAAATGTAAGTTTTTAAAAATTCAAAAGGGGGGTTGGAGAGATGGCTCAGCAGTTGAGAGCATTGCCTGCTCTTCCAAAGGTCCTGAGTTCAATTCCCAGCAATCACATGGTGGCTCACAACCATCTGTAATGGGGTCTGGTGCCCTCTTCTGGCCTGCAGGCATACACACAGACAGAATATTGTATACATAATAAATAATTAAAAAAAAGAAAAAATAAAATAAAAATTCAAAAGGAAAGGATGGGGCCTCTGAATTGACTCAGTGGGTAAAAGCTCTGGGACCAAGCCTGAAGACCTGAGTTCAACGCCTGGGCCCCAAGTGGTGGAAAGCAACAGACTATTGCCACGTGTTGTCTTCTGGCCACCGTACATGTGAGTCCAGTTCCTTCCTAGCTGTAGTACAGGGACTGGCTTTCCCCTTCCTCTTACCATGGTCTCATCTTCCTAGTCCATGTCTCAGATGAAATTCATGGTCAGTCAGAGACACTGGAGATAGTTGTTCCAACTGATATAACACAGGCCAGAGCCAAGTCCAAAGGCTCTGACTTACAACTAGGGGTTGGCAGAGACTAGAACCTGAACAAGGCCTCCTATTCCAGTAATGCCACAGGAGAACACTGCCTATTCTTCCAGAAGGTTTCAGAGTACAGGACCCCAGATCCTCTGCTTTGACACAAAACCCAGCACAGGTATTTCTCAAATTGTAACATACATCTGTAACAGCGTGCTTAACCAACCTCATCTGTGGGTAAGTCCCATATTCTAGTGTGTGGACATAAGGTTAGAGGATTGTTGGAAAGTTTTCCCTTATCGGATAAGGCTGTGTGCAGGACTGGATCTACTTCCTAAACTCAGCCACTGATCAATTTAAAGAGATGCCATACACGTCTCCTCCTGATCTCTTGTTTTGTGGGTCTTTGGGTTTTTGTTTGTTTGTTTGTTTGTTTTTTGAGACAGTTTCACTATGTAACTCAGGATGATCTCAGACTCACTACATAGCTCAAGTGGAACTCATATTCACGACAATTCTCCTGCCTCAATCTCCTGTGTACTGAGATTTTGGTATGCATCACTATGGGAGGCTCTTATATGTCCTTAAATGTAGTTTTCTTCTTGTCATGGGGAAATCCTGGTAAGACCGCAAGTCAGGCATGAAAAGTTTTTGCACCCCAATAAGCCTCTCCACCAACATAATAATCCAAATCAGACCAAATCAAACAGAATTAGAAAAAGTCCAGTTTAATGAGTATCAATGCCCCATATGGCTTTCCAGCACCCAGAGAGGAGACAGGAAGGAAGACCGGAAAACCACATGTTTGTTCTCTTGGGGACAATTTAAATACCCTGTGGAGTGGTCTTGAGTATCTCTGGGGAGGGGTCATCGCTTGGCAGGCTTTCTCAGAGGTGGAGTCTGGACTGAGGCAACTCCCAGAAAAGTGGGCTTGGGGTGGAAATTCCACCCAAGCATTCCAGACTCTCTGGGTATATGGATGCCAGTGTCTGGGGTGAGGCTTCCTACCAAACACCCCAGACTCTTTGGGTATATGGATTCCAGGGGCTGGGGTGAGGCTTCCACCCAAACACCCGAGATTCTTTGGGTATATGGATGTCAGGGGCTGGGATGAGGCTTCCTACCAAACAAGGCTGTCCACCCTGAAGGGGAATCCTGAGAATGAGCTTACCTGCTGAAATGGCTTACAGTGCCTATGTGCAACACTGTTAGGAACATAGAACACTGGCTTAAAAGACATGCCACCTTGATTAAGTGACTTAGGGTTTTTCCCTGAGGAATGTGAGTACAGGGGACATCTGAGAGATCAATACTCCTCCTGAGGAGAGGTCTCCCAACAGCAAGACTTGTGGTTTAGGACTTGGGAGTTCATACACACTAGGATCAGACCTCCAGCTCCTGTGTGCCATCTTGCAGCTCATAAACTGCCTATATTTAACAGTAATCCTCAGGACTCCAAACCTGAACTGCCTTAGGGTAAGTGGACTGGCTGCAGAATGCTGTAACAGCTATCACCAATAGCATAGAGGCACCACAGTGCAGCCCACATCAATCTGCCTTTATTTCTCTCTGGGAAATGGTACTTAGTTGATGTAGGGTTCCCTTCTGTATGCTGTGAATATGGTTTATTACTATGGTTATTAAAGAAGCCGCTTTGGCCAATGGCTTATTGGGAAATCCGAACAGAGATATAGAGAGAAAGTAGGTGGAGTCGAGGAGACACCATGTAGCTACTGGAGGAAAAAGATGCCTACTGATAGGCCACAGCCTTGTGGTGATACACAGAGTAATAGAAATGAGTTAATTTAAGACAGGAGTTAGCCAGGAATCTGTCAAGTCACTGGCCAAGCAGTGTTGTAATTAATGTAGTTTCTGGGTGATTATTCATGTCTGGGAGGCCGGGAAATAAACGAGAAGTCTCTGTGTACACTTGGTGAAAGACAAATTTTTTTCTCTTCGGGTCTGAGAAATCAACCACAAGAAGAGAGCTGCTGCGTAGAGAAGCACTTAAGACACATGTATCTTGAGCGGTTAACTGAAGTGAAAGAAAAGTGCCTTTACCCCAAGATTCATGTCTGTTTTTCTAGGCCAGAAGCACCCCTAACTATGGCTACATCAGGAAAACTATGAGTGCCATAAAATCTCTAAGATTATATCATTTCTCTCATATTTATGTGAAGAGAGGGTAGAACATTCCCCAAATGATCTCATTCTCTTTCTGTCTTGTCTTTCTCTGCTATTTCATGAGTCAAAGGTGACATCTTTAAGGGTATATGGACTTAGTTAACAAAACAGGGCTCTCCTTTGCCTAATTTCGGTCAGGGCATCTGCAAGATGTTTAATGTAGGTATTGACATATACACAGCGATTCTCCCAAGGAAGGCAATAAAGCTTTGTTCGATGGTTTATTTGTTTGTTTGAGACAGTATCTCACTATGTGGCTGTAGCTGTCCTGGAGGTCCCTATGCAGACCAGGCTGACTCTGTCTCCCCTCTCCCTCTCCCAATGTAGTACACAATGTAATTTTTGAGTCAGAAACAAAAAATGGAGAATTGCTATAATGAACCCAGAAACATCTATGAGGAAAAGACAGCAAACTTTTGAGGCATCCTGACTTCATAGGCTGCTTTTATTTAGGGACCACAGTGTAAATTTCTCTTGCTAATTACTTTACATTTGACTTTCTGTTTTACTTAAGTCACTGTCTGGTAGCCTATGCTGTGATTTCTTGGGTGGCTTTTCTAATCTATACCAAATGTCCATTGTCCGGTCTTACTCTCGGCTGTCTACCTGCTAGGAATGCTTACCCCCCTTTTCCGGTCAGCTCCACCTTTGTCCAGCCACCACTGTCAACATCCCAACAAAGATTTCTCCTCACAGCCACTAGGGTCTTGCCTCACTCACTCTTCTGAATGTTCTGGAAACACTTTTGTTTTTGGTTTATTTCAACATAAGTAATTAATCATGCACATTTATGACCTGCAATCTCCAAGAACATTTCAGGATGTACTCACTGGGAGAGTTCATGAACTAGTAGGCAAAATGCCAGTACAGAGTTAGGAATACGGGGCACTTCAATATTCATGAACCTCACAAACACTGCCTGAGTCTCTCTGCACAGATACACTTAAATGATCTGATTTGGGGCAAGGTACAAAGTGGACAGGATCATTTTAGAGGCTTCTACTTTCTTTCCAATGTGCCTTTCCTGCAAATATCTTTTTTGTTTCTGGATTCCTATCCTAGCCCAGTTTACTTCCTGCTACAAATTCAAAGGTGACTTAGGCCAAAAGTATTACTGAGCAGAAAAAACTTAGGGTTTATAGTCCTGACTGACAATGTTGCTATAACTTGTTTGGGGCATGAATGAGCATAGGAGTTGAAACTTGAGAGGAATTCCATTACTGTGCTCACAGAAGTGCAAACTGAGAGAACATAGAGTTCATTACAAATTTCCATTCTAACCGTGCAAATCCAGCACGTACAACATGGCTGCTTGGGAACGACCAGGAATCTGATGTTTAATAAGAACTCTACAAATTATTCACAAGTGACAATAACTTCCGCAATGAGCAGTGAATGAAAAGAGTTATGTGTTCTTACAGACCTTAAATCCAAGCAACAAAACCAACTAAATATGCAAGTAAGAGAAATGTCAGATGAGAACTGCTAATCAAATAATGAAAATCCATTTGAATGGCCATGTTACATCTTTATGGCATCCTTTTAATGTCTAATCTGCCAGAAAAAAACATGGGTTTTACTCCATAGATTCTGTACAGCTAAATTTTCAAGATTCAAAAACATCTTGCAAATCTTGACAAATGGGGCTGTAAACTGTGCAGCAGGCTGCAGGCAAGGGTATCTCATGAGGTTTTTAAATCTGGCACTGTGGGTCTGTTGACTTTGGCAGCATTACAGGGTCATATTTTTATGTGGTTTTATGTGGCTGGACTATTCTTGAGTAATTTCGACAATAGACGTTCTTCCATCCCAAGCATGCATGCACCCAAAGGTCTACTCTTCTATCCTTATTCAGGACTCTCTCTCTCTCTCTCTCTCTCTCTCTCTCTCTCTCTCTCTCTCTCTCTTTCTCTGTGTGTGTGTGTGTGTGTGTGTGTGTGTGTGTGTGTGTACTCAAGCTTAGCATGCATGAATGTGAGACTACAGCCTGGAACCTCTCCTCTAACCATGTGGGGCCTGGAAAATCTTAGGTCATCGGGGACAGTAGCAAGCACCCTTCCCTGCTCCCCCCCGGAGCCCCTGACTGTCTTTTCTTTCCAATTGGCATCTCTTCATGCTATATTCTAGCTGAGGCTCTTCACCAAGTCTCCTGGCCTATTCTTGAGATGGATTTTATCTCTGAGCTTATCTGACTGGTTTGTAGCTCTAATATCACAAAGAATAACCTGTTTTCATTTTCACCAGAGGACAAGAGCTGGGGAAAAGATGTATTTCTCTTTGCAATTCCACCAGGAAAAATGACAACATTTTTCCTGAACCCTTCTACAAAGAAATTGCAATGTCCTCACCAAAGAGACCGAGATTTACAGTCAATTCTTTACTATCAAAATATTTCCGAGAAAGAATAATTTTTGAGTAATAGAGTGAAACCTATTTCCATAAAAGCAATCCTTCCTTCCTGGCCATTCCAACCCAGTATTCTAGGAGAACCGACACTCAGCTCTGAGGGTGTAGCAACAGCAACGTCCCAGGTGACACATTCAACCAGAATGACCAAGAGAAGCTTTATGCTGAGGTAATTGATAAAGGCCTAGAAGGAACAAAAGTGGTATTCATCCTGGGCTGGTGGGACAATGGCATGGGCCACATAATTCACAAACAACTGAACTTTATTTGACTCATGGCTATATGGGTGGGGAATTCAAGATGGAAGGGACTGCCAACTGGCCCTGGTCTTCGGACTGAATCACAGTATGGCAGAAGGCACCACAGTGTGCGTGAGGCAAGAACAGGGGAGCATGAAATTCATCTTTTCATCAAGACTCACTCACTCCCTTTAGCTAGCCGTCTCTCAAGATAACAGCATTAATCTATCCATAGCATCTCTGCTTAGCCGTCTCTCATTAAGGCCCCACCTCCCCAAACTGTTTAATTGGCTACTAAATGTCCAACACGTGAGTAGTACAGAGTAAAATAAAGCCAGTCAGGGATGGTGGGATACCAGGGTGGGGTGCTTTTAACAGTTTGGGGGTTGGAAGGTGGGAGAAAGGAGGGCTGTTAAAGATTCCGATGTAGAGCATGTTCCAGCAGGAGGGGTGTGAAGCACACACCTCTGTGGGGGTTGTCTCCTATCTCACAACTTAGTAGAGCAGCAGTTGGAGGAATGGAGACCCCAAATTTGCTGTCCACAAGTTGGCATCTCCCCTTTGAGTTTTTAGAACGTGGTAGAACACCAAAGAGCGAGAAACACCGCTTGTGGTGTTGGGCAGGTGAGCCCAGGTTCCCTCGCATGGTAAGTAGCCATGAAGAGGAAAAGGAGCACTCCACCAATGAAAATCCTAGGGTCCTGGCCTTTGCCTTCTTTGGAGGGACAACTGGGTCAGGGAGTCGTCAGAAGCCTCCCAGTTCCTATAGCTCCTCCCTTAATTCCAAACTTCCAGTCTTAACAGGAAAAGTTAAAAAATAGCCCCCCCCTTTTTTTTAAAAAAAGTCTCACATCTTTCTTTCCTTTTTTCCTTGATAAATTCCTTGGATGGTTAATTTTCCCATAGTTATTTTTTTTTTGTAAAAATTTGTGGCTGAGGATACAGCTCAGGTGATGGAGTACTTGCCTAATGTACACAAAGTTCGGGGTTCCATCCACACCCAGCCCTGCATGGGACAGGCAAGGTAGCACACCCCTGTAATCCCAGCTCTTGGGAGGTGAAGGCAGGAAGATCAAAAGTTATTGTCATCCTAAGCTATATGGGAAGTTAAAGACTCGCCGGGCTACATGAAACCCATCTCAGAAAACAAAAGAAACAAACAAACAAAAAAAAAAACCCAAGTTATCTAGTTAATCAAAATGTTTTGCAATTTGGAGGGGAACTCTGTGATACGGCCCTTCCCTGGAAGTCACAAGTTCCCATGATTAAAACATAACTTTTAAAGATTAAAAACAGCAATGTACTAGTATGGATCTAATCTAGGTGTGCCAGATTAGAAAACTATTTCGCTGTTATATGGTACTATATACAATGTCAATATGAAAGTGAAATGCCTATTATGTTGCCTTTCCGTTCCTTTCCTAGGTATGGTAGTACCATTTATCATCATTAAACAGCATTGACAGGCTCCCCGAGGGGGCTCCACATATGTGTTTATGTCCCTCTAGCATCTGTGTCTTAGATTGAGCACTGATTTCTCCGAGACCATTTGCATTCTGATTTTGTGTTAAGCATGACGTGTGGTATTTAGTGGATTTTAAATACTAATCTCCCCCAGTCATCTGAAGAAAGGTAGAGTTTAGAGATGAAAACACGTAAGTTCCGAGAAGTTAATAAGCTGCCTCGAGTTATCCAGATAATATCCAACAATCAGGAGTTAGCCTGGTACCTTAATTGTCAAACGGAAGTCCATAAGCCTGTAAAGGCCTTTCTATGAGATCTGCTTAAAAAGCACCAAAGATGTTCACTGTGTTGTGATCAGCATGACGATGCTGGAGAATGTTAAGTCTCTACCTTGACCTATGTTACACTATAATGCAAGACACAAAGGGTCATTAGACAAGTATAAAAATATCTAGGGAGGCGGTGGCCCACTGAACAATGGACAGGGTTATAGGGTTGAAAAGCTGTCACTCCAGGTGGGGAGAGGGCCACAGAAGGAAGCAGCTTGGTTGGAGTGCACTGGGTGTGGTCAAGCATCAACAAGGAATTTAATGAATGGAGCACGGGGAGGTGAGGGATCGAGAGAAGAAAAGACTGGCAAGAAGTTGAAACCTAGTGATTAAACTACATAATTATACCACTGTGCCGGACATATTTCCAGCACTTGTGGACAAGAGAGCTCACCAAGTGTCACGATGAAGTTAAAAACATTGTCTACCGGATCTCTCTGATCTAGAACTTCACAGAAAAGAAATTGGAGTCAAAGCTCCTAACTGGCCCAGTCCTGTTTGTTCTGGAACATTTTCCACAACAGTGTCAGTGTTAGCCCCTTGACGTTCAAATCTGGTTGGGCTACATTTTCCTCACAGTGCCTCAGCCACAATTCCAAAGTCAGAACATGGATCCCTTTAGGCATGAGAATCCATTCCTCAGCACCCTCCTTCAGAATCCATTCACAATACACACTCTTCCTTAACACATTTACCACTGGCTGTGCTATCTCCCAGGTCCTTCTCCGTGGTCCTTCTGTGAAAACGTTTCTACAGCTTCCTTCACAGACTGCCCGGGAGGGCCCTGAATGCCCCAAGTGCCATTTGTTTCATTACTCTTTGGGTGTACCTGCCATAGATGTCTAGAACATCAATTTAAATCCCACAGAATTTTTCTTATTTGCTTCGACATCCCCAAGTCCTGTAACAGAGTGGGTAATCAATGACGGGGTCAGTAAGTGAAAGAAAGAGTGGACTCGTGACATATTATTTCCTGGGGGAAACTTAACTTGCTAAACAACAGCCCTGAAAGTATCACGCTGCTTTGTTCTTAGATGGGGATACTTTCATCACCAGGGTGGGCATTTCAGACTACACTGGCTCCTCTCTCCAACCAGCGAGACATTTGCAGAGAGCACTTCCATATTCTTAGCCTGCCCATGGGTCTGTAGTAGGATCTCACAGCTACAGCATCTGTGTTCTGTTCTGTTTAAATATTTTTCAAATGTGCTTCACCTCAGCTTGGAGATTTATTTTATAGTATTGTTTTTAGAATGTGAACTCCCTATTTCCTTACTATAACCTTGTGTCCTACGTAGTAGGTGTTGAGATTACAGCCCTTGTATTTTTATCCCCTAAGAATTAATACTAACTGCTCCAGCCACTCAGGTTCTGAAGAAGGTTCTCTTTAAGAATAACAATGATATTTTCCCTTGAAATGCTGTGTGGGCAAGGATGGCTTTGAACTTTGGTTTTTCTTGCTTTCACATCCTTGGTGCTGAGATTGCAGGTGCACACCATCATACCCATATACCAATCTCAGGGCATTTCCTATGCAAAGCACTCTACCAATTGAGCTACATCTCCAAGCTGAGAGTCGGCATTTCTTTCAGTCATTTCTTCCATCCCATAGTTTTCAGAACTCATTGCTAAATCTTTTTTTGCTAAGGCCCAAACTCATCTTCATCAGTGCTTGTCAAGTAACAAGAGGTTCATGTTACTGTCTATAGATTCCCACATAAGACTTTAATTCATTAGGAAGTGAACTTTACAATATCTCTTTTCAAAGATAATTTCCCAAATAGTCAAATCTTACATAAAGACAATTTACCCTCCCATGGTATTTCTCTTTGGCATCCAACGAGTTAACTTGTACTTGAGGTCATATTGCTGGATATCTAAAGTGAGACAAAAGCCACAGGTCCATGCTCCTCCTAGGAACCAGGAAAGGGAGTGGTCAGGGAATCAGTTGGGTGATCAGCAAATCACTTATGCAAATTAACAGCATGTTTACTCCTGAGGGGATACCCAGTCACCTAGATCTTATTTTACATCATTTCAATCACAAAATCTACTGATATCTGAGATTAAAGCTCTGAAAAATTTATGACAAGCAGTTGGCACACACGGTTCATAAGGCAACTAGTAAACAGGTCACTTCAAGGAGCGGGGTGGTTTTGAGAGGAGTGTCCTATGACACAGGCAGAGTTCTCTGGGTCCACACTGTCTTATTCTATCGTTAGGGTCCTGTGAAAGCACAGGAAGGAGGGAGAGGGAGAGCCAAAGTCAAATAGCCTAGTGTCAGATACCGGACCTGGTTGCTATAACAACCTGTGAATTGTTGAGAATGAGTCATTAAGGCATCCTCCTCTCGGGTCACTTGCTTGTTCTCATGGCCAGGTTTTACTCCTCTGAAGAGAGGAAAGAATAGCCTCTTAAGAAGATAGGGTTAGGACACACAAGGTAAACACACAACTCAGACGGTTCTGTAGTCATAGATGCAATGTGAGTAGAATATCGGAATATTATTTTCAAATTCACAGCAGCCATTGAATACACACAGGTATCTTCATTATTTGAGAATTCTGTAAAGAAATATTGACTGTGTGGCTTATAAATAACATAAATGTATTTCTCTAAGTTCTGGAGGGCAAACATAGGACAGCAAGGTATTAATGTGTATTGTGTTCGTTTATTTCACAGTGTTTTCCCCAAATGCATGAGCCTGGGTAATTTATAAAGAAAAATGATTTGTTTGTGCCCAGTTCTAGAAGTACTGAGCAGAGGCAGGTTTGAGCTGGACTCAGGTAAAGACCTTCTGATAGGCAATCAAGGTGCACCAAGATTGTGCACAGAAGAGATTACACGAGCAACAAGAAGTCAGAGATGGGGGGGGGGAGGGCACAGTCTAGGTCTTTTACAATCACCCACTTTTACAGAAAATCACCCAAATCCCAAGAGGATCACATTACCCCTTCTGATGGCAATTCCCACAGTGATCGACTTACCTCCCACTAGACAACATCTCATGACTCTTGTATGACCTCCTAATGCTACTGCTTTGTGGATTAAGCTTTTAGTGCATAAATACTTTGGAGCAATAATACAACATCTAAACCATGGGCATTTAGTTTGGTTGGAGCTCTCTATAGTCTGCGACAGCCATCTTATCTGGGATCTCTTCCTGTTAGAATGAGAACAGCAATAATCATATCATGTGGCTTTAGTCTAACAGTTTTAGCCAAAAGGCCCGACCTTTTACCCTCATCACATTAGTTAAGATCTCAGCACACACATTTGGAAGGGACATGTGCCTCTTTCTACTGTCTATCAAGGGCAGCCTTTTCTCTGCAATCTGTATGTGTAAGAAACTTTCTACAGCCATTCCACTGTATTTGGCATTTTTCAAAAAATATATGGGCCATCTTCACACAGCATTTTGTTTACGATTAGACACCAAATTCTTATTTGACTTATTTAAACAGAACTTCATTTCCTTTTCCATCAGTAAGTTTGAATGGACCATAAAAAAGAATAGTACCAAGTAATATTAATGTTAAACTTAATGAAATAAGATGTAATTACTTAGCTAAAAGTATTATTTATAAGCATGATCATTATAAAGAAGAATATGTTCTACCATCTGCCTATATCAGGCATTATATATCAGCATTTTAGAGTTTATTACAGCTTAATCACTGCAAGGTATGATATCATGATTTTTAAAAATTAATTCATGTAGAGTGAGGTAGTCTGTGAAGCAAGTTTCCCAAAATTATAGTTAACTAGAATTAGCTAAACTATAGTTGGTCTCTTAATGTGTCCAAATTTCAAAGATTATTTTCTGTGCCGTCATTATTTCCACACACACAGCAGAGTTCTGGAGTAATGATATCCCCCATTCTCCTCATTCAAGGAGGGGAGCTGGTCTCCTGGATCCCAGTTAAAAGGGAGAATGCTGTTTCCCTTATCCTTACAGCTGCCAATCAAGAAGCATGGATGTCAAATAATTGTCATTCAACATTACTTCCCACCTTCCCCCCCCCCTCAAATTGATTCAACTGTGGGAACAAGTGAATGAATTGGTTCTAGCTCAGGAGCACCAGGTATAGTCAAACAAATTAGCCTATATCAAACTTTACTTACTTTCTCCATTTATTTACCCATCCAATCATCCATGAATGTTTAACCAACAGATGTTTTTGCCAGACGCTGTGAAGTGTGTGAGGGAATCAAGGAAGAAGAGCTTGCTTTCAGAGAGACGGTGTCGGGTAGAGAAAGAAAAAGGAAGCTATCACATACATAGGGGCATACAAAATGGCCAGTGCCATGGCATGAGAAGAGGACATCAACTCTTCTTGAAGGTTGGGAGGAGATGTCAAAGAAGACTGGCTGCCACTGCAGGCTTGAAGACTCGGGAAATTTCAGATAGCCGAGCTAGCTTGGCACAAAGCGTGCTGTTTTTATGGGAATTGGTGAACTGAAGTATGATTGTGCTTCTTTGTCAGTCCATCATGGGACTAAGGATTGATGGGTGGCACTTTTCTTCTCGGCGTTACTGTGGAGCTCCTTGGCTATGTGATAGTGTGCTTCTTCCTGGGATTTATCATCGTTCCGGGACACGGTGTTAACTCTTCCAAGTCATCTATAATCTTTCGCATGACATCCCCCATGTGTGCTCCAAGAACACAGTCATCACGTTTCAGAAAAATTTCAGACGACTCGCCCACAAACGTGTGATGACATGCCTCAGCTCAAATTAAAATCTGTCTGTGGAATGATGGCCTGCCAGGACAGAGTGGAGACAGGCAAGCATCTGATGCTTTTTAAAGCGCCAGAGCAGAGAAGAATGTGAATCTCAGTGGAGGGGTTGAAAATAGCAGTGTGTTGCCATTCGCAGCTGTGGCTGCAAATCAAGGGTCAACCTCATCTAGGCAGTGTGGACAGGTCTCTCTGACATGCTTCATTCTTATCGGCACCGAATGCACGCATGGTGAAAGAATAATTAGAACTGTTTTCAAACAGAGACTCAAGTCCTGTGTGTGAATACCCATACAACGTCTGGAAAAGCTGTCTACGATGAAACCTACCCAGCCCTTTGAGTATCTTCTTTTTCACAGTATATATGCTGTGTATGACGTAAGAAAGGTTAAGCATTTTAGAATTATATTTCAAACATTATATTGACAAGTCAATGTAACACAGTTCTTATGGTCACTACTTAATAACCACATTTCTACGACTGATCAATTTTGAATGGAATTGAAAATAAATGAAGCTTACAACACCATACTACTTAGTTTATTTGAATTATGAGACCCTGTGACAATGCAACATGTTAAGGATATATTTAATTGTGGGATGATTATGAAGCTTGGTGTTTCTGTAGTATAGAAAATCACCATAGAAAATATGTTTGCCATATTTGTGTTAATAACTTTTCAGAGGAAAAGTAAAATATGAGTTCAGGGTTAAGTTTTCCGTCCCATTCGGGAGGATCTGATTTTATCAGATTTTCAGGAGCACATTGACGTGAGGACTCGCTGGGGGCTAGGGCCTGTTCTTGGATTTAGTGGTGCACATTCAGCTCTCAGGCTGAAGTCTGTTCCAAAGAAAAGGTGTGATGTGCGTTGGTGGAAGGGGTTGTGAGCAAACAGACCAGATGAAAACTAGCCAATAGCTAGAAGAAGCAGGTCAACCTGTCTGACGGAATAGAGTAGGTCTACCTGGACTTTGAGGTCATGACGGCCTTGACCCCTTTAAACTTCATTTTCTTTATCTTAAACTAAACAAGACACATTGTAAAATACACACATGAAAATATCTAGGACAATATCTGATATCTAGCAAAAGGCTCTTTGAATGCTTCGAGTCTCCCTCCCTGTCCACGCCTATAAATGTTCCAGGTCCACCTTTAGTCAACACAGGGTTTGCTTGTTTTAAAGGCTCTCTATAAGAAATATATTGAAAAAAAATCAGAATTCGGCCCTGGACATGAGTTGATCATCTAACCTCTAGGCTTCAGTCTTTATATCCATGGACAAGTGACATTCTCCAAAGCACGACTAGCTCTAAACCTTAACTTTGAAGTCTCCTCATTTCATATGAGATCCACTAATTATCTAAATCATTCACTCCTGTGCCAAAGCGCTAGTTGCTCATCACCTTGATAGAGTTCTTTTCCTGATTGATTGTAGAAAGTTTTTTCCCAAGATTCATGACTTCATGTCACAGTTTTCCATTATCATTTATGTTTAAGACAAATTCTGTCAGCGTATTGGAGGTACAGTATTCTGTTTTCCAAAACAATGCAGTCAACAGAGCCTCTTGAAGCAGTTTACCTGCGGACCAATTAGTCTCTTGGTGATTCAGGAAATAATTTAGAATAATTTCCAAGCCATTAGTTTCATTTTGTAGTTGTTGTTTAATATTAGTCAATAACATTTTTAGAGTGTAGAGAGTGGGTAGGTGGAGCAGTTACATTTTGGTTGGTTGTCTTTAACCGTTAGAATTCTGGGTAACTTGGAAGGATCATTGTAGCATAATGAAAATTACAATTGTGTGACAAAGCAAAAGAAATCAGATGATTAGAATCCCAAGATACCTTTTCTTTAAAGGCTGCTTATAGCCTTTAAGATTTTTAAGCCTCTGATCATTTATGAAAAATTGGAATTTCTTCAACAATTCTGGTCTTTTTGAAAGAGCAGTTCTCAAAGACACGAAGTGCTGGGCATCAGCCCCCAGTTTCACTCCTAAATCTGAGCTAATGGAATCTGTTCACAAAGAGTGCGGATTTCTCACTCAGAAATGCTGAGAAAAAAAATCAACTTTCTATTATTAATTCATGGGCAATGAGAAAACTGGTCTTTCTCATGCATTCCCTTTATATAGTAATGCTGTTTTATTCCTGTGACTGTTAGTGTGACATTGTGTGACAAAGATTGCTGCACTGTCTTAAGTAACTTTAAAGGAGTCTGAAAACCAAAACTATCATTTGTAGGATCGTTTTTTTTCTTGGAGAGAGCTGCAAAGTTTGATGGTAACTGGCTTTCCAAAGGCGTGTTGATCTTGTTTTGCAGGTTGTTTTGGATGGCATTGCCCACTGGCTGGGCCTCTTCAGTAACTCTTGTCACCCACGTGCAACATTGTGCTCAGTTTCCACATTCTTAGCCTGAGTTATCAATAAAAAGAGCACGGGAGACGTAAGTCAGATTAATGAAAGCAGTAGAATGCAACCCACGTATTTTTAACCAAATAACCCCCAACTTTAACAACAACAAAAAAAAAGCTTTGAAATCTTTAAGCAAGTTCTATTCATGGAGTTTGCATTGCATTTCTAATGGAATGGGTAGTGTCACCTGCACTCACGGCCAGAGACCCATGCTACCCAGGGCTGTGGGATAAATAGCAGTTGTACGTGTAAGTATTTTTATCTTATTGCTACCTACAGTCAGCTGTCTGAGTCCTGGAAGCCGATGTGGATGGACTGAGCTGGGAAAGTGTGCATTTTTTCAGTCTGAGGATGATACAGAATGAGGATACTCAAGTGGGGACTGGAGAGATGGCCCAGAGGTTAAAAGCACTTGTTGCTCTTGCAGAGGACCCAGATTCAGTTCCCAGTAGTCAAATGGTGGTCCACAGTCACTTGTAACTCCAGTCCTAGCGTATGCAACACCCCCTTCTGACTTCCCAGGGCACCAGGCACACACGTAGCATTTGTAGCTATCCAAACAATGCACCCATACACATGAAATTGAATAAATCTTTTTAAAAAAAATACTCCCCTGTTTGATGGTATGCAGAGGTCCTTCTCGTCAGCATTTCTCTTCCAAGTGTATTTAAAGGAGACTTTAATAGAAATCCTCCCAGCGTAGGTTCGTAAATGTTTTAATTTCTCCGTTTGCATGAATATGTGCCCCTGTTCAGAACTGAATGTTTCTAAAACTTTGAGTCAGTGTTACTTTAAAATATTATAAACTCAAAAAAGTTCAAACGCAGAAGAATGGTTATAGTATTTCTACACTGATTTGCAGCCTGAAGCTGCCTTCTTTACACCTCCTTTCTCATTCCCCTCTCTTCTCCGTTTCCCTTTCTCCTTCCTGTCTCCCTTCCCCTCCCTCTGTCCCTCTGCCCCCTCCTCCCATTCCTACATTCCACCTTCCTTTTCATCCGGGTTTCACCAGGCTGTTCTCAAAGGTGATCCTCCTGCCTCAAGCCTCCCAGGCACTGTGATTATAGGCACACACCACCAGGCCTGAGTGTGCCACCATTTTTTATTCTGCCTCAGGCCTAGAGCTCGTCCTTAATATTGCTGATGATTAATCAGTTGAATAAACAGTGCATCATGCCTTAGAGAAACCACAAGTAGCACACTTCCTCATTCAAATCCTCCATTTTCATTTATTGGATGCTAAAGTCCATTTTTTGCACTCTTATTTAGTGACTTTAGATGTAAAAAAAAGAAAAGGATTTTATCTCTCTCACACTAAAAAGAAAAAAATATTCTTGTTATTAAGATGAGTTCGTAGGTGTAGAGGGCTATAGTGAGATCTAAAAGCAGCACTTAGCCCCGGCCTATGCAAAAAGAGACATTCTTGAAATTTTTAAAGGTACTGTGCACTGCAGAGATGGCTCAGTGAGCAAAACATTTGCCTTAAAAGCCTGAGTTCTTAAGGTCAAGTCCATAACCCTTGTAAAAAAAAAAGTTGGATGTAGCAACATGCACAGACAAGTTGAGCCTCGATACCCCCTGGCCACTCATTCTAACCTATTCAGCCAGCACCAGTCCTGTGAGAGACGCTGTCTCAAAAGCAAGATGAGGCACCTGAAGTTCATCTTAGGCCCCGTGTGTCCACACATACATAAACACCTGCATCTTCATAGATATGTATACCCCTCCCAGTACTAAATTTCTGAAAGGGAGAGATACTAATATAAAGAACTCACACATGGCCTATATAATACTGCTTTCCAATTATCTTTGGAGACACATGAGGCGTTCGTGTGTCTCATGTATCCTGTATCAAAGTCCATTCTCAGGACCTACTTTGGATTGCATACAGCTAATTGACTGCCTGGTAAATTATTGTAATCAAACCAGTACCACAATCAGAATAGAAATATTTCTTCGTTTTATTCTTTTAGTTTCATACATGCATATAATAAACTTTAGTCCCTTTCACACACTTTTCCCATGTATTAGCCCCTACCGTTTTCTCTTATTGAAACTCTCACCAACATTCCCTGCTGTGTGTGTGTGTGCGCGCACACGTGCACACACACACACACACACACATGCTCAATCAAACATATGTGTCTGTGTCCCACTAAGTTTAGTCAGATTTGCCTACACGAGCAGGGACTATTTACTGGAGCATGGATACACCAGTGGCTACTTCACTAAAAAAATGTGACACCCTCCTGCAGCCATCACTTACTGGCAATTGTAGCTCAGGGAAGGATGGGGTCTCATGGATCCTTGAGATACTCATTCTTTTGGAAATTATAAGGAGCTCAGATTTGTTGTTCATATTCCCATGTTTTCCTTCTAAAGTTGGAGACAAATAGAGACTGTGTTTAACTGCCTCTCTAACTTCATTTTTTCATGTTTTAAAAAAACAAAGTACCTGTTCAAAAAGGCGAAGAGAGTCAGCTGTCCAAATCAAATAGCTAATAAGTGGCAGAAAAAAAAAAAAAAAACAAACACAAAAACAACAGAACAAAACCAAACAAAAACACAGATTTCTCAAGCTTAGGACAACTTCATGAATGCTTGTGGCTTCTGGAGACCAGAAAGGCAGTTTTGTTAAACAACAAAACAAAGATATGATCATCAACTCAAATCCCTCTTTGTTCCTGGTCCCTGCACCTTCCTCCAGCACATCCCTGAGCTGTTCCTTTATGGTTGACTTGTTCTGTTTTAAGCAATAGAAAATAAAATGCCATTTTCATTAGCCAACTTGTCACACATATCTGCAAAGGAACTACTAGAAAAAGATGGGAAGTCTCAAAAAGTGAGGGGAGAAACATTTGAGAGGTCCCTTGGGGGAAGAATTGGTAGTTTTCTAAGCCTTGAACCCAGAGAAGTAGTTTGACATCTTCTCATCAAAGGAAATCTTTTATCTGAAAAACTCCCCAAAATTATAAAAATTAGATACATGTAACTGTAATTAAGACAATAAAATGCTGATAAGCTGAGGCCATGCTTGAAGGAGCAGAGTCTGTTCTCACCTGGAGATTGGGAATGTTACACAGATAAGTTCAACCTCAAGGAGCCTGAGGTCAAGCAACATTGCCTGGCAACTTGTGGCAAATACAGAATCTTGGGCTCTGCCCCAGATCTGCAGAACTAGAATGTGCTTCTCGGCAGTGGGAATACATGGTGCAGAGGTGATGTGCAGACATTAAAATCTCAGAGATACCAACTTTGAACACCAAGAGAAAAGCTGTCTCGAGAGCAAAGCCCTTAGGAGGAGGATGTTTCCATGTCGCCAGTTTTTTTTTTTTTAATGATTTTTCCAATCTTTAAGACAGAAACTCTTAGATAGCTGGTCTGATGTTTCATAACAGTATTATGCTTTTCAGAGTGAGGCCCTTTACTTCATTTCTTGATTCTAAGTGGTTAGTTTATTGCAAGTGTCTTGACAACCAAGCCAGTAAGAGAGATCACACATGCAAACGCACACTGACACATTTATTTTTCTAAACATTACATAGATACATTTGTGTATGTTAGCAGGCACTAAACCCAGGGCCTCACACATATTAGATAGTACTCTATTACTGAGCTGTACTCCTGACCCTTTTTATTACATTTTATTTTATTTTGAGATAAGGTCCTTCTAAGTCAACCAGGCAAGCTTTGAACTCACCTGGACCTCAGAGAGTCCTAAGATTCCCAATCCTCCTTCTTTTGTGAAATAAATCTTTTCATGTGCATGTATATGTGCACATGTGTCTGCTTGTGTGGGAGGGCATGTGTGCCTACATTCCTGTGTGAACATGTTCGCATGACTCTGTGTGTGTGTGTGTTTATGTGTACCATATTTGTTCAGGTGTTCACAGAGGACAGAAGAAGGCTTCAGATTCCCTGGAACCAAAATTACAAGTGTTGGTTGAGAGTCATCGATATGCTGATAACTGAACCATACTGCTCCACTTTAAGAGTAGTCTCTGAATGTGGTTGACAGTTGTATGGCTGGGGCAGACTGCAGGGCTGCTGGCCTTGGCACCGGGATTTATCTCTACTACTTGTACTGGCTTTTTGGGATCTCATTCTCTTTGGGTGGCTACCTTGCTCAGCCTAGATATAGTAAGGAGAATAGGGAGGGCCTTGGTCCTTCTTCAAAGCAATGTGCCTTACCTTCTCTGAGGAGTGGATGGAGGGGTGTGGGGTGGGAAGAAGGTGGAGGAAATTGGAGGAGGGGAGGGAGTGGGAACTGGGAGTGGTATGTAAAATGAAAAAAAAAGACAGTTTGTTTTCTTTTTTTAAAAAAAGAAAAAATGAACGCAAAAAATGTCTGTGCTCTTAGCCATGGAGCCATCTCTCAAAATCACAACTCTCCCTCTTTAATTTTTTTTATTCTATTGTTCTTTTAAAACTGTGGAGGTCAGAGGAAAATTGGTGGGAATTGGTCCTCATTCTACCCATGATTTCTGAAGATGAATTTCAGGTCTTCTGGTCTGACAACAAGCACCTTTATCCACTAAGCCATCTTGCGTTCTTCATCAGCCTTCATCAGCTGAGCTCATAAAATTGTCCTTCCAGGCCCAGAACTTCCCGACATTTCTTACCTCAAAAGGTGGGTATAATCTGTGCTTGACTAAAAGAACCAAAGGGGGAGGGATGGCATTGCTAAGGTCATCAGAGAGAGCTTTCAATCAAGATTTTAACAGTTAAGATCACCTGCAACCTTTCTCAGCTCTTATGAGAACCTAGAAATAATATAACTTTAGTTCAATCTTTCCAGCTTTCTAATTATATTTCTAGTGCATTCATAGATGCTGGAATTAATAAAGATTGGATATGCAGTCTAAGAGTTCAAGGCCCCCTCCTCATGGGTTGGTAGAAAATAGCTAAGTTCTCATGACTAGCACTTGTGGGATGTCTCTTTTAGTTGATGTTAATTCTGCTGAGCATTAATTTGCCTTACTCACTTGGCTTCTGCCTCTTTCTGATACCACACTCAGGACTTAGCCCAAACTACCAATCAACAGAGAGCTGGAAAATTCCAGGTTTCCTGTGAAGTAATAGCTGATGGTTGAGGGTTTTATTTCCTAGCACTTATGCAGTCTTTCTCACCTTGAGAAACATATTCATTCACATATTTTCTGACTACTGACTATGGTTGGATTAGCTAATTAAATCCTCAAAACTAAATTTTTAAATTTAATGTAAATAGCTCCTGAGTTGCAAAGAACTATCATTTTCTTATTGGCACATTCAAAAGCAACTTAGTACCATGAATAGATCAAGATGAATAATGAATTTTGAAAAATATAAATAAATTGATAATTAATATTACATGCTCTGATTACATGTGAATATGTAAAATGTAGCTAATCTTCTGGAAGTCAAAATTCTGATTTAAAAAGTCAGGGGGGTTTTGTTTGTTTCATTTTTTTTGAGATAGGGGTTTTCTGTGTAGCTTTGGCTGTCCTGGAGTTCACTCTGTAAATCGGACTGGCCTTGAACTCATAGAGATCTTCCTGACTCTGTCTTCTAAGTGCCAGGATTAAAGGCATGTACCAAAACTGCTTGGCTAGGAAATTTTTTATTCACCATAATTTTTAAAACTATAAATGTTTGAATATTGAGAGATTTTAATGTCTATTTCTTTTATTTTTACTTTTTGAGACAGGTTCTCTGTATATCTTTGGCTGTCCTGGAACTCACTCTGTAGACCAGGATGTCCTTGAACTCACAGAGATCAAGTAACGCCACATAAAGATGGAAAATACACAGAGAATCTGGATACTGTATGTTATTATGCTCTCTTTGAATTGTTTGAATGCTGAGGAAGGAGCAACAGCTGCCAAAAGATACTTGTTTATAAATGCTGCTGAATTAATCCAAGATAAGTATTTTGAAAATACCTTGACTTCAAAATTGAAGTCAAAAGGTATATTACTTTGGAGAAGAGATTTTTCTTTTGTTTCCACAGAAAATGAGAGGCTGTGGATTCATTCTGAGTTAAGAAAAATCAGGTTTGATCAAGAAAGACCACCTGAGAAATCTCCAGTAGGAAGAGATGACCCAGATGTCTGAGTTTTACATCCAGATCCGATTTAAGACTACTGCCTGAGATGATCAAGACTCACAGGAAACTCCAGTCAGGGCTTGTTCCTAATTCTAAATTTTCTTGGGTCCCCATAAGATTATCAGCACCCCAAACCTATGCCCACATTCCCCCAAAAATGGACTATGGATGTTCTTGTTTTCTAAAAAAAAAAAGAAAGAAAGAAAGAAAGAAAGAAAGAAAGAAAGAAAGAAAGAAAGAAAAGAGGGGGAAATGGTGAAATGGTGCAGAAAAATTCTATATTCTGTCCATTATATTTTAAATAAATGCTGATTGGTTAGTAGCTGGACAGGAAGTATAGGCGAAAAAAACAGACAGGAAGTAGAGGTGAGAACAGGAGTATTCTGGGAAGAAAGAAGCTCTTTTCGAGTCCTGCCCAGACCACTGAAGAAGCAGGATGTGACCTGCTTCATTGAAAAAGGTACTGAGCCAGGTGTCTAACATAGATAAAAATAATGGGTTAATATAAGCTAATAAGAAGCCTGAGCTAATGGACCAATCAGTTTATAATCTTAAAAAATATTAACGCAAAACATATAAATTAAAAACAATGAAAAATATTTAATTTTAAGAAAAAACTTGAATATATTAAAAATACAGCTTACTGTTTATCTTTTTAATCTATTCATTATGATTATATTTTAGAATCTCACTCATGAGGTAGCCACCCTTTAAAAATAATGAAATTAGACAAGCCCTGCTCTAAGTAGAGCATATTTTCATGATTTATTTTTTTCATATGCATGTCTATAAATCTTGATACTTAGCAACCAATTGCTATGTAAAATTAAATATAATTCATTGTTGTGCATTTTAATATGGCTCATCATGCCCTTCTGTACTGACTGGTTTTGACATCCAAAGAGGAAGGTGCCTCAGTTGAGGAAATGCCTCCATGAACCCAGCTGTGGGGCATTTTCTCAATTAGTAATCAATAGGAGCAGGCCCAGCTCATGGTGGGGGGTGCCATCCCTGGGCTGCTCGTACTGGGTTCTGTAAGAAACAGATGGAGAAACCAGGGGAAACAAGTCAGTAAGCTGCACTCCTCCACGGCTGTTGTATCAGTTTCTGCTTCCAGGATCCTGACCTGTTTGAGTTTCTGTCCTGGCTTCCTTTAGTGGTGAACAGCCTTTCCTCCCCAACTTGCATTACAGTCAAGGTGTTTTGCCAAAGCAATAAAAATACCTCCCACAGTCACCATCTCTTTTTCTCTTCATCTAAGGAAATTAGGATCATCTCTGGTCTAGGACTAAAAGCTCTGAATCCTAGATAATCCTTAGCTTGGGGAAGAAAAACATGATGATTTGCCATCTTTAGCATCAACACATCATATATGAGTCATGCCTGGGTGTTTCCCACTGGGATGGTTTGAATGAAGACAGACCCTATAGGCTCATATGTTTGAATGCTTGGTCCCCAGTTGTTGGAACCATTTGGAAAAGATCAGGAGTTGTGACCTTGATGGAGGAGGTGTGCCACTAGAAGTAAGCTTTGAGGTTTCAAATGCCCGGGGTATTCCAGTTGACTTTCTTCCTCCCTCCAGGTATTGTCTCAAAATGTAAGCACTCAACTACTGCTCCAGCTCCATGCCTGATGACCTGTTTCTGTCATATGCCCTGCCATGGTGGCAATGGACTAATCTTCCAAACTAGAAGCCCCAATAAATACTTGCACAAGTTGTCTTGATCCCTGCGTCTCTTCCAAGCAATAGAAAAGTAACTAGTACACTTCCCTTCCTCATTCTCTCTGAACAACCTTGTTTAGAGCTCAGGTCTTTTATCTATTTATTTATTTATTTATTTATTTATTTATTAAAGATTTCTGTCTCTTCCCCACCGCCGCCTCCCCTTTCCCTCAGGTCTTGCTTGAACTTATCACAGTACGCTCTTCTTTCCTGCCCTTAAGAGGCTTCCTATTGCTGGCACTATGCTCTCAACTGACTGTGTTTTTCTCCCTAATACAATAACTACTTTCATCCCATCAGTAAGGATTTCCGACCTCCATTACCTCATATTTTTCCTTTGTTCTTTCCAGTGGGATCAACAAACACCTCAGCCATGTTTCATGACTATGAACCACCACATGGAATCACTCTTACAAAGCGGTAAGGCATCAAGATTAGAAATGGATCTCTCCCCTATTCAAAGGCTATTTTCCCTATTGTATAATGTAATTAAGTAATAAAGTTTTTGCAAAGAGAGAAACATTTTTACCCATCATTCTTCAGGACCACCTGCACCTATGTGTAAAGAGATGCAAATATGTGTTATTTAAGTAGTATAGCAGCATTAATTTTTCAATATCTAAGGATTGTAACCACCAATGTAGTCACCGTTTGTTTGGTGACTGCCCTGTCCTTGTAACACTAGGCTTGCTGCCTGACTTGGTTTCATAGAAGGTTCGTGTGGATATATTATATCATTCATTCTTAGATGAGGGAAATGAGACTCAAACATTACAGGCAACTTGAGTATATTATACAAGAGGTAAAGTATGCCTCTTCGTAGGGAGGGAAACACCTCTAACCTTGATTCATTACTACTTTGGCAAAACAACTTGATCGGGTGGGTAGCAGCTGTGAGACTCTAGGAGTGCGAGAAGGCAAAGATAGGCCAGCAAAAGACTCTTGATATATCCCTGATGGGACAAATGAAAGCAGGGCAGTTTATGTAACATGCACACTTTGACCGATGGTGCTGTTAAGTAGTCCTGAGAGCATCTTAAAACCACTGATTGACCTATTGGAAAGCATTATACCTGGGGAGGACAATCAGACCAGAAAACAAGATGTTCGGGTGAGCAATTGCTCTCACACGTAATGACGGCTTGTTTTGAAAGGCAGGTGATGGTAACTCTGTAAGAAACCTCATCGTGGTTTATTTTGAATTAACCTCCTCCTGTTTCCTATTTGGAAAATGATATCCTTATTTTTCATTCAGAAGCTGTTTTCAGGTCTTTCCTTCTAATGTTTATTACCAAGAATTGTTTTGTGATGGCTGAGTGCCCCAAATCAAGGATGGCAAGATAACCTTGCCTTCAGTGAAAACCACTTGGGGGATTGGCAAAAGTCAACAAGATAAACCAAAAAGCAAACATGTCATGTGTAAATAGTAGCTCCAGATAGAATTTCAGTCTGTCTTATTTAAACAGGAATGAAAATGTGCTTACTTATAAATATTTAATTAAAAAGCAGGAAAAAAAAAGGTGTTTTTATTCCAAGTCACTGTTATAGTATTGTGAGAATAAAGAACTTTCCTGAGAAATCCACACTCAATTAAATCAGGGGTAATGCTTTGGTAATTTACTAATTGATCTATTAGCTATGATGCAAACCACCATAAAATCATGGCGCATATTTTAAAGGTATCATAAATCACTGTTTGCATTTGGAAATAATCTAGCGCAACCTTCTCATGGTTGGAGAAAGTAAAAGCAGAGACACACAGTAGCCCTTAAACAGGAGTATTTGGACAAATGTGAAGAAATTTAGGCTCAGGACCCATTTTAGGAAACCATAGAGCCTCTGTAACATCACCAAATTATTGTTTTATTTAGGTAAATGTTACAATCTTTCAGGGTAATAGTTCATGGGGCTCTTACTGATGACCTTATAGTAATATTGATACTTCACTGGCTAATATGATCAGGATGTCTCCTGAAGACACAAGCTGGTGTACTTGTACTTCTCCACAGTCCACTGTTCTTCATATCTTGTTGACTTTGCATTTCCTCACACTTCTGAGCAAATGCAAATGAATGACATTTTAAATCCACAGAAACCACAGGAAATCTGGTGCTTAGATGTTGTTATATTGGGAAGGAAACTAGTGTTTTACGATTCCTTACAGAAGACAAAAAATAAATATTCACCTCTACTGTAGACAGAGATATAAGCATCTGTAAACTGACTCCATTTTTCCGCTTGCTTGAACATCAAGATTGTAGACACTCTGGAATATTGTCCTCAGATCTTCATATCAAAGACCATAAGATCACCTTAAATACAGTGATAGTAGTTCTTTCTTCCCCCTCCTAAGTAGATTACGTAACTGAACAGAGGTCAGTACTATCTACTAATAATAAGTGGCTCTTGTGGACTTTCAAGTTAGCACATCTCTACAACAAATGGAACTGGGGAAGGGATGGCTTGACACCTTAGCTGCTACCCATCTCCCGTCAGCTGTCACAGCAGCCTGCAGCATTTCTGCGAGCTGGAGCCACCGCTTGCCGGAGTCAAGTCTCTGCCAGCCTGGGTGAAGAGGGTAGGGGAAAGATTGTATTACTCAGTGACAGCTGAATCTTTCCAAGAGAATTAGTAACCTAATTCCCCTAATGAAAATGCACCTTTTATATGAAATTGGAAGGGGAGTAAAAATGAAAATAGAATTGGTGCATTTACTGGGACTCAACAGGCTTTCTGATTCCAGCGTGAAGGCAAATTTTCAAAAGAGATCAAGCCTACTATATACGGAGAATTAACAACCAGGGAAGAACTGTCAGAACTTCACAGGCAAGGGTTAGATATTCCTAATTACAACCGGGGAAATTTTAGCTGAGAATACACAGTTGTGTTTCTCAAAGGCAATTTCTCATTTTATACTCCTCTTCTTTTGTATTTAGGACCTCACAGTGACCTTCACAGGAAGCACTATAATAGGAGCCAGAATTAACTGTAAAGTAGACCACTTGTCAGGGTGAAATCTCACTCCCTTCTCTGTGTAAAGACTTGACATGAAGGTCATGACTTTTAAAGTCTTTCCTATCTAATGTCCTGTGAAAAGGACTTTCCTATATCAACTTTGACTCTTAAAGCCAAATTCCTTCTCTGCTTGTTCTCACTCTTAATTTGAATCATTAATTTCCAAAAATGGTTTGAAGGATCAAGGAGTGTTCAACTCCTTGTGTGGGTACCTACAGTTAATAGGATCACCTCTTAAAATTACATTCTTCTGTTTTTATTTGTGTGTGTGTGTTACATGCACGCACGAGTACATGTGCACTGGAGCGTACACATGATCCCACATGTTGGTGGAGGACAGAGGGCACCTAGCTGGAGTCAGTCTTTCCTTCCACAGAGTGGGGTCCTAGGACTGACCTCATGTTGTCAGGCTTAGCAGCAAGCATCTTTACCCCCTGAGCAGACTCACTGGCCCTGGGAGAACGCCAAACTCTACTATCCTATGGGCAGATTGAGCTCTTCTCTTAAACATTGTTATATAACAACAATTAACACTTCAAGAGCAGATTATTATTCTAGATACTAATGCTTTGCTATGTCTCTGACCTAAAGAAATGTTGTTGACGTCCATGACCTTGTCTTCAGCACTTCTCTTTCATTCTGCTCTGTATTCTAAGTAACTTTCATACCTGGGAGTCAGTAGAATTTCTGTCTTTTTCTTTTAAATGTATATTCCCCCAGATTAAAAATACTTAAGTAAGGAGTTACTTGCCATTATTTCGCATCTTCAATCTTGATTTTTTTTTTAAGGAATATGGAGTTGAACCACTAATGAGACATTTTCTTCCCTCTTAAAGACACTCGAGAGTGCCATCTATTCCAATAGTGGAGATCGCTTATTAAAATTACCTGGAGCTTCCACCCACAGAAGGCAAGAATTACGGGAGCCAAACTACCAACCATGTGCCTGTCTTACCTACAGACTCTGATATATATTGTTCTATTTACATTGTTAACATCAAACTAGGGGGTTCTATCAGCTTTAAGATGGGAGTAATGACCTGGGAGTGGGGACCCACCCTAATTACTGCCTTCTTAGAACAAGAATTGCAGGTAATTACTTATCCTGTTTTCAATTAAGAAACTCATCTCTTTGATTCTGTAATACCATAGACCTTGTGTGGGGCCTATGGATTCTTACTTCTTCCTCGTTACCCATCTGCATTTATCGTAAATGATGTGCTTTTGGAAGCGGGAGAGCTGCAGGCTCTTGTTCTGTCGTTATTTTATGGAGAAGTGTTGTGTTTTGCCTTTGGTGATTAATGGACCAGCTGGCCTTAAAGATATTTGTTCATTGTGAAAGACAACTATCCTTGGGTCTTTGATTTGTTGCTGTTTTTCTTTCTCTCTTTAAATTTCCTTTTCTTAATATGTGCAAGCGACTGGGTGTTCTTTTAGAATAGACATCACATTCTTGATAGCAGTATCTACGCGATGGTCTGAATGTCTTTGCCATACAGCCCTCAAACTTCTTATACTGAAATTCTTTACAACCCAGGTGACTGTATTAGGGAGGTAGCTAGGAACTTTAGGAGGTATTCTCTTAATTGAGACTAGAGCCCTTAAAAAAAAGAAAAGCAGAGAACTGTGTGACCCTTTCCAGCACACACCGCCACCCCAAGTAGGTGTCTTTGAATAAGGAAATGGTTTCTCACCGGACACTGAGTGTGAAATAGCCCAGAAGTAGATGGAATAAAATTCTACTGTTTACAAGTCTTAGGAGTATTCTGCTGCCATGGCTGTTGCTGTTGTAGACTCCCAAAGGGACAATGGCAACTCTCAAGTCCTGGGACAGTGCTAGTAACAATGAGAAGGGAATGGAGTCAGCAAAATGCATAGGGATTGAAAACTGGTAAACACACAGCAGAGTCTTTTAGAAAACACTATTGTCCTTCTATCCGGCATCCATCCTCTTCCCCTGTTCCCACCGCACCAACTGTCTCCTTCCTCATCTAGCTGGTGCTCTCTTCATCAAACTTGGAAGAAAATGGATAACCATACCAGACTCAAGGGTGAGCCTTAGTGGGCATAAACTGAATATAACCTCAAAATTTTGCCCAGACCTTGACAAAACAGAATAGGGTAAATTTCTAGCTAACTAATTACAAAAGGCCATTGCTAGGAAAGTTTTCTATGCACCGAAAAGTAGCACATGGACCATGGTCCTTTTTTTTTTTTTTTCTGATCATGGTCATCATTTTATTTTGATGTACATTCAGATCTAGTTACACAATCTTGAACCAAACATGCACCAGTCATTAAATAATCTATGGCACAGAGAAATAAAAGGACAGACCCTAACTATGCCATGCTTCAGAATTAGCTAACCTCAGCATTTCTTGTTACAGGGATAATTAACGTCTTCACTACACAGAATCTGTGTTTCCCAGTACAGGCAGGTGTAACTATTCTGAAAGAAAATTATTCTGTTTCTCTTCTCTGGAGTGACTCAAAACAAGACTTTTAATTGGTCTTCTTTGGGGAGATTGGGTTTCTAGAAAGTTCTAAGTAAACTAGCAAGGAGAGTAAATTAAATTATACAATTATATTTAAATTCATGTAGCAAAATCAGGAATGATAAAATATTAATTTTGATCATGTAATGATACTTAAATAGTGCCTTCAGAAAAAATACTTTAATTCTGCATTGAGGTCTGTAACTTCTGTTTGAAGACTATGAGAACATAGAATAATAGAACTTTCTAGTCCCCATTGCACAATAACAAATGTCTTTCTGTGCAATTTCTTACACTGTGGAGAATCATGAAGTGTTGCCATATACACCAAAAGGACAAGTTGATAGTAAGAGATGTTTTTGTTTTTTCTCAGAGTGTCAACTAAGACTGATATTCAACTCTCACATAAAAAAAAAATTCTATTTCCTTACCTTAAAGCATAGAGCAGAAAGAACTCCTGAGGATTCCACATTGGGTTTTTTTTTTCCCCTCAGAGTTTTGGCACAAGAACCCTTAATAATGGATTTGGATGAGTCCCGAAGTTGATTGTGCCAACATCAATTGAATTAAGCCCTCAGACATTTTCAGGGAACTTCCCATCCTTCATTTCACATAACAACGCAGAAAGCATTTGGGTTCCAGCAGTGCTTGACCCTAGATGAAAAATGACTGCATCACCAAGGAAGGTGTGGAGCAGAAACCCCGGCTTCTGACCAACATCCAACATTGATTTTTCTAAAGTATAAACAATTACTTCTGCTGTTTCCAGAATTTTGCAGTGGATTCTAGTCAAAGAGCCCTGCTTAGGAGTTAGCAAGCTAGACTGTGGAGTTCTAGACTACTCCCATCACCTTCTTGAATAACTGAAGAAACAATTTTATTATCTTGATGTTTGGATTCTTAATTTTTAAACTGAAAACAAGTTTTGCCAAATAGTTTTAAGATAAGTGTCTTAACATTAAGTGTAATAAACACAAAAGTACCATTAAAAATATCACACACCAATATCATTATTCCATCCATTACCCAGAAGGAGATTTGAGTACATGGCCAAACTAATTTCATTATCAAGCGCTGAGATTTGAAACCTAAATATAAATATAACTGGGCTTCTGTTTGGACTCTCCATGTGGTTTCTCCTCAAACGTCATTCGAGTTATGTCCCCAATATCCTTCCTTTTAAAGTTAAAATGTTATTAATTCATCCAAAATCTATTAAGATTTTATTTTATCTGACCCATTCCTAGGACAAGGAATACAAAAAAGTTCATGCAATTTATAGCAACTCAGACTCTAATGGGCATAAAAATATTAGAAAATATGTAACACGGTTGGTAGGGAGAGGAACAGAGAGCTGTGGGAAATTAGAGGCAGATTATCTGTCAAAATCTGAAGTACTTGATATAAATTGCTTATGAATAGCATTCCTTTTCTCACAAATTTTCTCAGGTTTTTCAGTAAAATAGTCACTCGTTGTACCTGTGTGGTATTGGTTTCAGCATTCCCTCAGACACTGAATGCCACGATTCTCAAGTCATTATGCAAAATGATACGGCAGTGCTGCACAACTTGTGCATATCATCCTGTATGCCTGAAATTATCTCTAGGATCCTTACAATACCCAAGACATTGCAAATGCTAAGTAAATAGTTATACAAAAACAATCTATACATATTCAGTATAGACACCCAAAACTCCATTGCCACAGTACCTATAGAAATTGGGGGGGGGGAAGGCTAACTATACAGCTACACTGAAGTCCACTACAGACTTATACAGGTTTATTGCACCCTCAGAAGGTTTTCATAACACATGGAAGAAGAAGCTTACAAAATGATTAATTTTCACCTCAACTTTCATTATGTTGATAGCACTTGTGAGGGCAAGGGGTACCAGAGACTTGAATGCCAAAGGGAGAATGAGGCTGCTGGCGGAGGGTGTGCTGAGTGGGTTAGAAGGTTATGGCCATCGTCCCTCCAGAGAATTCTGCAGATAGCATGCTTTTTGAGAGTTCTTATTTGGAAGAGGGAGTTGAGGCAGGAGACACTGCATCATTTGCAAAAATTCTGCTCACGAGAAGAGGAGAAAAGGGCAGGTATGAGAATCCAGGATGCCTGATTTACAGTTTGCTGAGTAACCACTTCAAGTTTCCAAACAATTACTCTAAATACGTCTTTTTATAGTTAGCCCCATGACCAAGTCAGAAGGAGTATAGGCCTCTTTGCACCACCCATTCCTGCCAGTCCCACCTGTGCAGTTAAGAAACAAGGCAAGGACACCATTACCCCTTCTGGTTTGCTCACCGCTGTCACTACAGAAAATTCCATGTTGCTCTCTTGGAATATTTACCTCCTAGAACTGAAGAGACTAAAGACTTTTGACATTAAAAAATGGACCTTAAGACACTTTTTTAAAAAAATTAATTGTTTTGAAAAGCTCGCCATACCTAATGTGTAGCCTAAGCAGTGAACGAGTTTTAAAAGGGCAATTACTCATGGTGATGCAAAACTAAGCATCTCCAGGACCTGTGTGCTCCCTCCACACTGGAATCTCCCTCTCTCCCAGCCTCTGCAGTCATCCTTGAGATGCAATGGGAAGAGCAGAACTACGTGTCTTAGAAAGCCTAAGCCTTTTCCCTCTTCTGTGACTTCCAGATTGCTGCTGCGGTCTGTTATGCATTTGCTTTATACAAATTGAAGTATTTATTCCTGGAGAGAGAAAAAGAATCACCATGAGAAAACTAAAGAAAATCCCCAAGGTCATATAAACATGGCAATGGCTGGGTACCCTTCCAACCTATAGAGCTGCATAAGAGTCTTGCAGGGAGTTCCAGGGACTCATTGTTTAAGGTTTGTCTCTCATACCTTTATTGGTGGGCTTATTGGTGATGTGCCTACCTCTGAGCAATCCATGCACCCATAGGTAGCCAATAAACTCATTGGTTCACCAGGTAAGACATGAGTAGAACCATTTCTCAGGTCTATTATTGGTTCACTACACTGGTTGACTAGACTTTTATTCATGTCTCCCCAGGAGAAGACACATAACAGCACAATAAGCCTTCTGAGATTTCAACACTTAAAAGGATTGTTTTGTTTTGATCAGTTTTGAGTATCAGGAGTTCACAGACTCTTTTTTTCTCCAGAAGTCTCTTAGGAAGTTGTAGGTAGGTGTGGACTGTGGCTGGCGTCATCTGAAGGCAGCAATGGGACTAGAGGCCCAAGGTGGTGCATTCATAGGACGGGGAGTTGAAGAAGACTATTGTCTGGGAGGCAGCTGACTGACTCACCAGACTTCCCAGGTGTAGCGACTGCCGTGCAAGTCTTTTCAGACATGATATCACAGGACACTGAAGCATTTGTTCTTCAGCTGCGGGCTGACTCAGTGGTTAATATGTCTAAAGAACAAGCAAGAAGACGGAGTTCCGGTCTCTATGGCCCATGTAAATGCTCAGGAGGAGGCGGAGGATGCCCAGACCAAACTGGCAAGACAAGCTCTAGGTTTGATTGACAGGATAGGATATGCCACAAGGAACAGGGTAGCAGAACAAGGAAGAAAATTCCCAACATTGACTTCATGCCTCCATATGTGTATAAGTGCAACCACACCCAGTTCACACGTGTCCACACACACACACACATACACACATGAACACGAATGTGCATATGCACACACACCAAAAACGTGTACACACAAAAGAAGAAAAGACATTATTAACCTTGGCACTTCATCTCTTGGGTATCCAATACCCAAGATACAGAAATACTGCGGTTCAGCATGACTTATAAATTTTTCGCAAAGGGAATCCTTTCTCACATTTTTTTTTAAAAAACTAGACTTTAAGTACTATGCTCCCAGGAAACTATTTGGAAAACTATGATTCATCTGCTACCCCTTGCCTTAATAGCATCCCCAGACTTGACCTCTGGTTTCTGTCTCAGTCTTGTGAAATTGTACTTGATGATCCTGGATGACCCTAGATGAATCAGCTCCAGGAGGGAAGTAACCAGCCCAGCCACATTTCTTTTGAAGATGGAAAGTCACCCCACATTGTTTCTTGATACCTATACATAGTACTTTGTGTTCGGTTCGGTGGTAAGTTCTACTAGAATTTAAGTTCCCTAGATGACATAACATCTAATTAGTATCAACAACAGAATTGTGCAGGCTTAAAAGATAATGACACCCTGGAATTCCCTACATGGAAGGACTCAGAAGGTATCATGCCAAGTGAAATAAGTCAGACACAGAAGATACCTCATAACCATATTTAAGTACTGAATTTGAAACTCTGTGTGTGTATGTGTGTATGTGTGTGTGTGTGTGTGTGTGTGAGAGAGAGAGAGAGAGAGAGAGAGAGAGAAGAGAAGAGAAGAGAAGAGAAGAGAAGAGAAGAGAAGAGAAGAGAAGAGAAGAGAAGAGAAGAGGAGGAAAGGAAATGGTATAACCCAAAGATATGAAGCAGCACTATTTAAGATGAACAAACCTTTCGATCTAGGTATATAACTTGAGGAGTATAAGTTAGAAATTTGCATTGTATACATACTAAAACAAAACAAAATAAAATAAAATGAGTACATTATTAGAATCTAATGTCTGGCTATTATGGAAATAAGTGAGCCAATGGATCTGTGTCCATTATCCCATGACTATACCTAGTGAATATGATCTTAGTCATCACCCATTGCTTTGTAGTTTCATGTTTCCAGAATCATGGGAATACTTTTCATGTAGTAAGCACTCAATCTTACATTAGAAATACTTTTTTTTTCATTTCTAAAAGTGATGAGTTGAATGAAAAGCCATAGTTTTCAAAATAATCTGAACTGAAATTATTTTTGCAGCACACTAAGGGTTACAAAAATATTAGGTTTAGTACCATCAAAGTGGTCTAGAAGCTCATGTGTCTATATTGGAGCAGTAAGGAAGTTGAGCAGAAGACAAAACCAATAATGGAGGAAGAAAGCCCAGCCAGACTCCTGAATGCTACATTGTAATAGTTACAGATAGGTAGAATAACTTAGTGCTGTGAACATGGCTTGGGAAAAGGTCAATCATGCCAAGATGTGGAAGGGTGAGGGTGAGATAGAGGTCTGAATCTATAAAGTCTGAATCTAGAATCTAGGAAGTCTGAATAGGACCTAGTGACAACCAAAGACCAGATCCTCATACTTAGAACAGCCCTGGAAAGCCAGAAGTCCAGTCTAGACAGCCTCCATCTCTGGTAAGGGTGTAGGCATACAAGAGAATGGCATGTGTGGGTCTTTGTTTTAGTTACTTTTCTGTCGCTGTGAAAAGACACCATAGCCAAGACAACTTATAAAAGTGCTTGGGCTTCTTCTTCGAGAGGGATAAGAATCCATCATTGTGTAGAAGCATAGTAATGGTGGCAGGAGCAGAAGCCCAGAGTTCACATCTTGAACCTCAAGCCCAAAGCAGTGAGAGAAATCTAAAAGTGGGTGGTACAGAGTATTCAAGTTCTCGAAGCCTGCCTCCAGTGACATACATCTTCCAACAAGGCCACACCTTCTAACCTCCTCAAACACTACCACCCACTGGGGATTCAGTGTTCAAAGGACATTCTCATTCAGACCTCTCAAATCCAGGATCTCTAGGTATAAGGGACTCAGTAATAAGGCTCACACTCAAATGTTAGATTAGAAGCAGACTAGCAGAAAACAGAATTGTGGTTATATCCTTAGAATATTGAACTAGAGTTCAACAAATATTCTTTGTCAAGGTCAAGATTGATCTGAGTTCCTGGGGCAGGACTGCATCTGCAAATAGAGGCTACATGACCCCAGATGAAAGGAAGGGAGAGTTGAGAGATCATAATGATTTTGAATGAGATTTTTTGCTTTATTTAACATCTTCAACACATTACCACAAAAGAATCTCTTTAACATTCTCTTGGTGGGAAAAATGGACTCAAGCTAAAGCATGGAAATTTTATTTTGTTTTATTAGTATATCCTATGTGTTCCCACAATCCCCTAAGGATAGCTCCCTCTCTTTTTAATTTCATTGAAGTTTTGACTCTACTTAATATTTACTGTATCATGCAATTTATATATTTGAAACACACACCTTAGTGGCTGCGGTTTATTCATAAAGTACAACTACTCAATAAAAATTTCACCACCCCCTAAATAACCCCTTCCGTACCTATCTAACATAACTCTCTATTTCTAGAATGTTCTTTCAGTTTCTAGTACCGTTTGTATGCATTCTATCTTCATGTTTGCCTATTCTAGGTGTTCTCCATGAATGAAACTATATTAAAAAGATAGACTCTTTCATATTCTGTTGCACTTCCTTTCTTTTAGGGATGAATAACACTCCATTGTGTTGATGTACTACATTTAACTTATTCATTTGTCAGTTTGTGGATATCTTTGTTGTTTTCTACTTTTGAGCTACTATAAATAAACATGAAAATTTGTATATGCATTGCTGTGTGGACATTTATCTTCAGTTCTTGAGCATATTTAGAAATGTACTAAACATCACACTAAAATTCTTAATAGATTCCTTATGTATTTGGAAACTATTTTTTTCCTTCAGATATTAGGTTCTAGAATCAACCATTGAACAAAATGGAAAAGTCATCTACTTTGTGTTGCCGTCATTTCTCCATATTTGTTAAGTTTTCCAGAAAAGTACGTAAGCTTATTTTACTGCCTGTAACATTCTTTGGACCAGACCACTTCTGTTAACTAAGTTAATAAGAAGATTCACTTATGTCTTCATCATCAATGGGGAAAACGGAGTCATGGTAGTGTTTTAACAAAATTTGTTTTGTTTTTCACCTACTAGGTTATATACATGCTGGTATCCACCAGATATCGCCATCTTGTTCAAGGAGTTCCTGTGTGTGTGTGTGTGTGTGTGTGTGTGTGTGTGTATAGTTCTCCTCCATGTGCTGTTTTCTGTTCCATCCTGAGCACAGATTCTCAGGGTGTAGGCTCTCTCATTCCCATACTCCTGTGAATGCAGTGGTCACTTTCTGCACTTTCTGCCTAGAGACCAAGGCTCCTTCTAATGCATTTAGAGTTCTCTTAATTTCTTTTTTCAGATTGCCAACATTTTTACAGCTACCTTTTCCACTGGGAAGAAATTCTCCACATCATTGGATTTACTCACTGTGAACACTAAGTTCTGCCATTGGGTAGACATGGTCAGTCTTCAGTCTCAGTGTCCGGCAGAGATTCTTCCAGTCTGGAACAGTAAGTTTAGCTGCTTCCTTGGGCACGGGCTTGCTGGGGCAGCCTAACATGGCATACAGAGTGTTGTCCCCCTCCTCTGACAACCAATTACGTCTTTACATGTATGAATCTGGAATCTCTCTCATGGTGAATGATCCCCAGAAAGACCCTGGACAGGCCCTTTTTGCAACAGTTCAGATGCCTGGGAAAGGTTCAAATTCTCAGGCTAAGCCCCTAACACTTCCCGCCTTGTCACAGCTACAGGCCCACATGAGATCTGATTGGATAGAATTGCATGCAGCGGTTCTCTTCAGGCTGCCCACTCGTGAGTCTTTTGATTATGGCTTTGAATTTACGAGCTTGGAAATAGATTTAGGAGTAGGTCAACAGTTCAGCTCATTTCGGGGTGACCTGGCAGCCCTCTCAAGGCAGTGATTTAAGATGTTACTTAGAGAAGTCACTGGAGTGCTCTGGAATTCAATCCCTTTCCTGGGAGAAGAGGATTATTTCACGCCTAGATGCTAACCATAGTAGAAACTGTTTATTGAATACCTGTGGGCACCTGGAGCAGATTCCCACGTTCTGTGTCTATTAGCTCAGCAGGTCCTTTATACCAAGCAGGTGAAATGGCCAAACGGTATGGAGCCTGCTCTATGGATATGATCATGTTCTCTCTTGGCTATGTGCCATGAAACTTCTAGAAATGACCATAGCCTTTGATTTCTCATTCACATAACTGCTCCAATGTGCCACCTCCTAGCGAAAAGAATGCTTTGGTTCGTTTTCCAAGTCTCATCTGTCTGACTGCACACTTTTGCACATGACCCAGAGAAATTTAACAAAGAATTCAGTTTTGATTAACAAATTCTGTTATATGGTTGAAGAAAATATTAACTAATTTGTTAAGAATTATAAGCAGAGTTTTGGGGGCATCTGGGGGAAGGGAAGAATTGTGAATAATCAAAAAAATTTGCATGAAAATTCCAGTTCATTAAGTAATCAGCATGGGGGTGTCTGATTGGCTGATTAGATGCAGAAGATCATTTGTCGCTTTTTTAGGTAAATTTCCATCAAAGTAGTTCCACCTGGCAAATTGAAATTAATGTTTTATTTTAAATGCATGTATATTTATTTCACATTGGGTTATCCTTCAGAACAAAGGAGTCATTTCCCATCCGGAACATCCAGAGCTTTTAGTCTGGTGGCCCGAGAGTTGGATCAATACCAGTCATGGGCTCCTTCCCTGTAGCTGTACCTGAGAACTTCAATCCCTCGCTCTCGCTCTCTCTCTTACACATGCCCCACCAAACTGAATCCCATAAACTGAGATTTCCAGAGAAGGACCTTCTCTTACTGTTCCCTTCCTTGAATTTAGTTAAAGTAGCAGCCAGTCATAGTTCAAACCAAGTAGGCTGTATGTCAGTTGAGACATCAGAGTTGCTAAAGGGTAACCATAGCATAAGGGGATCCGTAGAAGGTGCCCACATCAAAACATGTAGCAGTCAGGAAGCCAGTTTTCAAAGGAGGATGGGAAACTGGGCTTATTTCTTCTTCTCTGGCAAAATTCCTTCAGAAGTCTACTGAATCTGAAGCAAGGCTTCTGGGAGGTTTGGAACCAACCGATCCCCAGGAGACCTCACTCTTTATCAAAAGGTGTCTGATCAGGGATCTCTTCCGGGGCATCAGTAAACCCTCTTATAAAGATTCTGCTTGGAGAACTGAGGGGGAAAAAAAATCACAATTTAGTAATATCGTGAAGCTTCTGGCAACACCCGCTGGGGCCCGGGCCAGTCCTGATGCAGAAACCACGCTGCATCTCTGCTCCAGTTGGAACCTGGCAAGCGCTGCCTGATCCTACCAGGCCTCAGACCTCACGCCCATGTTTGTTCTCAGCTCTGCTCAACTTTCAAGTCCCTTTGGCCATCTACCCTCTCCCCTACTCTCAGCCCCAAACTTTGCTCTGCCTCTCCGTCTCTCTGACCTCTCCCCAACGGCTTCTGCAACCCCACGATATGACCCCTGCTTCATTGTAAACCCCGCAGAGTGCTCCGGCCTGCCCTCTTTCTGTCTTAACTGAAGGCTTACTTCCCACGCAGAACTTTAAGCCGGAAAGGGCTATCTCCCCGTCTTATCATTCCATCAGTTACATTAAGTGAGCATTTCTCTACAAGCCAATTCTTCAGGACTGATGCCCACCAGCTACGAGCTTTGTGGGGACCTTTCCCTAACTTCTGCTTTGGGGCTCCTTCACTGCAGTCTCTTTCGTCCCATCAACTTCCGTCTAGCGCCATGACCGATGACTCAATACATTCCCATGATATCTCTCAATTCTATCTGCTATCAAGCCAGAGCTCCATATAATGCCTTTTGCAATGCATCTACCTAGTGGGGCCCTAACATGAGCTCCCATTGCATCATGCATCTCCACTTTCAAGTCCCAGTTTGAAAATCACATCAGTGCAGGAAATGGTGCCATGATTGCTGGTAGCATCTTGTCATCACTGGCTCGTCCATGCTGTTGACACTACTGCTATAGCAGCACATCTAGAGCAGTGGACGCCTGGCTACACAAAATCTACCTTAAGCTTCTCTACCTCCCTCCTAGGCCGGACCTTTGTGTATTTTCTTGCCATGATTTACCCGGTTAAAAATGAAGCGGTTGTGGCAGCCACCCCGTTCTCAGTGCAGGTCTTGATGTAAGGTGAGCTGTCTTAGATTCTGGCCAGGTAAAGATCAGAATCCACGCACGTCAGAGTGACCCGCAAAGGAGAAGGTAGTTTCTACATAGTGATCAATTATAGGGGTCGCCAGATCCCTGACAACTGAGCTATCTGGTTCTCCAAACGCATCCCCAGTTTTAATTACTTGCGTGTGTGATGTGTATGGGAGTGCTTATGTGGAGGCCAGCGGAACAGCTGTGTCAAGTTGGTTCTGGCTGCTCTCTTTCCACAAGTTCCAGGAACGGAGCTCAGGAAACCAGGCTACAGGACAAATGCCTTTACCTGCCGAGTCACCGGCCTTTCCTGAATGATTCTGATGCCTGCTCTATACGTTATACAAACGTATTCCTGCACATCCAGCAAACTCATTCAAAATTCTATCAGAGCTTTTCTCGTATGCCATTCCCACTGAAGCCTCTGCTCCAAGAAGCCCTTTGTCTTGATCTTTACTGCTTTTTTTAAAACCCCTTTTCCTAGATCATCGAGTGTTGGATAGTTTCTGAAGCTATTTTGACCATGAGTCTTTGCTTGTTTTATTCTTATTTTAATGCTGTAATAGCAAGTAATAGACCAGTTCTTCCTGTCTAAGGTTACCTCAAATGAAAAACAAATACGAAGCAGTTACCCCTGCAGGTAGCCTTCCATTTCTCTGTTTCTGCCTTCCCAGCGCTGCTGATGACTCAGGCCTACATAGCCGAGCGTCCAGAAGACATCCCTGTTGATTGATGCTTTAGCTTCTAGAAAGAATTGCTTTTTCTCCCTAGAACTGTTAGGATTTCAAGGCTTTCCTCGGTTTGCAATAGATTTGCCAAGGATTATTTTTTAAGACCCAATAGCAGTGATTCTCAACCTTCCTAATGTGGCGACCTTTATGTGAACTTTAATATAGTTCAGGTTATGATGAATTCAGCCATAAGATTATTTCGATGCTACTTCATAACTGTAATTTTGCTGCTGTCATGAATTATAATGTAAATATCTGATGTGCAACCCCCATGAAAGGTCAAAGTTGAGAACCACCGATCTCCACAATGAGGCTGAATTGGGGCAAGTAGTTTGCCCCGTTTGTACCAATGGCCTTATGGATACTAATTATTTATAAAACACTATTAGAAAGTAGACATAACTTTTAACCTTACTTAATAGGGCAGGGATTCTGAACTTCAGGAGCTTCAAAATAGTGCTTTTTCTACTCATAATTTCTGAAACTTTGAATTAGACTTTCCTGCCGTTTGAATATAATGGTAGACTTGCTAGCAAGTTAAAACCTTATATAATTACTCTTATAGCCACTGTGACAGGGACCCTGGAAGAAAGTTTCTTCAGAAAGTTTTCTCAGAACTGAGAGAAAGGCTCCGTGGATAGTTCAGATCCCCAGAACTCTTGCAAAGGTCAAGCAAGCGTACCAGCTGTCTATAACCTCGGAACTCAGGAGACAGAGACAGGGGCGCCCCAGGGCAAACTTGCCAGCTAAATTAGCAGAAATTTGTGATTCCAAGTTCAGTCATAGTGCCTCAGTAAGACATGTGACTTCAAGTTCAGGTCTCCGCCTGTGTGGGTACATCTGTGTGTTTGCACCTGCAAACACATATGCATGTACACCCATGCAATTGTGCATATCTGCAGGCACATACATCAATCCCATGTGCGTGCAAAGAGATTTTTTTAAAAGACAGCTATCCATCAATCTACATTTGGTAGCATTATCAGCAGTTAATCAGCCTTGCAGAGATGAAATCATGCTGTTGTTCTTAGTTACTGTAGCTATGACTAGTCATTCGTTTTGTTTTAAAGGGAAAAAGAGGAAGAGAGGAAGAGAGAAAAACACATTAAAACGATTTAGAACTTCTTACCAATTTTCTTTTTAAAGATTTCTCTCTCTCTCTCTCTCTCTCTCTCTCTCTCTCTCTTTGTGTGTGTGTGTGTTTGTGTATGTTGTGTTAGTATTCATGTGGACTGTGGGTCCACCTTTCAACATGCATGAGATGGTGGGTGCCTATGGAGGCCAGAACAGGGACATAGGATCCCTGGAGCTGGGGTACCAGGAGTGGTAAGCTGCCTGACATAGGTGCTGGGAACTGAACTCTAATCCTCTGCCAAGAGCCACCATCAGCAAAGGTAACTAACTAAACGAATATTTAAAACCCAACTGAGTCACACAACACATCCAATAAAAATTATTTAACTGCAGAGTCCTTTTCTCCAGCCCTCTTCCCACCAGTTTTCAGAGTTTAATATCAGGAAGGTTGTCGCTTGCCAAGAGTAACTAAGTAGGTCAAGGAGGACGAGATTTGGAGAATTTTTTTAAGTTATGGAAAATTTATGGTGAATAATTTACACAGGAAATCAATAGATGGTATAAACGAGAAGAGGGAAATTTGTCTAGGCTGTAAAACCAAGTACTTTGTTCTTCAGGGGAGTTTCATGCTAACCCCATAATATTCCTCCTGAACGGGTCCCCGAGAGCCACCCAAAGGTCATAAGTGGTCAAGTCCAACTTGATTCCTTCAACAGAGGACCAAGTACATTATGTAGCCCCCTCCCCACACACATACACACACCTTGCTATTGAACTGCCGCACGCTATTTTGAGGTTCAAATTTACTTTGGCTTATGCAAGCAGTCTCAAAGCTACTTTCGTGTGACTAAGAATCCATTCCAGAGAAAAAGGCAAGTGTGAGAGGGTCTACGATTAGGTGGAAATATGTATACATTGCTGGCGGAGGGACAGCACTGGAACAAGAAAGGAAGGAAGAGAAAGGGTTAGGAGTCAAGAGTTACAGTTGTCAATTGGGAGCATCTTTGCCCCTTGCCACAGGCATCCTTAACATTGAGAGTCCCCAGTGAGAAGCCTACTTCTGCCTGGTTTCTAGTGGGCGGAGACTAAATACGTGCAGGAGACAATCCTATTCCATAAAGAATGGTCTGGCTTAAATCTGACACACACCAATGTTGAGAAACCATGACGGAGGGAAGCCTGGTAAAAAGGGAACCCTTTGGCAGGCACTGTGCCTGTCTTCTTAGTCTGATGCTGAACAACTGACAATGGTGGTTGAGAACTTTGATTCTAATATAAAATGAATGTTCTCACAGTTTTCCTGGGGGATATGATTAGGTAATATTTCAGTGCCCAGTGGTTTAAATGAAAGAAATTACACATTCTGATATGGAAAAAGCTAATTTTGGTACTCTGTCCACACCATGATAGCTTTAGTATATCAATAGCTAATTGCAATTACATAGTAAGTCTACTGTCTAGGCTGACAACAGATATCAGCGCCATTAATATCATCATCATCATCATCATCATCATCATCATCATCATCATCATCATCGTTATCTTGGTTTTTCCATGCAGGGTTTTCCGTATATCAGCATTGTTATATACTAATGCTCCACATAAATTAGCTATTTCCTGGTCCTGTGTAACTTTCTATGTGTTACCTTTGCAAGGCCAGCTCTAAACTCAGAGAGAGTGGTATTCTTGTCTGCCCTACCTTCTATTGCCCCGTCACAGCCACCATAAGGCAAGGTAACCAATTCAATGAATATTTAAAATCCAAGTGCATTACACATCTAATCAAAAATGTAAAAATGATGTTTATTGTGATCTGTGATTCAGAGAGATTCAGCTCAAGTTAACAGAGCTTTGGGATGTAAGGGAAAGATATACAATGGGTTGGGAGATTGGAGGGAGAGAGACGAGTTTCTGTATGTTATGTCTAAAGAGGAGGAGAATCACAGATTGAATAGCTGGACGGTCATGGTGACTTAATAACCTTTTCCAGCAAGGGATTTGTAGAAGTTAGCGGTGCTTTGAGGAAGTCAAGCAGTGTGCCTGATGCCTTTGGAAACAGGAGCCTGTTCTTGCCTCTTCATCTCCTGTGCTATGTTATATGCAAACTGGTTTTCATGGCATCTTAGAACTGTGACAATGATTTACTCTGCCAGAATGTGCTATGGGTCATTTGCGCACCAACTCTGCAGTTCAAACAGCAGCACTGACTTGAAGCCCCACCCACCCTGCCAGATTACACAGAACTGGAAGGCTAATTTAGCTCCACCTAAGCCATTTACGGCTTCCTTCTACCTGTTTGTATCTCAAGGGATCAGCTGGTTTATCTGTGTGTCTCGTGAAGACTATGTGCACAGGGCTGAAAGATGAGTTATCTCCATGTTCTTGTGATGCTAGCTTTGCCTGGTGCACAAAACAGAAGCAAAATAATAAATAAATAAAATCTAGAAACTGCACCCCACCAATTTTCCAGGTGCAGCCGGCTAGAAAGCAGTTATTTCCCCAAGAGGGAATGCTTTCAGGCAGAGGGCTCCTGATTACCCACAGTACCAGATCCTTAGTCGGACTCAACTGTTGAGGGCCCACACCCATACGAGAGCATAATACTAGTCATTCCAGGTGCCTGCTTTAAAATTAATTCTTGTCTCATTTCCTTTGCTAGGAAATACCTAGTTTCCATTAGGGAAAAGGCCGCACAGTGTCACTGTTCTCTAGAGATGACTTCGTAAACAGAAAGCATAGCCCCCTTGAGCCTCGCAGCTGAAGGCATATGCCAACGTTTAGGTTAGATACTTTAACTACAAGAAGTAGCTCAAAAGAAGAATGCCCCCTCATCCCCCAAACGCCTGACTGATATAACGTGTGTGTGTGTGTGTGTGTGTGTGTGTGTGTGTGTGTGTGTGATACAGACCTTTAATTTCCTCTCACTCGCTCAGAAATCAGGCCAAGTTGCACTTCAGATCTGAGTTCTAGGTAAGTCTTGATAAGTCGTGTTGCAGTCTGGTAGGCTCCTCCCACCTTACATTTGTAAGAGACGTTTATGGCGCTACCTAGTCCTGCCTCTGTGTCCCTTGGTACAGAGGCTCGGTAAAACCAAATGGCACGGTGTAGACTATCCTTCAATTCCTGAAACTACAAAACAGAGAAACCCTATCTGTTATTAGATCCAGAGGGAGCCTGAGGGACCAAAGTCTCCAGAACATCTATTCAGGACCTCTTTTGGCTCTCTAGGTCTAGGGCTCTGACACCATCCTCTTCTAGTACTCTGCAGCTTTAAGGCCCCATCATTGCTCGCTCTCTCTCTCTCTCTCTCTCTCTCTCTCTCTCTCTCTCTCTCCTTTGTCTTTTTCCCTCTCTCTCCCCTTCTCCCTCCCCCTCTCTCCCCTCTCTCCCTTAATAAAGCTCATTTGAAGAGTGATATTATGTCATCTCCTTCCTACTATATATTTTTCCACAGAAATATAATCTGCAAAACCTCTGACTGCAGAGAAAACAAAGATTTTTAAGGCAGCATGGTTTTGACAATCAAACTTAGGTCATGTGATGAATTCTGCCTCTACTACTGTCCACATTACATAATTCAGAAGTCATTTGTATTTATGTTCCAGGAATTCCAAAAGCTTTAAATTCAATACCTCATGCACTGCTTCTAGACCCTAGCCCTGACTTGGATCTTTGATGTTCATATGAGTAAGGGAGCCATAGTGACAGAGTAGTATCTATTTAGGTAGAGGCTATGCAGCTGCCCATATTGTGCTTTCTGACTAGGTAGACAACAGCAGTAGAAGCTAACAGAAGGTGAAGACAATTCACATGATCAGAACCCTTAAAAAAAGAGAGTCTTTGCAAGATAACCCTAGAGTTATCAAATAGAGTTTTCAAATAGAAAAATTCAAGTTCTGAAACCCTTCAGGTCCCCATCAGCAACAGTCCTCTGGTTTCTGATGGTGTCAACATCTTTAGGGATTTTTTATTCTTTTGTGGTTTCTTCTTGGATCTTTCTGATTCTAGAAATTATCTTGGTTCTGACTTGAAAATTATACAAGTTAGACAGTATAAAAGGGAACAGAGGCAGCAGAGTCTAGACTGTAACAGTACAAGAGCAGTTTCTTTTATTTTTATTATGTAGTTCAGGCTGGCCTCATGCTCACTGTGAACTGGAGGATGATGGTGAACCTAGAATACCCATGCCTGCACCTCCACGTGCTGGGATTCCAGGGCTACACTGCTGTGCCTGCCTTATGAGGTGCTCCAGGTTTGTGTATGCTAGAACACACTACCAAACAGAGCTGCATCCCTTTGGCCTCAAGCTAGTCAGTTTTGCCAGGCAGTCCTCACACACTGTGCTCCATCTGACATGCTGCAGGAAGTCATAGATACAAGAATTCAAGGCAGTTACATTTTTTTTTTCGCTAGGTTGTTTGCTCGTTGCTGTCACTGCAGACATAGTTTCCACTGTATACCATACTGATCTTAAACCCAGAGCAATCCCTCTGCCTCAGCAGCCCCCCTCTATCAGAGTGCTAAGATTGAAGGTTGGCACCCCCACATGGAAGAACCCTGACAAATTCTTTGTGGTAAAGCTGTTCAGTCTTCTTATTCCTTGAGTTACCATTTATGTCTCCCATGGCCCATTAATGAAATAGATTCTGAATCCCTGCTCTGAAGTTGGAGCGGGATGCTTCAATTTCCAGTCAGGCAATGTGGTTTGTAGTCACAGCAGTTGTAAATACTAACAGGAAGTGAAGAAGTCTCTCTTTCTTGTGTCAAACATCAACTGAAGTTTTAAAAAAGGGGAGTGTGTATGGCAGAAATTTAGTATTGAACATAGCATTCTAGACTTTTCTTCATACAACAGAAGTTATTATCTGGTGCTCTTCTGTATTCAGTGAACATTGTGAGGTCTTGACTTCCAGATACAAAGCAGGGGTTTTGTATTTAACTCCAACATTTCACTCCAATAAAGAATGTTGAATTCCTTTGATGAGCTCAATTCTTGTTTCTAAATATTATGTGTTATTCCATCAGAAAGAAAACACAAACCTAACCACTTCTAGTAATTCAGTTGACAAAGCTTTGGATTGGGAGGACAGAGCAAAGAGCCATTCTCCTCAGTGAGCATTGGTGTTCGTAGAGAAGGTCATCCTGACAGGAAAAGGTGGGAAGAGTCAAGCACAGCTCTCTTCTTTCTTGTTCATCAGGATTAAGGCTGATGATGTAGGCAAACTTAGTCTATTCTTAAAGTGTCCTGATTTGCCCAATAGAAACGTCCCTTCTCTCTACTTCACAACCACTGCCCACAAATGTACAATCTGTTCTCTTGACCGGGCGTCATAAGGGAGGGAAGTTTCTCCCAGTTTCCACTGTCAGAATGTTCTTACTTCCCCCTCCACATCACCCAGCAACACTGGCTTTGAGAGGGATACAGCCTTCTTCACCATCAGATGGAAGACACGTTGATTCGAAGGGGCTAACAAATTCTTGATAGCCCAAACAAATTCAATTGCCATCTTCTTTCTGCAGGCAGGACTACAAATTGTGGGATGTGAGTGAGGTCAGTTTATAAACTCGCATGTGAAGATTCCAGAAAGGAGAAATCCAGGGGTCTTCTGCTCCAGTGAGACACAAATATTTTGCTTGTCTTCGGAAATCAGCCCTTCTGTAATACATGTCTCTATAGTCAAGGCTTTCTTTCATGTGTGCTACTACTACCCTATATAGGACCATGGGAGATGGGGGTGCGGTCCATGTGGTTTAGGCAGTAAGTCACTTGTTTCATACACAAATAGAATTGCCCCCTTCCAGACAGACACAAGCTTGGTCTTGATCAAACAACACAGGTCTTTGACCCAAGTTGACCAGCTTGCTACGTCAATTGTTTCTGGCTTAACTTTGCCTTGAGTACTTGACAAATAAAAACTACCCAATCACTTTTCCTATTGTCTCTCCCCACTAAGCACATTGGAAGTTTCACATTCACAGATCCCTAAAGGAACATCCCAGAACAGGTATGAACTCATCACATTGTACCACCCGCTTCCCCAAACCCTTGTCAGGTCATCCCACTTCTCTCTGAGCACACGAGAACATCCCTGGCCTTCCTGACCTCCCGATCACATTTCCTACAAACAGCAATCGAATTTGCGGTCTCCTGAATACCTTGCATTCCTGAGCTATCTTACTGTGTCTGATGAATTTATCTCCATCTTTTCTACCGATTTGATTCGTTTGTGTTTCCCCTGAAGGTATTTAATTATGTTATCTCCTTATTTAGAGCCTCTTTGGATTGAGTGAGGCAAGAAGATGAGGATAGTGATGCTTAGTGACATTAACTGGAGTCTAATTTTTATTCTATTAACGAATCCCTGGGTAACCTCTGGAAAGTCAGTGAGCCTCTTTTCAGCCAAAATCTCTTCACCTTGAAAACCTGGGAAAAGAACAATGTACCCCTGAAGGTGACTGTGGGGAGTAGTTAGCAAAATGAAATTAATAAAGGAAAAGTGATGTGTAAATCAGAGCGTTTGGAGGAATGGCAGGAATACCCTTCCTTCTGCTCAGACTAATTGCAGCAGCGTTCACGTAGCAGCCCAGTGGTTTTCAGAGCATGAGGTGAGGAAACCTTTGAATTTGTCAATGAATGCAGAAAGCCCAAGAAAGCGAAGTTAGCAAGTTCTCCAAAAACAGTTGCTGCTGTTTGTTTATTTGCCTGTTTCCCCTTCTATTTACGTCTTGGCAACAGGTCATGTCGGTTTGATGAGAGCGCCACATGAGAAGGCCTCTGCTCCCAACAGGTTACTTCCCATGCTCAGTCATCATGCTCACTTCAATCCCCAGAGGAGAAAGAGCTTTCCTTCTAAAATCTGTGATTCTTCAGTAACCCCTGTGAACATTTTATAACCAATCTGGTGAGAACACATTCAACAGCTGTAACACCGATTTTGTGTTACCCTCTCAGTACAGTTCGCGAGCCACTGTACCATACGCGAGCTGGGCAAGGGCCTGGAGACTGAAAGAATACGCAAGAGAATGCAATAGGAGATCAGCCGAATGCCTTTTATTCAACTTTGGGGAAATCCTTCATGTACCTAGCTGCTGCACAAGAAATTCCCCTCAGGCAGGTGGGAAATTGCCACACCCAAGATGGAGTAAACTATATCTTACAGCTAATCACCAAGTGGGGCAGAGGGAGCACAGGATCAAACAGAATGTTTTAGCTGGCTGACCAGAGACTGTCCTCAAGATGAACCCCAGGAGCAGGGGTAGATCCGTGGGCCCTACAAAAAGCATCTCTCATGAATGCATGGGAATTTACTTGCACATATGCAAGCAAAGCTATCAATTTAACAAAGGGTACTTAGCCATTTATATAAATATATGGCTTTATATGTTGTTCCAGAATCACTAACATACACCAATACCAGAGATATTGAAGAATTGGAAAAGATTGCAATCAACAAACACATTTCCAAAATACTAGTTCTTCCATGCATTACTCAGTTCTTTTAAAACTCATGGAAATTTAGAATTGGTCTATACTTGTAAGATTATTGTGAGTGTAGTTTACATGGACGCCGTGAATCCAGTTTATCTTAATGTTTTACAGTGTGTGCTCTGGTTTTCACAATTCATGAAACAGCAAAAATATGTTACAAAGTAAAGCCCTTACTTAGAGCGGTTTAGGTTTCACCCCATACCCTTCTTCTGGTTTGTGTTTCTGTCTGGGAAACTACATTACTTGCCTTCATTTGGCTTTGACAGGCTCTCGGCTATTCTTCTGTTTTTGATGACATGCTCAGTTTTAAAGAGCATTGGTCAGTATTTTACAGAAAGCCTTTTAACTGAGGTTTCAGGTTTTTTTTTTTTTCAAGATTTGCCTGGTGTTCTGGGTTTGGGAGAGAAAGATTAGAGACATATAATGTTGCACTTATCATAACGCGATTGCATATTCTCAATATGACCTGTGCCTCTGAATGCCACAGACTGAGTGTGAAGGTCTCTATAATGGGCAGCGCTGATGGCTGCTCAATTGGAAATCTGGCCCAGTGTTACCTGATTCTGGCTTTCCCCAAAATACAGAAATCTCAGTGTTCATATGAAACATCCAACTTCCATAGTCTGACAACTAATTAAAATTTAGACCGCAGTAGTTTCATATGCATGCCAAATAATAAGATTGTCATAGGCTGGTAAGATGACTCACTAGATGCAGGTACATAACATGAAAACCTATGACCAGAGATACATCCACAGAACAAAGGGTAGAGGGTAAAAGCTAGCTGCCAAAATTGTACTACGACGTCAACATTCACACAGTGACACATGTACACCTACACTCACACATATTGCTCTCTTTCTGTCACACACACACACACACACACACACACACTAATCACTATAGTAATAAATACACTTTTACAGTATCACTTGGCTAATATTAACCTATGGCTACCTGTTTGTAAACTCTTGCACATGTATGGGAATTATTAATATTTTTGATGTAAGAAAGCCATTAACAGATTTTATTCCATTTGTTCTGTATTTTGCAAATCTGGCTAGTAGAGACCACAGGAAAAAATAACATAGGGGGAATAAGGATCAGATCAGCCATGATTTTGTCCCAGCAAGAGATAATAGATACCAGCTCGGGTGTGATAAGAAGAGACATCTTTACATATGTACGTGTGTGTGTGCGTGTGTCATATGCTCTGAGCACATATATATATATATATATATATGTGTGTGTGTGTGTGTGTGTGTGTGTGTGTGTGTGTATGAATGATTTCACACTATGACAGAATGCTTAAGCAATGTCCATAGGCTAGGATGTTGAAGAGACACTGTGGGTTTGGACACACACTTCAAGGGTCTGATGTGTTGTTGCTTCAGGGTGTGAGAGAAGAAGCCATCAGAGATAACATGATCATTTCTACCATGGGAAAGGGAAGCATAAGGTGTCACATATGAGGGAGAGGATTTACGGAAAGGACAGGTCACTGAAGCAGAGTGTCTCTGGGTGGACACCGTAAACCTCATGTCAGCATGTGGAAGAAAGGAAAAGGATAAAGAAAAGAAAGGAGAGGAAAGAAAGGAAAAGACAGGAGAGAAGAGGAAAGGGAAGGGTAGAGAAGGGAAGGGAAGGGTAGAGAAGGGAAGGGAAGGGTAGGGAAGGGAAGGGAAGGGAAGGAAAGGAAAGGAAAGGAAAGGAAAGGAAAGGAAAGGAAAGGAAAGGAAAGGAAAGGAAAGGAAAGGAAAGGAAAAGAAAAGAAAGGAAAGGAAAAAGAAAAGAAAAAAGGAAGGGGTTGCAGTCAGATGTTTTCATTAGGATATATCTTCCTCCAGGGCACAGGTGAGAGCTACCATCACGCTCCAGCATATATCTAAGGCATGAGAAAACAAACTCTTCTTGTGTAGGTGGTTCAGAGAGAGACAGTGCAAGGTAATACTAGACATGCATCTCGTTCAGTTTGTTCAACCCTTCCTCTCCATCACCTCGGGATACAGGATTGGGTGTTCATACCACCTGCAGCCCTCCCCTTGCTTCTCACATCTGTTTATCAGGTAGTAACAGTCTCTGATCTTTGTTTCTGACCTCCACAGCCCTGTTCTTAAACATGAGCCCTCTCTTGGAAGCTCCGTTCCATCTCTCTGCTGAGGCTCTGATGAAAACCCTGCTGTCTTCCTTCCTAAGAATACATTTCTCTCCTTTCCCAGCTTGCCTTTCCCATCCACTGTGCGCATTTCAGGTGGAGACTAAGTTCACAAACTTGTTTTCTTTACAATCTGTGTGGCCTTAGTCCAGTGTCCTAACTGCCCTGGGTTTGAGTGTGATTATCTGTAAAATGGAGAGAGCCTTGACTCCTCCCAATGGGACTGTGCGGATTAAAGGCCTTTACAAAGATCAAATGCCCATTCTTGCGCTTGGCCCTGAACTGACACTCAGCCACTACCCTTGCCCTTTCCTGCTCGTTTGCACATTGCTTGTGGCCCTGGTGTCACCAGCTATGTGCCTTTTCCCCCTTTCTTTCTACTACAAGCCAAGAATTGTGAGGGCAAAGACTAAGGCGTGTACGAATTTGTATGCATGCCTTCTTGATGGCACAGTGTGGTCCCAGTAAATAACTGTAAAGATATTTATATATGTCAGCATCCATGAATGAATAATTCAGTAAGTAACTGAAGCATTGGTTTAACATGTGTGTGTAATTTATAAATATGCCCATATATATCTGCCATAGGAAAGAAACCTATTGATGATTTCCAAACTATACTCTAAGAGAAACAAAATAGAAAAAAAAAAAAAAACTAAGCCTTTCCTCGGGTGGAAATCAAGTAGAATTCTCCATTCTAGGCCCGTGGGGCACTGGTATATCACCCACGGGATCAATTCCTTTTTGAGGTAAAATATTAATCCAGGCTATCACTGCAAAGAGCAGTGCCCTAAGCGACCCACTGGGCAGCTAAGCTAAAATTCTGCTCTCCCGGCACCTGTGGCCAGGAGACGGAGCCTGAATCACAAGGGCCTGGCACGAGGCCAGCGTGGAGTCACACCGGGTGCCCTGAACTCTTACCTGAAGTGCTCTTTCAAGTCACATTTCCCCCAACGGCCTGCCTCCCGTGTTTTATTTTAACTCAACTCGCTACTGTAAATTTGAGGAGGGACTAAGGACTACATCAATTTAAAGAAAATTGGTGTCAAAACATCGAAGACAGCAGGGCGCTTAGGGGCTCCGAGGAAGCGGAGAGCGAAATGGGTGGGGTGGGCTCCGCTGCCCCTTGCGTTAATGCAAGGCCAGGTTCTGTTTCCTCACCTGCAAAATGGGGATAGGGATTAATGTTTTACCAACGTTCTGAAACTCTCCCCAGGATCGGGTCAAAGCATGGAAACTATTTGACGGAGTACGTTTCTACTTCTCCAGAAAATAAACATAAACAACAACAATGAAACGGGAGAGAACTCTAATAAATGAACATTAATTTACTGTCATATGAGGAAAAGATAGCTTAATTATATTTTTTAAATGTTTTTATTTATTTTTTGAGACTTTGATTTAGTCTGCTTTGATCATATTCTTCCCTTTCTTTCCAGTTCGTCCCATATCCTCTCCCGTCTCTCTACCCACCCAACTTCATGTTCTTTGTAATCACAGAGTCCCTTTTGTGTTGGCCAACTGCTCCTGAGCGTAGGCCCCACCCCATTGCACTGAAAGAAACTGAGTTTCCCTCTCCTCCCCAGTGCCAATAATAGCTGCTAGCTGCTTCTTGGTTAGGGGTGGGGCTTTGTGCCCCCTTCCCAGTTTCCCATTCCCCACGTTGGTTGGGATTTTGCCTGGCTTGAACTCAGGGTGCGTGCCGTCCTGGTCTCTGTGAGTTCACACGCATTAGCTCAATTTTAAAGGTTTAATGGAGCATTTATGGGACCCTTGGGGGTTAAGGAGCAAATTATTTGAGCCTTCTTGAAATTATTCGGGGAAGTTCCTTACTTCAAAGGATCTCCATTTTTATACATCTGCTAGGCAGATAGTTCTTCCTTAGAAATAGATTTTCTTATCCTTTCGTGTGCCCTGACATTAGTTGCTTTTTGTCCACAGAAATGATCAAGAAACTGCCGTTAGGGACTGTTTAAGCTTCCTTATAAAGGATAAATGCGAGAATCTAGGGGGAGTAATCTGTCAGTTGTTTGTATTAATCGTCTTAAATAAGCAGTATGTGGCTTAGGGAAAAGCTGGCCCGAGCTAGACAAAGAAGGCAGTCATCCGAGCCGCAGACGCTGAACTCTGACCCCTGGCTGGACCTTGCACTCGGCAGCCTAGTAACAGGAAGGCAGCAAGACACACTTTGAACCAGAGGTTCTAAGGCTGCGGTGGGGTTAGCGACAGGGTGACAGAGGCACTTTGCAGTCTGAACTTTGTACCTAGACACAGGGGCATTCCATCTCCATAACAGCCACTTCGTTTCATTACTTATTAACAGATCCTCCTTGAGTGAAGTTCTTTGTTAATGGAGCTTTAAAAACAGATCTCTCTCTCTCCCCCCCCCCTCCCTTGTTTCTGCCATGGGGGTGGGGATCTGTGCCGATTTGAAATCCTCCCGTGCATGAGCTTGCCCTTCCTTGGGGAGGGCTCCCCTTCTCTTCAAGACTGGCCCTCGTGGAGGTAGAGCAGTACCTACTATGGTCACACTCAGAGACGGTAATCCTGGACTATATGTCATTAAATATCACATAAGGAAGTGTCTAGCGGGTGCCACTCTACCTCTCCTGACCAAATCAATTTCTTTGTTTTTGTTCCTTTTGCTAATTCTCTTTTCGCTCCCACCTTTCCCCCTCCTCTCCCTGACTTTCTTTTTCTCTTTGTGTTCAGCCTTTCAGGGACATCAGAGTTAACCAGTAGTGACCCCTGTTCCTGTGCATCGTTGTCTAAACTGGAATAGCCGACATGGGTATCTTCCCAACTGGAGGTCAAAGCAATTTAAGGGCACATTCAAGTACTTCCCAAATAAACACACTGTCCTTAGATGTCCAGTAACTGATACTCAGTCTGCCTGAAAGTTTAGTTATTTAAAGAAAGTGACAGGATTCTAGAAAAGGGAACCCACTTAAGGCCACCTATAAAATAAATATTAGGCTCCTGAAATTTTCAAGTTCACAGGGCCAGTTGAGCCACAATCTAAATTCCTGACTTATGTTCACTATTGATCAGTAAATATGCTTTGTCTTCTGGGACCACATACATGTGCTTAGTAATCAACAAAGACCAAATGAGCCCTCCCTGAAGCTTCGCTTGAAGGGTCTGGGGCCACCAAGGAGTTAACTTTTCAACACTTAAAAACTCTGTGTTTTAGGAGCAGTTGAAATTAGTTCAGATGGTAATTCATTCTCTTCTCACTTTTCTTTCCATGTTTAAAAATGTCTGTGTGTCTAGCAAGCTCTCATTCAGCAAGGGGTCAGGCCTGTAGTCACCCCTATCTGGGTACCAAGCAACAAAATCCCTTGATTTTCCTGTAGCCTTCTATAATCGCAGAGAGGCTCAGCACCACCACTTAGCTTTCTCAGATCTCAGGCTTTAAAACGAAGAATGCTAACGCTATTTTGAAAGCCAGAGTTGAAGTTTATATTGCCAGTACTTACATCTCTCTTCTTTTCTCTTAGGTTTTCCCCTCCCTCTGTGTTCCTCTCATTTTCTCTCTCTACTTCCTTTGCTTTTCTCCTACTTTTCTTCCTTTTGCTCTTTTCCTAACTTTCATGATGACATAGTTTCCAAACCCATTATTGGTTCATAAATTAAATTGCCAGCAAGGGCTGGGTGAGTAGCTCAGTGGCAGGGAGCTCACCCCGCTTGTGTGAAGACCTGGGTTCAATCCCCATCACTGTGGGATCAAGAAAATAAGATAAAATATACAGTTTCTATGGTCATTGCTTTCCCTCACCCTTACTATAGTTTTGCTAGCTTTAATGACAAGAGGATTCAACCTCACCTTTATCTAAACATTATGATTTGGGTCTGGGATGTTTCCCAGGGCTATGGGGCTAGAGTCTTGATTGTTATCTAATGGGATTATTGTATGGTGGTAAAAACTGCACAAGCTGGGGTCTACTTAGAGCAAGTAGGAAAGTACAGGTAATCTTTGGAAAGCCATAGATGGGATCTGGATCCTTCTCTGCTTTCCAGTTATTGCTTCCTTGTCACTATGACGTCAGCATCATTTTTTTGTCATTCTCTCTCATCACCATGCTATTCTGCCTTGTCCTGAACCCAGTGGAGCTAGCTGGTCATATGCTGAAACCTCTAAAACCATGAGCCAAAATAAATATTCATATGTTGTTAACCTAAAATATTTTGCACCATAACAGAAAGCTGATCCTAAGAAAAGTTTAAAAAAATTCTAAATCTTTCAGAAACATTGATTTTTTTCCCCCTTTAAGGTTTTACATTCAGCATCATGTGTGGATGGTCCATACACCTCTGTGTCTCTGTGCTTGGCTTTCCAGGTATCACTCGGATTCATGGCAGAGTGGCAAGGAGATACAAAAGACCACAGTATGCATTTCTCCGTTTCCATGCCAACGGTGTTTTAGGTACTGCGAGACTGTACTTTTGGCTCTTGGGACATGCTCCTTCCTGTGGCAGACTCTGCTTCCGATCTGCTTTTGACGTGTTTCAGCGCTCACAGCTGCCTCCTCAGTGCCGCTTTCCAAAGCCTGGAATTAAGGCTGCACCTGTTTGGGATTTGCTCAATCTGAAAAGTAGCGGGACTCCTCCAGAATGCCTAATTACCTTTGCCCTGAAAGCAATGCAGTCGGATGCTATGGCAGCACACTCAGGACACCTAGAATTGCAGGCATGGCCTCCATATTTAGCCTCAATTCTTCCAGACAGAATAGAGCAATTGAATCTTGATTTTTACACCACTTCTTCACTCCACTTGCCTCTCAAACCCAGATCCTGCCACCTGCTGCAGGCAGATTTAACAAAGTGCAAACATGGGCCACTGCAGCTCGAATAGCAGATGAGGTTAAGACAAAGAAGAAAACTGATAGTAGTTTATATACCCTGGAACCACCCAAGCCTACAGATGAGAGACGCAAGGTTTATTCAATTTATATTTTGTGATAATATGGAACAAATGAAACAAACATAATTGTTCAGTGAAAGAAATTAAACAGGTTGAATTGTTCAATGAAACAAGCATAATCACTCCTCCAAATTCTTAGTTATTGTTTAATGAGTAAGAACTTAAAACTAATACCAGCTTAGTAATTCTGAAAACCCTATTTTTGAAATTGTCCACACTCTTTGGCTTCTTCCATTACACATTCACACGCACCCATGACACAGAAGAGAAAGGATGGGGAAAGAAGACAGAAAGGTCACTGCCAATGTAAATGCCAGCATGGAGAACTCAGTCGATGGTAGGGGCATCCAGGGACCAGGAAGTAAGATGATATTGAAGAGGTATAATATTGACCCAATGGTAGGGACGTCTAGGGACCAGGAAGTAAGATGACGTTGAGGAGTTTTTGTATTGAACCAATGGTAGGGACATCCAGGAATGACATCCCGGGACCAGGAAGTAAGATGACATTGTGGAGTTACAGTATTGAACCAATGGTAGGCACATCCAGGGACCAGCAAGTAAGATGACATTGAAGAGGTTATAGTGCCTGGTCTACAGATTGAAACATTGAAGGAAATAAATGAAGAAAAATAAAGGAACAAGGCAGAGGTGTTGTAATACTAAAGGCAAAGAGGAATGGAGAAAAGTATATTTTTAAGACTGCTCTGCCTTAGCTGTCTTTATAGTATGCCATTGATTTCCCCTATGATTCTAGACAAATTCTACTTCCTTCACAACATTTAGCTTTTCTCTTCAGAGAAAATACACTGTTGCCTTAAAAGAGGAGCAGAAACTGAGGTAAATATTTTCTCATCTTGAACTATTAAGGTAGAGCGCAAAGTTCGATCAAATAATTATTGCTCAACATAACCACCCAACTCCACAACCACTAATTTTCATTTGAAATTTCTTTTTGCTACTAACTCTGCATTTATTTTTGCCATGAATTAAAATTGACTGCTGTGTTAGTGTTTAATTTCTGTGAAGAGACTGCATGACCGTGGGAAATCTTATGAAAGATAGCATTTAATTAGGGCTGGCTTACAGTTTCAAAGGTTTAGTCTATTATCATCATGGCAAGGAGCATGGCAGCCTGCAGACAGATATGGTTCTAGGGAAGTAGCTGAGAGTTCTCCATGTAGATCCACAGGAAGAGGGCAACACTAGGCCTGGCTTGGATTTTTTTGAAATCTCAAACCCACTTACTCCCAGTGACACACTTCTTCCTACAAGACCACACCTTCTAATTCTTCTCAAATAGTGCCGCTTCCTAATGATTGAGCCTTCAAATGCATGAGCTATGGGGACGTTCTTGTTAAAAACCACTACAACCACAACAATCTTTGATTATCTGAGGTGAGGTCCTCTGAATGTAGAAAAAAGATAAACCTTCCAGCTTATCATACACTCAGTGGGTCTCGGTTCTGAACTGGACAGGAACACCTTATCAGTGATTATTTCTATTTCTTTGTGACCTTCTTCTGCAATAGAACTACAATGAAATTATTTGACAAAATATTGTTGGAACCTCCTGTATTTTATATACCTCTTTACTGATAAGTTTTCTACCATTTTCCCTTTCTTTCCCAGAGTACTTTTCTCCTTCTATAGTCTCAAGGTAGACTTTACAAGGTCAGAAACAATCCCACTACTTTATTGCAAACTTTCCTCATCTTGAAGTTCAGAAATACGCACACAATTCTTTGAATGTCTTTTCCTACTTCAAATTGTGATGTTCATCCCACTCACTGCTGATAGAAATGGCTTTCCTTAAAGGTTGATTATCCTTGATTGAGTTGCAACGACCCTTTGGTTCAGGCTTCATCTGGTGCTCTCAAATGAAGATATAGGACAGGGACTACATAGCTCAGGAGTAGAGCCATTGCTTTCCATGTACACAGGCTTGGGTTCCATCGTCAGTATCACAGAAAGTAAGTAAATAAACACATGATTTATAAAGGTGCAAACAAAGAAGGCACTGTGAAAACTCTGAATTTGAAAGGATTTGAAAGAAAGGACAATAAAGAAAAGATTAGGCCACTGACTTATATTCTCTAAATGAAGAGATGAATGCAGGGGTCTAGGGTTCCCAAAGAGTGGGAAATAGATACTTATGAAGCACACCCTTTCTACCAGATAATATACAAGGGTAAAGGAGTGTGTGTTCTGTGATAGAAAGAAAACAGGGCACAATAAAGCTGCACAATGTCCAAACCATTTAACATTGTCAAAATTGTAGCTTTAGCCAAGGACCTTGAGTTGTTGCCTACTGAGTCCTAGAACCTAAGATTCTATTCTACGAGTCAAATCCCTTCATTATTTAGCTTCATTTAGATTTACTACTTTTATTATGCAAACTTCTTTTCATGTAACCACACTACAAAATTTCCATTCCTTTGATTGTGATTTTTTTTCTTCTTAAAAATAGCATTTTATTATGATCATTACACACACACACACACACACACACACACACACGGAGAGAGATAATAATCTAATTATATTTCTCCCTTACCTTTCTTCCCTCCAATTCCTCTTATATGGTGTAGGAGGTCCTTTTGTCTATGTGTTGCTTTTATTGGTTAATGAATAAAGAAACTGGCTTGTCCTGATAAGGTAGAACAGAGTTAGGTGGGGAGAAGCTAAGCTGAATGCTATAAGAAAAAAGAGCAGAGTCAGAGAGAAGCCATGGAGCCACTGCCAGACTCAGACATGCTGTAACTTTGCCAGTAAGCCACTGCCACATGGCAATACCCAGATTAATAGAAATAGGCTAAATTAATATGTAAGAGTTAGCCAATATGAAACTAGAGCTAATGGGTCAAGCAGTGATTTAATTAATACAGTTTTTGTGTGATTATTTCTGGTCTAAGTTAGTTGAGTGGCTGGGAACCAATGAGCAGCCTCTCACTACACTTATATACCTCTCTCAGCTCTCCTTGAAATTCATGGCCCATTTTTTTCATTAATTGTTATTGCATGCATATATATATATGTACATATATATATAGTACATATATATATATATTCCTAAATCTAACATATTCAGTCCATGTAATGCTACCTACATGTATGTTTTCAGGCCTGAAAACTTGGCACTAGACAACCAATTGGTGTGCTCTTCCCTGGGGAAGTTTGCATCTCCTGTTCTCTACTTCCCTCTGTGCCTATAGTAATTTGTGTAGAATTGAAACTATGTGGGCTTTTCTCTGTCCAATTTTCCATTTTTGCTGGTATCATCCTCATTAAGTTTATGTTTAGGCTATTGTTTTGGAGAGACTCATGGGTGTAGCTTCTGACATTACTAAGAGAAACAATGAAACAACAAACTGACTGACTTTGGCTCTTACAACCTCTCTACCCGCTCTTCCGCAATTTCCCCAGAGCCTTAGATGCAGGGGTGTTTTGTGGATGTACCCTGTTGCTCTTTACTTGAGATGAGTGTAGACTTCACAGTGAGCCTGTTCTATCCTGAATCCTGAATGTATCACTCACTTGCTGTAACATTTTTCAACTACCCTGACTTGGCTTTTTTAATGATTCTTTAATTAGTTAATCTAAATTTTGGAGATAACATATAATATGGGAAGGTACCTAGAATTCAGGATGCACCCCAGTAACTGTTTGTTATGCCATCATTATGATTGATATTGTTTTCTCTGTGCCCACCCTATTCTGAATCTTATTCACCTTCAAGTTTGATTACAGGTTCTCTTGGAAATGATTTTCATCCCACTTCATTTCAAATCTATAGTTACTTTTTTATGGTTTCATTATGGTATATGGATGTACCTGTGTGTGTGTGTGTGTGTGTGTGTGTGTGTGTGTGTGTGTGTGCGCGCGCACGCGTGTACACACACAAAAACGTTTATGTATCACAACCTTGTTCTTAGTTCTTTGAGTACAAAGACTAAATCTTATAGTGTCGCTGCTGAGCCTCACTCACTGAGTCTGCAGTAAAGCAGTGGAAAACAGTTGCTTGGTATTTCCCTGTTCTGAGCATTTGTACTTACTCTGTTTCCTAGCTTCTGAGGATCATATTTTACAAGGTCAGGTTATAGTCAGCACGCTGCAACTTCTTAAAGAAGTTAAAATTATATAGCACAGTTACCATGGAACAGTTAACATTCTAATATAGTGACTTTAACATACCATTTTTAAAAGAATGTGATATATATATATATATACTGATATTTTTCAAGGTTGCAATTAAAATATGGAAAATATGCTTTCTTTACTTTTAACAGTTCAGAAAAGGCCTCTGATTCGCATGAAAAGGTTCCCTTTTTGTGTTTTCCTCTTAACTTTACTAACTGACATGAAAGCAACCACTGAGTGTTCTAGGAGCTGGCCCTCCATATAAAGAACCCATGGCTTGCATTTGGCCCAGTGTCCTGATTTACATAGCACGAACAGGATTATAAATTACACTCGCAGTTCAAAAGCGACGCCTGGCTTACACCACTTAAGAAAGGGCCTAGAAAGAATTTGCATTCTGCAATGGGCATCAGGAGAAAAGTTCAAGAGCAATGTTATGGAAAATCCTGAGTGTAGCTCAGTGGTCACGCACCTGCTCAGAGATTAGCAACCCTCTCGCCTAAACGTAACGGGCTTGATCCCCACCCAAGGGATACACCTCACTCTGCCTCTGGGACCTGCCCCAACCAGTAACTTTTCCCAGTAACTTTTACTTCTTTTTTTCCTTCTTTTTTCTTTTCTTCTCTTCTCCTGTTCTCTCCTCAGTCTCTGTCTCTCTGTCTCTCTGTCTCTCTCTGTCTCTCTCTCTCTCTCTCTCTCTCTCTCTCTCTCTCTCTCTCTCTCTCTCTCTCTTTGACCAGGCCAGGCTATGAGAAACCCTTTTGTTTCTCAGCATGTAGACCAGTTGTCTCACCATTTCCTGCATTTCTCAGAACTTACTTCACTAGATTATTTTTAGGAGCAAGCTGGAAGCTGCTGGTAGTTCTTACATTATCTACAAAGCCCAGAGTAAAACCTAAAGGTTAAAATGTACCCACTGGTGTCAATCTACTTTCTAATCTATATAACCAAATTTCTATTAATCATTGGGGCTATTTCCTTTCTTTCACAACACGTCAAGGTCTCTCTGCTGCGTATCTCCGTATCCTTCCCTACAGATCAGATTGTGGGGGAGAGCGTGCCAGCTGGACAGGATCAGAAATTTTCAGACTTCTTTGAAATGCGAAGACACATCTGTTTTTTGTTAGTTTGTTGGTGTGTGTTTTTTTTTTCTTTAAAGCTATTATAGAAACAACAGAAACCTCCAGAAAAACTAACCTGAATGACTAAGAGACTCCAAATAGGCAGAAGGAAAAGGAGCTCCAGCGGAGTGTCTTAAGGAAAGTCTCAGGTCTACCCACTGATGAGTGATTTATCTTTTCCTATTGGCATGGTAACCATATCTTGCAAATGAGAAAAATGCCTTTGGGCAACCTCCAAATCTAGATGCTTTGGTTTCACCATATCTACTTGAGGGACAAAAAAGGGCAACGGACTGAGTCAACCCCTCAGTGAACAAATACTATATTACCACCTACTTGTCTGTGTAAGCAGAGCAGAGCATGCTTGCTCAGAGGAAATTCAGAGCAACCTCATGCCCTAGGCCCACACAGAAGCAGTTGCAGTTAGGAAATAGAACACACATCTAAATGCAACAATGGTCAGTGGAATAAAAAATGACACTATGCAGTAAGCTTTTGGTTCTAGGTCCAGCTACTTAGGAAAAATGTTAATCTCTTCTTGTTTCAAAGTCTTGTGTTGTTTTTTTTTTTTTTTTCATTTTTTTGTAAGAACTAAAAGCCCACTTAGGTAAACTTTTAATTGTTTTTTTTTTTTTTAAATATCAAGTTCTCTGGCTTTTTTAAAAGCAATCAGAAGATGTGACGCTTTAATGAGAATGAGAAAGGTTCCCCTGTAACTCTCGGATTTGAACACTTTGTTCCCCAGTTGGTGACAGTGTTCAGGGTGGTTTAGGAGGTAGCCTTAGCAGAGGAAGCGTGTCATTGCAGGTGGGTGTTAAGAGTTCGTAGCTTCAACCTATCTCCAGTTGTCACCATCTGTTTGATGTTGCTACAATAGAATATCTGAGACTAGTAATTCACCAACACGTTTATTTTCTTACAGATGTGGCGGCTAAGATCTTAAGGGCTGAATCCGGTAAGGGTGTTCTAGCTGGCTAGGGGTGACCAGTGTGCTCTCTAAGATGGCACACAGGCTCATGTGAGAGACAGAAACACCTGAGCATGTCTTAAGATAACCCACTAACTGTTAATCTGTTAGTCTGTGGGAGAGTCAGTCCATCCAGAGGAAGAACCTTCATGAGCTAATCACTTCTGAATGTTCCCATCTCTTTCCACCTTTTATTATCTTACAGAGAGATTCGATGTCAACATGAGTTTCATCTGGAAGATTCAACAAAGGTTGGCCTCAATATTTCCATCCAATTTGACCATCTTTCACTATAGAAAGTAAAAAATTCTGACAGTGGTCTAGATATCCCCCAAAAGTGAACTGTGAGATAAGAATAGTTTCTAACATATGTAAAATTTCGGAGCTCTTGAGAATTATGTTATAGAGATGTGAACGTGTTAGCATTCCCTTCCATTGCAAATTCCACTTCTATTTATCTGTTTGATTACTATATAACATTTCCACTCCGACAAAATTCCACTGCAGCAAAAAGAGCACACTTCCCTCTCCCTTGAAATGTGTTAAAATGGCATTTCTCTTGTGCTGCGTTTCAGTAGACCTGTGCAAAAACACATCTCCTCCCAAGATAGCAAGCAACACACAGCTGTACTTCTGGGGAGAATAGGCTGTGCTTGGAATATCAGATTCTTCTAAATCTACCAAAGCTGGAAAAGAGACTAAGAGTTAAGACTGCAAGGCTGCCTCTAACGTGCTGTATTATGCACGAGGCATTACAGCTAATATGTCCCCCCAGATTCTGATGACCTACTTCGCTTAGCTTACAAATGCGCCTGTACACATTAAGGACAGCGGTTCAGCAAGGATTGTGATTGTCCTTGCTTAGCAGGGTTCACATCATACACAGAAAGTAGTTGTGAGGTTTTGTGTATGAGGAGCAAAGAGTGATAGCCAGAGGATGATTGGGGCAAAGGAGAGGGACGAGTCACTTTGTCCTTATGTAAGCCCCATTAACTATTACAAAAGTCAAAAAGGAGACACCAGCATTTTGAAAGAATTCTGACTATGCCAACCAACCATTCCCTGCTTCCCTCCCCGTGTGTGTGTGTGTGTGTGTGTGTGTGTGTGTGTGTGTGTGTGTGTGTGTGTTTAATTGCTACATATTTATCAAATTCTCTTTTTGGTTATTTAAAATCAAAATTTTCTCTTTGTCTATTTATCCTAAGACCTCCGACTTCAAAATTAATTTTTTAACCACATTTAGAAATGGCAGCCATTGGGCAGACAATTCTTGTAGACAGATCTCACCTGGATGTTTTTGTTTTGTTTTGTTTTGCCCTGAAGGTGGTTTTCTTGGTTGTTGGGACACCATTAAGCACAGCCATCTCTGGCCTAGTTAGAGGTAGATTACACTCCTTTCGATTCTCTTGGTCTGGCTGCTTTACATGCATGGCTTCCCCTGTCTTCTGGGTCCCTGATTGCTAGAGCTTGCCACAGCCTGTGCCTGGCTTGTGTGAAAATCTTGAGAAATCCAAGTCTAGGTACATCTATAAACCAGGGGCCTAAGACTTTACTCTGATTCTCCTCTGGCTCAGAACATGGCTTGTGAGCACAGCTACCTTAGTTTTCAATCCCAGTCAGGACTTTTTTTCTGCTATATACACTGGAAAAGCAATTTACAAACTTAAAATCCAAAGGACAATTTGATTTATTTGTACTTAGCCCCTTTTTTCCCCTAGAAAGTACTTGAGACTATATGATGTTGATATGGAAACTCATGATATTTCTTTTTCAAGTATCAAAGGTAGGGATCATTTTGGAAATGCCCTGGCATATCAATGCCATGTATATAGCAGGCAGCAAGCATGAGGAACTGCTTTTTGTGGGAAACTTGTTAGAAATACAGTTTCAAAGGGGACAGATGTTTCATTTTCAAAGCATTTGATTCGGCAGACAGACTCAAAATTTCATGCTGAAAAGGGGAAGGGTCCTAAGAGTTCACAGAACTTTCACCAACGTTCTGTTGTTTCTAGAGTGAGTCTAGCTGAGTGGGTTCTCAGTACAAGTGTAGAGTTGGAAGGGCAACCTGAGGAGGAGGTAACACAACAGCTGGCCTTACTGCTGAGTGCCAAAAAATAGGAGTGAGAAGACCAAAACCTTACCCACTGAACCAAAACCTTATCCACCGGACCAAAACCTCTATGGACCTGTAAATCCCAATTCCACTTCTTGGGAATCCATTTCTTCTTTCTGCCACTTAGTGCTATCCAGTTAAACTCACTTCCCAGCTCAAAGTTCAGGGCATGCTAGGTTTTACATCCTGAGACAAGCTGGGTGCATCTCTTACTTGGTTTTTAGAGAGGCCTGCCAGCTGTTCTTCTGCGACAGAAGCCAGAGGTGGTTTTTAAGGAAGTAAATATAATCACACCACACCTGCTCTTATAATCCTCCTGCCGTGCCCTCTTACCTTTAAGATAAAACACTATGCATGCTTGTGAGTCCACTGGGCGCTTCCAGATCCTGTGTGGCCTAACTACCCTGGGGTTGCTCAGTCTCACCACCCTGACATCTCCAACCTGGCCACTCGTTCTGGAGGTGGAATCTTTTCTGAACTGTAGGGTATAGAGCAGCATTCCTGACCTCTACCCACTAGATGCCAGTAGAACCCTCCAGCCCCAATCATGGCGACTGAAAATATCAGCCAGTATTGACAAGCATCTGCCTTCCGGTGAAGAACAACTGAGCTATCTAAGCCCTTGCCCTTAGGCATCCTCTCTCTGTACTCTCCCCGACATGTGTAATACTCTCCCTGACTGTCTAGTACTCTGCCCTAATACCTAGTACTCTACCTGACTATCTAGTTCTCTCCCCAATGTGTCTAGTACTCTCCCTGACTGTCTAGTACTCTCCCTGACTGTCTAGTACTCTCCCTGACTGTCTAGTACTCTCCCCAATGTGTCTAGTACTCTCCCTGACTGTCTATTACTCTCCCTGACTGTCTAGTACTCTCCCTGACTGTCTAGTACTCTCCCTGACTGTCTAGTACTCTCCCTGACTGTCTAGTACTCTCCCTGACTGTCTAGTACTCTCCCCAACTGTCTAATATTCTCCCCAATGTGTCTAGTACTCTCCCTGACTTTCTAGTACTCTCCCCGGCTGTCTAGTACTCTCCCCGATGTGTCTAATACTCTCTCTGACAGTCTAGTACTCTCCCCGATTACCTAGTACTCTCCCTGACTATCTAGTACTCTCCCCAACATGTCTAGTACTCTCCCTGACGTGTCTAGTAATCTCCCCGACTGTCTAGTACTCTCCTTGATTGTCTAGTACTCTCCCTGACTATCTAATACTCACCCTGACATGTCTAGTACTCCCCCCCCCAAGTGTCTAGCCACCACCACCACTTTCTCCTTTACTGCGCCACCCTGGATCCCTTTTGTCTCTTCAAGCTCATTCCTCTATCATTTTCACAGTTACTCCTTTGCTGCTCCACTCCACAGAACTCTGGATTGAATTTCTGCTCTTCCTTCAAGATGGCTGAATCCTTTTCTAATCCAGGTCATTAGACTCCCGGCACTCCAAATCTTCTACGCATCCATACTGCTTGCCCTTGACAGAGAGCTTATCATTGTAGAAATCTTTCTTATAGGCAGTTTCTTCCTTTGATCCCTTTTGCATGGAAGGCTTCTTCCTGATAGGAGTCTTGTTTACAGAGCTTAATGACATTTCAGGCCTGTCATAGAGTGTGATGCTCAGAATTCCCATGTGAAACCTAGAAGCTCAGATAAGTGCAAAATGCCAGGTTGTTCTGCAAGGGGTGTGGCAGAGCAGCCCGGAAGCTGCCCACCTTAGACCACGTTGGACACCTTGGTAGATGGTGCCATAATCTATAGCCATGATTATGTGTATGGTAATAAGGTTAACATTTTATAAATACAAAACATACCTCATATGTTTTGTACCTCATACTGGACTATATAGTTAGAGCGATACATTCGTTTCAGAGGAACTCTCAATTCACAAGAACGTTAAGGAAATTGTATAGAGACGTACATCTAGTAAGTGACAGAGCCAAAATTCCTGCCTTAGACTTGAATTTGAGGGTCATTCCTCCAAATTCCTTCAAAGTAGGAAGTAAGGTGCCTGCAAACTGTGATAGGACATTGTTTGAAGAATGTCTGTGGTCCATGGAGCGTGTTGTCCAACTAGTCTTGGGAGCAGTATCCTGCCCTGGCATATGATTGACACCTGGGTGTCATATTATTAAAGAAAAGATGATCTCCCTTTGCAGTTATCAAATGCCAATAGCTTATTAACATATCAGTCATTCCCACACTTTGGTATGAAGGCTCTAAGTCCTATATGAAAAGAGAGGTCCTTCAAAATATGCACATGTGATGTGTGTGTGTGTGTGTGTTCCCATGCACATGACTGTAACAGCATGGGAAATCTGCTACTCTTTCATGGAGAGAAGGAAATGTTTCACAAAAAGAGTAAAAAAATCTCACAGGCTGGTAGAACCCCTGAATACTTTGCTCTATAACTGTAAGTGGAAGAGGAATACTGGAAGTGAAGCAGGAAAATGCCAAAAGGAATTGCTCCCTACCATGCAATTCCTCCTGGGCCAGAGGCTGAGAAAGATCATCCCGAGGGCTACCTGTGGCACTGCCAGCCAGCCGAGGCACTCTCATGAGTAATGCACTTTGCCAAAGCAGAAGTGGCCATGGCTTGTAGTTTTCTCTCCTTCCCACAATTCAGTGTCTGACTTTCATTTGGCTTATCTGTAAAAACAAAAGGGATATGAGTATTCAGTTGTGAGCCAGGGCTTTGATTTATGAAGCAACATTTATAAATCATTATTTATATCATAGTTATGCAACTGTTTTTTTTTTTAAAAAATAAGATTTTTAATGGGGGCAGATTCATAAGAATAATAAGCAGTCTATATACAGAGTTGACTGATTTCTATCTCTTCTGCTATTAAAAGTTCACCTACCCAATGGTAATGCATGTCCCTAAGTGCCAGACGAGGCTCAGAGTATAAAGTCCATCTGTCTAATGGACATTTTGCCTATCAATCAAGTTTGTCATTACTTGGATTAAGTAGTGGAGATGGTCAGCTTCTTGGAAAATAAGAACGGTAGATATGCCATAGCAAATTATAGTGAATTATAGGAACTTGGGGCAAATGATGCTGTGTCAGTAAGTATCCAAACTCCTGTTATTTAGATTCTCTCTAGGACCAATAGAAATTAAAATATTCCTTTAGATGTGGGGATTTTAGCCCTTTGGCTTCCTCCTGAGGCTCTCGCCCTGGTCATCATGATACTATCTCAGTACCTTGGCCACCACTGTCCTTATGACTAATTAAAAACTTGCACAACAGCAATGTTAAAGTCTGAGAGCACTTCTCTCTGAAAGCAGGACTTCTGGCACAGGCTTTTGGCCTTGGTGATATCAGGCTGATTCCACGGCATGGACACAGGCTATTTTTGAGCCAAGCCAGCTCCAGTGTCTCGTCCCCTATAGTGGGAAGAGGAGCTGACCTTGCTTGACTCAGAGGGATTAGGCAGACATGGCGTCTTCTCTGGGAAAGCTGCAGAAAATGTGTAGGGTGTTGTCTGCAAAGGACAGGATGCTCAAGCCCCAGCAAGGAGCAAAGGTGTTTTCACAACCTCTGTGGAGGTAAAATCTTGACTTCTTTACCCCCTTTCCTTTCTCTTCAAAGTGGAAGGACTTGGCGAGAAAAGTGAGACAGCTCTGTCCTAAACACATACAGGGCAGATCTAGTTGTAAAGAAACCTAGCTGTCTTGTTCTCTGCAGAAGTTCGTTGTGACCCTGTTAAATGCTATGTTCCCCGGGAGATCAAGAGCATAGTAAAATGAAAAGAATCACTTACTTAATTGAATTGGTCAGTACTTAATATGTAAAAATAAGTTATTTTGAACCCAATGAATGAAAGGAAGATTCAATTTAACTTAGCAACACTCTGCATAACTACATGATATAAGATATGCATGGAAAATAACATCCTCTTTTTATATAAAGGACAAAGTGTGGGGGAAATGGGTTAATATAAGCTACAAGGGTTAACAAGAAGCCTGCGCTAATGGGCCAATCAGTTTTATAACTTACGGAGATCTCTGTGTGATTTTCTTTGGGTCTTGCCAGCTGTGGGGTATCGGACAGGACAGAAACCCCAAAAAGTAGGCCCTTCATGTTACAGAATGGCGCAGGAGGTTCTTCTTTCTATGTGTTGCTTTCATTGATTAAATAGACTGCCTTGATCTTTTGATAGGAAAGCAGCTTAGATAGGTGGAGTAGACAGAACAGAATGTTGGGGGAAAGGAGGCAGAGGCAGAGAGCTGCCACCATAAAGCTGTCAGGTCAGATATGCTAAATTTTTCCCAGTAAGCCACGACCCCGTGGTGACATGCAAATTATTAGAAATGGGTTGAATCAAGATGTGAGAGTTAGCCAATAAGAGGCTAGAACTAATGGGCCAGGCAGTGTTTAAATGAATATAGTTTCTGTGTAATTATTTCGGGGTTAAACTAGCTGGGTGGCGGGAAGCAGCCCGATGCTCCTTTAACTATAGTTTCCACACTAGGAGTCTCAGAGGGAGGCTCCAGCAAGGAGGCTGGGGACTGTGAAGACAACAAGGACATCCTGACAACCGGGTCCCAATGCAAACTCCTAGATTTCCCTCACCTTTCATGCCATCTATTTATTGAAAAACTTTGGCACTCTTCTTATGGTTTGGAAGAACTGGAAAAGTACTTCTAAGGAATCATTTCAGCTGCAAGCTGATTTCCAAAGGCTGCTGGGGCACCACGGCTATCACAACTGCAGTGCTTATTCCGTAATTATTTTGAGCTAATGGATTTTAATTATCAGAGGAAACACACTCAGCAATTTTATTACACATATTGTCCTTGTGATATACTTAATTATCTACTTTTTAAAATTATTAGATCAGTATGTCATTCAACAAATGGTGTTGAGCCCTTCCTTTGTGTCCAGGACAATGCATAGCACTAAATGAAATAACAGACAAACAGCATGCCTTTGATGCCCCTAAACTCTGGTGTCAGTGAGAAAACATAACTCGGTATATGCCCCTTTCAAACGTGAGCAGAAATGTAAGAGTATCTGGAGAAGTCTTTTCTAAAATGTCTACATTCCATTATTGCAATTATGGAAGATAATGTTTAATACTAAAGTATTAAGTAATGTTTCCTCTACAAATTATTTGTGTGTGTGTGTGTGTGTGTGTGTGTTTTAAGTGTGTCTTATCTTCCCAACTACAGCACAAGCTTCTCCCAGCTGGAAGCTGAATCTTATACTTCCTTTCTCTTCCACGTCTCTATTGTCTTAGCAACAATCTCACGCCTAGAAGACACATTATGCATAATTGTTTTTTAACTCTTGCAAAATGGTTATAACAAACCTGAATACAGATACAAAAAAAAAAATGCCATCTCCACCCTTAAGCTGACCAGATGCCAGTGAGAGTTTTGACAGCCACGATGAACGGACAGATCCTGCAATTCCTTTCTTCTGTGTTGAAAACGTCATTATTAGATTCTAGTTCTCACTTTTGTATGATGTGGGGCAAAACGGCCTTCAATTATGACATCTAAAAATAATAGCGATAACATCTGAAAATTGTAGTAAGTATCATTTTGATGTCACAAAGGGTTTGTAAAGGTCCCAGGAAAGGATCGCTACAAATCCAAGGTGCCATTATCACTAAGACAACTTCTGCACACTGATAAGTCCCCTCACGATAAGGCAGCAGGACATTCTTTAGAAGCAATGCCGTCACTTTAATTTTTCATTTCACTTTTATCTGGCTCATATTTTTGAAGTCATTTTCGATGGTGCCTCTTCTCTCAAACTGGTTTTATTTTGACGGACCCAGCTTCCCTGGAGGAAGGCACATATGGAAAAAAAAAAAAAAAACCTATGCACCACTGAGCTGTTAATAATAATTATCCTCTGGCCTTTCCCAGCCTCTTTTATCTGAGGATATCAAAGCACTTTTCAAATGAATGTCTATAATTACCTCGTCGTACAACACGATAACCAACAGGGGTTCACAGTTGACGAAAGAAAAAGCGCATAATCCCGTTCGCTTCTTTCTTCTTCCCCTCCTCTGAACTCCAGGACTCTTAAGAGCAGGGGATCTTGCTAGACTTCGGGATCAGGACTTCAGGATGGGTACTTAGCTCCGTGGAAGCCTAGTGGTCGAGGGCATTTGGACACAAATGACTGTATCTCCACACAGCAAAGCTGTGGAGGCCACGTTCATGTCCTGCTAATGATGCTAATGAAGGCTTGTGAGCGGGAATCCCAGTGAACCCACCTACATGGGTGGCAGGTTCTGCACACTGTTGGGCCTTTGCTGTCTTCTTTCCCACCCAAGTAAAGCAATTTATAATTGGGAAAGAACAGGAAACCCGTATTTCCCACAAGAAGCCACACTGAGGGCTATCGGGCTGCTTTTCTCAGTTCTCCCGAAGGGTACGATGTTCAGAGACGTGAAGAGCATGAGCTGCTTGCCTTGGGTTTCTTAGGAGACTGTCCGTCTATTCTTAGATGGCTTAGATTTTCATTCTCGCTTCTACTTGGAGATACAACAGTATACCGCAAACTGGTAAGTTTCCGCTAAGAATCGGTAAAAGGAAAGAAATGGATGGGAATTGTTTAACTGCCAGTAACTATGGGGCCTAAGAGTTGGCAGAAGGGGTAGCCTTCCTGACAGAAGCGATGGCTCTAGGGCCTCCAGACCGAAGGAGAAACTGGGACTTATAAAAAGCTGTAATGCTGTAAAGTGCCCCAGCCACCAAGGTATTCTGAAAGTGGCTGAGAAGAGCTGGTAGGCCGGAGACACTGGTAATCACACCATTGTTGCTAACACGTCCCATAGAACATGCTTGGGGATCTTCCTCTGCTGTTCATTTGAACAAGAACACCGATACTCTTTATATGTATAATAAAGCTCGTTTTACATTTAATAGACGATTTTATTTTTAATGTTAATAAAATCAGAATCGTATTAACTTTTAGAAATGAATAAAACTTTTATAACATTAGGATTACCTCTCTGGCCTCTATTTGCTGATTAAAACGTTCTTGCTTCAAACTCAGATTAAACTGAATTTTATGATGCCTGCTCTATTTTTCTCTTAGGAGTATCACCGTTGTTTAAAAATAGGTCACATGAGGTTGTCTTGTTGAGGTGGCACAGGAGGCAAAGGTGCAAGCCTGGCGACCTGAGTTTAGCTTCCAGAACCCACTTGAATATGATCGGAGCAAACCAGCTCCACAGAGTCGTCCTCTGACCTCCACAGGCATGCTGGCTGTGGCAAATGTGTCCCCGAGTTCCACACTCAGAATAAATCACAAGGTGAATGAAGAATGGCAGAATTTTTCTGAGCAAGCTCCTTTCTACACCCATTTCCGTGTCTACCCTCACATTTATCTCTTATGGGCTTGATTTCTGAGACAGGGTTTCACTGTTTAGCCCAGGATGGCTTCCGTTTAAATCCTCCTGCTTCAACCTTCCAAGATCTGGGATTAAAGGCATGTGCCGAGATGTGCTTTCTGTCATGTTTTTAGCTGGGTGATAATGATTTTTCTTGCTTTCTGATCAATAAGAAATCGGGAATGCTTGAGTCCAGGGAAGCAGTAGCCCTTACTTATGAAACACCTATTTACCATCTCTCTGTCTGACTCTGGAGTAAGCCCTATGAATTGTCATTTCATCCTTAGAATACCACTGAGCTAAGCTCTTGTATTATTTGCATTTTACAGGCTAGGAAATGCAGCTTGGAATCTAAGTCTTCTGACTTTGTCTCACAGGTAATAAACGATGCAGCTATCATTAGAACCCAGGTCATCCTGACTCTCTCACAGACTGCAACTTTAACCTGTTGCATAACTGAATCTTAAGTTCCCGGTCTGTGACCTTGGCTGTGTCTAGCTAAGTCATCACAGACCTTGAGCCGTTGCTCTCCGCTCCAACATCCTCAACCGCCTTGACATACTCATTTGATCAAGCTGGAAATGTCAACGTCTGTAGCCCTCACACGTAACTGCTCTCCTGCTTTATTTCAGCTTGGGAAAATCCCCAACACCTTGGCCAGCTTTCATGGCTGAAATGGCCTCTCCCGGGGCTGACCTTACTGAGTGTCATTTCTTGGTAAATAGACCTCTGCTGCTGATGCGTCTTGATTCATCATCACGCTGCTATTTGGTGTCAGTGAGGAGTACGTTGGAAGAGGCCGCCGTCTTGAGCGCTTACGAAGGGAAACAGGTGGCTGGTCATGTTGGACGCATTCCCTCTGGCAGCGGTGGGGAAGCTACAACTTGTATTTAGCATCTTAATTGAGGCTGGCATTTACCGAACTACTTTTCTCTTTAAAAGTTTTTTCAGATGAGAGAAAACCAAAATAGAAAGTATTATAACTTCTTCCTGTGTCACGAACATTTAGCTCCTAAAGATGAAACTTCCCTTGACTTTGCTCAGATGTGGCGGGCTAACAGTCAGTAGAAAAAAAAAAAAAAAAAACCGTACACACAGGTGTTCAGCGAACAGAGTGTATACTGTTTTTGTCAACATTTTCATCAAAGTTCCCCACAATCACCGACTCCCCAAATAGAATCTGCTGACTTCGGTGCAGGGTCAGTGGTACAGTGACTCACAGCTGGGGAGCAGAGAACAAGCCAGCTCAACAAAGGAGCCTTCGTATGGAAATGCTACTTCCTCATTGCTGGGGAAAGTTACGTTTTCCACAAAACAGGACTGAGAGAAAGAAAAACTCCACGCTTGTAGTTCCTTCTGGGGCTCACATATCCCGGGGCCTTAAGAAATACGCACACCCTCTAATAACGGCAGCCCGCCCCTTCCTCTCCCAGCTCCTAGAGTGCACCAGAGGTATTCAGTTTCTCTGTGAAGAAAAAACTCCTGAACCAGATCCAGTGCAGCTCCTACCCACGCCACTTCCCAGAAGCTAGCCTTGCCAAGGTCTCCAGTAACATGCTCACTGCCAAAACCAAATGGCAAGTCTCCATCATGATGCTCCCTGACCTACGTACAGAATTTGACACTGCTGATAACCAATTACACAACTCTCCCTTCTTGGCTTCTGAGCCTCTTTCCTCATTTAGTCTGCGTCTCCCTCCTTCTGATTTAGACACCCTCAGGCTGTTGGATCCCATACCTCCCACCCTCCTTGGGCTTTCCCCTGCTCCTTCACTGTTTCTACGTTTCCACTGTGACTGCCTCACTGATAACAGAGGTCACTATCTGTTTACTATGTTAGAATCCCAGAGTCTGGTCAGCATTTGCAAAATAGGAAATGCTCAAAAGATGTATGTTGTATCTATGAGCATACTTAATAGATCCATGTCCATATTTACTTCAGTCCTGTATATTTACCTGGATGGAATGCAGGACCAATCTATGTTACTATTGCTAGCTTATTCTGTTCTGTTTTAACCCAGGTTCTCAGTATTCCAGCCTGGCTTAAAGCTTATTTTGTAGAAGATGACCTTGAACTTCTCATCCTTCTAATTCCTGGAATTATAGGCATGTGCCACCTTGTCCAGGTTATTCAGTGTTGGAAACTGATCACAGGGTGTCATTCATGACAGACAAGTGCTCCAGCAACTAAGCTAAGCCTCCCAGGCCCTTCCCACTCGTATTAAACAGAAAGTTTTCTTCTTCCTTTAACATTCCCCAAATCCAGCATCCACGCCTGAGTAAAGAGCACCAATAAATGACAATGCTTCTGCGTGAAACTCCTTGCTCCCTTGGTTGTTTTTTCAATTTCTTTTTCCAGTTCCCAATTAAATTTGCTTTTTCAGTCATGACATTTTCGGGATCTGATTTGTCTTCTTTTCAACACTTCCAGTAGATTTTTGCAATATTTTTTTTTCAGGGTAAATTGTAAAAAGCCCTCTGTGTTCAATTGGCATTTTGCATTGTAAGTACTTGCCCTGATACATTACAGTGTGGCCAATTAATATTTGTTGAGCGATGGCTACGCGAATGCATGGATTTTGTGCATTGTTTCTTAATTTGATCACTAAGGTCATCTCACAAGTGAACTAGATGTTCTATTATCTGGTTACTTTTGCCATTTTAATTGCCAAGTCATATAATCTCATGGATGACACAATCAAAAGCATAGCAACCTATGATTTCATTGAAAAATAATAATTCAATACACTGAGTTCTGTTGAAAGATTTCTATGCAATCTCGCTTCTCCTGCTCCCATTCGGATATGAATCTCCCCAGAATTCCAAGTCTCAGTTTTTCATTCCTATATTCTTCAGTGCCCCGCCCCCTTTCATAGGGCGTGCATGAGCCTCCACATGCTCAGGAACAGGTTTTTACCACGTAGCCCAGATGAACTTATGACCCTCCTAGCCTCCTGCTTGAGTTTCAACTGCTGGGATTATAGTTGCTGACCCGAAGTTGACCTTATTATTTATTATTTATCATATACACTCTCCTGAAGTCTTCTTTTTTTAAAAAAAAAAAGATTGTGTATAAATTATGTCAAATCCTCATTTAGCGGCAAAGTTTTTCTAATGTTTTTAGAATCCTTCCTGTCTTAGTTTCTTTCTATTGCTGTGAAGAAGCAGTAAGAACAAGGCACCTTATAAAAGAAAACATTTAATTGGGATCTGAAGTTTCAAAGGGTTAGTGGAGCTCATGACCACCGTGGTGGGGAACACGGTAGCAGGCAGGCAGGCACAGCATTGGAGCAGTAGCTGAGGGCTTTCATATAGGAGGCAGAGAAAGAAAGAATGCTAACTGGGATATCTTGGGCTTTTGAAGCATCATACACTACCCCTAGTAACACACCTCCTTCACGAAGGCCACACCCCCTAATTCTTTCCACCAATCCTGGAACAAGTGTTCAAATATATGAGTCTATGGAGGCCATTCTCAATCAAGTCAACACAGTGTAACCTTTCTCCCTCTTCTTGTTTCTGTCTTGTGTCTGAATATACCACAGTCATTTGTCTGCTCTCTATGCTTATCCGGCAATCATTTCACTTTACATCCTCCATTAAATGGATGGATGGATGGATGGATGGATGGATGGATGGATGGATGGACAGATGGATGGACGGATGGATGGATGGATGGATGGATGGATGGATGGATAAGCCAACAGGCAAACTAACTTCCAAGATACTTTTCCATAAATTTATTAATACATTCTTCTAGATCTAAAGTCTTACTTCAGAGAAATTTCTTATTTTAAGCTTTCATTTAAGTTCATCTTTCCCACATTTTAGTGGACTGAAATTACTTATGTTTGAACACCATTATATCTGTGGTCCCTTTATGTATTTCTGATTACAGATTCCTGAAAGCAAGAACTGTTATTTATTATACATAATCTAAATACCTTTTAGCATTGTTCTGTGGAAACATAGACAATTAAAACATTATTTATAAGTCTGCTAACAAATTAGTAGGTACATATCTGAAACCACAAAAATCAATTCATTCTTTTACCACTGGCCGTTGCATTCATTCATTTAACATTGCTAGATGATGTTTATAATCAGAAACGGACTCCTTCCATTATTCAATGATTCCTGTTAGATCAATAGTATTTCCCATTTAGTAAAATGTGATGTCTCATGACTTTTCATGGCAATCTGTATAATTGGAAGAGATTCACTTGATTAGCATGAAGCGTGGTAAATCACACGAAGCATCACAATGAGCTTCAAGGGAAGCTTCTCTTGGCATTTCTAACCCACAAGAGAACACCTTTCTCATTCCTTGATACCTTTTCCCCTCCCAGTTGATTACGTTACTGAAACACATACATCCCAGATTCCCATTTGCGCTCAGAGCCTGATAGAGACAGACTCCTTTGCCCAACATTTTAGGTCTTCGATAAAATATAAATGAGCAACAGCTTCCTGCTAACCACAAATTCCCCTTCTGGTTGTGCTTTGTCTGAATGTTCTTCTTGAATGCCCAGAGGACTTTCCCTTCCTGCTTGGCACAGGCCTAAATGAGCTCGAATCACATTATTCTTCCATCCATTGCATGTACCTGCATTATGATTCTGAGGGTAATTTGTGTCCTTTAACCGTAGTGTGCTTATCATCAATGCTTCAAGGGATTACAGTCTGGCCTTGATCTTGCTCAGTTCATCAAGGTTGCTTGAGGGGTGGAGCTACTCCCTGGCACAGTTATTGGTGCCTATCAAACTAAGAGCTCTTTTCCTCCAACCAAAGTAGTGTCTTTCCAAAAGCATTTGTTTCAGCCACACCTGCAAGTTTCTGCCCATACAAAAATTACATCCGTTTTTACCTCTTTAAATTCAAAGCAAGCAATTTGTTCTAACATATTTCTGTTCTAAATTTTAATTCGTAAGAATCAGATAGAAAGCTTCTTTCACCGCCATACATGCCTGTCTTGTTTTCTACTCATTACAGGTGTGTTTTATAATTTTTATTAAGAGTGTAAGAAGCAACATTGGAAAACAAATTAAAAATTAGGAGAATTAGGAGGTTAGGAGAATGAAATAAGTGGGCTTTGCCTTGCTTTCTGCTCTTTCATGCATTTATTTTTTCTTGACTAGATTACACTAAAGCTGGCAGCTGGCTCAGTTGTTGGGGCAGAACACATGGATACTGAGGCCTTTGTCTTTTGAACAGTCCGCTCCATCAATTGGGTGTGGCCCAAAAGCACTCCACCCTTCTTGAGCTATCATCATATTGCTATATATTTTTGTGAACATATAGATCTTTAAGACACTGTGATCTAGAATTTTGCTTTTGTAAATGATTTCCCACCATTTTCTGTGTCTGTTTTCTGAGCACTAATCTGGTTTCTATCCTCTTAGGTCAAAGTCACTGTGGCAAACCTATTTGCATTTCCACGAAACACACCTAACCATTTTCTAACCTCCTCTGAAACTCATGGTTCACAATGCTCTCAAAGAACGAATAACAATGGGGAAAATTATCAGAGCCTGCATTTTGCACAGTGTGTGGAAAAATACTTTATGAATTTGATGTGTTCTGCACTAGCCTAAGTTTGGGGGTGAACTCTATACCTCGGGTGCAGATTGTCCTACAGAATATATTAACAACCAAGTTGTAAATGCGTATGTTAGAAGTGAGGGACTTTACAAGATATCGATTGTGGCTTCCACTGCCTCATCTAAATGCTTAGGTCTCAAAAGACCTCAGGTCAAGGTTGAGCTTTGCCACTTTTGAACTGGTCTTATGATGCAGAAAACAAGGCAGCTGCTTCATGGCACCTCAGTTCCCTTTCCATAAAATGGGTAGATTGGGCCAGGACAGCAACGGTCCAACTGGTATACCAAAATATGAAGTTCAGTGACAAGCAGCAGGTACAGGCCCAAACATCCAGTCTGCATCTTTTATTATACACTGCGGCAGCCAGGGGGAATATGTGTCACAAAAGTATGAGTACTCTTGTATAATACAAGAGACAGAGAAGTGAAGTGTCCCCAGAAAAGAAGACTTCGAAGATATTAGCTATCTGTAGGGGGAAATGAAGATATCTAAGAAACAACATTCCCTCTGCTCCTTCAAAGCTATTTGTTCTGCCAAATGTATAAATGCCATCCCTCACCTTTAGTCTCAAATTCCCAACTTTATTCAAATTGTGATCATGCTATTTTATGTATTTTAACGTTTGTGAAACTCAGAGAGTAGGCTGAGTTGATGGAACATGACACAATAAGAAAGGACTCCAGAGACAGAGGCTGAAGTAACTAGAATTTGGATCCTGTGTGAAATCCTGGAGAGGCTCTGATCATCACCAGGCCACGGAGTTAGGTGAGAAGAGGAATGTTTACCCATTTTACCAAAGCATAAGGAGTGTGGACGTAAGGAAAGATCCACCCAAATACTGCCTATTCTAGGCTTTCCATCATCAACTGGTCCTCTATAGCTCCCTTCTAGGACAGGCAACTTTAGCAGCAGCGTGTTAGTTGAAGAAGTAGGATAGGGTATTGCCAAGTGGTCCTGACATTCAAACTGTAGGAAGCAGCATGTGAGGCAAAGGTGGGTGTCAGTAAATGTACCCACAGATTTTGCCTGATAGCAATACTGGACAGTGTTTGATTACAAAATTAATGTGATAAGGTTAACAGGAAACATCTACTAGGGGATTGTATACATGACTGAAGAGGGTTTCTTATGAGTAGTATTTAATTCAGCAATATCTAAATATAGAGAGTGGATCAATTTCTACTTTTAGTCATTTAGTTCTCCTGTCTCATTCCTTCTTTCCTTCCTTCCTTCCTTCCTTCCTTCCTTCCTTCCTTCCTTCCTTCCTTCCTCCCTTTCTCCTTTTCTTCCTTCCTTCTTTCCCACTCTCTCCCCTTTGTTCTCTTCATCTCTTTCTGCTTTCCTTCTTCCATCAGATATTTTCAGAAAACATAGCTATAAATAGAATAAAAGCTGTCTATTTTTTTTTTCATTCACAATGCACTTGCTACAGTTTGACTGTCAGGACCACTTTGCAATACCCTATCCTACTACTTCAACTAACACGCCACTGCTCAAGCTGCCTGTCTTAGTGTTCTACTTAGAAGTAGAACCCAGATTCTCACACATGTTAAACAAATCTTCTACCCCTGGGCGGAGGCTGTCGCTCAGCATTTTATGTAAAATGTTTTTATATTCACTTATTTTTGTGTAGGGGATATTGGGTGGTGGTGTGCACGTGGCAGTCAGAGGACAACTTATAGGAGTTGGCTCTCCCCTTCTTACCATGTGGATTCTGGGGATCATCAGGCTTGGTGACAAGTGCCTTTATCTGCTAAGCCATCTAAGTGACCCTGTAAAAATTGTTTTAAACACTATTTTTTAATAGCATTTGATGGAAATTTTTGCTCACATATGTACTTTGGGAGGTAATTGTTGCAATTTTGATATCTATTGTCCTTAAGGTTATTGTGTTTTTATATTCACTAATGAAAGGAATATTTTTGAAGCATCATATTTTTCGTATGTCTTATGCCTAAAGCGGGGAATTACTCCTGTCTTCCCTCCTCTGTCAGTATGTGTTTCCCAGTCTGCTTCCTCTTCCCGTTGCTAGTCCATCTACCTTCTCTCCTCAGATGAATGAGTGCTTTTCTAGGCTCTTACCTTGAACTATGCAAATGTGAATCGCTGATTGAATTATGTCTCCGTGTATCTATGAAGCTTTCACTACTGTTTGGCTCCATTGTAGTCATTTTAAAGTTACGTAAATGTTCCATTAGGATCATTTAAAATTCAATTTATTAAGCCAGCCGCTTTCCTCTGGTGAGAGAAAACCAGAAGTACACATGAGAACCATTGTCAGAAGCGGAAGCACAAGATGGGGTGGTTTGTTTCTTCTTTAGATTAGACAAAAATAAAGACTTTCATTAGCATACTTTAATTACAATTTTCATTGGAAACATTTGGGTTTGTGAGAGCAATTAGAATCATTTGAATTATTTTTGCAAATGGGACAATTTTACAGATAGTTATTTTCATATTATCTATATTTACTGTAAGATAATAAAGCTCCAATAATTATTAACAAGTAAACCATAGTACTTATAAAATATTAATTTTTAATGAAAAGAGATAAAATGAAGGGCTGGTAAGATGATCAGTGGGCAAAGGGGTTTCCCTTGAAGCCTTACAATGTGCCCTGGATCCCTGGCTCCACATAGTTGAAGGAGACATCCAACTCCTAAATGTTGACCTTTGACTTCTAAAGGAGCACCACTGTACCATGTAGCCACCCAGCCTCATCCCCCTCCATGATGCACAAATAAGTAAGTAAATAAACATAAAGCAAATAGCCCAAACACAAAACACATAGGAGGTATGCAGTGAGAAATATATTTTATTAAATACCATTAATGATATCATAGATATTAATATTACCTTCACAGAAAGTTGACTCTTAAATATTACATTTCCTCTTTATCCCTAAAAAACCATCCCCAAAGGAGTGTTTCAATTCTTATAATATTGACATTATGAAAAGTAACATTTAGTATTTTTTAAAACCTAGCAGGATATAGTTCATTTTGCAATACTTTTAACTCTTCAAAACTCTAATTGTTGACTGAGTTTTTGTCCTGCCCAGTTCCACAATCGTTAAGTCCCAAAGAAAGTCACACAGAGGTCTATATTAGTTATAAATTGATTGGCCCATTAGCTCAGGCTTCTTATTAACTCATAACTTATATTAGCTGATTATTCTTTTCTGTGCTAGCCACATGGCTCAGTTACCTTATTCAGCGAGGCAGTCACATCTTACTTTTTCTGTGTCTGGGTCACAACTGCCGAGTAGGACTTTGTTCTTCCCAGTATTCTCCTGTTCTCATTGACCCACCTCTACTTCCTCCCTGGCTACTGGCCAATTAGCATTTTATTAAAATACAATTGACAGGGTACAAACCATTGTCCCACAGTATCTAATTTAAATTTTTATCTGAGTAATTGAACAAAAAAAAAAAGATAAGGGACTGCTGAGATGGTTTATTTATTACCATCCAGATTTTGAGCTACATCGCTGGATTGGACGTGTCCCAGTCATAACATTCAAGTAAATAAATTTTAACATCACTTTTGCATAAAGTATTTCCCGAGGAACGGCAGGTATCCTTACATGCATGGTATGGATCCACAATAATTTATTGAGACAAGAGATACTCAAACCATGTGCAGTTAGATAATGGGAGTGGATATCCCTAGAAACTATACTCAAAGTTTCTGTATGTCTCAGAGGGCACTGCCCAGCCATCTAGCCATGGTCCACCTCTAATGCCACACTGCTTATATACAGAAGTGATATCCAGAATGCTCCCTGTTTGGGGGTGAAGATGGGGATCTCTCACCCTTCACTTAGTGACGAATACACTTTTCAGAACGCAAGTTAAGATCGCCCTACTCAGAACTCTTCCATAAACGACTTACAACACTCCACTGCCATGGGAGCCAGCTCAGCCTGGCTTCTCCCTTGTATATTTATATGTGTCACTCAGCACCCTTCCTCCTGCCTGGAAAGCCATAAAGAGCGTGCGCCTTTGGAGTCAGTTGCAGCTCTGTGTAATGAGCCAGTCAGCAGCATCCTAGACAAGCATGATTGGAAGCCTGTCTGTGCTTCTTTTCCTGGACTAAGAAAGCCATTACCTTAAAACCCAGCCTCTGGGAAATAGGCTTGGATATGCTCCATAGACATAGATAGTCTCAGAGCCCACCTGACAGCCTGGGCTCTGTACTCAGTCGTTCTGTCCTAATTGTCATGTTTATGTAGCTTCACCAAGGCAAGAGAAACAAGTGAACATGCTCGCCTTTCTCTTCTATTTTCCTTTGTTCTGGCAGACGCTACAGCCATTGGCATGTCTTGGTTGGCATCCCAAGGAAAGCACACAAACACACAAAACCTTCTAACTTCTATTGCTCTATCCCCCACCCCCTCCCACGCGCCTCATTCCCCCAGGATATTATCATATTTGGCAGGATGGGGTTCAGTTCCACTTAAAATGATGGAATTAAACAGCCCATCTAATGTGTGGATTCTGTGCACTCTTAGATGCACAGTTCAATTTAGTCAGATATTAAGCCATAAAATTAATCGTTCTACATTTGGAGATCTGATGTGGGAGTGATTTCTTATTAATAAAGAAACTGCCTTGGCCCATTTTATTGGATAGAAAATTAGGTAGGCGGAGTAGACAGAGGAGAATGCTGGGAAAAAGAAGCTGTGTGAGGAGTCGCCATGGTTCTCCCGCTCCAGACAGACGCAGGTTAAGATCCTCCCTGGTAAGCCAGCTCGTGGGCTACACAGAATATTAGAAATGGGTTAGAACAATATGTAAGAGCTAGCCATAAGGAACTGGAACTATCCGGGCCAGGCAGTGTTTGAAAGAATACAGTTTCCGTGTAATTATTTCTGGGCATAAGCTAGCCATGCGGGCGGCCGGGTGCCGGGGACGCAGCCCTGCCGCCGCTCCTATTTCAACAGATGGCGCCCAGACGTGATGGCTAAATCCACTTAAAAACCTGAGAAGGCTTAAAAATAAGGGAGAGAGAGTTTAACACAGATTTTTGCTGTTTTGTTGGTGGCGTTCTGTAGAGAGATTCCTGATTCAGCAACAGCAAAAAAAAAAAAAAAAAGCCGCGTCATTTTAAAGCGCTGCTTCCTGGAGCTATGCTGCCAGCGTGAACTCTGGCTTTAAAGCATTTCAAGGCTTTTATGGGACTGGATGTTTGTGTTCCCGCTTGGGATCGGAGGAGAGTGCTCTGAGACTGTGCCGATGGCTCAGCGCTTCCCGCCTGCACCTGGGCAGACGGCAGAATCAGGCTTAGGCAGGCGGAAGAGCATGGCGGATTCCTGCCGCCATACAGAGACGCATTTTCAGACTGCGCAGTGCTCTGCGTGTCAGATTTGGCTGTAACTTGGATGAAAAGAGTTTCTGTGCTGCACACTCAGTCTCAGAGTTAAACTGCTGATTGCGGCTCCAATGTGGACTGCTGTGTGCCTGGAACTGTGGTGGCTCAGGGGCACCAAATGGCTCTGAGGCAGGAGCAGCTTGGCTCAGCTCTGCCATGCTGATCTGTGCTGGTCTCAGGCAGGAACTACCGTAATTACCTTAAAACCGTGCAGTTAAGGTTTAGACTGGGCAGGACACAGGCAGTACCGTATTACCTGTACATGGTGCAACTTAAGTTTTTAAGAACTGTTTAACATTTTAAGAAATGCTCCTGGATAGTGAAAAAATTACAGATTCACAATAAAACAGATTCAGACAGACCACTAAATGGATCACAATGTTGGATGAGTGTACGTAGGCTTGAGAGAGAAAAAAAAAATAGAGAGAGAAAGAATAAAGTTAATGCCCTTAAAAAAAAGGGGATAAAGTCTTTAAAGAGACAGAGTACAGATAGTTATAGATTAAGAGAAATAAAGTAAATATAAGCCACGTAAAAATGGAAAATTCACAGAGAGTCTGGATTATGTACATTGTGTTTTCTTTAAAATTTTTGACTGTGAAGGAGCTAAGTACAGAGAGACATTTCATTACATGGGCTGCCAAGCTAAACCAAAATGGATATAAGGGTATTATGATTTCAGAATTTGGGTCTAAGGATATGATGCTTTGGAGAGGGTCTTCTTTTGTTTTTGCAGAGGATGAGACCCTGTGGATTGCATCTATTCCGATTTGGTATGATAGACCACGCCCTCCTGAAAGGTTGCTGTGAATACCCTCAAAAAATTGCTTCGCTCAATTGCCAACTGAGATGAAACTAGCATACAGGTTATATCATGAACAACCTAATTAACGACGCCCCTATTCAGCAGGAAGCAGTTTGTAGAGAAAAAACTACGCCCATGTTCCCAAATATTGTTTATAAATGTTCTTTTACATTTAAAGGGGGATATGATATAGATATGAATAATTTGCATTGGTATGGATTTTATGGTCAATTTTGTTATATGTATATGTATTTTTGATCTTGATTAAGGTATTGTGATTGTGTAGTTCATTTAAAAATGTAATGTATAATTAGGAAATATAGGTTGTTAATGGATAATCATCGCTAATACTTAAGCTTGTAGTCATGTTAGTTAGATTTTCTAGATATATAGAGAGATATTTTAGTTAGATAGGCATTCTTCATATCTTTCAAAGGCTGCAGAATATGGCATTTAAGATATTTTAATAACTTAGGGTTTTTCATGACAATGAGACACATTTGCTCCTGGCAGCACCAATCTATTTCAAGAGGAAGATGGGCATCGAAGAGAATCCTTATGGAGTTTGATAGCCATTTGGGCAAGAAACTGCTCTTGCCTGGACTGTTGCATAAACTGGACACAGAGAACCCGCAGAGAGAGGACTGCTGAACTTGCCTAAAGGTGAGATGACCTTTTGGGGTTCCTGCTTCATGAAAGAGTCTGTGAGACATTCTGCAGGACACAGCAAAAAGTGACTGAACTGTCTTTGGAATTTCTTGCTTGATGAGAATGTCTGCTGGATACTATGGGCCTGTAGGCCGAAGATGGATGCCCCAACGGTACAGAGGAACTTTGGGTGACTGTCCAGGCAGCGAGATGTCTCTGTCATTTCTAGAGTTTTCTTATTTCTTGTTTGATAGGTAATATTATATCCTTCTGGAGTCTTTGATGGAGTTGAAGAATGGTTAGTTATAGTTTTCCTTAGTTATGATAAGAGATAAAATAGATATAAATATTGTAACTGTAATTCTTACTTGATAACTGTTTTGTTATATGTAATTTTACTATGTTAAAGTTAAAGCCTTTCTTTTTTGTTTAAACAGAAAAAGGGGAAATGATGTGGGAGTGATTTCTTATTAATAAAGAAACTGCCTTGGCCCATTTTATTGGATAGAAAATTAGGTAGGCGGAGTAGACAGAGGAGAATGCTGGGAAAAAGAAGCTGTGTGAGGAGTCGCCATGGTTCTCCCGCTCCAGACAGACGCAGGTTAAGATCCTCCCTGGTAAGCCAGCTCGTGGGCTACACAGAATATTAGAAATGGGTTAGAACAATATGTAAGAGCTAGCCAATAAGAAACTGGACCTAGCCGGGCCAGGCAGTGTTTGAAAGAATAGTTTCCGTGTAATTATTTCTGGGTATAAGCTAGCCATGCGGGCGGCCGGGTGCCGGGGACGCAGCCCCGCCGCTCCTAATTTCAACAGAGATCAACAGATTTTTGAGTTTCATTTGACATTTTAAGAATGAGTTAACATAAATATATAGTAAAGCATCAGGGCCATTAAGCAAAAATATTTAGTGATGATATTTCATATTTTATGGTCCTACAATAATGCAAATTGATAGAATGTATTTTAACTTTGAATATTTGTGTATTATGTGCAAAACAATAAAACGAGTAAAGAAATAAAATGCAGTAAAGAAAGCACTGGGAATACACGGAGAAGTAATTATGTCATCAATAAAATGTATTACTAGTGCATTTTAAAAATACATGCAGCATGTAGATTTTGATTGCATAGAAGTCAATCATCTCTTAAGTTATAATGGGAAATTTCAGATTTTTTTTTCAGGGGGTCTGTGCTGTATTTTAAGTCTAGAGCTCTTCATGGAGACTCAGCCATATGTTTTCTGGATAGGATGACAGGACCTCATTTTGAATATAAACATTTGTGTCTATTAAAGCAATTTCAAGTGAATAGCCCAAAGGAGAGGTTATCAGGGATAGGCAATGGAGGAGGATATGAAATAAATGTCATACAATGACACAGGCAAAAAGTATTGTAATGGGCAGTCACTTGAGGCAGTATGCCTCAGACTTTGCATCCATTATTTAAAACTTCTTAACACTCACACAGGCATACATGATTCACAGAGAACGGCACAGTGCTTATTTCCAGTTCACAGATAAAGAAACTAAGTCAAAGCTATGAAGACTCTTCAGGATCACATGTCCATACCCACACAAACAAGAGTCATTACAACTGTTAGTGCATTAGTATTCCCAAGGCCACATGCTAGAAAAACTGTGCCTTCATGTCAACCAAGTGTTGACCCTGGAAGAATCAGTCACTTTGTCATTGGAAATCTTTTCTAATAAGAACTGATTCCTTATCAACTGACAACATGTTAACTTCTGCTCTTTCTAGTTGTTCAGTTTGCACGTATTTATATTATCATATATTTGAAATTAAGCATAGGTATATATTAGAAATTTCTAATAAATCACTGACATTCCCAGATGCAAATAGTTTATTATGAAAATACTGACAGACGTATAAGAGGAGGAGGAACAGAAAGAGACAGGAACCCACTTGATTTGAAAAGGACAATTTATTTTAACTTTAGAATAAGAGTTTTCTCAGGTCTTTAAATATTTTTTTCAATGCCTAATGCATGTAAAAAACTGCTACTAATGTATCTAATTCTTTCTGAGTTATTTCCATGAGCATAAATTTACATGCTACCGATATCTATGCTAATGATTATCTGAACAGAAATCCTTATTTAGAAGTAGCTTTATTTGACTCATGGATATGATAAACAAATAAGATCCCAAGTTGATATCCAGAAAATCTAGTTCCAAATAAAATGCCTGTGAAAAACACATCTGCCCTGTGTTTCATGTCACCCTCTAATGAGTGAGCCAGACTGAAGGCTTTTGAAAGAGACTACTCGGGCAATGGTAGTACATTGCCCCCCCCACACCTTTCTTACTTCACCATGTTTTCCAAAGATTATATTTTGCTGTTTTATTTTTATGTTTACCTCATTATATTTTATTTAGCATATATGAGTAATATGTTCAGCAACTTCTTTTTTTAATTTATTTATTTCTTTATTAATTAATTAAAGATTTCTGTCTCTTCCCCACCTCCACCTCCCCTTTCCCTCCCCCTCCCCCAATCAAGTCCCCCTCCTTCGTCAGCCCAAAGAGCAATCCAAACTGCCTAGGCTCCCACAAAACCAATAGGTGCAGTAGGATCAAAAACCCATTGCCATTGTTCTTGGGGTCTCCGTAGTCCTCATTGTCCACTATGTTCAGCGAGACCGGTTTTAACATTGGAGCACCGGACTGAAATCTCAAGGTCCAAATCAGGAGCAGAAGGAGAGAGAGCACGAGCAAGGAACTCAGGACCGCGAGGGGGCCACCCACACACTGAGACAATGGGGATGTCCTATCGGGAACTCACCAAGGCCAGCTGGCCTGGGTCTGAAAAAGCCTGGGTTCAGCAACTTCTTGTTCATGAAGTTTTCAGCTATGTGATCTCAGGCCTCTAGTGGGGAATCAGTGAAAAACATTAAGGATGGTAACAATGTGGCAGTAGGTTTCAGGCGAGGAGAAGCCCCCAACTCTGTGCTGAAAGATTGGTAAGATTGGAGCCAGAGAGGTTCATCAAAACATAGGCAGAATTCCACAAGGTTCAAATGAGCGTTAGACATTCTGAGAACAACTACTTCGCTATGAAGGGTTAAAATAGAGGAGGTGACTCGATACTACAATATCCTTAGTGACTTTCCCCTCTTCTTGTGCTTGGTGTTAGACCTTTGACTTAATCACATTTCTCCTAATCAATGAAGAGATGCTTGCGGATAGAAAACACACACGCACACCCTCTCTCCAATTGCTTTTCTGTATTCTTCTCATTAGGCAAAACTTTCCTTTGGTCTCAGTAGCTAGGCAGATAGCTTTCATTTGGATGATTTTCATAAAATTCATATGCCAAATGTAAGTTTTTTCCCTAAGTGAACAGAGGGAAGAAAAGTTTTTGTGAGCCTGTTTATAGAAGTGTGTTTTAATGAGCGATCTCAAGTAGAAAGTAGCCCGATCTGTCTGTAAACTCGTATCCATATCTGACCAGCACGTTATGTGCAAACAGTGAGACTGAAAAATGGAAAATAAAAAGCCTCCATCTGGATCTCCGACATAACATCCAGAAGCCAGCATCCCTAAGATTCTCGTGTTTACATCCAACTTCCCCTCCCTTTGGTTCTTCTGTCGCTTCTGTACCTCCGTGTCCAGCATCTGAAAGAGGGTTTATGGCTTTGTATAATTAAGACTCCAGTAGAAATCACTTCGTGAGCAAGAACTGCCTGTGTCTCGCTCCTTAGAATACATTGACTAGACAATGGATCGTCTCACCGTCTTGTCTAACAGGCCCAAACTGAAGTAACTAGGATATTCTTCAGTGGATGAGTAGGACAAGGGGTTCATCTCTGTGTCTATAGGGTAGAATGCATAGTGAAAATAGATGATGTGTCTATAGGGTAGAATTCCCTCAATAGTTGGAAAGACCAATGTGTTGGTAATCTATAATACCTTAGATGGATTTTAAGTGCCTATGCTTAGTAAGAACTATGATTCACAGGTCACACACTGTATGATTCCATTTATACAACATTTTAGAAATTATAAAACTGAGGAGATAGAGAAAACGTTAATGGTTACCTGGGTATAGGAGCGGGGATTTGGTTAACGTGATACAAAGCATGATCGAGACACTTTGCGGTGTTGGGGTAGTTCTATACCTCATTGCAGTGGCGGTCCCATGAATATTTGCATTAAATTACATAGAATCATTATATGCACCACACACAGATAGAACAAATATAAAGAGCGCACAGAAAGTGCAAAAAGAGCCCTGGTCCAATCGGTGTATTGTAATGTCCGTTTTCTTGTTTCAACACTGCACTATAACCATATAGAATGCTGTCATTCAGGGAGGCTGATGGGCAGGTCTACAAAACATTGTTGCCATTTTTTGTAAGACTACATTTACTTCAAAACCAAAAGGATAAAAAAAAAGAATTAGGACTTTCCCTTCTGCTGGGACCATCAGTGCCTTGCTCTGCCTTTTGACCCTTCTCAGCAAAGTCTCCATTGACTCCCCAGACTGTTTCCTAGTGTTACCGTTCCAGGACTCTCAGTTCTCCTTTGAGTCTATCACATTTGCTTTTAGCTGATACCACCGTGAAGGCATGACGTGGGCTAACTGCCTTCCTCGCCCGACACATGTGGAAAAGGCACCATTCTGCAATCAACCCTGAATCTGCTGTCCTTCATCTATCCCCCAAAGCACCTAAAAGCCTAGACAATGTCTGTTGAAGTGGTGGCTGAGCATGGCACAGCACGGGGAAAACATTTCTCCAAGTCACATCTGGCAAATTTTAGTGAGAAAAAGAAAATGAGATCAGGATGGAAGTAAGTCTATATTTAACAAGTCCATCATAATTTTACAGATGTTTAGAGACATAAAAAGTGAAATTTTAATTCCTACAATGCATGAAAGCTCATCTAAGACTAATCACGTGTCTGTAGGATCACCTCCATTTTTTCATCAATTCTATCTAGCATGAATCCTCTATGTTGTCCATTCCCTCAGGTATTTCCTCAACCAAACTTGCTAGAGCAAATTCTGATAATACGAGTATTGCATGGAAACATACTAGCAAGTTTGGTTTTCAGGGACTTTCATTGCTCTTATTGCCCCCAGGTCTGGTAAGAATATCAAAGAGAAAACTGATCATTCATACTCTTGACCCCAATTTTTGTTTTCAGTTCTTCTGTGTCATGAAACCTGCATTATCATTGCTCACTCCATTTCTTTCCTTCATACTAGCTGTAAATAACCCCACTGTTGCATCCATGTGCATGCTCTCTTTGTCTTTCTGTGTGCCTTGCACACACACACACACACACACACACACACACACACACCTCTATTTTTCCTTTGTTCAGATCTCCACCAATTCTAAGCTTGAAGGGACACTAAGGTGTTCAGGTATGGCCATAGGAATGAGCAAATACGAGTCCCTAAAGCAGAGCAGAGGTGACGTTTCTGAACAGAGGTAGTGGCTATCTAATCTAGATCCACGTCCCCACCCCTCCATCCCATGCCAGAAAAGGAGAGACTGAGATGGGACCCTGACAACGCATTTCTGAAAGCTTTCCAATCCTTAAAGTCTAAGTCAGATGAAAAGCACAGGAGACATCTGGACTTGCGCAGCTTTGCAATGCTAATATGTATGTTCTGGAAGCGGCTATGCTAAGAGACGAGTGTAAGATTCCAGCCTCTTTCACAAAATTAGTTTCAGAGGCGCATAGTGAGGACACATCTAGTAGCGGAAACCAGATGCCAAGCAGCTCTGAAGTGGGGAATGAAGCTACAGAAAGCCAAGGGCATCACTCAATATTTCTAAAGTACATTCTTATGTAAGAAAAGTTGATTTTTTTAAAATTTTACTAGCTGTTTAGTCTCTAGCTCTTTAATAGCAATGGATGTCACCTGTTTGCTCATTAATATCATTGATTGAGCATTTTGTAGAAGGTTGGTTTGTATGTAAAAATATTACAATATTTTTATTTTCTGTTACCCAAATCATCTCTCTAAACAACATGAGATGTGGAGAAAAGCTGACTTTGAATAACAGTACTGTGAATTAGTGTGAGAAAAATAAAAACAATTAATGTAGTTAAAATTTTCTTTGCACTACCAATCAGCTCCCAAATAAAGACATGGAAACTTATTAATTGATGGCTTGGCCTTAGCTTAAGCTTGTTCCTCTAGCACTTTCAGCTTAATTTAACCACTTTCTACTCATCTACGTTCACCTCAGGTCTTTATACCTTTCTTCCATTTTGTAGGTCCTGCCTTTCTACTTCCTGCATGTCTGCCTGGATGGTCCCTGGCACCCCCCTGGCATCTCTTTTTTCTTTCTTCCCCAAATCTAAATTCCTCCTCCTACTTACTCTTCTGCCCAGAAGTTCTGCCTATACCTCCTTCTTTGCTATTGGCTGCTCAGCCTTTATTAGACCAATCCGGTGCTTTAGGCAGGCAAAGTAAAGCAGCAACATGTCTTCACACAACTAAGCAAATGTAACACACCTTTGCATAGTTAAATATTCTTCAACAAATTAAAAATTTGCTGATCAGATTTTGCTAAACCCCATTTCACCTCTTCTGTAATAACAAATAATGTCTTGAATTTCACCTCTTTCTTTACACTTTTCATTTGAAAGACTCGAGGGTTGTATTTTAATTGATTGCTGTGCATAGGCCCATTGTATAGCAAATTATATAAAAAAAGAATAGCCCATGATCTTCTTCATTCTTCCTCTTAAATGATTTGCAAACCTCCTCACTCCAGTTTGAAATATTAATTATTTATTTCAAGTACACCTGTGTTAATGCAAATATATATGTTATCTTTAAAAGTTCGTGTGCTTTTAGAACAAAAACACTAGACACCAGTGAAGGTAAGTCGCCCAGGTGATCTAGTCGTGCAGCTCTACACATAGCACTGAATGGCTCAAGCCTGAAGGCAGTGGCCATAAATTGCACTGTATGCCTTGACCTTTTCAAGAGACTGTGGGACGAGGAAGTTACAGCTAGCTCTGTGTTTGCCTGTTTGAAAATCTTTTATAAGCTCTCTCAGGTCCTATGTGGAAACACATAGCAGCACATTGGATACCAAATGTAATGAGTCTTTCTCTGTCCCGACTGGCAGCTCCCAAATAATAACACAGAGACTTCTTATTAATTATGAAAGCCTTAGCTTAGGCTTGTTCCTAACTATTTTTTTATAACTTAAATTAGCTCATATCTTTTAATCTATATTCTTTCATGTGGCTCCAGCTACCTTTTCTCTGTCTGCCCATTCAGCTTTCTCTGCATCTGGCTGAAGAGTCCTGCACATTTAGATTCTTCTTCCCCCTCAGTTCCTCTCTTTTCCTAGAAGTCCCACTTATTCTCTTCCATCTATTAGCCATTTGGCTCTTATTAAACCAACCACAGTGACACATTCTCACAAAGTATAAATACATATTTTGCAACATTCCAACTACATCAAACTAAGGAAGACTTTTTAGCAAAGTATTTTGATCTCAATGCATAAGGGGTAGAGGCAGGAGGATCAGAAGCTGAAGACCTTGCTTGACTTTATAATGAATTCAAGTCAATGTGGAGTACATGAGACCCTGTTTGTCAAAACAAAACAAAAAAAAATGGCAACAAGAGCAGAAACAAAAATCAAACTAAATAAACAACAAAATAGGCAGTTTGGTGATAAGTTAACATTTTTTTTTACAAGTTATGGCTTTATTCTTAGGCCAACATTCAAGTAACTTGTTAGTTTTAGACATAACTTTCAAAACCAATCCAAATATATATGCAAAATTACTACATATTTTCAGTATAGGATTCTCTTTGGTTTTAATATTTGGTCACATATATGACACATATTAAAGAAGGTAGTGGGGTCTTTCTTAAAAATATGACTTGACTTCAATATAAAAGCTTTATTTGTTCTTGGAAATACATTCTTTAATATTACCCAATTTACCACATATTACAGAAATCAATTTTTCAGTAATTTTTATAGCATCCATAACCCCTTTACTGTTGGTAGCATTTCTATTTTGATGTTAAACATAAGCTCTCTTTATAAAAGAAAATAACTATCTACCCAATATCCATTTTCTATTCAATATTTATTTTCTATTTGAAAGTATCTTTTCTTTGAATTTTGAAATATAAGACTCAATAGTTAGCTTCAGTATCTGTTACTTGATAACTTTCAAGCATCTTAGTCAAGTGGAATGTTTGTATAAGAGACTGTTCTACTTCATCTCCTTTTAGGAAACATGGGTCTGTGAGACTTTCCTTGATGCTACTTTGTGGACAGCATTTTTACAGCAGTCTTCTGAGAAGCAATATTTGTTGCATACCTACCACATCTGAATAAATGTAAGAGATATCTAACTATGGGCTGCTCATGGCTTGTGGTACACATGGCTCCTTTGGATGAGTTGACAATGGAAATCATTAGAAATCAATTGTTTTGCTAGTCAAGGGCAAGATTCAAGTTCTTCTCAACTAAAATTTTATGACTAATCAACTTTGTAATTTTAACCGTACGATAATATGTTGGATACCTTCTACTCAAGTGACTGGGTAGTTGGAATTGTTTCAGTGTCCAGTATTGTTCGTGATTTGCTAGTCATGTAAAGGGTGTCATTTGGGCAGGGTACTGTGGCATTTAAAACCATCAGTAGAGACTAATGAACTCCTTGTTTCTAAAGTGCAATTATAAAATAAATAGACTTTTAAAATCAAATTGGAAATGTCTGCGTCACTAAAAGGTTATTTTGGAAAGAGCTTTACCTCAAATAAAGATATCAGGCTTTTAAATAGGTGTGAGTACTGGATGTTATGACAAGGCATTGAGCTTTTATTGCTGCCCCGTGGACAGCATTACCAATCTGTTAGCCTAGACTTTGACCCAGGACCCTAGAGACTCATATTGTAAATGTCGGAGTCTTTCAGTGAAGTTAAGATTAGAAGCAAACACTGCATACTAAGTCACAAACTCCGAGAGTTGCAGACAAAAGATGCCTTTTCCAAGGCAAATGCTTTTTAAAGTTGGATTTCTCTCATTGCTGTCTCCTGTTGTAAAAGTGAAAACAAGGGTTGTTTGCTTTCAAGACAATGAGTAATTTAGCCTCTTGCTTTGAAAGTTCTGACACTAATATGCTGCATTAAAACAAATGTTCGGTGCTCAAATGGGCGCTAAGTGAAACATAAATGGTTTATAGGAATTCATAAATTCCACATTAAATGTTACAAATCAGCCAACCTTTGCAGAGAAGCATTTAAAATGGTTCACTTATACACACAGTGAATTTTTTATTCCTCTCTTTTGAATTTTGGTTCTTAGACCTGGCTATAAGATGTAAACAGGATAATTTAGAAATAACCAAAAGATTATTCTTCTGACTCCACCCTCTGACCAATCTGTTTCTATACTCAAACCATAAAGCAGGAAAGAGTAATGTACAGTCTCATCAAAGACGTACCATCGCTATCTGCCTACACTGATGCATATTAAACTGATTTCATCAGCGACAGTGCATTAGTTCTTTCTTTGCTTTGGTGTCTTGAATCAGTCCCCTCAGTATTTGATCTATTGGAAGTCACCTGGCAGACATTTGATCTTGCAAAAGCTAGCAACTTAGGCTCGCAGCAAGAAATTGCATCATGTGTCTCAGTTTTGAAAATGAATGCTGCTTGCAAGGTGGTTCTCTGAGAAGGTTCCGAGCTCAAGCAGGCCTGAGTCTTTGGCTGACAGGTTGGTGTACGTACGGGGCAGCCTGCCAGGGGTGTGAGCCGTAGTGTAAAGATGGCCACAATTTGCTCCCAAAGCCTTGGAAAACAAGATGCTTTTTTGCTAATTCATCCACTCAGAGCTCGGAGCACTCTTTCCTTAGAGGCTCTACTCCTGGGTCAAACGTAAAAGCTTTAATAACACATGCACAACTTCTCTGTAGACATTAGTGGCTCTGGTGGGCTAAAGGTATTTTCTAGAATCATAGTTTAAAACCTGCCTTATGAAATTGATAGTAGCTGGTCCTTCACATTTAAAATGGGGCAGATTTTACTTCTTCTTGAAAATTACAGTATAGTTAAACTTTTCCCGACAGGCAAAGAGCCTATTTTATTTGTCCATATGAAATGTTACTAAAGCCACTAACATAAACGTGAAGGAAGTAAAGTTTCTGAAGTTTAATTCCTCTAGGTAAGTTTAGTCTGATATTGTGGAAGTGTCCTTCCAATGGACCAGGAGATTAATGGAAAACTAGGGAGTAGCCAAGAATAAAATTTGCTTCCTGACACCACCGTTTCTACTTGTACCCTCTGACAAGGAAGTGAATGGCTCTAAGTCTGCTTTCTTCTGCAAAAGTGGAGCTGACAATAGTAGCCACCTCACAGAGATATGGTCAATGCTAAATAAATAATCCATAGAAGACTTACAGCCGAGCACCTGGAAGGCACCCACAGCCCTGAACAAATGCTGGCTAGTGGGAACAGAATAAGCAGGCAGTGGCAGAATTTCTACAAAGATCCTCCACATTCCTGAAATTGTCCCAATACGTTCTGCCTCAAAAAGTAACTGGAGATTATTTTACTGATCTCTACCTAATAGAGGAAATAACAATTGAAACCATCTACTATGTCGTTCCTTGAGCTCTGAAAACTGTGAGTTAACAAAGCAGCCCTACCACGATGATGCTATGGTCACATGGTGGAGCTGACCTTCGGAAGGATAGTTAATCTTGGTAATCCTCGGTAATCATAGCAGCATTTTCTGCAAGTAGTGGCAGAAAAGTGGGTCAGAGAGATTTGTAACACTGAAAGGGATCCATTGAACCAGTGCTGGCTCTGAGAGAGAAAGAACCACATGGAAAAGAGTGTGGCACAGTTTGGGGGCCTAGAGTAGCTCCTTGCTGAAGCCGGCAAAGAAATAGTGACTTCAGTCCTAAAACCACAAGGACTGGGTTTGGCCAGAAATCTGCAACCTGGCAGCAGTAAATTCCTCCCCAGGGCCTCCATATACCAGGCAAGCCAGTTGACAACATGATTTAAGCCTCAGAGATTCGGGTCAGAGAACTTCAGCTCTAGTCTACCTGTTTGGCTGGCAGAGTTTCACAAGCATGATTTAAACACATGTTGTCTTAGATTGTTAAATTTCTGGGGATTTGCTAGAAACTGGCAGAGAACTAATAGAACCTGAAAGGCGGCTTGAGATCCAGAAAAAATATTTATTTGTATTGTTAAAGTAAATTTACTAAAAGAAAGGCCATATTTGCATTTGCATGACGATAAATCCCTTAGCAGAATATTAATCAATAATTGTGGTATAAAGGGTAATGTTTTCCTTATTCTCAGTAGCATGAAGGCAGAAGTGGTGGCTGTAAGTACCAGCTGTCAACTCCGAAAGGAGATAGGCATGTGCTATCAGTGGCCAGCAACACAGCCCAAACAGTGGCTGTCCTTTGTGGTAGGTTGAACGAGACAGACTCCCTAGAGGTTCACAGACTTGAATACTCGGTCCTCACTTGGTGGAACTGTTTGGGAAAGATTAGGAGGTGTGGTCTTGTTGGAGGAAGTGTGTTACTATGGGTGACTCTGAGGCTCCAAAGGCCCATGTCATTCCTAGTTGGCTCTTTCTGCCTCATGCTTGGGGATTGTCTTCAACATAATGGTCATCAACTCTAACCCTCTGGAGCCTCAAATCAAATTCTTTCTTTTATAAATTGCCTTGGTCTTGATGTTTTGCCACAGCAATAGAAAAGTCACTAATACCCACGGGAATATTTTCAAATAAGCAGATGCAGCAAGATTCTTTAGATTCTCATAGGAGGAAACAATTCTTTCATATTCATGTATTGTTTATACTCTTCAAGTTTAACAAAATACAGTTTAAAATTATTAGGGTAGCATCTAAAATATCAGTATTTGAGGCTTTCTTAACACCCAGAGCCACTCACATTTTGGATTTTCCTGCCACTAATGTTTTGGGTTTCCCTAGCATTGTTTTCTTTTAAAGAACCATCTATCTTCCCGGTAGCCCAATGTATCCGCTACTTTTTGTAACTGTGATAAACCGCAGTTATCAAAAGCAACTTATAGAAGAAAAAGTTTATTTTCATTTATGATTCCAGAGGAAGAATCCATTATCACGGGGACATATCACCGATGACAGCAGGCGACTGGAGCAGGAATCTGTGAGAGCGCCTCTTCAGCTGTGTCAGGAGAACAGAGTGGAAACTGGGAATGGAGATAGGCTACTGGCGCCCAACGCCTTCTCCTACCCACATACCTTTTCTAGTGAGGCCTGCAACCTCCCAAAACAGTGCCACCAACTGGCAACCAATCATTTAAATAACTGAGTCGACGAGGGACACTCACCACTCAAACCATCATATTTAATTTCTATAATACAGCCTCTTCCTCCAAATGGTTCATATTTGCTTCATGCTAACACATCAGAGAACCACAGATTTCTGGTCATGGTGCTGGGTCTAAGCATACAGATTGGTTTAGAGGTGTTTACGCAGTTAACCATCCTCAATCATAAATGACCACATAACCATACAGAAAGCTCAGACCCTGTGAGGAAAGATTGACTATATCATCCATCAAGTTGTAGTGTGTGTGTGTGTGTGTTTACAGACTGTTTTGTCTCCCTTTCATTTCTTCCAAAAGTTATTTTTTTATGTAATCATTATTATTTTACCTTCCCTTGAGTTTGGAAAAATGAAAACTCAAAATATTTATATCTGCAACGCCATTTTAGGGATGGTAGTATGTATGAGTGATAACTTGGAAATTATCTGCAGATATCATGCAACAAATATTATTCTAATTATAGTTCCAGCAAACTGGAAACAATAGGCTACCTTTTTATCTATTTACATAAAAGCCTCTTAAACAGACATATATTCTAAAAAGCAAAAGCTTGGAGTTCAGCATCTCTCTGTAGGGTGTGATTTGGTCACAAGTGAGGTGACTCGCTAATTTGGTGAATTGCTGTTTGTGTTTATTTTCAGTTGAACTTCTGCTGAGAGAAGAAAGAACAAGCAGGCAAGCAGAGAACATACTCTATGCATCACCGAAACTTATTGCTTATCTTTATTGCATTTGAGTAAATGCTCTTTTTCTACTGTTGCCAAGTAAATCATCATATTTTAGTTCTGTGCCGAATCCCTCAGTAGGAGACAAGGTTTGGATAGAGCCAGAGTGCAGGAAATAAAAAGAATGCACACTTGGGTTAAAGAGCTGTGTTCCGAACCCTCTGATACCCCCTTCTCTGGCAATATGTACAATTTGTGCTAGTATGTATGAATTGTGCTCTAGAAACAATAACAAGCCTTTGTAATAACGTTTTCAGCTACTCAAAAACATCCTCAGTTGTTCTTCTGATAGAAATCATACTTGCTCATTACATAACAGAAATATATAAAGGAAAGAACAATATTTAGCTAAAGTTCAGCATCTCAGAAGCCCACCAACACTGCAGCAATCTTCCTTCACATCTCTTTGCAGAGCACTATACAATATTGTTGGAATACAAGCACAGCAACATTAATTTTCTTTCCATGAACCTCTTTATATTTGTACATTAGTGGCTTCCCCTACACACACCTTTTTTTTTCCCATCCATTGATACGTTCTCTTAATCAAGCATAGGTCTTACATGTCCTATTAAAGAGTTTGCTATTATACCAAATGGACTTATTTTCCTAATATTTTTATCACTGTCTTGGAGGGACAAATTTAGCATTGCTTTGGGTTATTAAGTAACAGATAGTAGCAATAGTCACTTGATAACTCCTCAGGTATAGATGGTTTCCAGTGTTTTATCATCACAAATAATGATGCAGTAGCAATTTATGTTTTACTTTTATATAAATTAGCATACGGTAGTTTGAATAAGAGATGTCCCCTATTGGCTCAGATATGTGAACACTGGGTCCCAGATAGTGATGCTGTTTGGAAGGTTTATGAGGTGTGGCTTTGCTGGAAGAAGTGTATCAGCACTGGCTTTAGGGGTTCTTGGCCTCATCCTGCTTCCAGGTTGCCCTCTGATTCATGCTTATGGCTGAGGATGAGCACTTTCAGCTTTCTGATCCTGCCACCATGCCTACCATGCACCATGACTCCCCACTAAACCACCTCATTCCTTTGGATCTGTAAGCTTAAGCACATCCCTTCTTCCAGAAGTTGCTTTTGCTTTTGGTTGAAGTTGGGTTTTCTGTTTGTTTGTTTGTTTGTTCTGATTTGATTTGTTTTTGCCTTTTAAATCACAGCAACAAAAAGTAACTAATACAAAGTTTTCTGAAGTAGGATTGTTGAGCCAGAGTGCATCTGCATGTGTGCGTGTGTGCGTGTGTGCGTGCGTGCGTGCGTGCGTGTGTGTGTGTGTGTGTGTGTGTGTATGTGTGTGTGGTGTCTGATTCCCCTCGGTATTCTGTGAATACCATTGGTGAATAAACCAACTGCCTTGGCCTGTTGATAGGGCAGAACTTAGATAAGCAAGGAAAACTAAATTGAATGCTGGGAGAAGGAAGGCTGAGTCAGAGAGAAGCCATGGAGCCACCGCCAGACACAGATGTGCTGAAACTTTGCTGTTAGGCCTCAACCTCATAGTGATGCACAGATTAATGGAGATGGGTTAAAGTAAAATGTAAGAATTAGGCAGAAATACGCTTAAGCTATTGGCCAAAGAGTGATTTAAATAATATAGTTTCTGTATGATTATTCCTGGGCTGAGCAGCCAGGAACCAACAAGCAGCACTCCTTACAATGTGTGTGCGTGTGTGGTGTGGGTATGTATATGAGTGTGTATGTGTGTATATGTGATGCATGTGGGTATGTGTATATATGTGGTGTGTGGGTATGTATGAGTGTGTATGTGTGTATATGTGGTGTGCGTGTGTGTGTGTGTGTAAATACTCAATGCTTCACTGCACAGCTTCAACTCTACACATTTTCACAGTGATGTATACAGGTTCTGAGACACAATCTAACCCTGCAAACCACTTGATGTATAATTTGATAACTGCGGTGTGAAATTTAATTTTTATTTCGTCTTATATTTTCCTCATCCCTTTCCATTCTCCCTTAGTTTAAGTTGAGCAAGCATTTATTTATAATGCAGCTATTATTGACAACTCAAGTGCACTGATGTGTGAATTTACTAGTCCTTTCTCTTGCCCACCTTACTCAGGTTTATGCTTATTTTATGTCACCATTAGAAACCACTATTGTTGATTATTTGGAAATCTTAAAGGAAATTTTGATCCCCAGGTTTGTCTCTGTTGACACTATCCAGTATTTTCATCTCTCATTAGATGTAAAACCAGTGCACAGCTGCTGTCTCGAATAGCCAGACTTTCCGTATTGGATGAGTGCATTTATTAACTATATAGTGAGTCTAAGTAAAAGAATAAATAACAAGGGATAGAAACGTAGGTCCATGGTCAGACAGACAGCAAAACATCATCAAATTAAGTGTTCACACTTGGAAGCATCACTGTGAAGCCCTACTGAAGCCGGCAGCTGATGTTCTCCAGAGAGTTCTGGGTAGAATGTAGAACATCTTCTCCCGTGAGGCTTCCAAGTGAAAATCAAACAGCAACACCGAGAGACAGCATCGCCGATATCCAGCCAACACCGACTAGAGAAGTTGAGGCATCAGCAGGAGTTCCAGTTGAGTTTTCTCTCCATGGGTGAGCTTCCCATGGTTGAACGCGAGCCCTGGCTTCCCCGCTGCAGGTACCTGCTCATCATGGATAAACAGCAGTAATCCCTCTTGGAAGTGATTCACCTTCTAGCTGTTCCCAAGGACACTGTGTTTTCACTTGGGAGCTGTTTTGCCATTCATTCCCCTCCCTCCTTGTCAGAGTTAGGCAAGGCAGCTTATCCTCAGACAAGGTTCTTGGGGGGCAGCCGACATAGGCAGGACTAAGCTGGAAGCCAAGGGCCCAACTTCACTTCCAGAACCAGTTTCTCAGTGAGTTCAAACAGCCCGTGGCAATTCCATGCAATGACATTTTTTTTTTTTTTTTGCCGTGTTTATCATAGACCGTTCTCTCAGTATTTCTACTGAAGCAGCTTGTTTGGATGAAAATGGTTTATTTTCTCCATGACCTTGACTGATACTGCTATGTGGCAATTATCCTGAATAAATTATAAGTCTTTGGGAGAAAGGGGTTATTTGATGTTTTTTTTTTTTTTTTTGACATTTTGTTTCTTACCCATCTTACTTGTCTGTTGTAATACAGCATCAAAACAAAACAAAATGTGTAGTCCTCTCCTGAAAGTTCTAGAATTGGGTGTATGTAACTGTTTCTGTGGCCCATTCCCAGCCTGAGGTGGTAAGATGCACTGAGCTGTTGCCTGCAAACCAGCAGTGAGATATCCCCCAACTTAGTTCATCTCATTTATTCTAAGTCACTGATAGCCAGCTGTGTTTGAGATTATAGGTTTAATCTTTATGTGGACAGAGGTCTGTAGCTTTGAGAGAACATATTACATTTCCCAGCAGACTAAGCTATGGTCGGAGGGCCCATGAGCAGCAGACATATGTGTATATTTAGTTCTGTTTGTTCTGGCAGACTTCAGAGGCCGGCAGTGTGCGTCTGGACTTGACCTATGCCTCTGATTAGAACTGAGTTTTCAGCTGATACCTTGCTCTCATCACTTCAGCTCAAGAGGCATCTTGTACACAGTTCCTTCTTGATGGGACTCCCAGTGTGGCTGATAAATCTTCAGTGTAAATGGCAGATTCCAAACAGTATAGCCAAAGCCAGTACGTCAGAGAGAGAAATATAATCCAGCCTCCCGTTCTCAGAGAGCGCCCGTAAACGACGGCACCTACATCTGTGAACCCGCTGGCCGCTGTAGAAGCTTGGAGTCAGGCACCAGAGCTAAGAGGAGGCTGTTCTCCAGGCACTCCGGTATGCATTTCCAGCTCCAAGCATGCAGCACAGAGCTGGGGAGTTGGGGAGGCACTCCAGATTTCCTCGTGGATCCTCGCTTTTGTTCTCTCTTCTCTCCGCGTTCTTGAAGCAGTTTTCTTTCCCTTGAAGGGATCTTCTAATTACCATTCGCTGGACTATCCATCCGGGCTGCAAAACCCTTAAAGCAACTCCAAGCGCTTCCACTGCCCTGCAGCCTCAGCAGGTTTCCCTGCCGATGAAAGCAATTTCTCTCAGCCGCTTCCTGCCAAAGCAAAAACTGAATGCAGTGTGTTGTTTAAGGAGCCACTTTATTATTATCCATACGAACAGAAAACTTTGAAAAGGAGCATCCTCAGAAGGTACAAAGAAACAAGATGCCCGAGCAAAAGAAAAGAACAGGGTCCCCTTCCCGCTACTAATATTCTTTCTTTCCAAGAGGGTTTATTTTCCTTTTGTGGTGTGGTGTGGTATTGCCTTAGGAAAACAGTGACAGAATTTGTTATGCAAAAGCTATCCTGAATTTCCCCTGTTCTGTGGCTCTCAGCTGTGGGCCCCTCCTACATCAAGGAGTAATAGAGTTGTAAGTGGGAATGAAAGAAAGGACCATGGCCTGCTAGTCCAGCCTGTTCAATAGCACCCTACACTAGCCATCTGAATGGCGAACTGGTGTCATGTTGGCAAACACTGTTAATACAAAGCTATATTGTCTATCAATGAGATACAGTCATCTGGCTCCAAGCCCCATCTCCATTAATGAAGTTCTACCAGTCACTTGCAGGTTGATCTGGGGGAAAGGCCATGATTAGTGTGTAGAAGAATGAGTCACCATACCCAACTTATTAGTGGAACAGAACTGGAAGAGGCTTACAAGCAAGATCCAACTTTCTCTCTGTCTACAGGTTAGGTTTTGGGTTGTGAAGCCAACTAAGGTGGTATTCATAAAACACAGGCCAAGAAATATCCTCCAGAAAAAGAGACAGTGAGGAATATTCTGGAAACCATGTAGATTCATAATTAATATTGTAATACTAAAGTCTCCATTGTAACCTTCAGCATCAAATGTGATTTAACTTGGTTTAATCTGCAAGTTTGGGTTCGTATGATGCTTCTAACCCTCCATGGAACCGGTCACACAGAAACATACTGAGAGCAATGTTGGTGCTGTGATTACAACTGCCAGGGGCCTCCACTGAAAATTTTACATTGCCGTTCAGCGTCATGCTATTCTCTCAGAAATGTCCAGTATTAGTCTTTGTTTCATGGAAAATCTTCCCTTTGGCAGCCTGGTTTATGTGTTGAGAAAAAGGGATCTCCTGGTTGCTGATGCTGAAGGGAAAGGGGAATGCTTGTTATTCGGCAACCTATAATTTCTTCAGACGGTCGTTGCCTTTTCTGGAAAAAAAATGCACTCTCTCTTCCTTCATCTTTCTCCTCAAGACTCTTCCCTCTTTACTTCCCTATGTGTTCTCCCACCCACCTCCCACTCCCATCTCCCTCCCTCCTTCCTGTCAAATCTAGCCAACTTGTTCACATGATCCTGAAAAGTTGATGAGAACTGAGGAAGGAAATAGCCAAGAGACAGGTGATAGAGTCGGGAGGGCTTCCAGTGAATATTGTGATAGCCTCAAGTTTATAATACAAAGTCCTTGTATACCCCAATCCAAAGGGAAGGGCAAAAGACTTCCCTTCCATGATACAAGGGACCAACAAGCATAATTGCCTTGTTACATCTCAAAACACCCAGCAACAATGCCTATGTCAAACATCCTGTTGTCTGGTCTTTGAGCAGCAAACATCCAATAGCCATACCTTTGGTCAAACGACCTGTTATTTGCCCTTGAGGAGCAGGAATAGGTTTGAACTCTCTGACCTTTAGTCAAGATGAAGCAGATTAAAAACTGGGCTCCCACACCTCCCCTTCTCCCTCTCTCTTTCTCATTCTCTTATCTCTGCTCAAGATTGCAGCAAAATCACTAGTCTTGCCTTGTCCACTATCTTTCTTTTCTATTCCTTGGAAGGCAGACAAGGCCATCTGAAAATCTTCCCCAAGCCTGTGGATGTCTTGTTTTCGTGAGCTCTATGTTAAGTTAGACAAAAAGAGTGAAGTAATGGGGGCCTCATTTTGTGCTCCAGCTCAATTTGCGCCCTTTGACCAAAGTAAACAAACAATCAAAAGAGAAAAGAAGGAAAGAAAGACAGACAGACAGACAGACAGACAGACAGGAAAGAAAGAAAAATGTAAGGAAGGAAGAAAAGAAAGAAAGAAAGAGAGAGAGAGAGAGAGAAAGAAAGAAAGAAAGAAAGAAAGAAAGAAAGAAAGAAAGAAAGAAAGAAAGGGAAGAAACAAAACTATGTTTTTTAAAGTATTAAAATAAGTTCTATCCTTGGGTGTTCTGATCCATTCTGTTCCATTCTGGAATTTGGAAACCGGAAGTGGGGAGGACAATAATTAATTGACACATTCATTCCCCAGCACCTATTATCCTTATGAGACCACTTCGTCAGTCGGAAATGATTATGAGGTCACCCTGCAGCAATTTCGTCTCCAGCTCAAGTAATTCCAAGTTCTTTTCACTTTTGTTCCCCATAGGTCCGTTTGCCAACACTAATTATTTTTGTTGCTCTTCGCTGGTTCATTTCCAACTTTCCAAATCACTTAAAAAATATAGAGCCTCAAATGGGACAAAGCCTTCCATGGCGTTGGCTTGGTTTGAGCTTCTAGATGGTGTGCTGGCCACTGCAGCATTTTGTGCTTAGTGGAGATTTGAATGCATCCTTGTGTTCTATGAGTTTTCATAACCGAAAACTGACACCAATGATCCCGCTCTGCAGCCTGGTATAATTTGCCCTCCTGCTCTGAGGTGCTTAAGACCCACTATTTTGTGATGGTGGATTCAGCTAAGCATTTCCCACTAAGTGTTGCTATCACTCTATTCTTCTGTGTTTCACATGACGCCTTATGTGACTGAAGTCCAGTGAGTTTCTCCTTCAATGAATCTTTTTTAAAAAATGTTTGTTTTCACTTTTCCTTGTGATTTAGGCTAGGAAATGTTGTTCGTTAAAAAGCCTCCAGATTAGATAGCCAAACTTTCAGATTTAAGGTGAGATGGTTCAGCACACAGGAACATTTGCTGTGTAGGCCTGACAACATGAGTTCAGTCCCGGCAGTCCATATTCGGGTGGGAGGGAAGAATCTACTCACAAAGTTGTCCTTGATTACCACATGGGTGCCAGGACACTTGTACACCCCACACACATGATACATGCACAATAATAATAACTTAAGATGTATAAATTGTTTGCATAATCTTGACTCTTATTCAATGCCTACGCAGTGCATTGATTTGCTAATACAATGAAAAAAGCTTTGCATATGTAGAGAGAACTTACTTTATAGTGCCTTGCTTTCACAGTATACACTCTCCAGTCATTCACTGAGCAATATTTACTAACAGTGTTTCAGAGCTTGTGCTGGACATTAATGGGATGAAGCAAAGTAATACCTAACTGGCCTCAAGAGATTGGCAATGTGGGGGAGGGGCGTTGGAGCAAAAAGTTGCACTACCACGTGGGAAGTAGTGTAAAATAAACGCTGACGGTTTTTACCCAGATCGAGAGGAGAGTTTGCAGAAATAGGAGCAGACGCATGAGGCTCACAAAGAAGACCCAGATCAACGGACCTCAGGGAGAGGAGTGGAAACAGAAAAAGCATAAAGCATAAAGTGGGCAGGGTTCACATGCTGAGTCTTGATCCAACACACTCATTCAGTTAGAGTGTTTGCCGTCACTCTCACAGATGGCAGATCTAGGAACCAGAAGACACAAGAGAGTCAGCCCTGAAGGAAGACAGTTTCCTGCCTTGACCTTCCTAAGACAGTTTTCTGTCTACCTCAAATGTCTGCTATAAAAGCGAATGGACGCCTGTTCTCGAGTTTAGCGTCCAATATTTTCCTGTATTTTATTTTTATTATGGAAATTTAAGCATGTTTATAGCAGGACATTTTCAAAATAGAAATGCAGGAAGAACTAATAAAATCAAAGGTAGTAACATTAAAAATATTTTCTCTGTCATTTGTATATATAAACTTGCATGCATATTTTATAGAATTGGCAGTATTATGTCTCTATATTATATCCTGTTCTGTTCCTTGAACAACATATATTGCAGTTTGCTCATGTTCATAAATAGGTTTCAATAGTATACTTTTAATGTCTGCAAAGTGTTCTATTTTTAATGATTGTAGAATATTCCATCGCATGGATATAATGACAATAATTTGTCTATTTCATTGTTGTTGAAATCAAATCCATTTGTAGTAGTTTCTGTTAGGACTAACACCACTCTTCACAGGACTACGGGGTCATGCTTCTTAGAAGTAGTAGGTTTAGGGATAGGTCTATTAGGGCACATGGAGATGTGCCTTCGTGCCAGGCAAAGTGTCAGAATTTCTGTACTCTTCCGTCATGGGAAAATGTCCCCTTCCTCCAGGGAAATTCCTTAGAGTCATTCAGTTTACTTCTTGTCCTCCACAGCTGACCCTACCAACCCCGAACCTCAGGTGCCGCGTCTCTCTTCTGACCCAGACTCCAAATCAAACCTGTGCGTTTATTCTTCCAGACCCAGTTTGACGGGACACTGACTAAAGAAAGACGCCCTTTTCAAGCTGCGAAGGATTTGAGGCATACAGAACAACATAGATCATATCGTCTGCTTGCAGACTTTGTATGACCGCAGCTGTTCTGTTTTACATAGTCTCATCGCTTGCTTCCATCACTCAACACGCTTCTTAAGTGTGTCCATACCATCACCTACAAAGCTGCTTCCTCTTATGGAACTACATACGGAGCTCTGTCAGAGGAATATTCTCACGACGTATTTATTTTCTTCTTGCTGTATGCCCAGATTTTCCAACTTTTCCTATTTAAGAACAATGCATCCTCAAATTCCAGTTTTCTTGCTTTTTAAATTGAGAATGAACTTGTTTATCGTAGGAAGCATATGTTCTTAAATTGAGTAGACCCTGTTCAATTCATCTCCAAAGCAGTCGCACAAGTGGGTGGCACCCAGTAGTTTTGGCTTCATTTATCTTCCACTGATAATATAACCTGACCACCCATTCTACACCAAGCCTAGAAGATAAAAAGAGAAAGAAAGAAAGAAAGAAAGAAAGAAAGAAAGAAAGAAAGAAAGAAAGAAAGAAAGAAAGAAAGAAAGAAAGGCTAAGAAATATGGCTCAGTAGTTAAGATCACTTGTTGCCCTTCCAGTGACCCTAAGTTCAATTTGTGGCACCAGCAGACTCCTTACCCCCACCCCCTCCTCCCATGCAGAGGGGCAGACAGTCACTTCTCAGTCACATAACTGCTGCAGGTAAAGCCTGAACTTGGCTCCAAGGGTCTTGTTCTTTGCAAGAGAAGAGCTGGACTCTTACTGAAAAGTAAAAGCAAGAAATGAGAGTCAGATGATGCCTTGCTCGTGTTCCTACCTGATCGCCAGGATCCAGGGGACAACGGAGCTGTTAAACATCTGCCTGGAACTGTTTCACTAGGGCCAGAAAATTATGAAAACTACAGATCTGGAACAGACTTCAAAAATGAAATAGCACTACATGCAAACATGAATGCTCAGTAATAAACATATAAAGAATATTTAATATTTTGGTGGTATTTTAAACTGGAAACAATCATTTCTGACAATGTCTCAGTAAATATAGGTTGAAATTTTTTAAAGGTTTAAGAAGAAAATGAATAAACTGAATACATTATATGAAACATATTTGTAAATATATACACATGTACTGAAGTGCACACATAGTGATAGATAAGCTATGCGGAGAAGAGCCATTTTGCTTGGTATTTTTGTGTATATATATTTAATGTAAATGTTGAGACTAAAAATGAGTTCAAATGTTAAAAATTTTTGAAAAACAGAGTTATAATTAAGCTTTGTTTTTATTTTTCCTAAATTTTTATGAGGTTTAATAGATTAATTTTAAATGTGTGTGGTGTATGTGTATGTGTGTGCACGTGCGTGTGTGTGTGTGTGTGTGTGTGTGTGTGTGTGTGTGTGTGTGTGTGTGAAATAAATGAAGCTAGGGCCAGGTTGGATGTTATAATTTGATTCAACTTTAAAGACAACCTGACATTCCTTTGGCAATTCGAAAAGAAACCAGCTCCCCATCCAAGGTCTGCAGTTATAAATGTCAGAAAATATTTGGTCCATATAAATGAGAGGCTGCCTGAAGAGTCGACCTTTGTCCTGAGTGGATATGGACGAAATCCCATGAATATGCAAAGCAGCTCATGGCAAAATTTCCATGGTCTTTTTACAGAATCAAATTGAGTATGTTACAGTGATTGACTGTAACCAAGGTGGCAAAAAAAAGATGCTTCCAAAAAAAAAAAAAATAACTGATCTGTTGGCCATGTGTAGACCTACAGTCAATATTAGGATCCAGAAAATGAGAAAGGAGAGAAATGGTGACAGCCACTGGCTAAGACATTCAGAAATGCTTTGGAACAATTCCTGACTTCTCAGCTTCGAAACCCTCTATTTCCCCCATTTTCATTTAGAAGCCTGCGGACAGACAGCGCATATTTATAATTCTCAGTTGGAAAGGCTTCATGGTTTGCATTTCGTCTCTCCAGTTCCGAGTCATTGTAGACTGCCTATAGCCTGTGGGGGCCTTGTATCTAGCATGATAAACCATAATGGCCTAGCTGAGTCAGGAAAGCCAGAGCCCTAGAAAATTCCTGTGACTAGGGGAGAAGCTGTTGTTTTCCTGTCTTACACTTTATTGCTGCTGAAATAATGTGTTAACAAAATTTTAATTTAATTTGAAAGTGAGACGTTAAGTTAGGTAAAACTGAGTGGAAAATTATAAAACGAAATGAAGGCCAGAAATCATAGCCATCTTGCATCCAGTATGAAGGAACATTCCTCTGGAGATGATGACATGCTAACAGGCTGTCATTGCTAGCATATTAACAGGCAGTTGTGTGCACTGATAAAAATCACAGTGTCTTCCCGGCAAGAAAGGGATTAGACATTGTGCAAGTCCATCCCTCTTCCTGTAAATACGAAAATCAAAACAAACAAAAGCGAAAAACCAGTGACCTGCTTGCGTTGTGACTAAAGAGCCCTAAATTGCAATCTACTTTTTTTCCAAAAAAAAAAAAAAAAAAAAAAAATCAGTCAACCAAATATACACGCAAAACCCAATTGTTTCAGGGAATTTGGTATGATTGTCCTGCCTTTCTGCTGACTCCGCACACTAAATCCTAGGAAAGCAATACCAAGCAGATGCTGCATTGCACGAAGTCAGCCTGGCCTAGTGGAGCAGATGCTTCTCTGAAAACCTCCCTGACCCGAGGACCTTCTAACTATTCACTCCTCCACTCCACACTGCAACTGACCGAGACAGTTTAATTTGGGCAGCAGGTGACTACAATGATGTTAGAGAGAGAGAGAGAGAGAGAGAGAGAGAGAGAGAGAGAGAGAGAGAGAGACTACTTAAAATCCAATTGCTTTTGGAAGGGCTTTTTAATATTGGAGTCCACTATAAAATTGGTGATTATTTTATGTCATTACGGGAGGTCAAGTTTTATGTGAAGCATCTATTTTGTTGATTAAATGACATTCTTTTTTTGTGCCATTGGGTCACATATAACATATGTCCAGTCAATTATTTTAGCAGTAGTTGAAGCTTTCTTTTTTCACAGTAATAGTTTTTTTGGCAATCAATAGAGCTTTGAAGAATCATTTTTCCTGAGAATGACATAGATCCTTTCCATAGAAGTTTCTTCTCCCCAGGAGGAATAAAGTTGGACCATGGGCAAAGGCAATTAAGTCTCCTTTATTATAATTTTCCCAGCAAGACCAATGGTTTTACATTCTATAGTGATAGCAAAAATAACAATTTTTTAATAACTGAATGACTAAAACCCAATGGGGATTTGACTTGACATATGTCAAGTTAAAAATATTGATAACAAAAAAATAGCCATCCTTTTCCAGGAAATTTCATCTCTTTTTATCTTAGGAGATCAATAAGATAAATTTAAGCTCCACCATGGTCAATCATCTAACCAGGTAAAAGACTCAGTATTAGATATTTGAGGATTTAGTTTCAGGTCTAATTCTGATAGATAAACATTTTTGCAGAATGATCTTTAGCTTTTAATATTTCAAGTAAACTGCAAGTTGTCAATGATCTTTTTTGCTTCCTGAAGCAAAATTACGTGTTTCCTAAAAGAAACACTTGCATTTATTAGTGTTCCTTTGCTTCTAGTTTTTGCTTACATTAAAATAAATAATTCACGAAACCCACTGACCTCTTCCTTAGTCCTGACATACGATTTACACAGGGGGCCATTTTCCCCTGAAACAGCTGCAGGACCTAAACAGAATGGCTTACCTAGCGGTGCCTGTTGACATAAACAATGCTTACCCTACCATTTGGTTAAATATGCCTCCCGATACTATGTCAGAATCATTACCCATTATGTGTATGACCCAGTGAACTTTATTGACCTGCCCTGACCCCTTCACCCCATTGTCTGAGCACAATACTTGAAATTGTAGCCCATCTTCAAACCTGAGAGTATGGCACCAGAGGACAGGACTTGAAAACCGTCCATTGCAGTCAGTGGCTAGAACAGAGCTGGTCAAACCAGAATGTACTGGGTGTACATACGTAATTCAACGGCCACTCCGCTTAGGAGAAAAGGAACAAGCCTGGTCCTGTTTACTATTTCGTCACGCAGCAAACGGGAAAGTGAGATAAATGCTCTGCACTGCATGGAATCAAATCTAGAAAGAAACCACGAGCAATTCTGGACCCTGACAGGTTGACAATCATCCAAAAGTGACTTTTGTTAGACAGAGATTCACTGGAACAAGTGACAATTCCAAGCAACTCTGGTGTCAAGAGATCAGGCAATGATAAAGGGCTACTAGTTGGGGGCTTTCATAGTACACGCTGTGCATTGAGACCACTCAGTAAGGACACAAGTCTCTGCTTCAAAGGTACATCAATGTTGTATGTATTTAAAGTTCTATAGAAGCAGTTATCTCTTGAAAAATCATTAGGTCCCATAGCACCCCTTTTAAAAATTACACAAATCTGTTTTCCAAATCTACCACATCATTTACCAAATTCTGAAGCAGGATCATGGCTGATAGATGAGGACCAGCTTCATGGCAGTTTGGATCCTTTGCTCCATCGTAATCCTCAGTCTCTGGAAGTTGACCCTTCATCTGAGAAGATGGAAATGGCTGACATTTTCCCAACTTTTGAGTGTGCTTGAATCAAATTAAGTATCAGACAGCTGATGTTACGGATTCTAGACCAAGGAGAATCATAAATGTTGATGTCTTCTTGACATACATGTATAATTGAGCTCTTTCCTTATAGTTTTGTTTAGGACTGTTGTAAAGATAATTTGAATATAATATTTACCATTAACACATATGAAGAAGTCTGGAGGTAAAGCCTAGAACATCACAATATCTGGAGTCATGGTGGGGTGCAATAGCTGATAATGTTGTCTAATTCCTTTGATTGTGTAGAAACCAGAAATCATGTTTGTGCCTCACTTTTACACCATGCTACCCTAAACAGTTCTCAAAAGAGGAATCCAGCCCCTGGATGATCTATCACTGGTCTATTCATCAGAAACACTGACAGACAGGCTGACACCACCTGGCACCCTACCAACAGCACAAGTGATTCCGCAAGAGCATCATGGTAAAGAAATGTCCCTGCATATGGGACAGGAAGTTCTGACACTTGATGCCAAGTTTCAGTCAAGTCTCCAGACAAGTGAAGACAAGACGTCCAAACATTGTTGCTGACAACACCTGGGGCAAGCAGAACACTGAAGATACATGAGATAGTCTGAGTTCCTTAGGTGTGTCTACTCACCTACTGCCCCACTCCTGAGTAGTCAACAGGACTAGATAACAGTTCAGACGATCCAGTGGGTCTCAGGGGAACAGACGTGTCTCTTACCACTCATCTGTCCTAGGATGTTCTGGCCCCAGCAGACTATGGAGCCACTGATGGAGACAAATCATTTTGGATGGCCTATAAATGCCGGAATTGGTGCCTGAGCAAGGTACTGCCCAGCGTCTTTCCTATACTTTGCTGGATCCCTATTATCTTAGAAAAGTGGTGGCCTATCCCTGCAGAACCATTAACAATAGCTCCTTATTCTAGGCATGTCCTGGACGACTGCCCAATCCCTGATCTATTACTCTGTTCTTTGTCTCTCTGGTTCCATTTTCTAGCTTTGGTATTTGTAACCCTTATCATTTGGCAGCTTTCCTTTTGACATTTCAGGTCTTAGGTTCATTCTCATTGCAGAAAAATGAGGGAAAGAAACCAAAAGCAAAAAAAATAATCCCACTTTTTCTCTCATAGATCGTCATTGTAAGAAGCTTAGTGGCATATTCTAGTAGATTTATTCTAGATTTATTAATACACGTATTGCAGTAGCACACACACATACATACACATATGGAAAGTTTGTATCACAGTGGTTCACTGCAACACAGTAATTTCAGGAAATGAGCTCTCTGTTTTTAAGACTTGTTTGTTTGCATTGCTGAGCAGGATAGAGTAAATATGTCCAATGCTGGTAAAAGGTCATTTAGCATTATAATTTTTTAAGTATTGAAATACATAATAGTCTTATACAGGTTATTTGCCAGTTGTTTGCACTATTTCGCTGTCATAAACATGGCTACAGTAAAAATTATTCAAGTTAAATTTCTATATTCTAGGAATACCTCCTAACAGTGAAATCGTTGTTCCAAGGACTTTGCCTGGTTAAGATGTTTGGAATAAAAAGTCATAAGCTCATAGTAAGTTCATGCCAGTTCGCATTTTCTTATCAGGACCACGTGCAGTTGTCAACCAGTTTATCCTATCATTTCAAAATTGGGTTAAATGCTACAGGTATTTGGAGAATCAAATGTGCAAGACTCTTGCTCTCCCAGTATTGATTTTAAAACATGAGAGAATAGACATTAAGTAAGTATCAGAATGATCAATGACAAAATTCAAAAGGAACCATGATTATAAAAAGCAAGGTACTAGGCAGGCCTAGTGGAACTGACCCGAAGTCTCAGCTACTTTAGAAGCTGAGATGGGAAGATTGCCAGTTTGAGGCTAGCATCACCGACAGAGTGAGGCAAGGACAGTCTGAACAAGTTAGCAGGAGATGGTTTTCAAATATAAAGGTATAAAAGAAATAGAAGGCCAGGAATGTAGTTAGAAAAGCACTTTAATGTGTATTGGTTATGTATCACTGGATAAGAAATTACAGTATTTATAGTGGCTTAAATAATTATCACCCTGAGTTCCTTGCTCGTGCTCTCTCTCCTTCTGCTCCTGATTTGGACCTTGAGGTTTCAGTCCGGTGCTCCAATGTGGGTCTCTGTCTTTGTCTCCTTTCATCGCCTGATGAAGGTTAATATTCAGGAGGATGCCTATATGTTTTTCTTTGGGTTCTCCTTCTTATTTAGCTTCTCTAGGATCACTAATTATAGGCGCAATGTCCTTTATTTATGGCTAGAAACCAAATATGAGTGAGTACATTCCATGTTCCTCTTTTTGGGTCTGGCTTACCTCACTCAGTGCACCCGCACACTGAGACAATGGGGATGTTCTATCGGGAACTCACCAAGGCCATCTGGCCTGGGTCTGAAAAAGCCTGGGATAAAACCAGACTCGCTGAACATAGCAGACAATGAGGACTACTGAGAACTCAAGAACAATGGCAATGGGTTTTTGATCCTACTACACGTGCTGGCTTTGTGGGAGCCTAGGCAGTTTGTATGCTCACCTTACTAGACCTGGATGGAGGTGGGTGGTCCTTGGACTTCCCACAGGGCAGGGAACCCTGATTGCTCTTTGGGCTGACAAGGGAGGGAGACTTGATTGGGGGAGGGGGAGGGAAATGGGAAGCGGTGGCGGGGAAGAGACAGAAATCTTTAATAAATAAATTAATTAATTAAAAAAAATAATTATCGCCTTGCAGCTGTCTGGGTCAGGATAGGGGAGGAGCTTCGCCATGTATTCTGGAGCTATCTCCTATACATATTTGAAATCAGAACTTACTCTTAGGTTTCTGGTCTCCGTGATTGGCTGCTGACATTAAGATTCTATATTGCTACCTGATTGTTTTTGCTTTGTTTCACATGTTTAATGGGCAGCAATCTTATTTAGGCTTTGATTAATATTGCTTTCCCTTAGTTTATTGATAATGATGATGTTGTGTTTAGATATTTCTTATGCCTACTGTCGCAGAAACGTTAATACCACTTTTCTAAGTGTTAATGTTTATGTTAGAAAGCTGAACCAAGCTAATGCCTTCTTACTACCTAAGCCTCTAGAAATAGCTGGTATATGCTGATAATAAAAATAATGTACATGATGTTGTTAACACATATACATTGATACCTTTGTATTTCTGGATGTTTGAAAATGCTTAGATTATGGTGGAAGATCCAGGATCAGTTTTCCTGAAGAAAACTTGGCAGCTGGGGGACAAGGAGAAAATTATTTTGTCTAAATACCTTGTCTATAGTACAAACTTGGCAGATTTGCTTTTAGGTATTTATAATAGTTTCCTTAAGTAAATATATGGGCTACAGATACCCTAGTTACTGCCCTGCCCAGTTCCCCTTGTAGAGCACTCAATAAACTGATACTCTTATACTAGTTTTATAAAAAAGCAAACAACAGGTTTTATAACCTGTGGTTACCAAGTGGCTGTTTTACTGAGTGACATAGGTATATAAGTGCATATCGAACCAAAGGCTTGCAGACTAATTCATCTTAGAACATGGCATCTAAAATACATGGATTTTCCTATCATTAAAAACCCAATATGAAAGTTATTGGTGGCTGGGGAACCGAGACCACAAGTAACAATAGAACTTTGGTCTGTGTATCACGATGTTTCATGAACTGTACACACCAATAGATCAATTATTCAGCATTCACTGCTGAATGTGTGCGTTATCTAGACTCTTTGCCTCACATACTAAGCTCCCCTGCCACCTGCAACTAAATTATTTCCCTGTTCCTTACCAGCTCCCATGGACATGGCCATAAAGGGGAGGCAAAACCCAAATAAATTTATCTAATTACTTATACATGTTAAAAGGGTTTCTTTAAGTGGGTAGTGATTAAAATGAGTTGTTTCGATGTTTATTACTTTATTTTCATTTGTAATTCTTTACATTAATGCACTCTGAATGCTGCCCTTTCTCCTTTGTTATTCCTTAAAAATATTACCTGCAGAAAGGACTAATTGGATCTTTACTAGCCGCTCATTCGGCTTTCTAACACGTGATCCCAAATATCAGCCATAAAAAAAAAAATGAAGAAATAACACAGAGCTGGTGTAGAAAAGACATTCCTGATTCAGATTCTAGCAAAGTGAAACAACATAAAAAAGTAATACTGTTTAAAACACACAAAGCTAAGTGAGATAAACATGGCCCAAGAATAAATAGTCCAAGGCCGGCTCTAAGATGGTTGCTGAAAAAGTAGTGTCATAGAAAAACAGAAGGCAGTTGTTTGACACACCTAGTAGAAGTACCGTAAACAGAAAGAGAATCTATCCAAAGACAGGAAGGAACAGAACAGTTACCAGGGATAGTACTGCACTGGACAGCTTTTGTTAGTAGGAGGCTACTATTTGTTCATCCGTATTGGTGAATCTTTTCAGTTTGTGTTCTCGAACTCATGGGCGTGAGAAAAGGTTTTCTGCACAGTAAGTACACTGATAACACAGGCCTTAAGCACAGCAACTAATAAATGGGATCCCATGAGGCTAAAGCTTTTCTGTATAACAAAGGACACCATCATTTAAGCAAAATGGTAGCCTACAAAATGAAAAAAAATTACCAATTTTTCGTCTAAGAGAGGGTTAGTATCTATAGTATACAAAGAGCATCAACAACCAAAAGCATGAATATAAGAAAATAAGTAATCCCAGTTTTAAAATGGGAAATAGAAGTAAAAGCAGTAACAGTTCTCAAAAGGTCAGGCACAAATAGACAAGGGACACTAAAATTATACTACTAATAATGTTCTATATCCTCAGCCATCATGGAACTGTAAATTAAAACTACTTTGAGATTTCATCCTACCTCAGTCAGAATGACCAAGGTCAGTAAAACAAATGGCAGCAGATGCTGGTAAGGATGCAGGGGAAGGGTAACACTTACTCACTGCAGGTGGGAGTGCAAATGGAAATAATGCTGTGGGAATCGGTGTGGATGTTCTTCCAAATGTCACAGACTGAGCTACCACAAACCTGACTGTATCACTCTTGTACATAGACCCAAAGGACTCTACATGATATTACAGGGATCCTTTGTCTTCCATGTTCATTGCTGCCCTGTTCATAATAGCCAGAAGTTGAAAATAGCCTAGATGTCCAACAACTGAAGAATAGATCATGAAAATGTGCTGCATTTACATCATGGAATATTACTTATCTGCTAAGAGACATGAAATTATGGCATTTTCAGGTAAGAGAAAGAACCTACAGGTCATTATCCTGAGTGATGTAACCCAGACTCAGAGAAACAAACTTTGCATGTTTTCTCTTAGATGCAGAATTGGCTTTTAAGTTCTAGAACTGTGTATTTCATTCAGAATATCCATAGAAGTTTGGGTGGAAGAAGGGATTGTCTGAGGAAGGAGAAATATAATATAGTATTACAAAGAGATAACCAGAAATTAGATGTGGGGATTGAGTTCAGAGAGTGGTGGGAGGGCAAGGGAGGGGAAGGGAAATGGGAAGGGAGAGACAGACCTCTTTTTAACAATCTTTTTTAAAAATTATTTTTATTGAGCTATACATTTTTATCTGCTCCCCCCACTTCCTCCCCTCTCCCCTTCTGCCCTCTATCATAGCCCCCACTCTCCTAATTTGCTTAGGAGATTTTGTCTTTTTCTCCTTCCTATGTAGTTCATGTTTGTTTCTCTTAGGGTCTTCTTTGCTGTGTAAACTTTAGACTGGTTTTTCTTTGTTTTATGACTAGAAGTCACTTATGAGTAAGTACATGTTATATTTGTCTTTCTGGGTCTGGGTTACCTCACTCAAAATGTTTTTTTTTCTATATTCACCCAGTCACCTGCAAATTTTGTTTGTTGTTGTTTTTGTTTTTGTTTTTCGAGACAGGGTTTCTCTGTGTAGTTTTGGAACCTGTCCTGGAATTCACTCTGTAAACCAGGCTGGCCTTGAACTCAGAGATCTGCCTATCTCTGTCCCATCTCCCAAATGCTGGGATTAAAGACGTGTACCACCACCACCTGTTTGAGATAGCCCTTTTAAAAAGCGGCATGGAAACCTATTATTGTAAAAAAAAAAAACTTCTTAAAATGTATACAAATGTTGAAGGGATGTAAATGGAGTTACCATATAGTGGGAGAGGCCATTAGCTAGATATCATATGCTAACAAATGTAATCTCCAGTACTAAGAATGGGTTCCATTTTTCTGCATTGTTGGCTAATAGGGCCCTGTATATCCCCTCCAAACCTTGCAGGCTATTACCAATGCTATTGGCTAGTCTCCATAACCTGATGGGAAGATGCTGATACTAAAGATACCTCATAATTATGTCACTGAACATGGAAAACTCCAGCTAGTGACTAAGTAGAAACTTCACCCCTCCTGGCTAGTGTTTCTAGTGCTGTAAAGTACTATGCATGCTATCGGAAGAGAAAAGTATCAATCTGTGTTGCCCAGCTATGAACTTGTCAGCTACATAACAGCTTGCTATAGCATACACCCACGGCTGCAATAATGGCACATGTGTTACAGGATAACCAACCACTCTTTTTTATCTTCTTTTAATATTTTTTATTTGTTTATTTGTTTATTGTGATTTAAGACCTGCTCCATGAGATGGAGCTGACACTGCCACGGAGGTCAAGAATCTGAGACTAGATAGGACATGGGCCTATGGAGAAACCTGTTACTATTATTCTGCTAAATAAACATAGCAGCAAAACAACTCTTGATGATGCATTTTTTTTCTGCCTATAGATTAGTGCTCTGCTCATTACTCAGAAGCTTTCTCTTATAGTACACAGTAGTTGGCCTAGACACCCACAACTGCAGAGAGTGAAAGTACTCATCCCTAAATGGGATGTATTTATCATAGCCCTCCCCTCAAGGTTCAGGAATCTATGCAGAAGATGATGCAGAAAGATTGTAGGAGCCGGGGATATATGACTCCAGAGAAATAGTGTTTTCCAGACCCAGCAGGACTGAGGCACATATGGACTCAGAGACTGTGGCAGCATGTATGCGACCTGCACAAGTTCCAGCCAGGCCACATCCCAGCACAGAGCTGGGTGAGTAGGCACAAAGTCCCATCTGGAGCCAAGAAGCTGTTCACAATTGATTACAGCCAGGAAAGGGAAAAATCTGTTTTCTCCAGGAGAGTGGCTCACTGGGTTTATCAACCGCTCTCCAAGGTAGTCCTCATGGTCAGGAGCCCTCAACCACCACAAAATGGACCACATGGTTTTGCTTTGTGTTTGTTCTTTGGTTTGGTTTGGTTTCCTTTTTTCGTTTGATTCAGAGAGAGAAAGAACATGAAGTTGGCTTGGTGGAAAGGGAAAGATAAGGCAGGAGTTGGGAATGGGAGGGTGTGATTAAAATAAAAAATTCTAAAAAGAAAAAAGAAAACCTTGAAAGATCTTCCTTTTCCTGTGCCTAACTTCTTGTGTGGTCTCTGTCGAGGAGAAAATGACATCCTTGCTTTAAAGGGAGTGCATGACCCAAATTGATCATCAGCACACCACATTGGTCTCTGGTAGCTCAGGGCACAAGTGAGGCCCATCAAGGCCACTCGCACTGATCGGAGCGAACGTTTATTGCCTGTTTTAGATAGCAGATTAATTCCTTTCAGCTGGACTAGGTATTACTGTATTTAAAGTGGGGGGATGTTTCTGTCATATGGTCCCTATCAATGAAGCCAAGGGTGATGCCCACACCAGAGTGGAGAACAGCCAAGAAGACTGAAAGACACCGAGACACACACCACTGTTTTAGCAATTACCTAACCCAGCCCGAACTGATCACCACGCTGCTCTTGTCATCTTTAGATACATGAGGGAATCAATTCAAGCTTTTTTTTCTCTTTTTAAGCCAATGTAAATTATGCTTCCACTGTACGAAGGTATTAAATGAAACATAGTCTTTAACAGGAGACATAGCTTATGGTAATGGCTTACACAGATAGCATACCACTACTTTCCTTTGAAGATTCAGCCTAGCTCCTGTAACACTAAGGGGAGCCCTCTCTTGTACCAGGCAATGAATGCTGGTGGTTCTACCTAACTGCTTTGACAAGTGGCAGACCTTTCTTTTATCTCTGAGATCTCTAAGAAAATACATGACATTGGCCTATTTAGAATTTACCCGTAGGAGAATATTGACACGTGAAAGAACATACAATTGAGATGGAAGAAAAACGGGTGAAGAAAGTTGGGGTGGTACAAAAAGAAGTGACAGTGGACTTCAGAGCAGAAGTCTGGGAAAAGCAAAATCATTTCCATCTCTAATATAATTGAAATCTCTCTAAACCCGAGAGTGTACGGTATGCTGGGGAAACCTTGCAAGTTTTACTGTGACCTTGCAACCTTCTGAGCAGCAGTGTTCTACACCCATCGCAGTTTGAAGTCAACTTCCAAGACTTGAACTGGGAAAAGCTGAACAAGATTGAAACCTCTGAGTCACTAGTGTAGTGTGATAGCTCAATGCCAGGAAGCAAGGACCTTTTTGGATGATGTCTACCGTAACATCAGTTTGCAATGGGTCACTAAGGATTGCTCAAGGTGACAAGGTTTCGTGCACTATCCTGTAAGAGGCTTCTTACGTGAAATGCGAGACCTCTAATTTAAACATTATTATAAACGAACCTATGCAATTAAGGCTCAGCGCATGACTGGAAGCCGAGATAAGCTAATACGATTATGAAGCAACCAAATAGATCCTGAAGCCATATGATGACATCATGAAATTTTAGAAGCTACAGCTGGCTTCTCGTGATATTTTTGCAGTTGAAAATATGTAGCATCTGGTCTTTCACTTCTCATTCTTTGCTGAAGTCGTCGTCATCTTAAATTTCCTTTTATCATGGAGATGTGGGAAGTTTAAAAATAATGTTGGAAATTTTTGATAAAGCATGCCATCCAAGTTCAAGTATAATGCAAGAATAAATTATTTGCTATTTCAAAACAACTTACTTATAAAGATGGGCAGTGCCCAGAGTCCTTGTAATTGTACTAACCAGTTTTGTACTCATAAAGGGTCATGGTCATTGCTCTAAAGCAGGAATGTCTCTTATGGAGTTATGAACATCTCATTTTTCTTGTCAAGTGTGCACTGTTCAGCTCTTCATTCTCGTGTGTTTTCAGTGGTGGGTTTTGTATCCTTGTATAATATACAGCTGAGTGGTTTGTCTTTGCTTATAGGTTTCTTGGGTTCAAACCTAGTTTGCCATCTACTATCCAGGTAACATTTAATAAGTTATTTAATCTCTCAAGTTCCAGATTACTTAATCATAAAATAGGAGTAATATTAATTGTTATTAAATGACACAATATTAATAAAGTGCTAAATTGCCATTAAAGGACACAAAATTCATAAAATTTTGCACTGTGTCTGATATCCATAATCCCCAAGCAAATATTATTTATTGTTAGTTGATCACCTGGCAAATATTTATTTATTAACAAGTATTTATGTGACTTGAACACTGTGCTAATCCTTGGGAATACTTGACCAAGAAGACAGAGATAATCTGTTAAAGGATTATCTTATGCATCGTGGTATTCTGTACACACACATTGGTCCACTAGAGTCTCTGATTCTCTACTTAGCAGAAACAACTGTTTAAACTATTGGGAATGAGGGAAAGTCATCCAGAGAAGTAATATTGAGAATGCTAGACTTTATTAACATCACTATGTCTATATAATCACATGCTATTATCAATAGTTCATTCTGAAACTTTTGCATGCTGAGAGGTGAGCTGGGGTGCACACTAGAACCTGAAGCAGTTCCTGCTGTTAGACTAAGCTGATCTCCCTGCTGCTTCTCCAGCCCCACCTCCTCGCACCTTTGCTTCATCAACTCCTAGCACTACAGGGTACCAACTCTATTTCCTCTGCAGCATCCCAGCCCTGCCATCTCATCTGCAACACACTTCCTCAGATGTTGCCTCCATTCCTGTTCCCAGAACTCTCAAAAAAAAAAAAAAACCCTGCCTCCCAGGAGCTTAGATTCTTACACGACTAAGACGCATAGAAATGTGGCCATATTGCGGCCTAGCTGAAGTAAACACTGACCGAGAAATGTAAGACACAAACACAGGAAAAAGGGACCTTGTGTTGATAGGATTATGTGAACAGACCATTCAAGCAGATAGGACTTTTAGCCACAAACAGTAAAAGAAAGACCTTCTCAGCTGTTGATAATGGCAGAGCTTTCTAAGGAGGTTGTTGTTTTGCTCTTCTTTTGATAGTACAGGCACCGTAAAGCAATGAAGGCCGTGTCTTCTGGAAGGACATAGCAAGTCCGCCTTTCCAAATGAACGCATGGAGGAAGCTGTAGTTATAGCAAACTAGTAGAGGAATTGAAGATATAGCCTTCGATTGGTTTTGCTTATGCGCATTAGATTTATTTGCCTAAGTTTCTGTGAGTGATACTATAAAGCACACTTACATGTGTGTGCAGGCATAGACATACACATACAAATAAATAAGTGAAAAAAATAAATACTAAAAAAGGAATTTAAAAGTAGGATATTGGGGTGATATGAGTTCTTCCTACTTTCTGATGTTATTATACACGGGCTTTATATTGTTCCACTTGTCATAAATAGGGCATTTGCATACAAACTACCGTAGACTAATTCAAAGGGCATTTAAGCATTTGAACATTAATGACTAACTTTTATGTGGATGACTTGGTTAATACCACGCAACCTCATTATTCACCTGAGCCTTTTATGGGCTTTGGTGCCTTTGATCCCGCAGATATCTAGAAACATCTAGGACATGATGAAATGGGCCTGTTCCGGCTCACGGTGTTTAGATATGTCAATGGGGGACCTTTAATGCCGTCACAATAGCGCTGCTTATCTCCCTTCACCAGAGTGGAACACAGCAGAGCATGAGAAATGCACACGCCCGGGCCTCGACAAAGAGCTCGTTACCATATTAGACTTAGCCGTGCTCAGTTAACTCTGAAGGCTCGAAACGCAGGCAGACGAGGCAAACTGAGTACACTTGATTGCTGAATGTTGTCCCAATGAAAGAGATCATTTTAGCAAACGTTTCATTAGTGTCTGACTTCACAGACCACTCTTCTCCCTGGGAGCATGCTTCCTCCAAGGTGGACGAGGGAGGCAGATGCTGCCGGGGTATTTCCAAATCTGTACGAAATTTCTCCCACCGCCAGATACATTTCATGTTCCTTTTCAAGGTGATGTTGCGAGTGCGTATGCCCAAATTACATAGCTCAGTTCACTTCAGGGCTCCCTTTCTATTTTATGTCAATTCCCTTTCACACACCATTCAGACAGGATTAAATTACACATGCTTTAAACATAATATGTGTTGAAGTAACGAGAGTCCACCCGGCTTCCTGGATGGATGAATTAAGCGCGCCAACAACCTCTGGAGTAGGAAAAACTATTAATTTGGTCCTTTGATAAAGAATTGGATAGTCCCCTCCCCCCCAAAAAAAAAACTGTCCGGGAAAAGATTTGATTATAGGTAGGGCTATGCTATCTTTAAATGTCTTATTCATGTTGTGTAATTGAAGCAATTGTTAAAAATATCACTGGCAAAGGATAGGCCCTCCATTTTCTTTCGGTACAAAACAAATTCACACTTCTATCTAGAGACTCTAAAGCAACAATTTGTAACTCATTAGCAGAGATCAGCAAATCTGCACCCCAAGTAGGTGCGTTGAAGAATGATTGAGCTCAAGGTTTCTTCTACTTGTTCAAGAAATGAAACGCTTGTAGAACCCTTACTCCAGAATCCTTCTTACCATAAACTAAACATGACTCTGCTTTCTGTAAATGTGATGGCACATGAAACAAAATTCTAGATTGCCCAGTGGTAGCACAACCCAGAGACAAGAGGAAATGCTGATTTTGAAGACTACCTGGCAGCTAACTTTGCCCACTCTTCTCCCACAAATAACAACAGAAAGTGTTCAAACATGGGTCTTTTTACAGTACAACTTGTGATCTGTTGACTTAAAATGTTTAGTAGCAAAGAGGTTGAGAACGATGATGCCGCCCTGAGAAAATTCCAAGAAGTATGATGAGCTGTAAAATGAACTTCTGAGAGAGGCTGGAACTGCCCGCGAACTGTAACTATGTTCCCAAGGAGACCACAGCCTTGGTTCCAGCTTTGTCATTGGGGCAGGGCACTTCATTTCGGGCCATCCAACGCTTCATCTGTCAAATGTGTTTCAATGTCTGTCTGACATACAATATAGACTTTGCCCAGTGCCATTTTGAAACTTCTCAGATGATGGCACATCTCTGTCTTGGATTCTCTCTCATAGAGTATTGATTTAGCAGGTTGTGTTTATAATATGGGAAAAGAAATGCTGCATCAACATTTCTTCAGAGACGAAGAATTAAATTTTATCTTTAAGAAGACTAAACATTCAAGACTAAACTAAAAACGGAACTCCTTGGAGACATGCTAAATGTGACAATGTTTAAGAAGGTATTTTACTTACATTATCCTCGTATTTTTATGGAAGAGTGCTATAAGATTATGTATATGTATTTGCAAAGAAATTTCAAAAAAGCTCCCCAGTAAGTATAAAATTAGAATTCCATTCAATATGGAATAGCACTGTGACATTGTTTAATTGATTACAAACTTCTTTTCAGGAGTTCATGAAATATTTGATGGTGTGTTAAGGTCAAAGAACTTAGATACATAGACTTACAGTGTCGTGAAGTTACTGGGCAGTTAAGAGACTGTTGTTCTCAAAGTGAATTAGAAATATTGTATGTTTTGGCATAAAAGGTAAGTTTAGAATGTTTTCCAGCTTTCTTTAAGGTCAGTCTTTTAGGCGAGGAAGAAACCAGGGCTATAGCAGCAACTTCTGCTGGTAAACACACAAAGTTTGGATGTGTATGCAAGTCAGGAAGATGTTAAAGAAGATTTTCTTTTAGCAAAGAAAACTCCAGAAATAGCAGCACTTAAGAAACGCTGAATCAACGACAGTGCCTTTCCATGGTCTAAGAGATTAAACTCTGTGTTTAAGAAAAACTCAACATTCACTTTGAATGCACATATGCATCCCTTGTGAATGACCTTCTCAGTGTACATTGACACACGGGAAGGGAAGGAAGGACAGGATTAAAAACCCCTGCAATGCCTGAAGTGAGAAGATGTCATAGTTAGTATGTAAAAGCTGACTTGTCTGGGCGATGGTGGCGCACACCTTTAATCCCAGCACTCGGGAGGCAGAGGCGGGCGGATCTCTGGGAGTTCGAGGCCAGCCTGGTCTACAAGAGCTAGTTCCGGGACAGACACCAAAGCTACAGAGAAACCCTGTCTCGAAAAACAAAAAACAAACAAACAAACAAAAAAAGCTGACTTGTCCTAACTGTAAGAATAAAGTAGGTTAGTGAATTCATCATCCACAATCTTGTTCAAAACATTTGTCAAAGGAATAAAACATTGCTCTAATTTGCAAACTATGGACCTTGTTTTCTTTTCCCATTCCCTATAGCACCTATCCTAACTACACCTTTATTCAAAAAAAAAATCAAAGCAAATATTACATGTCTCTTCCTGTGTGTAACACAGACATTACCGTGATGTGTTTATTGGGTATCAAAGAAACATAATATAGTGCACTCTGTGTACTTTGTAGGCAATTAACAAATAATTGGTAAAAGAATGAGTATGATTAGTGTGTTTTGTACAAAAAAAATCGCATTTGCTTTAAGCAGATAATTTGTAAATAAGATTAATGATGCAATTTCAGTATCACAGGTCCTAACTTCTGTGGACTAGAGGATAATGATTACTCTAAGGAATTGCTTTACTCAGCCACCACACTCATCTTCCCCTTCTTGTTTTGTTAGCCCTATAAAACAACTTGATAATGACAAATATTTGTACTAAGCGAACTTTTCCTCACCTTCCCTAAATAGAGTTACATAGACCAGGGTAGTCACCTGGCCATAGAAGACCTATGCTGGTAAACACCACAAAAGAGCTGTTTATGCACAAATTGAGTGTCTTCTTAGGGGAACTAGACAAATAACCATAGCCTAAGCAAGCAAAGAACCAAGGTATGTAACTGGTAGGCCGTCGGGTGGGGGAAAAGTGTGGTCCTTTGAAGACAGCAATAGGAGACAAGATCTGATCACACTACTCTCTCTCTCTTTCTCTCTTTCCCTCTACATATGTGTGTGTGTAGTGTGTGTGTGTGTGAAAAATGTGACAATGACATCAATTGTCCTACACAGCTAGTATGTGCTAAAATAATTACAAAATAAATTTTTTGTTATGTCCACTGGCATAGATATCCCTCACCACTGAAAGAGCCTTGTCCAAGAATTAAGTAGAATACTTCCTTTCACTCCAGCCAGAAAAAAACATACAGGACCTTGGTTTATAGTCATTACCCAGTGTTACAAGAACTGAAACACAATGAAATAGAAACCTTAAGTTTACTCAAGTTAATGAGCATTGAATGAGTTGGTAGTCACTTTAGGATCTAACTGATGAGATACTGTTCTTTCCAGTCGGTGTTCCTCCTTGAGTTTGAGCCGGGATCACCTTGTATGAGATCTTCTCTTTCCATCAGACAGTTGCAGGCCTCGGGTATTCATACCAGTGACAGCACCGCCTTCTCTCCCATTCTCAGGCCTATAGTGGGTAAGGGTTCAATACAATGGGGCACCCTCCCTGAGAATAGAAAACCGTGGGAGTGAACTGACATTTGGCTGCAAAAGAAAATATATACCCAATACTTTTAAAACATCGCTAGCACCTTTAACATAGAAATGTAAACCAAGAAACTGTAACACCTTTAGACTTAAAAGATGGGCAAAAGGATCCCTGAAGAAAAGGGTTCCTAATTAAGTCAGACTAATTCATGCTATGTATTAATTTTGATACATGATGTCATGAATCTACTTAAATTTTATGATATCAACTACAGTGCTATTAAAGATCAGAATTAAATCTTTGACTACCGTGAGAGCGATTGGAGACAATAAATAATCATTTTTTTTTCTAGTGTACTTTCTTGACTTCTAAAGCCTGGAAGACTGGGTGCTACATATCTATCTTAGGTTTAGATAAAATGGGGGTTTTATTAATTTTTTTTAAATCAACCAACTGTGTCTGTATGACACAAGAAAGTAGGTGTAAATATTGTGAAGCCAAATCTACAGTGCTATTTGACAAGAGGCTTGACTGAACTGTTTGTTTCTATCTACTTGGAATGCAAGTACCAGTGTTCTAGAAGATCTGGAATGTTCCTCAAAGGCTGGTGATATTATGGAGTGACCCTAGAAACTTTAAGAGGTGGAACTTAGTTGAAGGAAGTACGTCAGTCAAGTTGTACACTTATATATAAGGATATATATATATAAGTTTCTTATCTATCTTCCATAAAATAAACAACTTTACTGCAGTCCATGCCTCTGCCAAAGGCTGTGCTGACAAAGCAACAAGACCAAGCAACCACACATGAACTAAAGCTCCTGAAACCAGGATCCGAAGCAAGCCTTCTGTTCCTGGGACAGAAAGCCAGTTCTGAGTGATAGATGGCTGCCACTTGGCAGACCTTTTGTACAGCTACCCAGTTTTCCTATGTACCACCAAGTCTGGATCATTGTATAACATAGGTTATATGACTACGATGTTATAATAAACCCATGTGTACTTAGACTAGAAAAAGAAAATTTTATTGTTTGCAATCAAGGATCACAGCCATTAGCTGGGTGCAGTGGCACACACCTGTAATCCCAGTAGAAGCGAGCATATCTTTGAGATCTTTGAGGCCAGCAAGATCTACTTGATCTATGAAGTTCCAGGACAGTCAGCGCAACATAATGGAGACCTTATGAGAAACAATCACAGCCGGAGTATTGGGTTTCTGCCTGTTACCAGTAGCACTGATTTAGTGGATCTAGGCAGTAATGAAGATCTGCTTTTAATGTGGTAGATGGTGAAAAATATTTGATAGTCCGTTGGTTACTCACCTTAAAAAGAAGGTTGCTGGCCAACAGAAGGTATAGTCGGGCAGTGGTGGCACACGCCTTTAATCCCAGCACTCGGGAGGCAGAGGCAGGTGGATCTCTGTGAGTTCAAGACCAGCCTAGTTTACAAGAGCTAGTTCCAGGACAGGCTCCAAAGCTACAGAGAAACCCTGTCTCAGAAATAAATAAATAAATAAATAAATAAATAAATAAATAAATAAATAAAATTCACAATTTAGATAGGACGTAGTTTACACCAAAAGTTTGTCATTTCCTGCAGATTCAGATAAGTTAGATGAGCTCTATCTAGAATCGGCAGTGAAAAAAAGGACGCCTTTGCTAGGAAAGACATTCTCCCACTGACGGCTAACTGCGCTGATGGAGAGCCCATTGATTTGGGTCTTGCAGTGCTAAAAGTGATCTGCTTTGTACCTAAAATTGAAGAAGTTTTCTGCAGTGACCGTGAAACTGCAGGCATAGTGGGAGGCAAGTCTCCCGCCTTGTCATAAAGCAGCAGTGACTCTGCTGGCGAGGGTGATAAATTGTATTGCTTTTCCACCCAAGCCTATTATTTCAGATGATCTCAAGGTAGCCACCATTAATTTAAAGACCAGAGGATGAGCAGAGTCCAGGACCCACTAAATAAAAGCAGAGTGTCTGCAGGCAGGGAAGGTACACCTGGCAAGACTTTCAGCCACGGTAGCTTGTCTATGGCACGGAAACCAATCAATCCGGCTGTACGGTTGAAATAACTCTCTTGACAAAGAAATCCCCAACTTTTTCGGATGCAGTTTGTTCTTGTGAAAACTTAGATAGACCTTTGTCATAATACTTCAAAAACCTCTGAGTTCTCCAAAAACGAGTATTCTCTCCATGCGCCATTTCAGGTAAAACTGTGGAAGAAAATTACGAATTTCCCAAAGAAGATCCAGAGACAGAAGAGAGGAAGAGACAAAGAACATCTGGGAGCATGGTACAGGTCAAGTAAGGTGGGCAGTCTCGGCTGTTTCCGCTCAGTAGGTTTTGCTAACTATTACGGGGAAGTGGCAAATTCTTCCTTTTCCAAACAGATAGGTTTAATGCCATGATTCTCTTCCTTTCCCACCGTTGGAAATTCATGTGCTGGTGGCTGAAAATATCTTCATATTTTTGGTTGTCAAACCAACATGGAGCCCCAATCTGTACCTATTGCAGAGGATGGAATATCGTCCTATAATCTTGGGCAATTGTAGATGTGGTGCCCTGCCAGGAAGAGATTTAAGTCTTTTCTTCCTAAAGGGGGTAGGGAATCTCCTCCATGCATGTTTGTTTGGGAAATCAAAGGGACTGGACCACAGCAGAAACACCGATAGCCGAGATCCAACTGTGGTGGTTTAAGAACATATCTACGAATAATTTGATACTCCTCCTGTCAAGATGACTTTCCCCTTAAGGATGGAATGACCCCAGTGACTCACTTCTAATTATGATCAAATGGAAGTAATTGTGTGTGAATTAGGCCTGGTCACAGAGGACGCTGTGACCCCCTCGTTGCTCTTCTTGGATAACTCCAGTGGAGACATTATTGCTGTCCTGACCTGAGACATACTGCCAACAGGCGTGTAAGGGAGACTTCTTAACATGGGGTCCTCCAGACCCAAGGAAACCAAAATGCAGCCTTGCCAGCATCTTTCTTACAACCACGAGAGACAGTGTATCTCAGGAACACGAAACTAAGCAGTTCCTGCTTTTGTGACCCTCAGAATCTTTGAGATCACCGTTTGTGGCTTTAAGCCACTATATTTTGAAGCAACTTTTTATGCAGCACCAACGAATAAAAACTGAGGGTCCCAATTACTCCCTGTGTCTTTGGCGGCACTATTTTTACCCGTCCTTACAGCTCTTCCTTCTGAGTGTGAAGTTCTGTCACATTGGTATTTTGATTTGTATTTTCCTAATAGTTAATTAATTATATGGAGCATGTTCCCATGTGCTTTGTGTATGTCTTCTTCAGGGAAAAGCCTATTTCAATACTTTGCTCATTAAAAAAAAAAAGAAAGAAATTTTCTTTCTGTGTTTTTGAGTGCTATGCATTCTTTACATTCTCTAAAAAATCCCATATATATGGTTTTTTTTTCCTATTCTATGTGGTTGTTTTTTTTTTTTTTTACATATTCTAAAACCACAAAGTATTTAGCTGTCAATCTAGGTCTATGCTCAGGTTTTTTCTTTAGTCACCAGGGCTTTTCATCTAGACCTCACAAGATTTTGCCTCACCAGGGATTTAGGTCATCAGGATTTATTAAACTGTATTTTCTCTAGAGTTTTCTAGGTTGGTTTTTACAGTTAGTTCTCTGATCCATTTTGAATTCGTTTTTAATATGAGGTGAAGAATGCCCCCCCCCTTTGCACTGTGCTTACACAGAGGTATACACGTACATCTCCCGCTGTCCCAACCTCGTAGGCTGACAACCAAAAGCCTTTGTTGAAAAATTACTTTTTTCTCGTGGAGCCTCTGAAGCTTCGATGGAGAGTATGTGCACACATGTGCCTGCTCTGTAGTATGTTGACTACCAAGAATGAAGATAACCTGGCTTGGATTTGTGAAAAGATAATTTATATCAGACATTTTTTCTTTTTTTAAAATTTATTAGATATTAAAAAATATCAGTTTATGTTCCCACTCCCTCCCATTCCCTCCACATACCCTCCCACCCCACCCCCATGTAATCCTCAAAGAGGGTAAATGCATATTGCTCTGGGGAATGTCCAAGGCCCTCTCTACTATATCTAGACTGAGCAAGGTATACATCCAAAGAAATTAGGATCCCCAAAAAGCCAGTAAATGCAGTAGGGATAAATCCTAGTGCTACTGCCAGTGGCCCCTAAGTCTGCCCCAGCCATGCAACTGTCAACCACATTCAGAGGGGTTAGTTTGGTCCTATGCTTGTTCCTTCCAGGTCCAGCTGGAGTTGGTGAGCTACTATTAGCACAGGCAAACTATTTCAATGGGTGAACCCCTCATGGTCTTGACCTCTTTGCTCATATTCTCACTCCTTCCACTCTTCAACTGGACTTTGGGACCTCAGTCCAGTGCTCCAATGTGGGTCTCTGCCTCTGTTTCCATCTGTTGTTGGACGAAGGTTCTATGGTGATATTTAAGATAATCATCAGTCTGCCTACAGGGCAAGGCCAGTTCGGACACCCTCTCCTCTATTGCTTAGGGTTGTAGGCAGAGTCATCCTTGTGGATTCATGGGAATTTCTCTAGATCCTGGTTTTTGCTAACTCTATAATGGCTCCCTCAATCAAGATATCTCTTTCCTTGCTCTCATCTCTGTCCTTCGTATATCTCGACTATCCCATTCCCTCAAGTTCTCCTCAACCCTCCCCTTCTCCCCTGCTCTTACCCTTCTACCCTCCCTTCTTCCCCTACTCTCCTGCTCCCAATTTTGTCATGCTGTCTTGTCTGTTTCCAAATTCCAGTTGGGTGTATATATATATGTTTTTCTTTGGGTTCACCTTATTACTTAGCTTCTTTAGGATCATGAACTATAGACTCAATGTCCTTTGTTTATAGCTAGTATCCACTAAAAAGTGAGTACATACCATATTCATTTTTGGGGTCTGTGTTACCTCACTCAGGATAGTCTTTTCTAATTCCATCCATTTGCATGCAAAATTCAAGATGTTGTCTTTTACCGCTGAGTAGTACTCTAATGTGTAGATGTGTCATACTTTCTTTATCCATTCTTCAGTTGAGGGGGACCTAGGTTGTTTTCAGTTTCTGGCTATGACAAATAATGCTGATATGAACATAGTTGAGCAAGTGCTTTTGTAGGATGATTGAGCATCTTTTGGGTATATTCCCAAGAGTGGTATTGCTGGTTCCTGAGGTAAGTTGATTCCCAGGTTTCTGAGAAACCACCATACTAATTTCCAGAGTGGTTGTACGAGTTTGCATTCCCACCAGCAATGGATGAGTGTTCCCCTTCCTCTACATCCTCTCCAGCATAAGCTATCATTAGTGTTTTTGATCTTAGCCATTCTGACAGGTGTAAGATGGTATCTCAGAGTTGTTTTGATTTTCATTTCCCTGATAGCTAAGGATGTTGAACATGTCCTTAAGTATCTTTTGGCCATTTGAGATTCTTCTGTGGAGAATTCTCTATTTAGTTCAGTACCCCATTTTTTAATTGGGTTATTTAGAATTTTAATGTCTAATTCCTTGGACATTAACCTTCTTTGGAGGTCAGTCTTTTGATGGATGTGGGGTTGGTGAAGATCTTTTCCCATTCAGTAGGTTGCCTTTTTGTCTTAATGACTGTCGTTTGCTTTACAAAGTGTCTCAGTTTCAGGAAATCCCATTTATTCATAGTTGCTCTTATTGTCTGTGCTATTGGGGTTATATATAGGAAGTGGTCTCCTGTGCCCATGCATTGAAGACTACTTCCCACTTTCTCTTCTATCAGATTCAGAATGGTAGGATTTATATTGAGGTCTTTAATCCATTTGGACTTGATTTTTGTGCATGACGATAGATATGGATCTATTTTCATTCTTCTACATGTTGACATCCAGCTATGCCAGTACCATTTGTTGAAGATGCCTTCTTTTTTCCATTGTATAATTTTAGCCTTTTTGTCAAAAAATCAGGTGTTTATAGGTGTGTTGATTAATATCTGGGTCAACCTCTCCGTTTTTATGCTAATACCAAGCTGTTTTCATTACTGTAGCTCTGTAATAGAGCTTGATGTCAGGCATGGTGATGCCTCCGGAAGTTCTGTTGTTGTGCACACATCCACTGAGGCAGCTTGGGAAAGCTGACCATCTCCACCACTGCTGGGAAGTATCCTGAAGCCCACTTTTAAGTGCCAGTAGATGCCATCCCAGTGCTTCTGCAGCTAGGGTGATGTTTGACAGGAACTAGCTCAGAGGTAGTCTTGTGTTATAGAGAACATTTTGGTGTTTTGTTGTTGTTGTTTAAGCTTATTTAACCCAAAATTTATAGCATTTTATTTCTGCTATAGAAAGTTACATTTACTGTCTTTCACTAAAAGTTAATAGAAATAGAGACAGTTGAGCAGGGCCGTGTTAGCGTAGGCCTTTAATCCCAGCACTACTTGGGAGGCAGGCGAGATCTCTGCGAGTTCAAGGCCAGCCTGGTCTGCAAGAGCTAGTTCCGGGACAGGCTTCAACGCTCCAGAGAAACCCTGTCTTAAGAAGCCAAAAGAAAAGAAAAAGAAAGAGAGAGAGAGAGAGAGAGAGAGAGAGAGAGAGAGAGAGAGAAGAAAAAAGAAATAGAAACAGTTGAAACTACAGTATGACAGTATAGCAAATGAAGGAAGACACAGTACAAACATTGTCAACTCTGCTGACTCAGTGATTGGTATCAAAGCCTCCACATAGTAAAGAGGGCTTTGCTTAATAACACCAGTAACTGGCAAATAAATTCTTCTGCTTAACAAGCTTTAGATTTTCATTTAATGGATTTTTTTTTCTCGATGTCATTAATGCTTCCTGCAGTGGACCTTGCGTAGAACTGCGGGACTCAGTATGGCAGTAGGTGACCACAAACCCTTGTCTGGAGAGACCCCAAAACCCGTTTAAGCTGCCGAGTGTTGTGAGTTGAAAAGGCACTGCATTATGGAGACCTAGTGTTCTAAAGAGAAAACGAGCTGGGAGCAGTGGTGTACCCCTGTAACCAAGGTACTCACCTTGAGTTCCAAGCTAGCCAGGGTCACCTAATAACATCCTATTTAGCGGTGATATTTTGTTTGTGTTTTAACAGATAAAGCTTGCCTGAAGGCCAGAGTACAGAGTTAAGCCAGTAGAGATCAGGCCAGGGAGGTGAAGCCAGGGAGGGCAGGAGCTCAGTGCAGTCTGATGCCACAAGCTGAAGCAGTCTGTCTGAGGAACAGTTAGTCTGAGAAGGCAGCCAGCTGGAGGAGGCAGTCTGAGGATAGGATCGCCCCTTTGATCTGAGCACTGACAGAGGTAAGAACTCTAGTGGCTGGCCACTCTGCTTCTCTGATCTCTCTGCTTTCACCCCCCCCCCCCATGGCTGATTCCGGATTTTTATTATTAAGAACAATTAGAATTCTTGCTACACTGTTTAAAAAGGAATAGCAAACTATCTAATGATGTGGTGTACACATTTAAATGTTTTGTATATATTGAATTAATTAGAGAATAAAATTCAAGTTAGCGGCATTTCTTTGTACCTGTTGAGATACAGCCATGAAAATTTTAAATTGCAGATGACTCTCAGGTTTGTGAGTCACTCTGTTTTTATTGGCGAAGCCTGCTCAAGAGGCAAACTGTTAGTACAACTGCACAGTGGCTCCATTTGTATGATCAGCTACACACATGCATATAGTGCACAGCACGCATTCCAGTCTTCTGGGGGGAAATTCTACTCTCTCATCACTTTCTACTGTCAATGGTCTAGTTCCTTCCCAAGAACCCCTTTCTTCTTGTTCTGCCTAGTTAGCAAATTCTTCTAACATTTCATCAGCCAGCAGAAACACCATTTTCCCCATGAAATGTTTTCTGGACTCCCGGGCCTCAGAGCCACACCTCGGATAGAAAGAAACACTGTCTTCAAGGGTGTGCCAGTGGCTTGGCCAACGTCTAGTGAATGCCTACTGTTTGCTGAGCGCAGAGATAAGTGTTGGAGGTCGCTCAGTGTGAGCAATAGGGGGCTTAGGTCCTAGGCCTACACACTTTGATCCTAGAAGGGAATGCTGATAAGTGAACATTTATAAAAACGGCTTGAAGGATGCTGGACATGAGAGATGTCGAGCACACATCCAAATCTGTCTCAGACTGCTTGTAGATATTCATAAGAAGATAAACTAAAATATTGAATTCCAGAGGAGTGACAAACTTTTTTATAATACACCTACGTTTGGGTATACAAACTGAAGGAGATCTTTTCACATTACACACGGTTCCAGTGAGAACTGGCTCTCAAACACAAATGACTATAGAGACACTTGTGCGTCGCAGAATCCCAACGTGCATGCCATGATCCTCTTAGCCCGGAAATTTAGATACTGCTTTTTTAGAATGTAAAATTATTGTGTAGCCACTAGGAGATGTTGCTCTGTTGAAGAGACATTGATCAGCCAGCAACGATGAGGTTCAATCCCTGAGAATGGAAAAAAGATGTGCATAGGAGCGTGTTTGATATGTGTGGATTATGTGCCAAGCACATTTGTGGAGGTCAGAGGACAACTTTATGGAGCGCGTTACCAGAATCAAACTCAGGTGACCAGGCTTGTGCAGCGAGTGAATTTATCCTTGCACCATGTTACTGACCCTGTACTGGCATTTTTTTTTTAATTTTTTTTTTTTTTTTTTTTTTTTTTTTTTTTTTTTTTTTTTTTTTTTTTTTTTTTTTTTTTTT
>NW_026067944.1:6097268-6255033 GCF_014885135.2 Alexandromys fortis
TTTTTTTTGGTTTTTCGAGACAGGGTTTCTCTGTGGCTTTGGAGCCTGTCCTGGAACTAGCTCTGTAGACCAGGCTGGTCTCGAACTCACAGAGATCCGCCTGCCTCTGCCTCCCGAGTGCTGGGATTAAAGGCGTGCGCCACCACCGCCCGGCTGGCATTTTTTTTTTAAAAGGAAGAACAAACATAAAATGGTCTTCACACAATTAACATGGTACATTCAAATGAACCCCACATGAGTTATGCAATTAATTTTACACAAATATATTATCAAAAAATCCGGGGTTTTAAATATTATATTAGGAGTGGATGAGTAGTTTCCACGCACCATCTAACATCTGAGGCTATTTGCCATTTCAGCCCTGATATTGGAGAAGCAGGACAAGATTTGGCTTGCTGGGCACTGTCGGTGGTCCAAAACCTGGCTAAGAAGTGAGACCAACACTTCTCAGAGTGCCATTTGAGAGACTCCAATATCTGTCCTTAGGTCTGACACTGTGGTACATGACCTTACTCCTTGAGGGGAGCGTCACTCTCTTGCATGGAGTCTATTACTTAGTTTAACTTTATATTAATTGTGACAGGCTGCGATTCTTAGTCTGTTCCAGAGAGGAAATTGCCAATCAGAAGAGAGGAAAATGTTTGCCTATTGGTAACACACACCTGAAATAAAACACAAACTCAGAATTTCGTGTGTATGTGTGTGTGTGTATGTGTGTGCATGTGTGTGTGTGTGCCTGCGTGCATGCAGGGGTTTTACACATATAGTCAAGTACATCACTCTTTGCTTCATCCTTAGTCCTTAGTTTTACAAACCGGAATCTCTCATTTTGGAACTTAGTCCTCGAACTTGCTAAAAAGTCCTGGCTGGACTCAAACTTCCCACTTTCTGTCTCCTCCTCCCAATGACTGGGATTATAGGCTAGTATCACTATGGCTAACTGAAATCTCTTGTTGAATCCACTACAATCTACCACAATGATGATTTTTGAGACTGACATTGAATTTTCAATAAAATGTCAAATAAAGCCCAATAAATTGATTGAGAACACAGACACAGTTATAGTACATTTTAGAAAGTCCTTGTGTAATATATAAAACATTTTTTTCAAAAGTGTGAAGATCCAATTATGCTGTTCATTTAATTGTAAATATTATTTTTCCCAATCCAAGATAAATAATACCCCAAAGATCTGCTGCCTTAGCTAATTTGCCTTAAGCAGATTTTGAACTGTGGCATACACAAATGCTATTCTGTTACATGAGGTTTAGGATACATTAAATAACAACAGATTGCATAGGTGAATTATGGGAAGAGATGATATGTATCTTAAAATATACCATCACCATTAAGCAAAATATTCCTAACATGTGCTCAGGACTGTGCTAGGACATCACTATACTAAGAATTAATTTGAAAAACTTCCCTCACTTTCACGATTGAGAAAATACTCCAGATCTTACTCATTTGAAAAACCTAAAAAATAATTAGTTGTGAAACTATTACATAACAGCAAAGGTTATAGTTTGATTACTTGGGTAAATTTTGGTTTCTTTGTGTATCAATAACTCTGTTTCCAAATGCTACCGAAAATGCATGAGAGCGGATAGCTTCATCCACAAAATTGTCTTATTCAGGGAGTAGTCACAGGCATCAGGCATACCACTTTAGAGTTCAGAGTGAACTTAAGATGCACTTCAGTGTTTTCTTTTTTTATGTCAAACAAAACCAACTTCCTCTCTCTCTCTCTCTCTCTCTCTCTCTCTCTCTCTCTCTCTCTCTCTCTCTCTCTCTCTCTCTCTCTCTCTCTCTCTCTCCTTGTATTTCTTTTCTTTGCGAGATACTAAAGAGAAAAAGAAAGGTGGCATCTGGGGTAGGGGGAGCGTCAGAAGGAGTCTTCACAAGTACGATGCCTGAGGAGAAGAGAAGATTATAAAGCGGAAAACACGAGAGGGCGAGATCATGGTTTCGCATTATTCTCTCCTCCCTCCACTTTCTCGCTTCACCAATCTGTAGCCCCCCTCAAATTTAGAGGCGGGATCAGCAAGACTGCAGGAAACTCAGGTTTCGCTGCACTGCCACCCTGGCTTCGTGATGTAATTGTTATTTATTGAGACTCTGAACCGAGCGGAGCTGCTTAAAGAAGTGACAGCCCATCTCCTAGTCCTGTTGGGTCAGATCCTTCCTGGGGGTGGTGCAGATAGGCCGGCAGACCCTGCTTTGCAGGGACAAAGCAGCTGAAGATAAACCCGGTTTCCTGGGTCCTGTGTCCGTCTAGGGAGCTGAGCTGGGCACTCCTCAGGTCTCCTTTCCCAGTTTTCCGCTTGGAATCATGCCACATTAATTACTGGGTCCTATTAGGTGCTGGGCATGGGGGTCAAAATGACCTAGAGTTATAGCGCCGTAGCTTCCGGAATTTAAGCGGGACACAGATTTCAAGGAGGTGGACACTGAGGGTGGGTAAAAGGGAGCCAAGAGAACGCGTGCTGTGGGGTGAAATGGGAGGAAGGGAGACGCTTTAAGGTGCCAGCCCCTGGGGCAGGGTTAGGACGCCCTGATTCCCCTGCGGTGCCCCCAACGCTTGCCCAAGCCTGGGTGACATGGACGATCGCCTGGTCCCTAGGGACAATCTGTCCAGGCGGCTGGACCGAGCCGGAAAGCCAGGGCTCCGGTTTGGGGCGCAAGGCACCCCTCTCTCCAGCTCGAACTGCGTCCTCTCTCTGCCTTCAAGGCCGCGCGGCCCCGGAGACCCCTCCCGGAGCACCCGAGAGGAGGCCTGCAGGAGCTGAGTAGGCTCCCCAGCTCCAGCGAGCCGCCGGGTACGCGAAACAGCCGGGGTGACAATGGGAGGGAGGGGCAGAAAAGGGTTAAGAAACTTGGCTGAAGAGCTGAATGGCGTGGAGCAGCGAGGGGAGGGACCCGGCCGCCGCGAACTCGGCGGCGGAGGGAGGAGCGCGGCTGCGGCGGGCGGGCGGGCGGCGAGCGAGGCGCTCAAAGTCAGCCTCGCAGACATTGCAGCAGAGCCCCGAACTCGGGAGGCGACGGCGATCGCGGCGCAGGCGGAGGACGAGCCGGCCCCAGCCCGCCCGTGCGCACCGCCCGTGGCCTCGCGCGGCCGCAGGGCACGGCTAACCCGGGAAGGAGGGAGCGACGCGGATCGGCGGCCCGGAGCCGCGGCGGCCTCGGTGAGTGGCGATCGCGGCCCGGGCTCCGTGTGGAGCTGGCGGAGCGGACGCCGAGCCGCCCGGGCACGGCCTGGGTGCACGGCCCGTGGAGGCGGCGGAGGCCGGGGAGGCCCACGGGGGGCGCCGGCGACACGGATCCCCGGGGACAGCCTGCCGCCGCGCTTGGCTCCGGGTCTCCCCGGGAACTCGCGGGCCCGGCCGGCGCGGCCGCCAAGTTGTAGAGTTCCCAGCCGTGGGCTCGTCCGTGCCAGCCGTGGCGCGAGGGGCGCAGCCGCCCTGGGTGTTCTGCGCCGGGACCCACGCTGGTGGCCGGGTCGCGGGGCCCGGGTCGAGCCCGCTCGGCTGCCCCTGTTGGCCCCGAGCCCCGGGCGCTGGCTGCTGCGCCGCTCGGTCCTGCCGCCCAGCGGTGCCCGCGGTGGCTCCCGCGCTGCTCCCCGCCTCTTGACGGTGCCTCCCAGCGCGGTGCTCGCCGATTCCGGCTGGGAAAAGTGACTCGGAACGGGGACAGCGCTGAGCCCCAGGCCCGGCCTGCTGGGCACCAGGACCCCGCCTGCCGAGGCAGGGCGAGGCCTCTTGCACCCGAGGCCTCAACCTGGTTTTTTCCCCCAGCATCCGAGAGCTGGGTTCGCATTTAGCGTGAGTCTGGTGAAGTCCTGGGAGACGCTCTTCTCTCGTGGCACTCTCCTCCTTACTACTATTGTTGTTTGAGGAAACCCTCTTCCGTGGAAACACTCCCCAGACCCCTCCCATCCTTCCCAAAGTAGTTTCCAAATTTTAATCCGGAGTTGATGTTCAGACTGAAGGAACAAAGGAAACCACGGTGTTTAAAAGGCGGACAGGCTGTGAGTCTGACACATGTTGATCTCTGAAGCATTCCAGGAGTTTCTACCTTCCATCATGTCAGTAATTTAATTGGATCCTGGCGGTCGTAAACGAAGAACAGAATGTTAGGTAATTTTATGTTGAGAGATATATATGTATTTTTAATTAATGGGTCAGTTTAGTTAAGGGAAAGTCCCGACGTTCTGAGGTGCAATAACTTTTAGCTCGTTTTTGTGGCATGAGGTTGGAGATTGTCTGCTAAATGAGTGTGACACAGGGAAAGCCGTGTTTTTAGAGGAAGAGAGACACTGTCTAAAAGTAAAACAAGGTTGCTATGTCTGTCTGTCTGCGTCTGTATGCACCTATATATGCGTAAATGATATGTAGTCTTTGTATTTCTTGGATTTTGTAAAGCAAGGGGCTTCAGTAATTCATTCTGTAAAGTTAAGAATTACAGTGAACCTGGTTATTAGTGAATCATGGGTCTTAGCAAGTGGGCGGCATCTTCCCAATGCTATTATTCAGAGTTTAATCATCAGTTTGCCACCTTTGTCTAAGAGACAGTGAAGTAAGTCGACTTTTTAAACAAACGGTGCTTCATGTGCGTGGCCCCTAAACGTGGCTGCTGCCTGGAGTGTGTTGAAATGCTCTTCCACATCCAAGTGAGTTGCCCTGGTTTTGCCCAGCAACTTGCAAATGTCCATAGGGTTTAATTGATTCAGGGAGCCTGGCTTCAACACCAATGGGAACTTTCTTTGCTTGGACTGAGTTCCTATAGACAAAGAAAGACGATCAGTTAGTGCAGCAGGCATTTACCTGGGTCCTCTAGGACTGGATACTTAACTCTAGCCTGCTTTATACCGTGGTGGGGAGAGTTCTTTCCAAACTTAGCCTTTGAAGTACAGGGGGAGCAAGGGGAAAACATATTCTAGAAGTAAATAAGGAGGGCAGTTTGGTTGCTGCTTTCATGCCAGGGAGTTCCGTGCAGTGCCTTTGGGATAGTTGAAAGTCAGGCTTAAGGTCCAGGAGAAGACTGCGAACCACTCGTCTGTGTTTTTAAACTTTGTTGAACTTGAATTTTTCTTACTGAGATATCTGGAAATAGTGTGAGTTAGCCATGGGGAAGTGTTGGTAGATGAGGCTAGGGCTCCTCTGAGTTTTCCAGTTTTAAGAGCAAAACATTGTGATAAAAAAATAACCTATACCACCACCTAGAGTCTGTTTGTTAGTTTATGGCTCCTGGAGTTTGCTTACTTCGACATGTCCCTTATGGGTGCTGTTTAGTCCAAACATGATTGAGAACTTCAGGCTTTCCAAAGGCCATCCAGGAGAACAATTATTTAAGTAGTAGACAGCGAGTGCCAATTTAAATTATCCACGCCACCTCCAGAATAGAAAATTATGACATACCAACTCAAGTGGGCTGTGCTCCAAAGATATTAATTCAGAAGTTTAGGACGGAGGCTTTTTAAGCTTGTGCTGCATGTCAGGTGGCTCGGACTTAGATTTTTCTGTGTTTTCAGAGATTCAAGAAACATTGCGAAATAAGTGTTCTCAGTGCCTTTTGAGGTTCAAGGGAAACGAAAGCAATGGTAAGGATACAGAGGGAGGAGTGTTGCCGCTGCAAACGTTCTAGACAGTGAAAAGGTCAGGGAGAAGTAGGCAGTGGTTGAATTTGGGTTCCGATATGTGAGCATACAGTCACTGTGAGACAGAGTGATTGTCTGTCCTGCTGGTGGCTTACAGGCAGCAAAGCAGTCTGTTGAACAGGGGACCTTTGGGAGGCAGCCTCTGCCATGTGGCTTAGCACATTGTCCAAGGAGGAAGTAATGTTCCTCCTTGAAACGTGTAGCCTGAAAGATGGCCTCCAAGATCTTTAATTAAATATCAGTTGAACAGGGAGAACTGGAGCACTGTATTAATTCTGTCAAACGTCACTATTTTAGAACATTGAGGACAACTAAAAATGAATTAACTCCTATCTGAAAGCTGGGTTTCGTAGAAGGGTGACAGATGAGGCAAAATATGTCAATCTAGTGGAACACATAGGGAGATCAGGATAGGCACGCCATCCTTGGCTTGTCACTCTAATGGAACACATAGGGAGATGGGGATAGGCATGCCTCCTTGGATAGTTGAGAGAAAAGGAAGTTACTGCTAATTGTGCAGATTTCCTCTCAAACCAGGACTAAAAGATCATGGCCTGAAGGTCATTTTAAATCAGAGTGGCTTAGGATCTATGAGGTTAAAGGTGTTAGGTTTTTTTTTTTTTTAATTTGTAAGCCTAAAGATTGTCAGCAACTTATGTCTTCCAGAAAAGCAATAACACTTTGATGTATGAAGTTAAAAGATCATTCAACTAAAAATACATATAAGACATTTAAGTTTGAATCAGTAAAAGGCATTCGTTTTAAACCATTAGTCCCTTTTATGTTTTCAAATTTAGATTGCGTAACAGTTTTTAAAGCCTGGGTCAGTTTCTTTCTCTGCCCCTACTCTCTCTCCCTCCCTTTCCCCCACACCCTCCTCTCCGGGATAAACAAATCACGCATCTCTAGCCATTTTCCTCTCCTCCATGAAAACGGCTTTAATTTGCTGAGCTTTCTTCCCCATGTGTGGCAGGCTGCCGGTTACTCTGGTTGTTCCTCCTTCCCTTTCAGGGGCCTGCTACAGTCTGAATGGGTTGTGTACTTTCTCGCAATGATTTATTCTTACAGGGATGGTGACTGAGGCAAAAGTATTTGCTGCTCCTAGCAAAACCCTGTGTGCCCCTGTCTTCCCACTGGAGGCATACTTTCATTTAAAATACCTTGACTTCTGCTGAAGAGCTGAGCTCTTTTCAGCGGAGCGTGGAAGGGTGACTTCCTGGATGGACAGAGTTGGGTCTGAATTAAACGGTTTGGGATTGAGCTCCTGAAATTGTAGCATTTCAGAAACCAGGAGATGAGCACGTGCATTTACTAGTATTTACATAACAACAGGCAGAAACCTAACTCCAGGATGGACCTGAGGAAGGTAGCCACCAGGCACGTCAGAGGATGAAGCAGGCCCATGGCCCACAACTGGGATCTGTGCAAAAGTTGGAATGAACGAAAAAGCAAATGGAGGAGGAATATCTTGTTTCCCATCCGTGTTTGTATCTGATGCTGACCGGGGGCCGGTGAATTGCTGATGGTAATGGATTCCCTTTTATGAGGCCAGCAATATTATATAAACAGTGATTGTTTGAGGGAGGGAAATGGCAAGTTCTCCATTTGTGCAGATTCACAGCGAGTTTTGAAATGTTCCCTAAGTGTATCTGAAATGGAAGCTCAAAATTGGGTACTGGAATAGAACCAGGAGGTAGAGTTTACTCCGGAGAAAGTGAATATTACGTCCTTTTCTTTCATCTCTTCATTTTAAGATTTTTTTTTTTTTTAAGATTGCTGTAGACATGGGAAACTGAGTCCTGAGGTTTGGGGGGTGGACATCTTTGAACAGACTCTGTGGTGGCGATGGCTTGGAGTAACTGGTTAAGTTTAAGTAGACTGTCTCATTATTCAAGAGGAATGGACAGCAAAGAGACCAAAAGTCTCATCAGGGTTCCCCTACAAATTAGATGCCCATCATTTTTCTTTTCCTTCTTCAGTATTGATATTCAGTATTCAATTTGTATATACACTAGATGTATAGACATTCTAAAACTTGGATTGGAGTTCGGAGTTTGTTTTGGACAAAACTCGTGTGTTGCTGTGGGTATGTAAGATGCATTTTTCATCGGGAAAACTGGTATGTAAACTCCTAGAAGGTCATGCCATTTTTTTTTGTAGCTGTTACCATGTATTCTGTTTCGTGGACTCTGACATTCTAATTATTCCCCACAACTTTATTGCAGTCATGTCAGATAAAACATTATAAAACTTGTGGTGTTATTGATTATTACTGTGCCTTAAACAAGACAATTTTTCTATAGGTTCATATAACGGAGAATAGAAGTGGATTTTCAAAACTGTGATCCATTTTACAATTATATATTAGGAGTTTGAATCAGGCTAGGGATATTAGCCTAGAACTCTAGGGGAGCTATAGAGAGCCACAAATCTGAAGGCTGGCAGGCAACCCAGAGAGCAAGAAAAAAAGGCTACTTCTGTCCTCAAGGCGAGCATATTATCTACATTGGTAGGCTGAAAATACTTTTAATATTATGTCAGTGTTTAAAACTGATTATTCTTGAAGCTAATCAGATGGATAATTAGAAGTTATGATTCACCTGGTTTGATTTTTGGTTGAGGTAATGCCTAGCAGCGTGGCAGCGTACACCGAAACAAAGGCTGGGAAGGTAATTGGGATGTCCCCATCCAGCCTGGTCCCCCGTCTTACCCTCTGCCTTTCCTCTTCTTGGGCCTTCAGTTAATGGGACAGGGCTCAACCAAGGGTTTTGTGTAGAAATCTGGAAACTGAATTAGCATTGATCAGAGTAAATAGCTGCATTTGAAATTTCAAAGTATCCTTGTTCACTTTCCCTCAGATTTCTCACTTCCCACACTAGGAATGAAAAACTCTAACTTAAAACCCACCTTTTGTTGTGGTGGTTTGTTTTTTTTTGATTTGTGGGTTTTTAATTTTTTTTTTCAAAAAGACCTTTAAGGATGAAAGGAAAAATATCCTTTATTTGCCTTAAATTTTGTGTGGCTAGCCCAGCGTTTCAAGAAACATTAAATTTAGAAGCCTGCTAGGTCCTTAAGTTCTCAGCCTGAGTTTCCCACCCGGGACTAGGAGCCTCATGCTGCTGTTTACTGAGAGCTTCGGTGGAAGGGAATCTCTCACTTTTGGACTTCTAATTAAGAAAGCCCGTTTAATGATAGACAGGGTTACTCCTTTGGAAGCCTGCAATTTCCATCAGCTGCAAAGGATTGTGGGCAACTCAGGAGCTAAGGAGTTTGGAGCTTGTATTGTTAGTAGTCTGCTTTGAATATTTTCCTTCATGGTCTTTACCACCTCTGTGAAGGTACAAGGTAGCATGGTGGTGATTAGCTTTAGAAGAGTTGGGAGGAAACTCATGATTGCCTATGGTGGTTAAGCTGGCTGCTGTGGTTATGAGCTTTTAATTATTGAATTTATCTAGACATAACATGTGAACATGTTAAGTAGCATTGCATTAAAAATATCAAATGCTAATTTAGCATTGCAAGGGTGAGGTGTGGATTAGATACAAGCTTTAAGTGAGAATAATATTATAATATAGTTTTTAATGTGGGCTGTTAATAAGGTGGGTAAGAACCTGGACTATACTGTTGGAATCAGATATTAAGATCTGGAAGTGCTGCACAAAATGGGACTTCTTGAGGAATCTCTTCAGAAATAGAGAAAGATGGTTCTGTCTTCATACTTTCTTCCCTCCGGCCCTCTTCTCTGTGTTTGTGTATGTGTCTCTGTGTTGTTGTTGAGGATTAAACCCAGAGCCTTGTGCCTGTTAGGCATGTATGTGCTCTCCCACCGAAGGACACCTGCAACCCAAGAGATGGGACCTTTAAGGAGTGGATGATAACTGGGTGGCGAAAACCATAGTTTAAATTTTTGATTCCTGAATTTTGAGTTTTCCGTGATCTAGTAACAGAGAGGTTGATTTATATGCCGGGAAAAGAAACAAATTAAGGAAGGAGAGACAGAAGGAAAAGTCTTGAGAAACATGAGAAAACTCCAAATTAGTTAATTACCCTCGCAGTATTTCACCAAAATGACCATTTACACAAAGGGTCATGCAGGATCGGGTTTGATTTTTGCAAAAAATGCATTAAAAATAGTACTTTTTCATTCTACATTTTTTTTTCTAGCCTAATCTACTAAATCAGTATTGGATTCTGCTAAAAGGGAAGTCCTTTTGTCTCCCTGGGCAACAACATCCGTGGCATGAGAGGTCAGATGTGATTTTCTGTTCTGAGATTCTGCGGCTGCATGCCAATACATATTGCTCAGGATTTCAAACTGGTGGTTTTAGAAGGAGCAGAGACGACTGAGTGAAAACTTAGCATGCGCAGAACTTGTGTTCCTACATGCCTTTTGCTGTTTGACCCCCTTCCCGCCCTCAAGAGGAGGGGCAGGAGCAGGGAAAGGAAGTGAACTCATCCTCAGGAGGCAAAGCTTTGTAGCGGCACGGTTCTGGCCAGTTTACATGCATTTTTCACTTTTAATCCTTGCAAATACCCCCGAGACTCATAGAGATTATTTCCTCTAGTTTATAGCTACAGAAACCCAGTTTGTGAGCTGCCAGAGTCACTTGCCTGAGGTCACACAGCTAATTTCATTTTCCACGAGAATATGCCGTCTTTGGAAAGGGAAAATAGCTACCAGCTGACTTTCAGGAAGCCATTAAGAACCATTGCTCTCCTACCTGATAGCCACAAACCTAGGTTCCAAGGACAAATCTCCCAGCTTGATGCTCACAGTCCCGTTTCTCTGGGAAGGCCCTTCTTTTATTGGTTCCCTGGCTTCCTACCCTTTACCAGAGGAAAACTAGTCCCCGAGGGCAGCTGGCCACTTTCCCCAAACTCAGTACCCAAGGGCAGCTGGCTACTCTCCCTCCAGCGCTAGCTCCTCTGAAGTGCACCACCGAAGTATTGCAGTGTTCTTCAAAGTGGTGGACGCCACTGTGTTTCTTGACATAATTCATTAAAATAGCTTGTCATTCTCTTAATCCTGGTGCTCCCAGGCCTGAGTGTGTTTGTCCACTTCAGGGAGCTGCTGTTTAGCCTTCCCAGTTGAAAAAAATGCAACCCTTGACTATCCTTAATGCGATTTTCTTTTTAGTACCTTTTCTTCACCCACAACGGTTTGTTAAAGGCTATGACATGCTAATAAAGCACCGTCTGAGCTCCCAACAGGAAACAGATAATGCATTTCTGAGTTTATTGGGAGGCCAGAGATAAGGGACAATTGGCTTCATTGGGGGGAGTAGTGAGGAGGGCGCACTTTGACTTAAGAGGCTGGTGGCGTAGAGTGCAGTTTTAAGTACACACCGGCCGTGCGCTTTTATTGTTGAGGCAATGAGAAACGGAGTTATAAACCTCTCCACCTTTTTTTTTTTTACTAGATTCATTTAAAATTTATGGAATTTGGAACCCCAAACCACTCTGGCTGAGTGGTTCCCTGTACACTGAAAGGTACAAGCTGAAATTGTGTTGGAGACATAGAGTGAGCTATAAAGTGAATATACATAATATTTTCTGGTGTGCTTTGAATGTTGGATTGCCAAGGAAATGTTGGGCAACAAAGGATTCCCATAAAAGCTGCAAAAGAATGTTTTGCTTCATTTATTAAGAGACTAGATATTTTATTCTGGCTAAGTAGGAGAGGAACTCTCAAAGTGAACAATCTGGGGAGGAGATTTTCTGGTTCAGATTATGTATTGGTATATTTTGTCCAACCCTTCCATGACTATACTGAGTTCAATGAAAGAGACCGAATCTATGTGCTAGCAAGCATAAGGGTGGACCGAGAGTTTTGAATTGACCATCTGGTACTTTCTTAGTGTCTCCATGCTTTGTATCACTGAGGCAGAACCCACGGTAGAGAATAGCTCTGCCGCAAAGGAGGTCCCCCCCCCCCGCCCCCGTGTGAATCAGTGTCGTGGTTTCTCTGCTGAATTTTGAATCTCCATAAATTGAAATAATATCGTGGTGTATTTTCGGGGTGCAAGAGGACCTGAGAGAAAGCCATAGATGGTGTGAAATTAAGCACTCGGTCTAGGGGGTCTTTCATCCTGCTTCCTCCTTAGTGTAAGTACGCTTGGGACTTACGCATGGTTTCCTTCTCTCCTGATCCTTGCTGTTTAATATTGTTTCCCTTTAGTTTTGGAATTTCTCATCTACCCACTCCAGGGAGCCGTACATTTGGGCAAACGATTACTAAATCACTCAGCACGTTGTGTCATTGTGTCAATGTTAACTTCAAAATTCCCAAGGGGAGGAAACTGAGCCTGTAAAAATTAAAGTTAACTATAAAAGTTACCTGGCTGGAGGTTGACTGGATCCAGGATGTGAAGTCATGTCATGATTTTCGTCCAGCTCTTTTGTTTCTGTTTTTGTTTCCTTGATGAAGTTCAGGATGGAAAGAGAGGGGAGGGGAGGGGAGGGAGGGAGGGGGGGAGGGAGGGAGGGAGGGAGAGAGAGAGAGAGAGAGAGAGAGAGAGAGAGAGAGAGAGAGAGAGAGAGAGAGAAAAGCAGTGGATGCAGCAGTAAAGGACACATTAAGTCCAAGGCAAGATGAGTAATCCTTACTCGGTGTTGTGTCTTGAGAGGTGAGCACGCACAGCTACCTCTCTGTGGTCTTGGCACTCCATTTCCTTGTGGTCCTCAGAGTAACCTTAGGATTCACTCTATGACTTGAATATAACTTCTTAGCCATTTTGTAGTACAGGCATGTGCGTGTTCATGCAAATGCTTTGTTTTGAGTCTTCATACGCTTTTCAGTTCTGCTTCAACAGCCACATTGCTGAGGTTTCCTGGGCTTTCTTCCTTCTACATTAGTGTGTCTATGGGTATCATCCTTTTTCAAGTCTTCCTTAGGAAGTCCTGTTGGTGAGAGTTCAGGGGCAGTTTCTCTGACATTTCTAGAAGACATAATCTCAAGACAAACTCCTTCCTCTGGCTCGTACAGTCTTTCTACCCTATCTTCCAGAATGTTCCCCAAGCCTCTGAAATAAGGACTCTGCATTTTGATCAGTTGTGATTTTGTGTGCTTGTCTTTGTCTGCTACAAAGAGAAGTTCCCTTGATGAGAGGGAGGCACTACGCTTATCTGTGGGTATAAGGACACGGATTTAGGAGCTAGTTAGGGATTATGCTGGTTTAGTAAAGTGGTGGTTTCAGGTTCCCCTAGACAGCCAAGGAGTGCTGAGAGTTGAAGAACTTCCCCAGGGAAGAGCACACCCATTGACTAACCTATACCAAACAGGCAGCTCTGAAGATGTGCATTCAGGTACCATTATATGGACTGAGCAGGTTGTATTTATGTATTTAAGAACACACACACGCGCGCGCCATCACCACCACCACCAACAACCATTAAAGAAAAAGTTTGAAAGAGGGCAAGGCAGGATATGTGGAAGGAGTTGGGTTGAGGAAAGGGAAGGAAGAAATGATGTAATCATAACCTAAAAAACGTGAAATAAAAAATAATTTTGAAAAGCAACAGGGGAGCTTTCTATATGCAGACTTAGCAGAACCAGGCACCTTTAGTTGACTGGTGTGACCAGGGCACTCCCCACCAACTCGTCTTATGATGACCAATGCTCTAAAACTATCAAAGGAGCTGCTTGAGGTCTTTTTATACAATCGAGAGCACAGCACCTGTGGTTTTATGTGCTTTGAGCCAAGGACACCTTACTCTGCACCCCTAGAAGTGAGGAAGAGAGCATAGCTAACTGTAGCTCTCTGTAACAGGCCGCAAGCTGAGCGAGTGCCTCACCCTGGAAGGCAGATTGGAACAGTCTTGTTTCTGGTGACAGTGGACAAGAGAGTTCCGGAGCTACCTGTACCCCCGCAAGCATGATCTTTCCCTCGCGGTTATATTCACTGATCCCAATAGCCCCATTTGTCTGGTGTGTTTTCTCAGTGGACTGTGAACTCCATGCAGAAGAGCTTGCTCATTGCTGAGAGTTCGCGCCCCAGGGCTTGCCTCAAAGGAGACTGTCCAGTCCATGGATATTGTTGACTAGAACTGGGCCAATCTCAATCTTTTGTTCATGACTGCTGCTAGTTGTTATGTGGAACTTTCGAATCATTGTGTTCTGCACTTCTTTGGTCTATTTAAACTAGCACTTCTAAAAGGAATAATAGTGTATGCTGAAAATATATCTTCTTTTCAGTTCTATTAACTATGAGAGAGAAAAGTGAACATTACTGTTGGTGACATTATAATTAATTGACACTTGAAATGAGAATGCGTTTTATAATAAATACTGTCTTCAAATTATACAAATTAGATTAGAAAATATGTTTAGCAAAATCTGTAGACAACATTTAATTTCTTTCTTCCTTATTTATTTTTAAAGAAGTCAAACAGTATTTCTGAGCTCTTTAAGTAGTTTTCCTTAGCTTCTGGTAGCCAAAAGGACGGACTACCTGGGCATGTGTGATCATGTGGACTCGACTGCTTAGGAAGATGGACACATCCTCAAAACACATCTTACAGGTTTATGCCTAGCCAGATGTGGTGATCCGAGGGAGGCGGAGGCGGGCAGACTTCTGTGAGTTCTAGGCTAGTGTGGTCTACAGAGAGTGTTCCCCAAGGTTATGGAAGGGTAGAGAGGAGGAGAAGGAAAAGGAGGAGGAGGAGAGAGAGAGTGTGTGAGTGAGTACTTGTTTGAAACAAAACAAAAATAACAAATTTCTGTATAGACTTAGTTTTAAGGGTAGGAATGTGGTCACTGGGACAGTACTTCCCTAGAGTTCATCCCCCCTCCTCTTCCCCATTTTGAGGTAGAGTTTTCTTGTGTAGCCCTGGCTGTCCTGGAACTACTGGTGTTCACCAGGCTGTCCTTGAACTCAGAGATCTGCCTGCCTCTGTCTGCTGAGTACAGGGATTAAAAGCATGGGCCACTGCACTTGGATAGTTTTGGGTTTTAATACCCCTACGAAGTTAACATATCCAGGATGATTGGTGACCCAAAGCCTGGTAATGTTGTAGGATGACAGTAATGTAACATTTGCCTTTGTGGGGCCTAAGAGAAGATCTGCTCTTCTCTGGCCACGAATCCTGTTATAGTGGCATCGTGTTGACTGATAATCATTGTGATGGGAGGCAGAAAACAAAAGTATGTGGAAATGGAGTTCAGCAATGTCTCGCTGCTGAGAGGTTTAGTTTTAAGTACAAGGTGAAACGTGAACATTATCTAGGTATGTACAGATGATTAAAACACTGTTATTATCACACTGATTTGTGCGTGTGTTTGTGGGGGTGCCAACACAACAGGGCACACTTGGTTTTCTTTCACTTCCTGAGCTCTAGGGATTGAACTCAGGGCTTCCGGCTTGGTACCACTTGATTTTACCTGCGAAGCCACCTCACCAGCCCAAGACAAAGTTTTTGGTGAGCAGAACGTCACCGACACCTGGCAGTGAAGTCAGATGTTTCTTGAGTTTGACCAGCTGTCCATCCACAAGTTTCCCATGTTATTCGTTCTTGTATATTCCACCCAATGATGCCCAGGAATTCTCTCTTTGAGGGACTTGTTCTATTAGCATGAGTACATTCGCTGACTTTGTTTTTACTTTTTGTTCAACTCCCACCCTTAATATTAGAATGGCTAGTTGTTTTGCACAAATCTGAATGATACTGCTTTTGCAAACTTACATGTTCCATTGCACGGTAGGTAACCTTCAACCTGTGAAGTTCAACTTAAAGTAGTTAAGAATGTTACTTCATATAGAAATGAGTTTAAAACTTGGTCCTTTCGGCCAAGAACAAAATGGTGATATCTTGGTGTTAGCCCTTTGAAAGGCCAAAGGTAACATGTATTCGTTTATTTTTATTTATGTGTATACATGTGTGTCTGTGTGAGTTTATACGTACCATGCATGAAGGTGGAGGTCCGAGGGCATCAAATCCCCTGGAGAAGGAATTGCCCTGGCTTGTGAGCATATGATGGGGTGCTAGGAGCAGACCTTGGGTCCTCTGCAGGAGCAGTAGTCCATCTTCACCACCGAGTCATCTTCCCAGCTATAGACATTTTAAATTACATAATGTTGTCGTTGTTACGTTCCGGCGGAAGCCATACCGCGTTTTTGTCATGGTGTGAAGTATATGGAATGAGAATTAGTAACGTAGATTACTGGGTTATAAATCTAGCTTGCCAATTTGGACTGGGCTCGATTTTATTTTACCGTGAAGTTTAAAAAAAATTGTTTCTGGTTTTTGTAATTCTTGTCGCTGAACAGAAACCCATATTTATGTCTGTGTCGAAAAGGTCTAGTCAGAAATATATATGGGCGATAACTTTGTCTTGTGATGTTGCATGCTCAAATTATTGGCTCAGTTGAGCTTGTCAATGAAACATCAGAGAATAATTACCTTTGCACGTATCACCTTGGGGGCGTTGCAGTCCTTGACAGTCCTTGGTGACCAGGGCACTGGGATTGCTGGAGAGGAAAAGGAAGTGAACCTAGAAGAGGAAGTGTTGGTGTCTTGGAGGAGAAAGGAAAAAAATCACTTCTAAACTATACTGAAGTCATGCTTTATTTTGTTTCAGAATTTTTTTTCTTTTTTAATGTATCCTAAAGGATCCTGAGAAATAAAACAGTATTCTTAACGGTGTGCAGGGTAGTTTAGCTGTTCATCTTAGGCACCATGGTGTTTGATAGCCATGGTGAAGCTATGAAATGGGTGAGTCATTTAATGTTTTCTGCCTTGTTCCTTTTATAAAATAAGGAGCTTGGGCGAGAATGGTAATGTGGTTCTTCTCGACTCTGTAAAATCAGCATGACTTCGGAAGCCATGCTGATTTTTTTTCTTCTTCTTCTTCTCTCTCTCTCTCTCTTTTTTTTATGCATTGAATATCAAGGTGCATAGAACCTAAAGCTAGGCTGATGCCCCTTGTGATTTTTGGAGCTTGGCATTTAATATGTTACAGCAAAGTTTTTAGTTTAACATAATTGAACTTGTACTGGATAGGGTTAATAGGCTAGAACAAAAGGTCAAAGCATAAGGCATTAGGCTTAATTAAGGGAGAGCCGGCGTGGCAGGGGTGTGTGACAGTTAAATGGGTTTCCCACAGACTAATGTCGGTTACAGTGCAACCATGCCTCAACTTAAGTGGGTTATTTTGTGCAAAGGGCGGCGGTGATTAGCAGTTTGACATGCCAGACACTTCTGGCCAATCCCATCTGCTTTAGAGGTTAAAAAAGCACACCTTTATGAGCCGATGGATTGATTTGTGTGCCCGTCTGGTAAAGATTAGAAGTCCAAGGCCGGTGCTGTAAATGTCAGTTATGGAATATTGTACTTTCTTGGTTTGGCTCATTGTTTTAACCGTCAACTGTTTTATAATGGGGATAACTGCTGTTTATGGTGTTGCCTGCGAAATGGGCGGGGGAACAGGTGAGGTACGAAGGGGAAATATTTCCTAGAGGAAGCTGTGCTTTAACATAGTCTGTAGCAGGTGCTTCTCCTTGTCTCGAGAGCCTTTGAGCTCTCCTCTGCCGGCTCTGTCAGCCTTCTCTTGTGTTACCTGCGGAACACCGACTGTCCACTATCTCCTTTTGCTTATAGGCTTGATAGGCACCTTTATTTAGGCACCTCCTTTTCAAGCGCGTAGATGGTTTACTCCATCATTATATATATACATTTTACCAGGTGGAAAGGAAGGGGGAAATGTGAAAGGCGTCCATACAAGCGGGCACCTCGTGCGCACACACGAGTCTGCATCAGGAATGTATGGTCGCTGGGCCTGCAGAGGCTCAGGAAAATGAAATTATTGTACTCAAAGTTTCCCAGTGCACGGTGTTGCCAAGAGACCCCATGAGGAGCTAGGCAGGAGCCTGCACTTTGGACTTGATTGGCGGAGTAACCAGATTCAAGACTAGATAGTTCTATGGTTCAATCCTAATAAGCTAGGCCTTCTTCTAGGTGACATTACAACAGCTGGTGTCACATGGTAGCTCTGACTTAGCGATGGATATGTAACTGATATGCAGGAGTCCTCTGAGTTTGCTTCAGTGGTGTGAAGAAAGTAGAAAAATACTGTCTCCTGGATTGTGGGGCCAAATGAAGAGGAGTGGTCTGGATTGATCACTGTGCGAATCAGAGGCATGCTGGGATTGAGTCCCTGACTGCTCAAGGGGGAAAGACTTCAAGAAAAAAAGATCTTTGTGTTGTGGAAACGTCTTGAGCAACAGAAAAGGAAAAGGAAAATGTATGAACTATATGCATGCCTGCTTCGTGGGTGGAGTTTCTTCAGACCTCTGAGAGGGAGATAGAGAAGCCTGGTGCCTTCACCTTCTCTGTCTGCAGAGAAAGGTCAGCTCTTTAACTATGTGGTAGACCCAGCCCACTTTAGTGAATGCTTCTTCACAAAGTGCATGGGGGAGGAACGCAGACTTAAATTACATTTCCAAAGACGCTCCGGTACCAGGAAAGCACCTTGATCTCGGATTATTTTTCATTTTCTTTGATTTTTTTTCCAGAAAGCTGTGTGATACTGTTAATATACTTGAATTTCAATCCAAGATTATAGCAATATTTAACAATAAACAGTGATGAAATTGTGATTATAAAAATTGGCCTCTACATCTTCTAATATCCAAGGAATGGAAAAATCCTGACCTTTTTGTGGATGTTTTAGAACTTAGGATAATGTCATCCTAATTGACAGCTGACGTGCTAAGGAGCTTAAATCACTGTTTCCTGAGATGGGGCATAGGAAGTGTGCAGAGAAACTAGATGGCCTTTCTGTTAGAAGCTAATATTGCATCCAAGGTGTTAGTGCAAAGAAAATGTAACCGAGAGCATTGGAATCTGTGTTGGACGTTTCTAGTCAGCCTCTCACTCTGATAAAAGACTACAAACCAGAAGTCCCTTGGCCAAGCTACAAGTTCTCTGACCTTGAACTGCATTTCAAAACTAAGTTCATCCAGAGTGAATTAATTTATAGATACAAATGAAGCCTTCTCATTTGTTATTTTCAAAAGGGTAAGGTGTGGGACAGGGAGAAGAAGGCTCAGTCGATGGAGCGCTTTCTGTGTAAGCTTGAGGACTTAGTTAGAGCCTGGGATCCGCAGTGGGGACACCTGGGATGCGAGACCAGTTAGACTTGCTGGGTGGGTGAGCTCGTGGTCAGGGAGAGACTCAAAAAATACTGTGCAGAGTAACGGAGGAAGACACCATCATCAGCCTCTGACTTGCACCCGCATGCGCACACAGAAAAATCGCAACGTGTGATCACACGATGTTGGGGTATTATTTAGAAATGTCATAGTAAGTCCACATTCACCCCGTGTTCTTTGTGGAGAAGCAGGGGATGAAGTGGGCTGGGCCTATGACACATTTAAAGTCTGGCCCTTCAAGGCAGAGAGAGAAGGTGAAGTCACACGGATTTTGTAATGTCATTGTTTTCTCTCCCTAAATCACTTTTAAATTGCAAAAGGTTGGCTTGGGTGATATCATATAAAAGTGCTTGGGTAGTGAATTAAATATGGGAGATTTCCCAAGCTTAACAGACAGAAGCATCTTGAGAGGTTTTTCTGTGATTTATTTAAAACCCAACCAAGGGCTTGATGCTCTGCACTGGTGCTTGTGTATGTATTTTTATTTATATGTGTTGGTGCTAGTGTATGTATTTTTATTTATATGTACCGGTGCTGGTGTATGTATTTTTATTTATATGTATTGGTGCTAGTATATGTATATTTTGTTTATAAGTAATGGTGCTAGTATATGTATTTTTTAAGTAGCTTACAACTTATCTTTATAGTATCTTTCTTGGGGTGAATTCAAATGTTGTGACCGCTGATTTATTTTAGAATTACATTTTATTACGGTTAAGGAACTTTTTTGTGTGGCTGGTGTTTTAGTCTGTTTTGATATGTTCTGGGATATTGAAGAGCGTATTCCTCGTGCCTTGTCATTTATAGTCGTGGGTTTCTTTCACCCTATGGCATTTCCCTTCTTTTATTCATGTGGGGTAATTGGACTTGAGACATGGGAAGCGCATCCTCTAGTCGGTTAGCGGAACGTGTGCTTGTTCCACTTATTAAAAATGAAACAGAAACTCTTGGCTTCTTTTTTTTCCCTTTTTTGACTGGGGATGGAAAGGTCTTGTGTAGGTTATGCAAGCACTCACCACTGAGCTACAGTCCTTGCCTCATAGATCCTTTTTCAAGGAAGAAAGAAAAATCTTAAAAATAAAGCTTCATCAATTTTCCTAGCCCCTTCCATGGAACCGCTTCTAGCTCCCATTCCAATTCATGGCCTCTTTATATTGTTATCATTCTTATGTTTAAAAATGAAAAAAAATATGTAAAAACAGCCTGCCAAATTGCTTTACTGTTGCTTGTATGGATAAGATTTCAGACCCGACCACTTGGTATGGGATAACCAATTCGGAGACTCATCCCGGGAAGACGATTTTTCCCGCTCTAGCATTTTCTTAGTTATCTGTAGTTGTTTATCGACGGGCGGGCCCTGTAAATGTCCCCTCTTTCTCGTTAGCGTGTTCACTGGTGGGTTCATCCTTCAGTTTCGGATTTTTGGTAAAGCTTCCCTGACCTTTTTGTCAGGTCCAGTCTCCCAGGAGACTTCTGGTCCTCTGGCTTTTATAATTCTTCAGGCGCTCTTCCATAATCTTCCCGGAGCTTCTTGTAAATGTGTCAATTAGGAAAATGATTATAAGCAAAGGGTGGTTTTATATATATTACAGTTAGTATTTTAGTATACATGACATCCTTTGTTTTCATTTTTTCCCTAAAACTATAGCTTTTATAGGTTGTATTTAGTTTCTAAATGTTTGTGGGGTGGTAGAAAGTATTATGTGTTTTGGTTTTTTAAATGCCGCTGAAGTATAGGGAATTATTCTTTGCCTCAGTATAGGTAGGCGAATTTTACTAAGAAAGCTATGGTATGTGATAGACTTATTCAAACATTCTTACTGTTTGGATTTATGTTTATAAAATCGGTGACTTTATGTGTGTGTGCACAGATGTCGGCACCTGTTGATTGCATTAAGCATTTGATGTCTCCTAGTGAGGGATGGGAAAGGTGCTTCCACGCAGTTTTAAGTGGATCTTCTCTCCGAGGTGAATTGCATACATTCTACATTCTGTATCCTGTGACCTTGCAGTCATGACTTCAGCCCAGAATAGTTTCAAAGTCATGTAAATGAATGCAATTAAGGTATTGCTTATCATCTTACATACTTCAGAGGGATCCTTACCGGGTAGAGAGGTTTGCTGGCCTTATGAGGAAGGTCAGAAGAAGGTTAAATTTTATTACATAAAATGATACGACACTGTTTTTATTTAGCTGGTGAAAAGCTAGTGTCATAATAAAAAATCATAATGGTTTATTTTTCTTCCGTTCTCTAATTAGCTGGATGTCTTCGTTAAGTTTTTGTTGTTGGTTGGTTTTTTTTTTTTTTTTTTAATTTGGTTTGACTGTATTTTTCTCTAGAAATAAACTCTTTTTAAAGGAGATACGTTGTGTCTCCTTGTAAACGGCATGGGACATTGTACTCAGAGTCCTAAGTCTAGGTGTCTTTGAGTAACACATGCAGGCTGACGTCCTGGCTGCTAATAGCAGGTGGCTCGGGGCTGGCTAGTGGATGTCCTTACAGGACTTGTGACGTGCCAGTTCGCAGAGCAGGTGGCACCGGACTTTGAGATGGTAGGAATTGGAGTCCCACCACGTGGGCAGACCGATTGTGGGGTGGAGGCTGTACTGAGAGAGAACTGACGTGAGTGTCGATGGGTAAATGGGAGATGAAGTGGTTGGAGCTGGCTTGGTGAGCGTGGGAAAGCATCGCATTAAGAAATTTGGTGTCTGTGTACGATTCTAAGGAAGCTGAGAGATCCCAGCAAAATAAAGATGGGCAAGCTGCTTCCTTTTGGTAGGTTTGTATTCTGGTTGATGGATTTCTGTTTAGTGCGGCTGTGATCCTAGAGTTATGGATCAGACACTGACGAGGTCACCAGTATAAAGTCCCAGTGGAACAGGTCTGTGGTGAGATCAGGGTGTGTCTACTGTACCTTCCCTGCCTCTGGCCGACTGCATTGTTTGCTGGCCCACTGATCAGCATACCGTTTACAAAGCTATTGACTGGTCTGTAGTGGAGGTCAAGTCTCTGCTGGCCAAAGCTTCTGGCAGCCAAGCGTGTCCAGCTTGTAGCCCTTGGGCTGCCTGCGCCCCAAGATAGCTATGGATAGGGTCCAACACATAATCTTAACTACTTGAAACCCAGAGAGGAAGAGAAAGGGGTGGGGTGGGGAGAAAGAGCCGAAGTCCTGCAGTTCTTGAACTTGGCCTTGTTGAGTTGGGATTTCGAAAGGTTGGACACACCTGCAACCGTTCCCACGGCACTGTCATTCTGAATTGGGATGGTTCTGATTCTGATGTGAACGTACCTCCTGGGAGAGAGGAGCAGCAAGGTGTTTCAAACTCTTCAGTGAATGCCGAATCCTTCCCATGTGCTTTCTCCCAGAAACCCTCCCATGGTCCAAACTCCTCGGTACCCTCAACATTAACTTCTCACACCTTGGAGAGCTGGGGATGGTGTCCTGTTAGTGTGAAGACAGGTGGTGTCTTTGTGCAAGTAATTCTATGCTACAGGTAGTTTAAGTAGATGCGGTCGGCAGCCACACTCGAGGAAAGCATGCGTGCGCAAGAATCTCTCACAATAATACATTTATGTGCTATTTTCTTGAGATAGCGTGTTTTAGTCCATAACTAATACGCCATTTTCAGACACATTATTGAAATCATTCCGTTACTCAGGGTAACACGTTATCTTCCCTTCTTTCTTTCAGAAGTGTGTGGATTGCGAGCTATTGCAGAACCATATTCTCAGGATCCATTATTCTAACATTTGGGAGAAACACATCCAAAAGGTATTGCACTTTGTCTCTTTGCTCCATTTTTAAAATAAATTACACATAGCGATAGGAACATGAGACTATTATACTTTATTCTGTTATTTTCTTTACCTTTGATCTGTTGTTCAACTCCCATCCCATCCAGTCCCATTATTTCTTGGGCTGTTAGGAGGCGCGGTGCAGTAGGTTCTGATGGCCTGGAGGTGATGGAGCAAAAGCGCTCCCATCTTCAGGGAGAGGTAGCAGGTGTAAGGTGGGGGTTGGGGGGGGGTGGACATGGAAAGAAGATGTAGCCCTGGAAGCCACAGCCCTAGCAAACTACTTCTTCTAGCCAGGCCCACCCTCCTAATCACCCATTCAGTTGTGAATTCATCAGAGGTTTAATCCATTCATGAAGTTAAATCCCTCATGATCCATTTCCCTCTCCAAAGCCCGAGAGCTGGAAGAAGCCTTTAACAAATGAGTCTTCCTGGGGACCACTTCATAGCTAAACCCCAGTGAAAAGGTTTTCTTCTCAGCGGCCTGTTTTGTCCTGCTTCTGTCTAGTGTGTCTCCTTTAAAGAACATTGCTGGCTCTTTTGCTTGGAACAGAAATAGATCATGGAAGACTACATAAATATAATTGGTAATATAACGTGTCTGTTAAGTTACAGTGAATAATGAGCTGTTAAACTATGTGTTCACTAACTGAATATTCATGGTCTACATTCATGTGAAACAGCAAATACCAGTTTAATAAATTATCTTAATCAGTTCCCAAGCAGTATGAACACTGAGGACAGGGTGAATATTGCTTTGTTTCCCGGAATATGGGAAATCTTCGTTCTGAGATATTTTGCTCTGAAAAATTATTAGAATTTTTACATGGGGGAAATTATATGCTTAGACATCTTGGAGTTTTAAGGATTTTGGAATTATTTTTTATTAATCAGAGATAAGAATTAACTACTATAATTGCACATTTAAAGACAGAAGCATGCAAGTATAGAGGTAAAGAGAATTGTTCCACTTTCAAGTCCTCATTTATGAAAATGTATCATTACCTCAGGATAATAAAGGAGTGTACGATGAGCCTCGAACTGGATGCCTTTATTAAAGGGAAACTCAGTATTGAACTGAAGCATTAAGTGGAAAACCCCTCTTAAAAATTCATAGAAATTGTTTGTAAGCAATGTCTTTGAAGATACAGTATGTGAGGCCTCTTTTTTTTTTTAATAACAAAACAAAAACAAAAACTGTTCATTTACAAGACATTCTTTCCCCGAAGCATAACTTTATCTTGTCAAGGGGCCATCCTTCCTTGGGAGCTCCATGAAAGTGTGTGCCTCAGTTGTCACGCCCACGGGTGTGTCCAAGTTTCTTCTCCGCAATGTGCAAAGCAGCCCTCTGGCACATGTTGAAAGACACGTATGACCGAGATTCCATCTGGTGAGCACAGGACGTCCCTTCCTTGCCCTGTTAGCCACTTACTAGCACGGCCTCTCTTTGCCTTGGTTACTTTGATGTCAAATGTGGATCGTTATTCAAACTTAACTTTTATACCCAAACTGTAAGGAACAAATACAATTCCCCTTCTCTGCAGTGGATTTGCCCCAACCCCCAGTGGATCACTTGGTGTTAATTTTGATTTCTGTGTACCGGCTTCCCCTGTACACAGAGCAGTGCGGTACCCTTCCTCTCTAAAATAAGCATTTCTTGTACCCACGACGTTGGCAGTTTGAAGTATTACAGCAAAACCAACACAAATTTCTTAATTTCCCGAGTAGATTTGTTTTTCCCCAAGACCACTGTAGCAACCTCTGTATGAGTTTTTTCTTCTAAGTAAGGACCTTTGAGTAAGGACCTTTTACATTTTCACCGAAGGAGGCTCCTCATGGTTCCTTTGATGTACAAAGGGCCATTATTAAGTAAACAGTGTGATACTATGACAGTGGCCTGATACCACGTGGTTTCCTGACCAGGGCACAGGTAACCTATGCAGAGTGGACACGCGGGACAAAAACATGCTTTCCCTCATGGAAATCAACGGCGAATTCATCATGGTTTTCCACTGTGTGTAGTTTAAGATTTAGGACTTGCCCGTCTCGACTTCTCCAGCTATTATTTTTAGACCATAGTCGGTCAGAGAAAACTGAATTCACTGGAAGGGAAACTCTCATTCGTTCTAGGTACGATAATTATCCGCAGAGCTCACTTCATTCTTACTGTATTTTAAATCACTTCTCGGATGTACCCAATACACTGTAAGTGGCATGTAGATAGCTGTGTATGATACAGTTTAGAGGGTAATATCATAGTTATTATGCGATTATTAATATTATATATCATTATATAATACAGATGTCAGTACTCTAAACTGTATCAGGGGTCAGGACAATCTGTATGCTCTCAGGAAATAGACACCCCCACTAAATATTTTCCGTCCAATTTGACTACATCCATAGATGCAAAACCTCTATATATACGGGGATGGGGACATCCCCCATATTTCCCTTTGACCTGTGCAGACACGTGGGATAACCACATCACAACCACGTTTAATTGAGGTGTATGGAGAATGCTGGCCTTAAGGGGCCTGAGAGTTACAGTAAGCCCAAGTGCTTCATAGAGTCCCTTCTTCAACCTGTTATGCGTTTCCTGCTGTGTAATCTGAGACTACCCCACATACCACAGGAGCCCTGTGAGAAGTGACCAAGGAAGCAGAGTGTGTTGTCCTCAGTGTACTGGCAGAGAAGGAGATGCTGCGGCTACTGCTGGCCGCTTGGCATTTTACCGGTCACTGTGACTCAGTTGCACATCCTTCTGAATCAGGGACTTGTTCCACACATCACCTTTTTTTTTTTTCTTTCCCTATGCTTACGAATGTGTGGCCTTAGCTTTTCTAACTTAATTTATTCCGTTTCCCTTTAACTACGTTTTGCCTCTTGGCTTTTTACCTTTCTTTATTCTGTATTTCTTGGTTTCCTTCGTACTCTGTGGTTGACTGTGACTGTGCGGCTGGGTGGCGGGGGGGGGGGCTGCCCCCCAGCATCCTCCTCTCCTCCTTTTCTTGTACTTTTAACGGTTGTCCCGACCCCACTTACTCTGTGCTTTGCTAATTCCTTTCAAGTTCGAGCCTGTGAAGTTTGTACTGCCGACAGTTCCTGGCTCCTCTGCTGTCCTCCTGGCCCCTTGCTTATTGTGTAAACCAGCCCTTCTTTCAGCTCTGCCAACATCTAGATGGCGCAGGGCTAGTTACGGCAGTTTCTTGAGTTTGAGCTGTAAAACAGAACGGTGTATTGGAAACAAAGACGATTCTTCTCGCAGGAAATAGTTTTCAGGTAAATGATTAGGAAAATCTTGCCTGGATTTGATTTTCCTCTCATGGTAGGGTGCCGGTTTTCAGAGTGATTTCCTCTGACATATCCAGGTTAGAGGAAGCCTTTCAGTGTAAAGGGTGAGTTTGGAAGTTGACTCACCGCACATGGAACCTGTACAAGACACATGCCCTGGACTACTGTGGGTGTTCTTACGGGTTTTTAGTTTTGCTGACCGCAACAAAATGAAAGGCCCCCTAGTTCTTACTGGGTCAAGATGTATTTTAAAATATCAACTTCTTTTTTTCAGGATTTTTTTTCCTTTTCTTGTTTTCATACTTATAAAAATTCTTGGAGATTTTCCTTCAAACGTTTTAACCAGCTTCATTCCAGTAAGGAAAATCCAGAGTATGTATTCCCTATTAGTAACAGAAGCAATACATTCACTAAGTTTGCGGGTCAGAACTGTTGGAGGCAAGAGTACCCTAAGAATGCGTGGTGTCTAGAGGGATCTTCAAGGACTTGGGTGTGTGTTTGTGTCTGTGACATAGTTCTTGGTGCAGAATACAGTGGCTTGTGAGTAGGTTGTCAGCCTCTGATGAAATGGGGGATTTGGGCGGTGGGACAATACGGAGGATTTATTTGTGGTGTCTGTGACTTGCATCACAAAATCAAACTGGCTTGAGTTGAAATCCTGGCTTTACCTCTTACCCACAAGCTACTCGAATTAACTGAGCCTTCTCCTTCCAATTGCTTGCTCTCTATTTTCCTGTTAAATGAGACTTAACACCGTTGGCAGTGATTGATACTGTGCTTGTTAGGGTCGCTGCCACTGTGATGAAACAAAATGACCAAAGCCCCTTGGCGAGGAAAGGGTTTGTTCTGCTTACATTTCCATACATCTCAGGGAAGGAAGTCAGGACAGGAACTCCAACAGGGCAGGAACCTGGAGGCAGGAGCTGACGCAGAGGCCTTGGAGGCATGCTGGTAACTGGTTTTTGCTCCCCACGGCTTCCTCAGCAACAGATTCAGTGACCATCTTAAATCTGGCGCACGCCTTAAATCCCAGCACTCGGGAGGCAGAGGCAGGCGGATCTCTGTGAGTTCGAGACCAGCCTGGTCTACAAGAGCTAGTTCCAGGACAGGTTCCAAAACCACAGAGAAACCCTGTCTCGAAAAACCAAAAAAAAAAAAAAAAAAAAAAAAAATCCGCTCTGCTGAATTACCTGCATGCCTGCCTGTTTGCTGCCAGGGAGTATGATGAGAGAGTATTGATTGAAACAGCTGCTTCAAATATTGGCCTGAAATAGTTTCCTCCGTGCCATAATTAACCAAATAACTTTTTTTAAATGGTAGCCCAGGGCCAGTGAGATGACACAGCAAGTCAATGCACTTGCCACAAAGGCCAGTGGCCTGAGTTCCCCCCCTGGGACCACAGTGAGGAACGGGAGAACTGACTCATGTGACCTCCACATGTGTGCACACACACCTACAAAAACATAAATAAAGTAAAATCAAGTAACGACAAACTATAATCAAATATATGTTAAAATATATGAGACCTATTAAAATATTGGTAAGTATTCATGGTCTAAATTTACAGATACCATAAATGTAAGGTTAAGTTGGACCTATAGTAAAACTTTTTAACCTCGCCTATTTGGGTTCAATTATGTTTAGAGTAAGTTCTTTTGCTAGTATAAGAATTATATAAATCTGTAAGGTTTTTCTTACATTGTGGTGCTTAGGTTCTTGTATTGAAGCCTGTTAAGCCTGTTTAAACAGTTGAAGTTTGGGCCTTGTGGCTAACTAAAGGTATGGCTTTAAATTATTAAATTAACAATCAAAGGGCTTTTGACTTTATGGTCCAGGCTGCCTTGAACTCACAGAGATCCGCCTGCCTCTGCCTTTGCCTCCTGGATGCTGGTTTTAAAGGCATGCGCCGCCATCCTCAGCTAATTCTTTAGGACAGGAAACATCATTGGGGTATTTATATTAGTACCAGAAGAAAGTGGATTCATGTTAAAATACCTTGCTTCTCTTGCCATGGCACATGTCGTATTGGCATGCATCGTAACAAAAGTTAATTGAAAAGTCCATGCCCATCAGGTGAATGTATCTACTTTTTAATTTCAACTAGAACATTGTAGGAGCCTGCATAATTGAAAACGGTTTCTGTGCTACCTAAAATGCATGCTTTTGAAGTCCTTGAAAGTAGCTTCCGTAGTGAGTGGTCCTCACCCCACACATGGAAACTGTGGGCAGCTAGTTTCCGGGGTGATGGAGCCCGGTGCTTTCCCTCCTGATGACCTGCCGCCTTGATTGTCTCAGTCGTGAAACTCATTGTTGCAAGGTGTCCGTTTGCCTGTGCTGTTTGCTTGTTATTTAAGAGTGAGAAAACAATTCCTTGTAGACTCAAGGGGCAAAGTCTCATTATCTACTCGTACTATGACCTTTATGATCAGAGAAAACATTACTTGTCAATCATAGGTAGCTCGACGTAGTTAGACTTAATCGGATTCGCCTCCTAAGAGAAGGAGCCTGCTTTTGGCCGGCTAGTCGGGAAGGCACAGCGGTGTTTCAGTTCTGTTGATTTCCAGAATCTGTCTTGTGTGGTCACGAAATGCCATCGTGTTTAGGCAGTGACACTCTCTTCTGGTTGTTCTTTTAGCCTGTGGGGGATAGAGAACTCAAAAGCCAAAAGCTTTGCTGTCTTCCCAGAGCATGCCTGCTGTTGGGGAGACAGGCAAAGCAATTCAACCTCATGGTGTCTTATTAAGTGCTAAGTAGAAACTGAAACAGAATGCAGCAGGGAGGACCCGGATGACGGCAAGTGCAAGTTCAGACCGTCGTCCTGGATGTCTTGCCTACACGAAGGCCGAGACTGGGAAGCTGGAGACAGCTCTTTGGATAGAAGCATTGCTGTCAGGAGGCGAGTGGCTGCTGTGGGTGAGTGAGGGGGGAGTCACAGGGGATGCGGCGGAGATGGGAGGGGGTGAAGGCAAGCTGCTAGACAGTTTGCAGCCGCAGAGTGACCCGATATAGCATCTTAATGGATCATTTTCACAGCAGTGTAAAACCATAAATAAACCTACTGTACACATTTACAAAAAAGATCCAATGTAAATAAAAAGGAAACTTTTATAGGGGAGCGAGTAGTCTGTGTTCCGTGTAATAAATGGAAACACTTTAAAGTAGGCAGAGCATTTGGATGTTGAATGTAGATTTGGGGCCCATTTTTTAGTCTTGTCTTAAAGATTACATATTAAATGTATTTATTTCCATCAGAGCCTGATTTTTGAAGGCACAAACCTTGTAATAGATACAGTAGTTTTTAATACCGCTTAGAACCTGTGGGATGGATTGTTAGCCTTTACCTCAGTAATGAAGTGCAGTAAACCCATAAAAGTATTCGCAGATAAAATCCCCACCAAACTTCCTACTTGTTGCCTGTTTCCTTTGAGGTTGAAACATTCTATCCTACCGTGGAGCTCCTTAGACAAGAAGGTAAACAATTCAGAATAGCTTCAGGAAGTCCATGAAACTGACCAGATTCATGAGGCCCCTTTCTGCCTAAGTAAGCAATAAAACCAGAGAGTCCCTCAGACAAGCCATGCATGCTACAAAGAGGACTCTGAGACCTGATGTGGGAGTGATTTCTTCCTAATCTGTTGCTTTCATTGGTTAATTAATAAAGAAACTGCTTGGCCCTCTGATAGGGTAGAATTTAGATAGGCAGAGTAAACAGAACAGGATGCTGGGAGAAAGAAGCCAAGTCAGGGTCACCATGATTCTCCCACTCCAGACAGACGCAGGTTAAGATCTTCCCTGGTAAGCCACCTCGTGGGCTATACACATTATTAGAAAAGGGTTAGATCAATATGTAAGAGCTAGCCAATAAAAGGCTGGAACTAATGGGCCAGGCAGTGTTTAAAAGAATACAGTTTCCGTGTAATTATTTTGGATAAAGCTAGCCATGCGGGCGGCCGGGTGCTGGGGATGCAGCCCTGTCGCTCCTATTTCAACAGAGACCCTAAGAGAAACAGAAGCCAGCCTAGCTGCTCTGAAGAGGTTAAGACCCACTGAGTGTAGGGTAAAAGGGCCAGGGAAAAAAACACCCTGATCCTGAGACCAGGGCTAAGGAAAGAACCGTGACTCTGACTTGACCCTGAGACCAAGGCTAAGGAAAGAACACCCTGACCCTGATTTGACCCCTAAACACCTGGGCCAAGGAAAGAACATCCTGACCCTGACTTGACCCTGAGACCAGGGTTTAGGAAAGAACACCCTGACCCTCACTTGACCCCAAACACCTGGGCCAAGGAAAGAACACCCTGACCCTGACCTGACTCCAATCCCAAGACATAGGCCATAGGAAAAACACACTGGCTTGACCCAGAGCTCTGAGACTTGGAAATCCCTTCACCTGTGACTCAGACTCAGGATTGACAATCAGTGTTTTCTGTAGTAGGATACTTTCCTACGAAGCTCTCTCTGTACATAGTCTAAAAACCCTATAAAAGCCTTCCCTTCTGCCCAGACCTCCTCTGTCTTTCTTCCCATTCAGAGGCAACCCGTATTCTGCTCTCCCCAGGAAATCTCTTGAAGTTTTTTACTTGGTTTGACTTTGTACTATTCATTGGCTCCCGACTGCCCAAATGCTCTTGTGCCGGAAAAATCCTTACACTGAGGTACCTAGAAAGAATACTCTGCAGCCGCTAGGCTGCCTGCCGCTGTGCAGTGTGCTCCAGGTTCTCAGCTTTTTGAGCTGTCACTCCAAAATCCAAGCCACGATAAATCAGCTGTCTTTGAGTCATTTCTGCTTCCGTAAGTAACCCCTCACCCCTTGTCCTGCTTGTAACCCCAATAAGACTCATTGGTTCACCAGGTTAAACTTTGGCTTCCGTACTTTGGTCTGTCATGGGATCCCAGTCTCTATCTGGAGTGAGTAGGCCTGTGTGTTGCGTCACCTCAGGAAATGCATTGTCACCCAACATAATTGACATCAGAACAGGGACATAACAGAACCAAAGATGAGCTGGGGGGAATGAGTGTACGGTCCTTGGCTATGGGGCTGCAAGGCAGGCGACCAAGGGCAAGTAGCCTGCAGCGAGAGCATCCATGGAAGGAATTCTGGCCCAGTTGTCTTTTTCTATGTGGTGTGTGTGAATGTGCTTTCGTGCTGTGACAGGGATTGCACGGTTCTTGCTGTTTATAGTGAGACCTGCAAGGAAGACTGAGTCATCGGGATTAGGAGTGTCTGTGGGAGGAATCCCAAGATGGCAGCCTTTGCTTTGCCGTATGCGATGGCATGCCTGCAGGATGAGTGGGGCCTACCACGTGAATATGGAGATGCCCTGGAAATAGTTAAAGGGTTGGAGGACAATTTTCAGTCATTTTAGTGCGCATTTGATTGTCAACAAGCAGCCGCAGAAGTTCCAGGCCAATGTTGTCTGTAGTTTGAAATAGGTCTTCGGCAGCGGCCAAGCTGTACTTGTTGTGTTTGTCAACAATTGCAGTAAGGAAGGAAGATGGGGCTAGCATCTTCCTCGTTAGCTTCTGATTAGGCGAGTAAATTAGATGAAAGAGAGAGCTGGTAAAACAACGGTAGTAGAAAGAGTGGGGACGTCTGTGGTCCTTCGGACAGGTTTACGTTGGTCCCTTTACGTTGGTCCAGTACAAGAAACAAGTATGACCAGGAAATACTCAGCCCTTGCAGTGTTGGAATTGGGAGATACTTCTAAACAAGCAGCCAAGGCCTGTCACAGCCTCGCTAGTGAGGGTGTTGGCCACGGCGTACAGGATACAGGATCCCTCTGACTGCTGAGGAGGCAGAGAAACAGAGTAACATATAACTTTCCATCCTCCCTTAAGACAGAGGCTGTATAATCTGAGACAATATGAGGGAAGTTAGTACCTGATGGACTGACTTATCAAATCCATTAGGAACACTTGGTTATTTCCATCGGAGGTCCCTACGAATAGCAGGGCCTGGAGGGTCATAGAGGAGGGGAAGATGCTATTGAGAATACTAGGAATAAGAGAAGCTGCGTTGAACCACTGAGCCGTATAGAGCAATGCGAACAGGGGAGTTCAAGAAAAGATGATCCAGCAGGGAGCGCAAGGCTGGATGGAGGTAGAGGCTTTGCTAGCTGTTGGTGGGACAAGATCTTTATAAAGTAGGGACGGCTTCGACAGATCTCCGTAGCTTAGATCAGCGTGTAAAGAGAGTTGTAAAGAGAGAGACCATCTAAGAAAAAGGCACAACAGAGAAAGGTCTATTTGGATTATTGGAGGATGCACGTGGCAAGATTTGTGTCGAGCTAGAGGTCACAGGGGAAAAATTGGTTAAAAGGTCAAATTGTGTGCTAAGAGCTGCTGGAAGGCTTGAAAGCCTGGGAACAGTTCATGGAAGACACCTGTGATAGAAAATATTAAGCCGGTCCCAGTGGGGGTGTATCCTCCCAGAGTAAGGGAGGCTACATTTCCCTCCATGAAGAGGGTGTGCTACGGGTGGAGAGAGTTTCCTGATCCAGAACCTCACCGACAGCCAAGTATGACGAACAGAGAGGAGGCAGCTTCAGCTATAGCCGCTGTGCCAACCCAGGGCCACTCTGACCCAGGGAGCCAGCAGGTGCAAGGGGGGAGAGCCAGGCCCCCTTTCCCCTTGACCCCGAGTAGGTCTGGGCAAATTAAGTTGTACCCTTGAAGTTCATTGTGCATGGAGAAATGGGGGGGGGGGGGCATGGAAGAGCTGCAGGATATGGACATCATGGCTCAAGAGAGAATGACTGAGGGTTACAGGGAGCTAATTAGGTTAGTTCCTCCAATTCAGCTCTGATCTGTGGAGGGAGCCACTAATAAAAGTGGATAAAACCTTCCCATGCTCTATTAGACCTTGCTGTGTTCGACTCTGGGGCCACCTGACCCTTGATTAGAACAGATGACACCCGACCAAGGCTAACCTTGTAATCCCACTGTTTGTAATGGGATGATGGTTCAGGGTGTTGTCTTGTCTGGCCCATCCTCTGGAAAAAAGATTTTGCTATATAGGTGATGTAATGATAACCTCTGAGTGTTTCACAGATTTGGAAAGACAACCAGGGATGACTGTTTGCCTACCTCCTTCATAACCAACCCTACTGGGACTGGGCTAATTAGAAAAAATCCAGGGGTGGGTGGAAAATGATACTCCCAGAAGTCATAAGGTTATTGAATGAAAACCTTGGTGCCAGGGGTGGGTTACCGCCCTGTGAATTGTTGGTCAGGGAAGCCCCGGAAGCCCCCAAACCCTTAAAGGTTGCTGCCACTGCTGTGTTTGTAAGCAAGAATGAGGAGGTGAGCCTTATTGCTTGCTGTGGTTCCAGGCAGGAGGAAATTAAGCTGGGACTGAACTGTAAACTCCCACCCTGGAGACTGCCTCTCATGGTGCTAGAAGCAGCCATGCAGGCTGCTGGAGAAAACTGTCCCCTGCACTCCTGCTTGGCTGTGGATCCTGCATGCTAAAATACCACATGCCAGGAAGGAGCGCCTGTTTGTGCAATAATGCCTCGGCTATCATGGGCAAGGCCAAAGCCTTCTCATGAAATTTAAGGCCTGTTCAACAAGGAGCACACCATGTCTGGTACCGTAAGCCAGGATAAAAGCTGTGCCTGGAGAGGTCACAGAACCCAGTAGAAAAACTACTTGATAAATACGTGTTTACACTGTAGATCACTGTTGTTGTCAGCCTCACCGTGTAACCTCTGGTGAAGCTCCTGAGAACAGGTGATGTTGCTAGGGCACAATAACCTATTTCTTAGCCATAGGTGGACATCTACAGTCACCCCCCCAGCCCGAGGCTCGGAGTAAGAGTAAAAGATAAGGGTCTACTGCAGACAAACTAAGCTACAAAGAAGACTTGGAGACCCTGGAAGAAGCAGACAACTGAGCTGCCTGGAAGAGGTTTAGACCAACTGGTGTGTGTGTGCGTGTGTGTGCGTGTGTGTGCTGTGTCCCCAGGAAAAGTTCTGCTACACAACACTGCCATAGTTCCTGTTCCGCTTGCCGTTCAGGACGAATGAAAGCCACCAGAGTGAATCACTGCCGTATCGTCGTGTGGTGTTGAGGTGAGGGGCTTTTCCTCCCTTTCTTCTGGAGAGGAGTCGGTCGCCATGTCGGATTCCTGTTCTCATCTGGACTTGACTAGGACAGTACTGCAGTGTGCACATCCCATGTCCTGCTCGAAGCCTTTCAAAGTACCTGTCACATGATAGACACCGTGGAAATATTTAAATAAAAAACTTGATCTAGAACATTCTTATCGTTTCTTCTTTAAATTTTTAAAAATAATAATAGGTTTCCTACAATAGTTTCTCCTTGAGTGAGAGGCCCCCCCCCACCCCTGAAGCAGTGCCGTTGGGAACCCTGGATTTTAATTGCTTTGGGGCTAAAAGGAGTCTGTAAGGAATTCTTTGTTGGGAAAATCCTTTGCTGTGAAGGATGAGTTAAGCATCTCTTCTGACTTTCTGCTCGTCATGACATGTCTATGACTGTGTCACCAACTGGGGAGAACAGCCTGGGAAGACGTGGGAGCTCCTGGGTGATTCCCATGACCGTCTCCCATGAGATACTCTGGCATGAGCCACAAGCGGACATCTGTATCCTTTGGAGACCCCAGTGCCCCGATGCTAATGAGTTATCCTCATTCTCAGATTGGTGCAGCTGTAAGCAGGTCTGCTCCCATGTCCCTGTGAGTGTGTGTGTGTCTCTTCATATATTCTGCTGCTTTTATTTATTGTTAATTAGGGAAAACCCTATTGCCGAGCGGTTAGCGTGCATGGGTGAAAACTTTTGAAATGATGCCTGCCCCAACAGCTTCTTATCACAGTCCAGTCCCATTTGCCAAATCACAGCTGCTCACTGTATTTTAATTACGGCTCACTGCGAATGGGGGCACACTTGGCTGTCCGCTGCCAGGGGTGCTCCGGATTTCAGAGCTCATGCCGTTTTCAAATATTTGCGTGGATTTTGCTGGGCTCACAACCTAACAATATGAGATGCTCCAAAATTGAAACTTTTTTTTCAATGTCATGCCAGGGGCTTTAAAAGTTTTAGGTCGTGAAGTATTTTGAGTTTTATATTCTTAGATGAAGGATGCTCGCCTGTGTTTACTCTATGAGGCACAATATTGAAATGCTATCCCAAGAACTGGCCGTCTACTGGTGAAAGGAGCTTCACTAATACAAGGCTTCTGCCAGCCAGCGTCAGTCCTTACCACTGTTTGCAATCCTGGACCACTTCTGAACTTTATGTAAATAAGCTGCCTTGTTCTTAATAGTGCCGCTTTCTTCTTTTCACCTGGATACTTAAATACTATGTAATTTAAATTATGCTTTTGCTAAGTCTTGTGAAATCATAGTATTTTGTACATAGTCTCCCGAGATCTTTTCTTTTTAATTCATTGTGGGTTTTTTTTTTTCTTTTGGAAATCCTTTACGCTGCTGCATTTCTAGTCCATTTATTTTCTCTGCTGAATAACACTAGGCTGTGTGAATGTATCCATTCCCTTGTTGGTTGATATGTGAGGGCTTTTGTTTGCTTGCTTCATTTTGGTTTTGTATTCGGGATATTCCTGTTGCCATGATAAAGGCATGATCACAAACAACTCACCGGAGAAAGTTCATCCTGGCTGTGGCTGTTCCCTAGGTTAGAGTCCATTGTGACAAAGGAAGATGACGCAGCAGGTGGCAGGAGCAGGAAGCTGGCAGGTCACATCTTTCATCCACACACGGGCAACAGAGGGAGAGGGAGCATGTTGTCAGGGTTTCTGTCCTGCCCGGCTCCCACAGTCTTTAAGTCCCCAAGAAATCACACAGCGGTCTGCATTAACTATAAACTGATTGGCCCATTAGCTCAGGCTTCTTATTAACTCTTATAACTTTTATTAGCCCATTATTCTTGTCTGTGTTAGCCACATGGCTCAGTACCTTTTTCAGTGAGGCAGTCACATCTTCTTCAGTGGCTGGGGCAGGAATGCAGAGGAATGGACTTTCCTCTTCCCAGAATTCTGTTCTCATTGAGCTGTCTCTGCTTCCTGTCTGGATGTCCTGTCCCGCCTATACTTCCTGTCTGGCTACCGGCCAATCAGCGTTTATTTTAAATATAATGGACAGAATACAGACTATCCTCCCACACCAGGAGGGCAAACAGGAAGTGAGGTGAGGCGGTACATCATCAAAGCCTGCCCAAGTGGTGCACTTCCTCGAGTGAGGCTGTACCACCTGAAGGTTCCATGACCTCCTTAAACAGTGCCACCAGCTGGGAACCCAGTGTTCAGTTATGTGAGCCTGTGTGGGACATCACTCATTACAATGACAACAACTGTATCTGTATTGATATATATGATGCGCTTACACACACACACACACACACACACACATACAATAGATGTTAGAAAACAATGGCAGAGTCAACATTGGTTTTTATGTGTTTTCACACAGGTAAGACTCTATCTAGGTTATATATCCAGTAGAGAAGTATAGACAGTATTTTGTTATTTGAGACTGTGCTAACGTGTTTTTAGAAAGTGTTAGACCAATTTATCTTTCCTATATTATAGCAGAAGGTGCCATTCAGTTACAGCATTGCCAAATCTAGGCACTATCAGGGTTGAACAGGATTTTTCTTTTTCTTTTTGAAGCTGGTTGTGATTTATTAAGTAAAGAAGTATTGTATTTATTTAGCTTTTTTTTTAAAGGATAGTGGCAGTACATCCTGAGGGCTTCAAGAGAGAGAGTCCTGGGAGATGGCCTCTTTTTGTGGTATTAATTTGCTTTTCTGTGCTTCCTAATGAGGTGTTAAACATTCTTTTCCATCATTGTTTACGATTGTTATGTTCTTCCATGCAGTGTTTATACATGGGTCGGGGTAGAGCTCAGGTGGCACAGAGCTTGCTTGGCATGCACAAGGTCTTTAATCCCCAGCACTACAAATAATAATAACTTAAAATTTTGCTATTGTTGTTGTTGTTTTAAGAGGAGGAAAGAAAGGAAGGCTCTTCATGTCTTCCCTAAAACTTTTTTTCAATAATGCACATACAAATTGAAAATTGCTTAAGGCTACCTTCTCTGCATTTTATTTTTAAAATAAAAATTTCTGGGAAACACACATGTACATTTGCATATAATATAGGAACTATTTTTTTAACCATGAGTTTTATGACTTATATTTTTGTTTTTCCTTATTATATTTATTAATGAATGGAAATTTTTAATGTTGATGCAATTGAATTTATTATGCTTTCAAGGTAGCCCTTTCTGTGTTTTTAAAAGCCTTCCCTGACTGTTTGCATTCTCTTTCTGTCTTACTCTCTTGTGTCTCTGAGACTAGAGCCCAACTGTCCTTGACCCTGCTGTGTAGCTGAGGACGGCCTTGAATTCCCCATTCCTTTGCTCACCCCTGCTCGAGGCCCAGCTCAGAGTTCATAATCTCTTACGTATCATGTGTAAAATATTAGACTCTTACCTTCCTATTTGAAACTTGAATTCCTCTGAAATTTGTTTTTTTGTGATAATAGTAGGGATTCAGTTTCTTTCGTTCAGTCTATAGGTGGCTGATGGTTTCAGGACACTGTCTGAGTGACTGACCCCTTCTCCACTGTGATCTACAGTGCAGCTTGTGTCCCATGTGATAGCTCCTAGCCAGAGGTCGCTTGTCTATTTCCCCAGAGCACACTCACGTCACTAACTTCACTTTGAGAGCTTTATAGTGAGCCCTGCCTGGTGTTTGTCAGAGTGAGGCCCCTCTGAAAGTGATTGGCTATTTATGGCCGGATTGGAGTCAGTTTATAAAGCCTTTGAAAATTAGATTGACATTGTGTGGCACGCATTGGCTGGGTCTGGGACGAGCTGTTTTCTTCCACTGGGGCTTTCTGCTCATGCTAAGGTAGGTAGGTTGTTTAGTTTCTACTCTTAATGTCTCCAACATTCTTTCCCTGACAAGAGTGGGGGTTGTTTAGAGCTCCCTTCTGTTCTTCAGGTATGTTTTGTTGCGTGTTTTCATGCAGGTTTTGGTTTGTTTGTTTTTCATACCAATGTGCTTTTTTGTTGGCACTGTTTTTGGTAAGTGTAATACAATTCATGTGTTTGTAGAGTGCAGGAATGCTTCGTTCGTTTTTATGGTTGACTAATATTCCACTGGTAAGACTGAACACATATTATTTAACACGCGTTTGGATAAAGGACACTTAGATTGTTTCCAGCTGTTTGCTATGACTAACTCCGGTGTGATGATGACAGTTCTTTTGTGAACAAACTTTTCATTTCCTTTCTCTATATACCTGGGAGTAGAATTTCTGGGGGATCTAGCAACTGTTAATTTTTTAGGAACTGTTTAACTCTTTCTAGTGCGACTGTGCAATAGGCTGTGTTCCCCTTGCAGTGTTCAGGGAGAGTCAGGTTCAGGCTGCATCGGAATTCTCTAAGGAGTAATTGTAATACGCTGTGTTTGTTTTAGGTTGTGATTTTTTTTTACTTTAGATAATGAAAAAAAAAAGCATGGTTTATTTTAATCAGATCCCTTTTAAGGCAGTTCAGTTCGCTATGTGTTGTAGTGTGTTTTCTCAAGTCTTTTTTCCAGCTAACACTGTAATTGAGCCACCACGTAGTTCACAGATATGGAGTTTGATGATTTCAAGTAAGTTTTCTAGATATCAGTCTTTTCAGTCATTGCTACCATCTGTGTGTGTGTGTGTGTGTGTGTGTGTGTGTGTGTGTGTGTGTGTTTAGAAGACCAGGGTCTCCCCAGTGTTCCCCTGTTCATCTCCAGTGATCTTGTCCCTTCTCTGCCTAGGAAGTGATCTCCTTTTCCCTACCTTAGTTCAGCTCCTCTCGCTGTACTGCAAGTGTATACGTGGACTAAGGTAGTACAAATAAGGAGCTTCCTCCCCTCGCTTATCTTTAATCTCTGAGTCTTGTTCCCTAGCCATTAGTGACTTGGGGTTTGTTTTTGTTTTGTTTTTGGTTGCCACCTTAGGTTTATCCCTTCATCAGTGGATGTTTGTCTTGCTTACCGCCTTGGCTAACAGGATTGATACTGATCTCATTTGCATACACGTTTTGAACGGGCTTTGGTTTCTCTTGCTTAAATAACCATGTGTGACATTGTTGGGACATTGTGAATGTTCGCAGACACGTAACTGAACGAAATTGCTCTTGCTCCAAGTGGCCAGGCCCTTATGTTCTCACAGTGAAGGACTGTGCTGGCCACTTTTTTTGTCAACTTGACCCAATCACAAGGTAGGACATTTTGAAAAGAGGAAATTTCAGTTGAGAAAAACAAAACAAAAAACAAAAAACCTCTACCACAGTGGCCTGTAGGCAAGCTGGGGGCATTTTCTTTATTATGATTGGTATGAGAGAGCCCAGTCTACTGTGGGTGGTACCACCCTGGATTGGTGGTCCTGGGTAGGGGAGCAAGCTAAAAAAGTCAGAAAGAGCAAGCCAGTGAACAGCACTCCTCCATTGCGTTTATGGACCCTAAACACGCAAGATGAAGTGAAGCTTTTCCTGCCCAGTGTGGGTGTTCGCTGGTGTTTTATCACAATAGAAAGTGAATTAGTACAACAAAACACACCCTTCATCTTTTCCAACTTTGGAATTTTTTTTAATTGAAAAAATAATTCTTGTGTATTTGTAGTTCGTCTTTTCATCTGCGTTTCTAGTGCATAATCCTGATGGTCACCTTGTCGCACGTAGGCTAAAAGTTCAAGTGCTTTTCAGTCCCTGTCCAGTTTACTTATTTTTATTTGGTTAGGTTATCTCATTCTTCAGTCCTAGGACTTTAATGTGGTCCAGATGCAATGTCTTTATCATGTATATGAGTTGCAAACACTTTCTCCCACTCTGTTGCTGGCTCTTTAGATAGCAGATATCTCTTGAGGACTGTGGTGGGTTGTGTTCCTACTCCTCTGCAGAAATGAACCTTTCTCCAACCTAAGTTCGCCCATACCTTCTTCTGGACGTGCTGGTCTTTTCATTGGTTCAAACAGTGGTCCAGATAATTAGTTTAATAGCTAGTAAACTAAGGCTTAGCACTTATTTATTTCCTCCTGTGTACTTAATGCTTTTATGACCATCTACTTACAAGATTGTGCTTTCTCCCTGGAATTTCTATGGCACCTTTGTCAAAAATCAAACAACCTCGGGCCTGAGTCTTTATTCTGGTGCTCCCCCCCCCCACTTCTGTTATATTGTGTAGATCTTGCCTTATGCCTGCACTACGTAGACTGTGTTGGTTTCATGCTAGCTTTATAGCAAGGATCTTAATATTAACCTTCATTTTTTTCAAAGATGCCTTTGGTGTGTACATGTGTATGGATATGATATACGTGCACATGAGCACAGCTGCCTGCAGAGGGTGCTGGATCCTCTAGAGCAGTGGTTCTTACCCTTCCTAGTGCCTCAACACTTTAACACAGTTCTCATCATGTGCTGACCCCCAAACGTAAACTTATTTTCACTGTTACTTTATTAACTGTCACTTTGCTACTCTTATGAATTGTAATGTAAATATCTGCATTTTCATTGGTCTTAGGGTCTCCCTTAAAAGGGGCCAAGGTTCAAAGGTTAAGGACCACTGCCCTAGAAGCAAGTTGTGAGCTGCCCAGCAAGGGAATCCAACCTAGGTTCTCTGCAGGAGCAGCCAGTGCTCTTAATCACCTAGCCACCTCTCCAATGTTTATCTCCGTGTTCAAAATGGTTTGAGATCTCCTTGCCTATGTAAACTTCCACTTCATTCAGGACTGACGTCTACTAAAAGAAAAAGAGTCATGATGGCGTTTGCTGGGTCAGTTTGGAGTGACAGAAAAATCATAAATACCTTGCAGTCAGACTGAATCTATACTCCCCTAGAAGAACAGTGGTGTCTTTCCCTAGATAATTTTCATTTCTCTTATCGGTTTTTAGTAGTTGACAGTGTACTACTGGTTTTTCACTGATGGCAAAGTTGTTATTGTGTCTTCTTCTTCTTCTTCTTCTTCTTCTTCTTCTTCTTCTTCTTCTTCTTCTTCTTCTTCTTCTTCTTCTTCTTCTTCTTCTTCCTCCTCCTCCTCCTCCTCCTCCNCCCCCCCTCCTCCTCCTCCTCCTCCTCCTCCTCCTCCTCCTCCTCCTCCTCCTCTTCAGCAAATATACCCAGTTTTTGCAATCACTTTATTGTTAGCAAGTAGATGAGATGCAGTTCTTTTGTTTCAGGTCTTTTCATCTATCATATACATTTGTAAACTTTTTCTTAATCTCAGAGATATACAGTAGATGACATACAGGATCACACTATCTGGAGACGTATGCCTAGGCACCTGCATGTGTGTGCTGGGTGCCTCTGAAGGCAAAGGAGGGCATCAGATCTGGAACTGGAGTCACAAGTGGTTGTGAGCCACTGTGTGGGTGGCTGCTGGGCCTCTTAACTCAGGTCCTGTGGATGAGGAAGTGCTCTTACCCACTCAGTCATTTCTTTGGCACCCAGATAGGATCACTGTTACTTTCTCCAAGCTGTCTGCATATTTCTTGTGTTCTGCATTGGCTGTACGGTATTTCTCCATCTTAGGCAGCAAAGTCTGCGATCTTCTACTAATGGTATGAATTGACCTGTGTTCAAGCCAGCAAGGAAGGGTGGTTTTAACTTTGAAACAGATAATGCAGTGCACACTAGTGATAGACTAAGCAGCAAACCACCAGACCTAAGAGCTGTGTAGTAAGAGCAATTGGCGATGTCCAGCACAGAAGTAAAGCAAATGGACTAACTCAAAGCCGAGTGTGAACAGCGGTGCACAGATGTTCCGCTGATAGCACAGCTGATAGTGAATGCATATTTTCCTCTCAAAAATGTGTTTCCTATTGTTATAGTTCAAAACACATCTGAACCATTGCATTCTGTTTGAGACTCACTTAAACAATTATTCACATAAGAACTTTTTCTGTGGTCCTACATAGCTCAAAAGACATATAACAATATTGGTGGAGAGCAGTTATTGAAATAAATCTAGTTTTTTTTTTGCAATGTCTTTCTGATTTCAGTAGGCTGTAGATAGATATTACCATAGAAGACTTACTATTAATGTTCCAGATAATTTCCAAGGTTTGGAATTTTTTTTTTCAAGTAAAATGTTCTCAGGTTTTGGTTTCTTTCTTTCTTTTTTCTTTTGTTTCTTTTTTGAGTCAAGTCTCACTACATAGATTAGGCTGTTTTATAGGGTTTTGCCCATGTGCAGGAGGCTTCGGTTGTGCCGGACTGTAATAGCTGTCTGCCCTTGGAGTGTAAGCAAGATGCGTGCTGAGGAGGCTCCTTATGCTCCACCATCATCACCAGACCCTGGACAGCCATTTAATGTGGCATATTACACCTTTTCCTCTTGTCAGGAGCGGGTGGTGTTCTTCATAGAATATCCGTGTTTGGGGACAGTGCTAAGGACAGTATTCCTTTAAGCATAGAATTGTAAAGTTTCGTCTGTGCTGTATTCCTAAAAACAGTCAGGTCATGCTCTTCTTCCCGAATTAAAGACCAAGTAGTGGTACTTCTCAAGAAGAGAAGAGATGTAACAGCACAAAAGCCTGCATTTAGTAGGATGTCGGGGTTTGGTATTCTCTTCCAACGCAAGGTGGACTTAGAACTTATATTGGGCAGAGTTTAAAAGCTAAGCATTAGGATGTAGTGAATCTCCAAGATGCCTACAGTGTTCTAATAAATATAATAGCAACTATGGTTGTTTGTAAGTTGACCTATTAATGACTTCCTTCTGTATAGTGTCAAGAAACGCGATCTCCCCATCTTCTCTGAGCTCTCCTTTCTGAATTTATCATCAAGGTCTGATTTGACTCCAAAATATAGAATTTGGGACCCTCCTCCATCTCTGCTGTTTCCATATAACTCACTATAAAGATCAAATATGCTCAAGCCTAATAAACTGCTCAGTAAGTGAAAAAACATGCGGCTTAATGACTGCTTCCATGTTTCTGGTTCATCCTCCCCTCCCTATTTAGGTCACTCTGGTGGAGGCAGCAGAACCACCTCTGTGACTTGGGCTGTCTCTTAGCTGCCTTTGTTTTATACCTCTACTAGGCAGGTGCAAGTTTTTCTGGTTGTTATTTTCATCTCTTATTTGCTAGTAATATATGTTTATTGAAGAAAATTACAAAATATATGTCAACAGAAAAATATTCTCAAAAGCAGAAAATAATTTTGTGCAGTTTTCATGCAAAAGTCCATTTATGCCAAACATAGGATTGTTTAATTCTTAATAAATACCATCCAGTGTAATTCAGTTTCCCTATATAATACTTTATACATAAGATACTATATCTTACATACTATCCTGTGGTATAACAGATTGTTATTTAACTACTTTCAGGGTTTTTTATATCAACATATGATAACTGTTTCTAATTTTTTGCTGTTAGAAATAATACATATTATAAACATTCTTTTTTTGCTAAATATTTTACATACCCTCCATTGTTCTTTGTTTTCTTCTAAAATAGGGTAAATCTTAGGTTTCCAATCGACACATTAAAGGGCATAAAACATTTTGTGGCATTTCAAGTTAAAATGAGACCATCACCACAGTTTAAGATGGCACCTGTTGAATTCCCTCCCTGTGTAACATCCGTTCCCAGAAATCCCATTGACCTCATTTTTTTTCATAGTAGGCTAATTTACATTGTCTAGGACTGTATGCAAATGGAATTACAATCAGCATGTTTGCTTTTATCTAGTTTCTTGTTCAAGGATGATTTCTCTGTTCATCATTGCTGTATTAATATAGTAGTCCTGGACTTTAACAGTTGCATGGACTTGCCTCAGTTTACCTCAGCTAGCCAATGATGTTTCTTTGTTTGCTTGTTTGTTTTGTTTTTCCAGTCTGACATTCTTAACACCAAACCTGGGTCTAACTTTGCCCCACCGACTTTGTACAAACGTAAGACAGCTGGTGTTGTTTTGGGAAAGTTAAATTGCTGGTATTTTGAAACTGAAAAAATGTAATATAAGGCCAGGCAGTGGTGGTGCACACCTTTAATCCCAGCACTTGGGAGGCAGAAGCAGATGGATCTCTGTGAGTTCGAGGCCAGCCTGGGCTACAAGAGCTAGTTCCAGGACAGGCTCCATAGCTACAGAGAAACCCTGTCTCGAAGGAAAAAAACTTACTATAAGAAAACCTCCAGCTATTTTTCTTTCTTATTTTCGTTTTTGAAGATGTCTTTAGGGGTACATATAACTATGGGGTGGGTCATAATGGATGAATTTGTCAGAACACTAGGAAATTTGCAATTAAAGTAATTTAACAGGCACTTTATCAACAACACATCCTTGTTATGGTTCATTTTGTCGTAGCATCTTCTAAGAAGCTGATGTATTTCTCCTCAGCAAAAACCTTTTCATTCCTTTAATAAGCTGATAGTCATAAGAATTTTATATTTGTCTGTCAAATAGCTCCTTTTACATTGAATTTGAACAATGAAAGATTCTGAAATAAATATATTGAGTGTCACAAAATAATATTCCTAAATCCAGTTTGGAATGGTTGCCAACCTGTCCTCTTCCTGCTCTTAAGGTGCACGATTGACCGAGGAGGCCGGGAGAATCTGAAGACTCCCGATGACATCAGAGCCAGTTTTCAGCAACCTTCTCAGCTTCCTTTCCCACATAGCAGAGGCTCAGCCTGGAAACGGACGGTGAGAATCCTTTGCCTCCATTCTTTGGCTTCCTCATTGTGGCTTTAATGTGTTTAAGAGAGTTCTTTCTCAGTTACAGTTACCAGGTCTGTAGTCTGTGTCTTACCTGTGTGAATTATTTCTTTAGGCAGTGTACTTAAAAAAAACATATAAGATCCAGTCTAAGGAATTTGCAGTAAAATGTAAGCAAATGGTGAAAATTGTTGAGTGTTTAGAACCAGAATTCTTGTGAACAGAGATGGGTCGATTACTCCTGTAGAGATGGCATGAACAAATAGGGTGTGTGGTGATGATACTTGATTTGTTTTATACCCAGATCCATAGAAAATGCAAGGTTAATATCAGAAATAGTAATGCAGTTTCATGCAAAAAGTTATTATTGTTTGAAGAAGAAAATGGAAGTGTTTAATTATTGTGAGCATCTCATAGGCTATGTCTGCCATTACTTGTATAAAGTGGTTACCTCCTGTAAGGCACTTTTGAGAAATGATAAAACATTTGGTTTGAGTTAACAAAGGAGGTGAGCGACTAGTAAACTCCAGTTGAAACGACAGGACTGCTCTTCAGCCTTGGCCCTCCCATGATTTATTCCTGGTCTCCACAGTCTGCAAGCGAGAGAAAGCCATCCATGATTGTATTTGTAAGTTCTCAGGAGGAGTTTGCGTTCAGGTAGAGAACTGGAGACCCCTCTCTGGTCAGAAGAAGTAGCTGCTTCACCCCAAATCCATTTTGTATGAACTGATGCAATACTAGGAAACAGGAATGGTAATTTCGAGCTAACTTCTATTCAGAAATCCTAGGGGTGAGGGTAACTTAACTGCTCTCCTTAATGTTTGTCTTCTGGCAAAGAAAATCCACAAAGCATTGTGTTTTAAAAACTGCATAAAATTAGCAGTGTTGGGTTGCTTCTCTTTTTTCACATCCACTTGCTTCCTCTGAGGTAGAATTTACATGGACCCTGCTTCTGTTTATTAACAAGGGTTATTTTGTTTATGCACGCTACGTGTTCCCATGCCGAACTTTGTTGATTTATATGGTGAAACCTTGGACTCCCTTCTCAACTTTAACGTTGGCCAAAACGAATTTCAGAAGGGGGCCCTCCCAGGTGTAATGAGGTTGTTGGCATTCGCCAACACCCTTACTTTACTGAGTTCCCAGAAGCCGCAGTCACGCTGGTGGTGAGCAGATAAACTTATAGGCAATGCAAAAGGCTTAGAAAATTGGCAAGTTTAGCTGTTGCGGTGGCCCTGTAATGCAGCACTGGAGACTAAGAGGGGGGCAGTGTTGAGTTCCTGGCCAGACTGGTGAGAGGCAGCCTATCTCAAAAAACGACGTGGGGGAGGGGGAACTATCATGTAGATTTTCATTCTAAGTAAAGTAAGATTACTGAGACCAGTGTACAGCTCTGAAAATATAAAAATTCATCCTCGATAGTGATTTACTTAGTTACTTTTGATCTTTTCTGTATCCTTAACGATTTCAAGATTTTTAAGATGGATATGTGTGGTTTTTATTTTCTAAAATGTATTTTTCAGAGTTGGGTATGTAGCTCAGTTGTTAAAGTACAAGCCCAAAACCCTGGGTTCAATCCTAACGTTGCATAAAACTAGACGGAGTGCACAGGCCTGTACCACCAGCCCAGAGGAGGCAGAGGCGGGAGACTGGATACAAAACCACCCTTGGTTACACAGTAAGGTTCAAGCCAGCCTGAGGTACATTATATACACACATATACGTATATATTATACACAAACATATACTTGTTCTTCAGAGCCATGGTCAAATAAGATTTGGTATTTCCAATGTCGTTAGCAGTCTTGCCATCAGTAAGGGGACAGTGTCGCCCTAAATAAGATCTGGTAGGCCAGTGTCTGGCAAGTTGAAGATACATGTTTTCTTTGTCATAGTTTATCATATAACCACAAAAACACCAGTCATACTTTTAAGAACAGTAATATCTTTTTTTTAATGAAGAAGCGGATTGAAGAAATGATTAGATTATTAAATATTGGAAACCATATAAAGCATGGACGGTGTCTGAAGCTTTTAATGTCCTATGCTATTTTTTTCCATATTTGTTAGCTCAGTTCTTTCAAGAAATGGAATCATCATAGGTAGTAACTAACAAAAGAAATTGACCCTTAGTAGGTGAAGTTTTGTAGGACTCTATTCTGAGCTCTACCTGCTTTCTTTGTCCAGTAATCATTGGCTTATTTTTATTTAAAAAAAATTAAACAAAAAATGAACATCTTGGGTAGACTTGATGGTAATTAACTGAGAGTCAGTTTAGCTTAAATATCTGAACATAATAATTTTTCCGCAGAAGGAACTGCTTTTGAGATAGGCCTTTACACTACAAAGATTTGTATATAATGTAATTTCTCTAGTCTGCTTAAATTGTAGGTGACTTTCAACAAGTGTTTTGAGTATTTAACTTTTATGTTGGGAAAGAGATGTATAAAGACAGGAAAATGGGCAAAGATTTCGTTGGCTCTGATAGGTCGGGATGCTGGATTGCCTCGGTCAGCAGGAAAAATAAATACATGGAAATGTCTTCCTAAAACTTTCTAAAATGCTTCTGGGGCTAGCAGCACCGCTGCACATAGGACGTGGTCTGCCATGCCTGAGTTCAGTCTCCCAGACCCACGTGGTAGGAGAGACCTCACTCCTGCAAACTGTTCTCTAACACACACACACACTCCGGCATGTGTTCTCACTTTAAACAAATGGAAAGAAAGATTTAAAAAAAATAAGTAGTCTTAAATAATTACTACTCTTTCAGATCCAGAGATTTCCCCCCCCCCATCCCCAGTGGAAGCCTGACAGTCAGCTATTATAGAATTCTCTAGGTACCATACACTGTATTGTATGTGCACACCTAATTTAAAGCTAGCTGCAATAAGAGATTAACAACAATAATGATAAGAAGAAATAATGTAGAAAAAGTAGGGTGTAAGAAACCTTTTGTGGAGATGTCTTGAGGCACCTCACTTTGCACTAACTTTGCTGAGCCAAGGTGACTGAAACTGGAATGCCACCCCTTGGCTCTGTAGAGATAATAATGCATTACCGTTTACTTAGCACGTAGCAGTTTGTCAAAGCATCTCAACTTCTGCACAAGGCTGCAAGGATGTGGTCCAGGCAAAACCCAGATCAGTCCATTTAATTGGAATTAATTGCCATAAGTCAAGTTGGCTGCCACCAACCGGTTTGGCTGCCCTATTGGAGCGTCGCTGGCTATGGGCAACCCTGGTAAGAGGATCTTGATGCTTGGCACAAATGAAGTGTTGTTAATTTCCAACATTACTCCCATCTACTTATAATTCCCTTTCTCGCAGCCAGCCATCTTATTTCAGAGGCTTAGCCTTTACCCTTTACCGCGGTCCTTGCCCCAACGTCTTAACCACCAAATTCCCCCAAAACGCCGATGTATTTGTGTTGTTTTTCTAGACATTTAATACTTGAGTGGTTGTCACAGCCTAACCATAGAAAGCCAACAAAACCTTCTTAATTAATCCTGACATCATTACAATGGGAAAAGCATTAACATTCCTGCTGGATTTGATATCTGTAAAGAATGGTTGTTCCTTGACTCTTACGAATAATTAAAACGACTAGCGTCATTTGGGAGGGAAATCTTTCCTGTACTAAACTTCCGGATGTGCTTGGAATTTCTGCTATTCTCTGATGGGTCCAAATGACGTAAATAAAACAATAATGCGGAACCGGCTGTAAGCCCACTTTCTTGAACAGACCCTGGTCTTTTACATTTGGGTGGCTAAGTGGTTCTTCTTGATGTGTGTACTCTTGGCCATCTGAACTTGGCATGTTTCTAACAGCAAGGGTTTTTTTTTTTTTTTTTTTTTTTTTTTGGTACTCAAGATTTCCACTTCTGGTATCAGACTTAACTCTCATTTTCAAGCTGCTGATTCATTGTGTTTCCACCCAGAAAGCTGGTTCCTGGGGTGGCGTGAGCAGCAGTGAGAAGTCCTGTGTCCTACATTCCCCTTGTCATACCTACCGAGCTGTCCTCTAGGAGTGCTTTCCCGTGTGTGCACAGTGAAGGCTCAGTTTCTCCCGAGTTTGCAGGCCATTTCCCTGCTCTAATAGCATCCACTCTGGTTTTCAAAGGCTTCTGGTGTGTCAGTGGAAATGAAGCAAAAGGCATACAGATTGCACGTCCAAATATTGCACCAGCCGCTAGCAGGTCATGGTAGTAGTGCCCCACCCTGGGAAAGTTCCTACTTACTAGCAGATTCTGTTCTTTGAGGAGGTGACAGTGTTTCTAGAATGTGCTGTGTTACCTCTTCCTTTCTTGATCTCATGGTCCTTCATCCTCTAAAGCGTTTCAGTTGGTAGCACCCTTGGCCCACTCACATGCCACCTCCGTGGACTACTGCCTTTAGAATCAGTTCCCTTCCCCCCCCCCCATATGTTTAACTTCAGTGCTTTCTTCATTTTCTTCGTGTTTTTGTTTGACCGTTAGCCCAGTATGTTGTTGAGTGAAAAGCTTGTAAAACCAGTGCCAACAGGCGTGCCATTGGTTATCCTTGCAGCCTCAGTTCTTACCGAACAGCAGCTTCTTCGTCAGCATTGACCAGACCATCTCAATGGTAAATTCGGAATGATGTGACTGCCAAGATGGAAAATGTTCCAACTCCCCCGTCATCTATTCATTTCAAACAGATACCCTTTTCTTTCAAGTAAATCTTGGGGATATTTCAATACAGAGAATACCCCCCCTTATCTTTTTTTATTTTGTCTTTTGTGGTACCAGACATGGAATGTATCTAAGGATTTGTGCATTTTAGGCAATTCTCTACCATTGAGCCACACCCTGAACTGAGGACATTCCTTATCTGTCATAGTTTACAATGGACTAGAAAACAAACATTCCCTTTGAAGACAGTCAACATGCTGCTTCCTGGCATTTTCCCCAGTATATCTTCAGTGTTTCTTAAACTTCTTAGCTCTACTTTATATTTTTAATCAGTTGAGGACCCAACTGAGGTTTTTTTTTTAATTTTTATTTTTGTCTAGGTCAGCCGTAACACCTGTTATTTCCCATATGAGAAATTTTAACTGAGAAAAGTTTGAAATGCAAAAATGCTCAAAGATGCAATTCCCTTGTCATTAACACAATGGCACGTGGCTTCTGAATGACTACACACATCATGGTACACACACTAGAAAGAGGCGCCGGAGCACACAGCATTTAATCTCATAAAGGCCGTCTTGACCTCTTGTGCACCCTGAATAAGGACCCTTGAGTATCCTGGCCCACTTGAGACCACTGTTATGGAGTATTCACTTTCCAGATTTCCAGCAGAATGTTCCAGCATTTTTTTTAAACAGGACCTAACTTTTGTGTTTTAGATTTGTAAGTTTTCTTCTGAACTTCAACAGAGTTCATCATGTTACCCACCCTTCTATTAATGTCTAGACATAGAATGTGCTGGAACCTCTTACCAGTGTCAGCTTGGCAGTTGTACGACAGAGATGCTTACTCAAGGAGAAGTTATTTTATTTGTGGACACTCATAAGGTCATTCCTAGTCATGCACTGTCAGTGACCCTGGCTTTCAAGAGCTGTCCCTTTTTATGACTGGTGAGACTCCATGTCCTCCTGTGCAAATTCTTCCCATTCGAGAGATTGTGGGAAGTTCGGCCATTAGTGAAGTTTTACGATGAAGTCTGCCTTCTTTGGGGACAGTGATAGGCTCCCCTTAAGTCTTTCTTCCTCTTCTCCTCTGCGTGTCCTTCCCTTCCTCTTGCCTCAGCCTGACCCCAGATGCTGGCTCTCCTTTTGCTCTCTGGCAGATACTTCCTTGGCCCTAGTGACTCCTGCTTTTTTTTTTCTTCACTCCCTGCTCTCTTACCTTGGCTGATACTCTGTTAAATTCTTTCTGAGGTCTTAGCAGGACAGTCAGTCTCTAGAGGATTTAACGACTCTTCAATTCTCTGAGTACTGGGTCTTCCTGAGAGTTCTGGGAATGCAAGCGTGGACCTTGCAGCTAAATGGTAATCCCCAAATGACGACTCATCAGACTCTTGATTTACTAACAGCACATAGCCTCTTATTGTATGGTGATGTCACGGCGGGAGCTGGGGATTTAAGATGATTGCCAGCAATAATCTTAAGGCACAACACAAACTCCGCAGAATATTGGGAGTCTTAATCTCCTAATTTTTTCTTCTAAACATAGTAGGCTCTCAGTAAATGTTTACCAGGTAGGTTTTTTCCCTCGCTAGTGTTGTATGAAACTCTTAGCTTCAGCAACTGTGTAATAATTGAAGCCAGACCTCTACTCCACTTGCTCACTCATAGCCAAATAGCCAAAGGAATATGCCTTTGAGCTGGGTGCGGGGGGCACATTCCTAGAATCGTGGTTCTTCAGTCTTCATCTGTAGAAAGGTGAGTTCAAGATCACCCCAGACTGTGTAGGTTGTGAGACCCTTGCTCAGATAAACAAAACAAACAGAAAGAAAAGCAGAAATATGCCTTCACATTCACATAAAATGGTATATACTGTTTTTATAATAAGCAAAGCCTTTGCCTAGTAATAAAGACTGTATTTGAATTACACCCAGTTAATATTTTAAGTTCTTCCACCAAAGTTTTTGGGTTTTTCCTTGAAATTTCATGTAGATCTTCTCAGCCCAGTATTTTTACACACCTATGCTAGAAATCTAGTAGTTATTTTGTTTTCCTCTTTTACCATTCAGGAACATCTATTTTGTAGCACGTTTGTGAAACAAATTGTGTCTTAAATCTTCAATCCCGATTGCATTATTTTCTGGGATGATTTTGACTTTGCTGCCCACAGCTTTAACTTGACTGTGATTTCTTCTCTGAACCAACTGGTCTACCCTATCTTCTCTCTAAACCAGCTACAATCCTACAGCTTCTTTTGTTTTCTTGTTTTGTTTTCTAAATATCATTTAATCATATCATTTCCTCTAGATCTTCCATTCCCACCAGATAAAGGTCTAAGATCCTTGGCACAGCCTTGACTCAAAAGGCCTTGGTCCTCATAGCATTGTTAGCCTAATCTCTAGACACAAGAGATAGTCACCCCTTCCTGTTCCACCTCCTCTGCTCTGCCTTCAAGTACACTTCTGTGGCCCAGAATAGTTGCTGTTCTCTTCTGGTGGGTTAGCGCATGCATACTCCTATCTTTAGCCGCCGTGCGCCACCATCTGCATACACACAGGGAATAAAACCCAGGTTATCCCTACCCGTTATGTTCAGTGCACCTGTTATATGTTTCCATCCTAATGCTTAGTAGTGTATGATCCCCGACTTTTGGTGCTGAGAACAAAGAAAGGGTTTGTATGTGCAATGCACAGTCTTGGTATATGTTCACCAGGTATTGCAACCCTTGCCCTGTATTTTTGGCAGCCACATGCCTGAGTTCAAGTGGGTGAAAGTGCGACTGATAATCTAGCAGAATCTTGAACTTACTTATTCTGTTTTTCGGAAGGGAATAATTTACAACCTCTTGGGCTGACATAAATTCCAAGCCTCACGCTAACTACTCTTTTTTGTTCATTGTGCGGATGTGCACATGTGCAGAGCAGGGAGCAACTCTGTTCTCTCTCTCTACCTTCATTTACGTTCCAGGCATCACACTCAAGTAGCCTCGCTTGTGCAACAAGCGCCGTAACCTGCTGCTGAGCATCTCCCGGTCCAGAAACAGCAGTGCCCGGTTGATTCCTCTCAACTGCATCCTGAGTGCGAGGATTATTTTGAACAATCTTTTGTTTCAGTTTTTGAATGATGATTTGACAACTTGCCTGCTATCGCTACTCAATAAACTATGAAGGCCTTGCCTGGGGAAGACCAGACACCGGCCTCTTTTTTGTCTGTTTTCTGTTGGCTTTAGCAAAATAGCCAAGGCTGAGTAAGGGAAAGGGGAACGAAAGTGTTTCTCGGGGTCCTGTGTACTGCTCGAACAGTCTGAGAGCATTCTGTGACGTTTGTTTGGCTTCTGGTGATGGCTTCTTGGGGCATGTAACATAGCACAGAGGACTTCATGTGGGGAGAGAAAAATCCCACCAGCTAAATGCTTACTTCTTCCTTTATAGGGGTCTCACCTTCATGACATCCTTTAATCCTAATTCCTTCGGCAGGGAAGGCGCCACCTGCTTAGCCCCATTAGTGAATGAAATTGAGGATGCAGTTTCTAACTCATAAATTTGGGGGAGACATGTTCGGCCATGGTGAGCCTAAATTGCCACTATCTTCTCTTTTGGCCTGTGCCTGGAGATTCTAAGAACAGTGACAAAAATGGCATGTTTGCCTCTTACAAGAAAGATGACTAGGCATTACCGCGTTTTCTCATGTTCCCTCTCAGTATGCTCATGGTCCTAAGCAGGATACATGATACTGTTTGATTGACATTGTAGCGAGGTATGTGCAGTTGCCTGACGGCTGTGGTTTAACCAGCCCAAAGCTTATGCTTCACAACCTAAAACTGCTAGATTAATGTCAGTGGAATGATTTCCATAGACTTAGGCTGCCATTGCCTTACAAATCTAAAAGATTTAACTGTAGGTTAAGTTTATCTCTCTGGCAGTAATGTATAGTCACTAAAAAATATTCAACTTGAATTCATTGTAAGCAGAATGGAAGGACTGTTTATTTTTGAGGGCTAATAGTTGCCCCATCCTGTTTGTGTTTTCTCGCTTACATAATTTGTTAGGAAAGAGTGCTTCCAGGTGAGCCATCCCTCCAGAATGCCTGTGATTTGTTCTGTCCTGCTCTGGAAGGGTTAAGGGGAGACTACCTCCTGTCAAAGACCTTGTTTTTAATTTTGCTTCTCACACTGGCACTGATCCTGCTAAGAGCAGCCCAGATTAGTTCGGGAAACCTTTGAAGAGATTTAAGACGTCCTTCAGCCAGTTTGAAGGTTTTTGTCTTGCAAATCCAGTACAAGGGCGCCTGCAGGCATCTCGACCCTTGCTGGGTTGCTGCTGCCGCTCAAGGTCACGCTAACCCGCCCTGTGACATTCAGCAACAACAACAAAAAAATTGTGCTGTGAAACTGCTCCAGCATTCAGCCAACCAAAAACTTCCTTAGTGAGGAACTGGGAAAGAAGCCTGTTCCCCTCTCTTCAGTCTTTCTTTTTTGGGGTGCTTTATGAATTTTTCTTGCTGTAGGAAATAATCCCGGATTTCTGGTGTGTGTGATGACAAGGTCATTTCTTAATTAGAACACATGTAAAGAACAAAGCTAAATGGTTTCAAAACAGCTTTGTAGTTGATGGAGAGGATTTAAATTATTTAAAGAGATAGTCACCCAAGTATGATGGAAACTGAATTCTGAAGGCATTAACTCTTTCCTTCCTGTCTGCTTGCTGTTTCTTTGCTAGCTTCTTGTCTGACATTGCAGGGTTGCATTCTAAAATTAAGAAAATTTGTGTAAATGCCTATTTTATTTTATTTTTGAGGCAGAACATAATTTGTCAATCTAATCTTAATCCCGAGACAAACTTTGAATTGCGTTTTCTCTCCAGGACACCTACGTTCTGGAAATTTTATCAAATGGCCAGAGGAAGAACTCTTCCCTCTGGCAGCTGTGATTTATTTGTGCTGTGCTGGAGGGAGGTGAGTATAGGACGGCTGGGTCACCTTCCTTTCTCCTCCTGACTTCACCCATTTCTGACGGAGGTGGCTTCCAGAGCATTTTAGCCCGTTTCTTTAAAATCACCAGTCTCTATCCTTCAGGTTTCTCAAGTTTCAAGGAATTGAAATGCATTTAAAATGAACTTTACAAAATTTGTTTCTGACCGCAGTTGACATTTGAAGGCTGCTGATACCACGTCCGTTAATCCGCAGCAGCCTTATTGGATTCCCTTTTCACAGCGGGTTGGTGCTCTGCATGACTCCCCTTCTGTTGTGGGCTGTGCAAACTAACCAGTAGCCAGCCTGGTAGAGTCCAGCAGAGGTGGTTTGTTCTACTTGAGACTTCTCATGACACTGCTGTAGTATTGCGGCCTAATAATGAAAGACAGTAATTTTATTGTTATCTTTATAGGTTTTATGTATATATATATACATATATATATGTACATATACAATTAACAATAGTTATTTCCCTATATAAAAATTACATTTGATATTAGTTTTATGATATTAGCAGAATAGTTTCCTCAGAACTCAGACCCCATTGCTCCCTCAGGTTGATGTTTTTCTGCAAATAGGACTGAAGTGGAGTCTAGCCAAGTAGTTTATAATGATGTATAGTATGTTCAGCTTGACTGTTTTAACAGATATTTTTGATATTTGTGGCCCATACTAAGATGTTTACGTTTGAGTGGCTAGCATGTTATAGGACTATCTAGATAGAATTCATTAGACCTGTTCTTCTGAAGGATTTTCTTCCTGTCAAGAAACATGTGTTTGAGTCCATGAAAAGAAACAGGATCCACATATCAAGACATGCATTTTTAGGTGTGGATGGATATCTTAAAGGATTTCAGGTTTGCCAAAAGACATATTGGAAGGGAATCTCTCTGCAAGGACGCGGTGCTGTGATTCTCTGACTTCTGCCCTTGCCTGGAGTCTGGTATGCCCTAAATGTCATGTATGACCCATGATCACCTGCTAGTCATTTCTAATTTACTGTCCTAATTCATCGATTTGTTATCACTAATTGTTCTTCATTTACTTCTGTGGAGTTTCCAGTACCTAAAGGGTTGAAAGGTTGCTCTAATTGGCACCCGCAGCTGCTCTTTCTTTTGACAGGGGATAATTTTGCAGCCTATGCTTTGTGTGACAGCTGCCTAATTGGGCATTCTCCCCTTGTAGCAAGCCTGCCTCCTCCAGCCTCCCTGCTGACAAATGGAGGTGGATTATAGATGAGGACAAGCTGACCCATTCGACCTTGCTGAGACAGCGGGGAGGGGCCTCCTGCTACTTGAGGGAAGCTTTAGGTCATTTAGAGGACAAGGTCAGGAGCCAGGTGGAGAAATGACATGATATCACATGACAGTAGCCTGATGACTTGGTCAGCATGTCAAGGACAAAGGTATCCGTATTGATTAAGCATTACTGCAATACTTTACTGAATTCCCTAGTATTTCTTAGTTGTTGCTGCTGATTTTTTTTTTAAGAAAAGGGAAGAATGCATAGTAAATAAAGGGAGCTTGCAGAATAAGATAGGCAGTATTTTAACAGTGGTGGAGCATTTGTTTATATGAAAATAGACTTGGTTGAGGAAGCTTCCTAATGAAGTTTGTTCAGTTGTATGGAGCTTTCTATTCTCTTCTTAATTATAGCTTAGTTTGCAGCCCTTTGAATACCAGGACTTTTCAAGGTATTCAGACGGTAAGGCAGACAAATGAAAATCAGGTAATGTGTGTTGTTAGAAAAGTATTTAACAACTTCTGTCATCGCCCTACCCAATGACTGGCGTGCCTTTTGTGTGCTGAATAAAAGAAAAATAAGCCAAATGAAAATGCCTAATTACGAAGAACCTTAAAACTCTAGATTTAAGATATCAGATACACTCCCGTGCCTTCAAATTATCCGGTGTTACAGATACTCTTTAAACCTTTCCTGAGACCTGAGAATAATTTTTAAATAGCATGGACTTATTCTTAGTGTAATAGCTTCAAGATAAATGGATTATTTTTCACTGTTATTATTAAGGCACATACTTTTTTTTTTGAAGTAGGTTTGAGCTATTCCATTTTCAGTGTAAAATCAGAGGAATCCATTGCTGAATCTGTTAACCCTTTCATCATACTTGAAAATTCTGTGTGTGAGTTATGTAGTGGGTAGCACAGTGTGTGATGATGTCTCATTTTTAAAAACAGTATTTTAACACAACAGATCATGGTTCCCTTCAGTGGAAAAACAATTGTTTTTGGATGCTGTTAGATAGAAGTCCTCCTCCGTTGAACAGTGGCAAATTTTATCCCCCTGAGATTAAAAACTGAGGAATGATAAAATACGATGAATTGTTTCACAGAAGTAGACACATCTGTGTTTTCATGGTGTGTGTGGTGTGTGTGTGTGTGTGTGTGTGTGGTGATTTTGCCCGCACTGTGCATGTGCTGCGCTGTTCTCAAACCCTGACTCGGGCTTGGTGGAGGTTTAATCCTGTGCCCTTGTACATGTTCACTTGATTAGTAGTTGTGGTGTTCTCAGCAGAAGACATACCGCCCTCCTCCTTGTATTGGTCGGGACCCGGGCATTGGGGAGCCAAGGCAAAGGAGAAAGAAAAGAGGTTCTGCATTAGTATTCTACGAAAGCCTTACTGTCTGCAGAACAAATTGATTGCTCCGGTGTACCTGTGCTTGGCACCACTGCTGTGAGAGAAAGGTAGGGCTGTGATCTGTTTGATTGTACGACATATTGTGACACTCCAGGAATATTTAACATGCGCTCTTTCTCTGGCACGTGCTATAAGTCTAAGGAAAGGAAAAAAGAGAAAGAAATGAATGAGCGTGTATAGGAGGAGTAGGCTACAGCTTGGTTCACTTCAGCCATGAGTTCATTCGAGTAAGATAATTTGGCTAAAAGGCAGCCACTAGGAACGTAAGCTGATTGATAACGAAACCCTGGAAAATCTTGAGGCACTAATGTGTTTCCTTGCTCGAAATGTGTCAGGCAAAGACGCGATTCGCGCCAACTCTGTGGGATTTTAGCTGTGAAGTAGGAGGGGTCGTGGAAATTGTTGTGTATGTAATTAGCTTAGGAAATTATTTTCAGTACATCATATTCTTAAAGGTCCAGTGGAGAGCAGAGAAGTAGTAAGATATTTCATTTTAAAGAGAAGAGAAACAGCTGCTATGTTGTCTTAAATTGCATTAAGGAATGTGATATTTAGTTTATTCTTTTGATGGTTCTGTATAAACATTATATTCTTAGATATCTGTGGTAGGAAAAGAAATTACGTGGTGTTCTTTCTGATCGCTTTAAACACAAACAAACCAAAACACTGAATTCTTTTCAGATTGGGACTTGTAGTGGGCAGTTTGGGGTTGTCTATATGAACTGATGGATGTTGTACTATGTTTAAGTACGGTTCGCATTTCTGCAGTTAGAGTTGGGTCCCTTGCTATTCCGAGGCGCTCAGGAAACGTGGTCACTGCCTGTCTGGCAGTGTGTACATCTGTCTTGTGAGGGAAAAGAAGCGAGCCATCCCTCTTGTCCCCAGGCTCTTGCCACATGTGAACTGTGGTTGTCCTCTGCCTCCTTTGCCCATGACTCAGGCTGCTGAATACAGCCCAGGCACTCAATCTCAGAGCAGAATGCATCTGCTAATACAATGATGAACTAAAGTTGCTTCATTATTTACTCTTAGATTGTTGAAATGAGTTACTGCTTTGCATGCTTACATTAGGTTTCGCTTTAATGTAAATGAACACATGATTGTCCTGTGCTTACTAACTTTGAAGCCTTATAAAGACTTCCAGCTACAGATGGACCTGTCCAGGCCATGGGCAGTGATCTAATTATGCCCCCCCCCAACCTATGTAGTTTTAAGCACAATGGGGGAGGGGAGGTACAACAGCATTTCACACATTTGCTAACCTCAAAAACAAATATACAAATTCTGACATAAAACAGTGATAAAAGTTTGATACTTCAGGTCTTGATGTCTGGTGAGGAAATGATATGTTTTTTTAAAAAATCCTTTTATATTACACCGCAAAATTAGCATTATTAAGGATATTTTTAATCAAATATAGCCATTAGTTGTCTTAGTGCTGTATTTTAGTGCAACTAGTTTGTGGATTTCCAACTATCAGAAAAGATAGAGAAGACATAAGCACAGAAGTAAGAACAAGAATATTTTATTTTCCATCATAAAAAAAAAAAGTTGTTAAAGTCTTTTCTGGTTTTAGCTTTAAAAATTTTAGGTACTTTTAAAATTTTGATTTTTTTTTAGAAAGTTTTAAGTCTTTTTATCTATTTATTTATTTATTTATTTATTTATTTATTTATTATTTTACCTCGTATTGACTTTGTTCTTTGCCAGCTTCACACAGGTATTTAGTGTGTTCCTGTTACCCTTCCTGCCCACGCTCTCAATCTCCTTCCATTCCTGTTGACCCTCACCTTCCCACTCCCACTCCCTTTGTCTTTCTGTTTTGTGACCCAGGCTGTGTTAGGGGCCACTGTGTGACGATGGGTTTATCACTGTTCACTGGGGCCCTGGTGGACTCACCTTAGGAACACAACGACAAACAAAGGATGGAAGTAGTGGGGCAAGGAGGGAGGGTCACCAAAAGGTTGAATGGCATCCTCATGGAAACTGCTCTGTTATAAGCCAATTTAAAAAACATATAACTTGAAAATGCTAGAGGGTTGGCATCATACATTGGCTGGAAGATGCTTCCTCTAAAAGCCCAGGGTTATTAAACAGAATTCCCAAAACATCTCCTTATAAGTTGTTAGTCTTTCACACTTTTGAAGCAAAAATTAGGCATGCATATATGTACACACATGTACAATTATGCATATATGTACAAAGACACCATAATAACTAACCAAGGAAAACAGGGAGGGAAGACTACAATTACCAAAGAGAGGTTGGACTTTTATATTTTCTTGTTTCTTATCAAAGACCAAGGACCAAGGCTGTTTTGTTTTTCAGAGTGTCCGTGGTGCTTACGTGTTGCCTGGCACATACTAGCTGTTCAGTAAATTGTTTCTGAACAACTGCAGATAGAGACCCCTCCTGCCACACACTTCCTTTCCCTCGTCTGTTTCCATCGTTGGTTTGTACTGAGCCTAGAGAAATGAACTTTCCATGTCGGTTTTGCTTCTGAAAGTACTGTAGGGATTGAAGAAACAGAAGTTCAGTTTTTCTGAATGAGCCATGATACCGAGTCTTCAGCTTCTTTGGCTTTAGTCGTTGAGATGTCTGACTGAGCCTCACGGTGGTCCTCTGCGATTATATCCCTGGAGCCCTTTACCACAGTGGTCGCTTGCTTTGTTCCTGCTCATGTGCTGACATACTGTGATATTGAATGTTTTTAAGGCTTTTTTTCTAAAGTTATGACTTTCCTGTCGTTTCGTTTGTGAACTTAGGTGTCTTAACTAAGATCAGTTAGTTGTTTTAACAGTTCAGGGAAACTCTATGCCAGTTTTAGTCCACAAGGTCTAAGTAATTCAGGAAGGAAGTTATGACGATTAATTGAAGCCATAAAGTGAAAATTATTCATGAGGACATCATGTGTGTGACACGTTCCTAAACCTACTTAATAAATAAACTTCTTTGTTATTTGGCATTTAACTTTTATGTGGGCCTGGACCAGTGCTCCTTAAACACCAGAACCAAGGAAAAATACAAATACCAAAGTGTGTTGTTAGGGTTTCTGTCCTGCCTGGTTTCTGTCCTCCCACCAGGTCCCACAGCTGTTTAGCCCCAAAGAAATCACACAGAGATCTATATTAATGATAAACTAATTGGCCCATTAGCTCAGGCTTCTTATTAACTCTTATAACTTATATTAACCCATTATTCTTATCTATGTTAGCCACATGGCTCGGTACTTTTTTCAGAGGGGCAATCACATCCTCCTTCTTCCGTGGTTGGGACAGGATTGGGGAGGAATGGGCTTCCTCCTTCCCAGAATTCCCCTGCTGTCATTGACCTGCCTCTACTTTTTGTCTGGTTGTCTCGCCTGTACTTCCTGCCTGGCTACTGGCCAGTCAGCGTTTATTTAAAACATAATTGACAGAATATAGACAATTGTCCTGCACCAGAAGTGAAGTTTGCTTTTTGTATTTTCTTGTTTCTTATTATAGAAATAATAAACAGAGAAGCTGGCAGAGTAAACGTCAGAGTTAACGTAGTCTTGAGAGCACCGGACTCCTGTAGGTTGCTGCTTTGCTCAGCATCCAGACTGGGCCTGACTCATGTGTCCTCTAGCTTCTTGAAGCTGCCGTTCTGTCATAGGATTGCCACTGTTTATTGATTTCACTGACATATTCATGTTACTCAAGTTTTACACCTTTAGCCACAATTAAACGAGTTTATGACTAAATAGAATATAAACTGAAGTAAAATGATGCCATGCATGAACATATGCGTGTTTGCATTTGTGTGTGTGTGTTTTATGTGCATATATATCATTTACTATTACGGATTGCTGCCTAAGGGTATAAAACCAGAATTACTTTTCTGCCAAGGATAGGTGACAATATTGTGTATCACCAAGAAAAACAAAAGTTTTAAAGAAGATTTTATGGCGATCTGTAATAAATTTCTGGATAGTCCATTCATAAATAGTGTAGTCTCTTGATTTGTGTTAGGGCGGTGTCTTCTTAGGAGTGTAGTCAACCTGGGCTGAGAGGGGTAACACTTGCTGGATGGACAAGGAGGCTTTCAAGGCCAATTAAATACTGAGCTGCCAAGGCCGTGAAACGGGCTGGCCGTAATCTCATAGAGAGGTTAGACTTCTGGGGTGGAGTGGGTGTCTACCAGTCTGTCCCTCCAGATAAGAATCCAAGGAGGTCCACAAAAGAAGTCATAGTTTGCGCAGCTGACAAGACTTGATTTCACCATGGGCGTGTCGGTCCCATCCACTTAGGTTCAATGGCAAAGTTTTACTTGCAGGGGAAAAATGAACAAAGAATTAGAGATTCTCGTAGGAAGCCAAACCAACTAAGCGTGGAGGCAATGAGGAAACCAGTGTGTGCTGGACCCCTGGTTAGGGACTTGGTCTGTCACATGAACACAGATAAGGCTTTTAGCTTACGCGTCCTCGAGTTGGCGGTTTAACTGTTTCCAGTCCATCCAGTTACGGGAAAGAAACCTCCAGGCGGGGTCCTTGAGTTCAACAGCTGGGCAAAGTGTCCCAGCAAATAATCTCCTCTGCAGCATGGGCTGTTTCAGCCACTCTCCTAATGTTACCACAAGGATTAGCTGCAGAGACATAGAAGAGCCATGGAGCATCACGTATGAGTTGGTGACTTTGCAGTCACATTTCCCTTTTAGACAGACGTGCCTCCACTGAGGTTTGCTGATGGCACTTTTTTTGCACTCATTGCAGAGGGTTTGGTCAGGACACTCTATTGTCATGCCTCCAGGAGCTGTGCTGGACTTCAGAGTGGTTGCTAGCTACAGTTTCTCCCTTTCACTCACACTGGGTTTTTTTTTTGTTTTTTTTGTTTTTTTTTACTAATTTTTACCTATTAACTTTTGCTTCTACTTAACCTACAATAAAGCTTGTGGCTTCAATAATAATATAAATTTCTCCAGCGCACGTATTTTGTCTCTGTCAGTTACATAATTCTTATTTGTATTGTTTTTCTTAAGCTACATATCAAGTCTGGACATAATTTTTGGCGAGCAGATTTCCATATGTCAGGGAATTATGTGGTCTCAGTCAAAACTACACTAATGTTCTGGAAAAATGAGCGGTCAGAGTGGGAAGAGACTGTTTCGCTCAGGTCGCTGCTTTTGCTTTCTTTAGGTAAATGCTCAGTTAACAGACTCTGGGCGTCTTGTTTATTTTTCCTTTAATCGCAGAAATTTCTGAGCAATTAAAGAATTTTGAGTAGTTTTTAAAATTATCATTTTTTTTTAAATATGGGGGCAGCGTGACTTTCGAGAGTGGCTGTCCAATTGATTAGCAGTCGGGTGGCCCCTCCAGCAGGCACGAGCATGGGATGTTAGGCCTACCTAATGTGATGTGAGTTTTCCTGTTTTTTCATACAGTCTTCTGATTGGAAAAGAAGGAATTGTTAATTCTGTGGGGCATAAGAACAACCATTTCACTTATATAGTATAAAACACCTTCGTGTTTACAGGGCGGTTTGAATAGTTGTGGAGGGCTTTTCCTTTTTACCCCCTGCAGGGAATCCGTACCCATTGTTTCTCGGAATTCTATGCGTGTGTTTGTGCGTACTTCATGACTAGACAGGCATTTGCTTGATAAAATGTGCCTCAGATGCCCTATAAAGAACAGAATAAAAATAGCCATTTCCTTATAGCAAGGAAAGTCTGGCAGTGGTGGAAGACTATGGTAGTTTTTTTTTTAAAAAAAAAAAAAGAAAATGAGGGAAGAAAATTTAGACTGTGAAGAAGGCCCAGCACAACGGGGTCTCCTGGGCACATTGTCTGGGAATGGGTGTAGAGACTGTTCAGTTGTGGAAACAGGGTCTCCTGAGCAGTTTTCCAGGGACTGGGTGTAGAGACTTAGCTGTGGAAAGGCTTGTTTCAGGAAGTGACATTTAAGTTGGCGAGGAGAAGCAGGCTGTGGAGCCAGTCATGAGAGGAACCAAGAGGAGCTCTCTGGGAAGGAACTGCACACTTTGAAGCCTGAGGTGAGAAAGCACTATCTATCCACGGTCAAAGATGCAGGGGAATCTGTGTGACTAGAGCTGCCGGCCCTGTGTGACGGCAGGAAGCCATGCGTGGCTGTTCCCATTGGGGAACACAGTGCGGGTGAAGGACACAACATACAGCTAAAACAATCTAGTAAGCTTGAGAATTTGTATTGGTTTTTACATGTTTTGGATTCAATAAAACAATATTTGCTAATTTTACCTCTCTTTCAGCATTTAAAAGAGTTCCATTAGGAAAATTAAAATTCTATCCGTGGTCTTCTTTACAATGCTGACATTGGCTGGAGAGAGGGACTGGATGACGTGAGCTTACTCTTCAGGCTGACCGTGGCGGTCAGGCCTTGGATTCTCAGTAGTGGGATAGAGAGGAATTTCACTTTAGCCCAGATGCAGTCAGCCGCCTACCATGGGACAGGATAGAGTGTGTGACAGCGAGCTCTGGCTACAGTTTGTAGGATGTGCTACAGGGGTCCAGTCAGGAATAGGCGTGGTAAAACACACATGCGCAGGCACAGCACAAAGCCAGTCAGCACCACAGTCGTCAGGTGAAGAAGGTGTGAGTGTCGGCCTTGGGTCGGATCACAAGCCTGAGAGCCAGCTTTTTGTCATAGCCGTGGCATAGTCAAGATTTGCAAAGTTAACTCTCTTCCCAACCTCCCGCAATCTTAGGTTCACATTAGAATAGTTTATAAACACACGCTTATGATCTAAAGCGCGTACTTATTTGTTGGGGCTGTGTACACCTCAGCTCTCCAAGGCTTACACATCTATTTGCTTCATGTTACTGGTGTTTTTTTCTTTGTTTTGTTTTGTTTTGTTTTTCTCAAGGAAGGTCTCACTTGTGTGTGACTTAGGCTGGAGCTCACTGTGTGGCCAAGGCTGCCCTAGAGCTCATGGCAATCCTCCTGCCTCAGCTCTCCAAGTGCTAATACTGTGTGAGCCCTTTTCCCTGACTTCAACAGTGAATTTTAAGGAAGTTAAACTGTTGTTTTCTTCTCAGTTAACAGTGCTAAGTTTCTGTTGCACCATCTGTCTGCTTGCCTTTTACAATTATGTAGTTCAAAGTCAATGTGAAGTAAACTCTTACCAATGTATAAATCTTCATCCACATATCATATCATATATGATATTACCAATATCGTAGATTTCTGTGTTTTCATCTCACAATTTGTCATGCAGATGTGCAGAACTCAACTTGACACTTTTATTCTGAATACAAACTCCAAGACGTTCTACTTTGTAATGCTCATGCTATCAAATAATCACACTAGAAAATAATTACCAAATTTTAGTGCACCATAGGGTTTTGTTTCCATCAGAATGAATTGTTTTGTTTTGAGTTTTTCTTTTGTTCCTCTGTGTACATAGTTTTTGGAGGGTCGTCTTTCTCCGCATATGAGCTTTCTTGTTTTGTCACAACCCCATTCTGCAGGTAGACATGAGACAATGTCAAGTTTTTTGTTGTTGTGGAAGTTCGGTGTTCTTCCCTATAAACAAAATGGAGAAACCTGACTGCTTTCATCATTTCATAGTTCACCATCCATTTTCATATAAACCATACACAAAGTAAACTTGTAGATTGTTTAAATGATATCTTTGTCTCTTGTTTATTTCAAAAAGAGTTTATTTAGGTTTTGTAACGTATTCATGAGGATGAATTCTGAGCACTTATTCAGTGAGGACTTATTCCGAGTAAATAGCTCAGGGTAAGGGGAAAAGGGAAAAAGAGGCCTCGAACGAAAGGCCTGGATGGGGTTGCTTAACCTGTTACATGTAAGCGGACAGTATTTTCAGTCATCTCTCGGCTTCACCCATGGGGTGCTTTGTAAGCCTTTGTCCTGTACACATGGCCTTCAAGACTGCTGTGGGGAAACTGAGTGGGAGAGTGGCCCCTTTGTATCTTTTCTTTTTCCTCTCTTTCCATACAAGAGTGTATCAATGTCTTTCAAAAATAATATTCATTTTCCGACTTGTAATTGCTTGTATGTGTGTGTATGGGTGTAGGTGTGTGCACACGAGTGCCCGTGCTGCAGAAATCAAGAGTATGGAGCCCCCTCTAGCTAGGGATCCCCTGTAGGTAGAAACAGTGGCAAACTGCCTACTGTGAAAGCTGGGAATCAAATTCAGTGTCCCTGCAAGAGCAGTACTTGCCCTTGGCCACTGAGCCATCTCTCCAGACCCCCTGTATTAGTCTCTTCATTAGAAGCAAACTTGGAATCATGTGTAAATGTTTTCCTTTTAATACCCATCATAATTATCATTAAAACTTTACTGCAAAAGGTCTGCGGTGTTACCCGGAAGGGCTGCTTCCTTTTTAGAAGCGAAGGAAGATTGAATAGGCGTTTTATACCATCTGGAGTAGGAAGTGCATGCTTGCGCCTGGAAGGAACATCTGTGCTAAAGGGCAGAGCAGAGCAGCAAAGGCCAGGGCTCACATCCCGCTGTGCTAGCCCTTTGCAATATAAGGAGGTAAAATAGTCAGAGCCCTGGCAGGAGCTTGCCGAGGAATCATCCAGTGGAACTTCTGGAGCCCTCTGCTTTTAAACAAGTTGAGCAAAGGACACGGAGGAAAATAATGTGCTTTGTTTTTCTTCAGTGTCTTTGGTAGCAAGAGTTTTTAAAAAAATCGGCCCACGTGGCCTGATCTAGGCTTCTGTCTCACCCCCTCAGCCGAGTACTGTTAGCAAAAAGCAAGGTGCATGAAGGAAGTGATTTAGTGCAGTGTGGCCAGAGAGCGCGAGCAGCAGAACTTCTGCCTCTGTTTTCCCACAGTATTCTACCATGGAATAATTAATGCACCTGTCTGTAGCTTAGCGAGTGTCTAAACACTTTGGGCAAGGTCTGTAATCTACGACTAGGAGCTTCCAAAGTTTAGGAAGAGTTGGAGATGCGTAAAGGCCCGGTAGTTTACAGAAGCAGAAGAAACGAGCTGCTTCTAGTGCCCAGGTACAGACAGCCTTCCCTGGCCGAGAGTAGCCCTTCTCCCCATTCCCCTTCACTGATGAGCTTTGATATAGGGTGAGGGCTGCTTGCTGTTAGATGTCATATCTGTTTTCCATTCAAAACAGGGCCATATTTGTCCAGTGATAGTACAAGTCGGTTAAATCATGATCTATCCCACCGTCTATCTCAACATCTTAACATCTGGCCTTGCAAGCCAGTGGCAGCTTCACATTCACCCACCGTCTTCTCAAGAGTAGCTTGGGATTTTACATCTGCCTGCACACACGGCTTGAATTCCATGGTCTCTTTAAGGCCTCATCACCTCTGCTCTGGTTTTTACTTTTGCTTCCTGACATGGACTCTTAAGAAACCATACACATAACACTAAGGCTTCGAAATTCGCACTCCCATTCACAGTTAAGCATTAATAATTGCATTGCTTACGAGGAACCCATGGTCTGAAGAGATGGCTCGGCCTTTAGGGGCGAGTAACCCATCTCAGTACAGCATTTCCCAGGGCTATTTCTTTATTTTTAGGTTCCTTTTTGTTGGGAAACTGAGAATGAAGGTGTTAAGGCTGTAGTGTAGTTCTTCAACCGCTTTTCATTTCGGGTTCGAAGCCTTTCGGGTTCTGAATGCCAGGCGTTTAAGCCCTGAGAATTAATAAGGTGGAAAACCTTATTACGTCAACCACGTAAGAGCAGGAATGAAGGGAGGCAGGAATAAAGGGGAGGAAGAAATGTATGCTTACCTCATTCTGGACTGGAACTGCCGCTGGTGGCTCTGAAAGACATGACTGAATCTCACCTGATGGATGTCCTTCTGGTCTCAGGTAGACTTGGAAAGTGAGAGAAGGGAAATGGGCAAGGAAGTAGGATACTTAAGTTCTCTGACGTCTCCTGTACTGTGGGTTGATGGGAGGATCCACATGCTTAGATTCCAGTGAAAAGATTTGCCTAAATCTGAGTATTTACTGGCTGGAGTCTTAATCGTTCTCCTTGTGTGTAAGAATTTATATAAAAAATTTCAAGTTCAGTTTTCCCAGCACCACCCTGCTCTCACACACACACACACACACACACACACACACACACACACACACACACACCACATGCATGCAAGCTTGTCCATAATATGGTATTTCTATCCATGTGTTTGCAGTAACTTTAAGTTACTAAAATTGTGTAACTCGTATGAAAATAAAGAATTATCTACTTTTAAACTTCACGGGATAAGAATTACTAGATGCAGGTAATGGTGCCTTATAAAGAGGTCTAGTCTCACCGCGTTTGTTGTTGGTTTTGGTGGTGGACAGGCACATGCAGACATCCTCACCAATGGAAGTACAAAATCCGCGGTGTAGCTACTTTGGGTCTGCTTAATTTCGCTGTGATGTGTGATTTTTTTTTTTCCCCAAAGATTTTCTTTTCTTTTTTGACAGGGTTGGGGGAGTGTTCTAGTAAATTTAATAGAAAATTTTGAACTACATTTATTGGGATAGAAGGGAAATAGTAAAACGATTTAAAGTCAGAAGTTCTTCACCATCGTTGAGTTTCGCACAGCTGCAGGGCTAACTTCAGGAAAGGACATGTGGAGCCAGATGGCCAGTGCTGGCCTCCTTCCCATTCCTGCAAAAGATATGTTATTCCCTCCCAGGGTAGTGCAGGCAAAGAGCTGATTATGGAATTAAAACAACCAATGTCCAATTAACCCCTGTTTTGGTCAGTGTTTCCTACACAGTTTGAGTAATTGGCATCCTTTCATTCCATCAGGGGAAGCAGCTGGATTCTTGGTTAGTGCAGACCCCCGGGAATAAGAAGGCTGAAATGCTCTTATCATCAGCTCTGCCCCTACCAACTTAAGAGTGACCTTGGACATCTTATTTCCTTCTTTGTGCCATTAACTTCCCTTATTTGAAAAGTGGAGATGTGTATCGCTCTTTAACCATTCCTGAGAGGAAGTTACTATAGGAAAAAATGAGAATAATAGCATTTCTATTGGCAGAATTCTCTAGGATCGCAGATTTGATGTGTGGTCTGTTTTTCACATTACGAATACAGTATCTCAGCAAAGGTATGGTTGCATGGGGCAGACACCACCTCAACCAAGTTCTAGTGCAGGGGAGTTTATAACAGACAGGCACCGGCTCTTCAGGAACATGGCAAGAGTCTTCTGCTGCTCCGTGAAACGGGAAGGCCGGGCTCCATTTCTGGGCTGGTGTTCTTTCTCTTCCACCTCTCACTTGTGACTCTGACTTCTCTCTCTGCCTATTGCTCTTCCATGCGCTTGTGAAATGTGACTTCATCAGAGCCACACCTAATGACATTTTCTTTCTCGGCATTCTACATCCTAGGAGAGCAAATGATTGGTGTATTTTGGTTAAGTTAATTGGTTTAAGAAGAAGGTCTAAGCCGACTGTTGGTGGCACTGTCTTTAAATCCCAGAACTCGGGAGGCAGAGGCAGGCAGATCTCTGTGAGTTCAAGGCCAGCCTGGGCTATAAGAGCTAGTTCCAGGACAGGCTCCAAAGCTACAGAGAAACCCTGTCTCAAAAAACAAAGGGGGGAAAAAGTCTGTAAGCAGCGTAATAACCAGGCTAGCTTAATATGAAACAACAAATTTTAATGAAGGGATAGCTTACAACACCAGGGATCCAGCAATGAGCAAGAGATACAAAGAAGAGAGCAAAGGGACTCACGCTTGCCAGATTTATATGTAAACATTAGCCCGAGGCAAAACACCCTCTAAGGGGCTGGGCTATCCCTACATCTCCCCCTTTTGTCTAAATAAGACAGAACTAAACCAAATACAACTATATACAATAATAACAAATAATAAATATAACAAACAATATTGAGAACAAAAGTTTTGCTAAACATTCTATCTCAAAGAGCCTAAATAATGTAGAGAGTAACTACAATTATATAATCTTCAACTCCGTCAAAGATCTGAGAAGGGAATTAATATTACTTAACAAACGAGAGATATCCAAAATGTGCAACAAATGACAGAGACAACTGACTACCTGGGCAATCACTCAAAGTCTCGTTTGCAATGTTGAGTCAACCAACTTTGGCTAAGGCCTAACATAACTGACATACCATTATTAAAGGCAAGGAACTTTCTTAGAACTATCCTACCCTGTCTTGGCAGGATAAGACAATCCTGTTTCATCCACTTATGGATATTCTGTATCTTTGTCAGTGGTTGAGGTATGGGCTTTTCTTAACCCAAAGGCCAGTTCTGCCAAGAAGACAAGCTCCCAGTGGAGTGTCTTTGGTGCTCAATGTTCTCTCGGGAGTAGAGTGGCGTTGCCAGGAGTAATTGTGTCTAGTTGGCACAGAATTCTAGGTTAGATTAAAGGCCATTTTCTACAGCTCTTCGAAGAGGCTGAAGATTATACTATCTACACTAAATATAATCTCTATGTATCTAAAAGACCCGATTAATTCTCGCCCTCTAAGGGGCTGGGCTATCCCTACAAAAGTCTAAGGAAAGAAAACTAAGCATCTTTCTTTTCTCTTTGCAATTTCTCTTTGATTTAAATCTGTAGCAAAAGATTATACAGTTGCAGAATTTTCTGGGTTAATTACCTTGTGTCATGTATACAAATGTGCCCACCTCACAGGTATGCACTGGATATACTGAAAGATTCAGCAGGTAGTTTTCAGTACCTGGAAAATATCAGGCACAAGCCGGGCGGTGGTGGCTCATGCCTTTAATCCCAGCACTCGGGAGGCAGAGGCAGGCGGATCTCTGTGAGTTCGAGGCCAGCCTGGTCTACAAGAGCTAGTTCCAGGACAGGAACCAAAAAGCTATGGAGAAACCCTGTCTCGAAAATCAAAAAAAAAAAAAAAAAATCAGGCACGGGAAGACTAAGGCATGTACAGTTCACCCAACATCTAGGATGGGGGTAAGAAGCAAGTGTCACGAAACAAGTTTTTAAAAAAAAGCCAGTCATTGTAATTTGTTTCTGTAATCTCAACACTCAGAAGGCTAAGGTAGACTTGAGAATTCAAGGCCAGCCTCTGCCTCAACTAAAACTGCCTCAAAACTAAACAAACAAACAAACAAAAATCCCTAAGAAGTTCCCGAGCTTGCTGATGTGTCATCCGTCTCTAAGAAACAGAAATTACTAGGTAAATGTAGTCAATATTTATAGTAAATGTATGTGAATATATACATATGTATGAATATATATGTATGTGTGAAATAGATCCTATCATTCCTTTCTCACAGCTTAAACCAAGCCCCAAACTAAAGCAGTACATTGACCAGAGTTGCTGGCCTACTTAGGTGCAGAGTCAAGACTCTAGAGACTGCTGTCCTCAACGTTGTACTTTGTAGTCCTTCTAAAAAAAAAAAAAAAAAAAAAAAAAAAAAAAAAAAACAAAAAACATAACATTAGAATAGCAGAAAAAGATTTTCAAATAGGAAAAGTTAACTTAAATTTTCCAAGTGCCATGAAAACTTTTGGTTGGCTGAAACAGCGAAAGGCTGGAATTCCAAAGACCCTTCATTTGGTTTTGGTTTAGCCACTGACTGAAGCCATCAACCAGACGCTCAGTTGTTCCAAACTTTAGTGCCCTTGCCTGATAAAATGTTAATGAAGGCAAGTAAGACACCAACCATCTCCTGAGGGAAATCCAGGAAAATAGTATATATCCTCCCCTCCCCCCGTATTTCCTCGGAGGAGGGGATGGGGCTGCAGCATGCCCGTAGAAAGCGGAGCTTTGGATAACGCTCTTAGTAGGGGTCAGTAGTTCCTGACATAGTGTTCCCAGGAGTTTCTAAGTCGCTATTTTGACCAGTCAAGAGTTTATAAAAAATTGCGACTTTATAGCCCTCAGAGACCTGAGAATTTGTCATCTTTCTAGTGTCCTTTAACAGACTTCTCCCAACAGGAGACTTTTACTGTCTCACCTAGACCTCTGGGTTAAGAGAGCTAGTCAGTCAGTGGCCAGACACAGTTTGAAATTATTGTCTTTGTTCGGTGACTCCCAAAGGACTGATGATCCAACTAAAAAAAAAGCCAAAGTAGGGGCTGTGGACGTAGCTATGTCAATAAAGTGTGTGCTGGCTTATCTCAGCACCCAGATGCAATACAGCATACCCAGGAAGCTGAGGCAGGAGGATCTCTGGGACTCACTGGCCGAGCAGCAATTGTGAGCTCCCCGTCCTGCAAAAGACCCTGGATATGGATGGCTCCTGAGGAAAAAAAACACCCAGGGTTGACCTCTGACCTCCGTGGACACACATGCATGTGCACCAACACCGATGTGAACACACACAGGAAAGCGAATGAGAAAAAGACTAAATTACTACATAAAACGAGGGACCGATTGTAGACCAGTACAAGGAAGAATTCATCTTTTCACTGGTGCCAACATTGAGCAAATTCTCTGAACAAGAGTTCCTTCGGAATGTCTCTGCTGTGTCCAGACTGTGTGTGGCCGCATTTCCTCCCCAAGATGGTTCTGTGCATTTATAAACAATAACACATTAAAGAATGACTTACTTGCCCATGGGTAAACAGGTGATAAATCAAAGACCCCGAAATTGAACCCAAGCCTCTCAGCTTTGAGCCCCTGGTTTGAGTAAGACTTAACACTAATATTAAGAATAAATAGTCTGTTCTTGCTGTCACAGAATAATTAGTTCTTTTGGTGGATTTTTAGAAATCAGACTTAATTTTATTTAATGGTATTGCAGACTCTGCCTACGGGAGTGAACCCGGACCTTCGATTTTTAAGGCAGGTCCCAGAAATGGTTTTCCTACGGACCAGTGTTTTACAGGCACACCAGAGGTATGCTCGCCATCCCTGTCAGGATTCACGGAAGCCTAGCTTGGGCTGTGTTGGTTTTGTTGAATTGGTTTTTAGTTTTTCTGATTTAGGTCTTAAAGGGTAGCTTTCTTACCTGTACCTATTCATGTATGCTCGTGTGTTTATGTGTGTGTGTGTGTCTGTGTGTGTGTACTTCGCATGTGTCAGTGTGTGTGTGAGCACATGTGTGCCCATGTTCATGTTGTCAATGCTGGTGTATACATGCCAGGACATGCATATGGAGGGGAGGGGAAAATCTCAGTGTGGCTTGTGATCCTCCATCTTACTTTAGACAGGTCTCTGCTGTTTATCTGCTGTGAGTACCAGAAGGCCTGGCCCACAGATTCCCAAGGAGTCATAGTCTCTACTGTCCATCTCTCCTGCAGGGGTGATAGGATTACAGACACATCTATGACAACTTTTTTTTGACATCTATGTCAACTTTTAAGTGGGTTCTGGGATTTGAACTCAGGTCCTCACACTTGCACAGCAAATGCTCTAACACACATGCCATTTCTCCAGCCCCACTTTTACACATCTGGTGGAATCATTTTAGGTTAAGATACTATTCTTATTTAGTCTAAGTGAAAGCCAATATTTGATACTCTCCAAATATATAGATATAAATGGAATCTAAGTTCTTTAATGAATAAATATTAACTTCAGTGTTTAATATTTAAAATGGGCATAAAGAGTACTTTCTTGGTTATATTTAATACAGTAAAATCAAAAAGTTTTTATTTTAGAAAAGTTTTCTTATTTCGCTCCATTATAATTATTTTTATAATATATATATATATATATATATATATATGATTTCTTTGGTTTTAGAGAACAAGTCTCTTTCAGTGTGAAACTTTATTCCTTGATATATCGTCATCCAAAAAAAAATTCACAAATACTATTTCAGTTACAAATGAGTGCTCTTCATCATTTTATATGGGCAACAGTTGGAAAGGGGGAAGTCATGGAAAACTCAGGGTACCAGTATTTTGAAACATATGCTTACTCTTGACGCGATCTTTCTATGAGTCTTCCTAATATGGCTGACACAACATCAAAAACTGTTCATTTAAAAAAAAATGCGTATGTCTTCTGCTTCTCTGCCAGAAGAGCAAGTGGTCACTCATGTCCGATTAAAGCAAACAGCTTTCATTCCTTCTGGGGATTTTTATTGTTGTTTGTTTGTGTTGCTATGGACTGAGCCCAAGGCCCTGTTTGTGTTCCACGGACACTCCACCACTGAGTTAAATTCCTCACCCTAGCCTCACTTTTGTATTTGTGTTAGTTTATATTCAGAAGAAACAAGTCTTGAATTTGAAGGCAGATGTTAACAATAACACCATATCGTTTTAAACACTGAGGTCTCTCTCAGTTACGATGGCCCACACCATAGTTAGCAAAACTAAGACTCCCAAAGATGACTTTTTTTGCACATTCTAAGAGCATGTCTGCCCAGTCCTGGAGACACAAGGATGAAGACATCTAGTTCTTGCCTCTGAGGAATTTACCCTGTATTGAGGAGCCAGGCTTGCACAAACAAAAAAACGCAATTTTGCAAGTGAGATGACTGAGAATTCCTCTGTGCTGTGGAGTCTCAGAAGAAAAGCTACCTCTGGTCGGCAAGACAGGGAAGGTGCCTGTCTGCGTCTCTCTTTTTAAGCGGGCCACAGTGTCTGAGAAGAAGGCGATGGTAGGGATAAAGATGGACACAGGGGAAGAAAATCACAGAGCACGATTCTCTCTCCCATATCCCAGCACTTGCCTCTGCTCGCTTATTATGTCCTTGTGTACATAAAACAAATTAGCCATTTATATAAAGGCTCTAGTTAAGACAGAAACGCAAAGCGGCATGTAAATATTAAGAACTCTTGCTGCAGGAATCAGAGCGATTTCGAAGTCGAGCAAATTGAAGAGTGAAATCAGAGGCCGTTGACCACTGCACACACTGTCCTCCTGCTGGAAACTGACAGAACGGCCTAGCAAAATGCAATTGCCATAAAGCTCAGGTATTTAGCTCCTTAGCGGTGGCACAATTAATTTTATTGAAGTGTAAAAATAGTAAAAGTTAAGTATCTTTTTATCATCTTCATTGTTAAATAAAAAGTCATCCAGGAGTATTCTCGGCCCTCTGTGTGAAGTCACAAAAGCCCAACCCATGTCACTTAGACCACTGCTCTTCCTGCTTCTCCAGCGGCTCACCGGAGTATTCCTCTAAATCCCCCTTCCTATGCCTGACCCCAGTCTGCCTCTGCTTCCCAGTGGCAGCTGCCATGGTGAGGGGTAGCTGCAAGCCACCCCATGGCAGAGACTTAAATCCAAAGGCAGCAAAGCTGTCCCAGATTAGCGGCTACTGAGGTCACTTCAGACACCGAGACGCAAGCACAGACAGGCAAGAGAGGTCAAAGAAAAGGACACAAGGCAGTTTCTTTTTTTTTTTTTTTCTCTTTTAGAATATTTCTTTATTGTTGTTTCATGGCAGTTTCTTAAATACGTAGGAAGGTGCTCAAAGTAGCCTAACACTGGTGTGCCAGGAGCTTCCACTTACCAGTTGAAGGCCACGGTTGCCTGCTAATTTTTAAAGGTGTGGGACTTCTCCAAGAACCTGTGCGTGTAGTGTTCTTGGTCTGTGGCTGACGTTTGGGCTCAGGGTTGTCACGCCCCCTTTACCAGTGCCGTCACTATCTATCCCTGTCCGTCTGTAGATTGTACCCACTGATACCTGTTCTCTAGCCTGCTGAAGCTTTCAGTCTAAAGTGATTAGGGTTCTGGGCCAGCACTGGCAAGAGCAATGGTACATTATGCTTACCATTTCTGGAAAATTATGGTCGGTTCACAGCAAGTCAGCACTTCTACCCAGGCAATATGTAAAAAGGAACACATCATTCACGGATAAGTGTTCCCGCTAAGACAGCTTGGGTGGTGTGTTTTATGAGGGATTTTTCTTGTTTTCCAAAAGAACTCATCAGTGGAACTTCCATTACTCGACAGAAATACATTGTGTTTTTTATCAAAATAATTAATGTCTAATTTATACATTATACATTAATCTTTCTTATTTATTTACTTATTTGTTTATTTATTTGAGATAGTCTCTGTTATGTAATTTTGGCTTTCCTGGAACTTACTGTGTAGACCAGCCTGACTGTGGACTCAGAGATCTAGCTGCACCTCTCTTCCCAGGCTCCAGGATTCAAGGTGTATGCCACCATGCCAGCTACATTAAATCTTAAATCTGCATCACAACTTTGAAGTTAGCCTACAGATCTGTGATTACACCCTGTTCCTTGTATGGCCGTGATTTTGTTAGGGTAATTGCACCTTGGTAATAATTCCATTATAAAGCACTTTTGTAGCAATTGTTATTGATAACTAAAATTTCTTCCTAAATATATGCTGGAAATAGTGATGGAAATATTACAGGATGTTCCTGTAGAACCACTACTCAACAACTGAAATTATACATCGTCTGTCTGAGATGTTGGGAAATATGGTATTAGATTCAATCCCATATAGATGGGACCTGTAAGCGAGCAGGATATGTTTAATGATATATGCAAGGTAAACTTATTTGCAAATCATCACATGGGAAAGATGAATTACAGCAAACAGAAACACAAGCATATGCTTCAGTACATGTGAGCAGCCACAATTCTCAGACACAGAATTCTACTCTTGCTTTGCGGCAGTGTATTTAGCGGAATCATGCTTCGTATGAAAACAGTATATAGATCTTGTCTTCGGGATGTAAGGGATATTTGTAAGGCAGACTATATCCTGTGAGTAAAGTCACAGTGTCTGCTGGAAAGAGGGAGCTCTGATCAAATGCCAGCTGTTCCATCCGCTCTCCTGGTGATCTTTCTTGCTGATCTGTGACCTTGAGCTTAGACTGCTGTCTGTACCATCATCTATTTTAAGGATAGAGAAGCTGTAGTTGAGTTCAGTAGAAATTATGCATTAGTCTCAAAAGATGCCCCTGTGTTTACAGATCAGAAACGGGCAATGCCGAGAGAAAGGGGCTCGTTTTCCATGCTACTCATTACTTTGATAGAAATTGGGAAAAAAACTTTGAAAACTAAAAGAAGAGACTTGTTACTTTGAGAAAATGTTAAAGAAAGCCTTAAGAAGCTGCCCCCTATGTTGTTGAAGATTTAGACTTTTCAAAAAAAGAGAGCAGAAACTGGTGTTACCACAGTAATTCGTCAGTGATCATTTTCTGTTATTTCAAGTCTTGTGAGGACCGCTCAGGATTTTATGACATCAACCTAGACACATTTATTTCTGTCATCAGATGATGGTGTCATCTTCCCTGCACTTATCTGGGTCCTCAAAGATCCGGAATATTTTCTTGCATCTTGTTCACTATATAACCATGGCGAAATAAGTGAAAGTTTCAATGTGAGTGTAAATTCATATTTAGCTTTTAAATAAACACAGGTTTATTATATTGTGACCTTCAGAAAATAAATAAGAAATTTGGAGGGGATTGAGAGGACTTCAAAGCCATTTCCTTCTTCCAAGACTCAGTAAGAGAGCCATCAAAGATGCCTCGTCTACTATACAACTCTATGACAAACACCCATCTGGTTAAAGTGCGCGTTACTGTCAACTACAGTTTGACAGATTGCTTGGGGAGCGTGGAGGGTTGCGGAGGTCCTCTTAAGCCTGGTCTGGCCTGAACACTTGAGTTTAGTCAAGCAGCCTTGTTTCCTGAAGCTTTTTAAATGGGGAAGTCACGTGACCATTTTAAACCTGTGCAAACCCCCATCAGGCAAGCTCCAGCCATGGACCTGGAAGTTAGGAGCAAGTATAGCCTTGAGCAAAAAATCTATAAATGTGCCCCCCCCATTTTCAGTAGAGAACAATTTGGGTGTCAGTGGGTATTTTCTGTCTACCCCAACTCTGTGGTTCATTTATACAAAGTGTGAACTTTGGGGGAGTTGGGTGAGGGACTCTTAATTTTAATTGCAGAGGGTGAGGGTCTCATTTGAGCAAACTGATTTAAATAAGTTCATGGGGGGAGCGGGGATACCTATTAAAACTGTCCAGCCAGCACCTATCTTTTGACGAAGATAGAACTGTGAAGGAAGTTACCTTGGCATTTGGCTTCCCTCAAAGGATGCACATTTTGATGAGAAATAACTGAGAACTGGATTTTGGGCTTATGGTTATACCTCCCAGTCGTCATCCCTGCTGTGAAGTAGCTGCAAAGGAATGCCTCCTCCTCCTCCTCCTCCTCCTCCTCCTCCTCCCCCCCCTCCCCCCCTCCCCCNCCTCCTCCTCCTCCTCCTCCTCCTCCTCCTCCTCCTCCTCCTCCTCCTCCTCCTCCTCCTCCTCCTTCTCCTCCTCCTTCTCCTCCTCCTCTTCCTTCGTGCTTTGGCCATTTTGCTGCTGTAGGAGCAGTATGAGACTTTTCCATGACTCTGTTGAAATAACAGAGCTAAACAACTTCAGAATAGAAAGATTCAGGCTTCTGTAGCTCACATTTGCAAAGGTTTCCATCTTCATATTGGAGGGCACCTCCCATCATGGCGGACAGGCACAGAATCTACGCTTGGTAGTCCCTTTTTTTCCACTTTTTTCCAACCTGGGTTCCTTGACTATGGAATGGTGTTGCCCACATCCACGGTGGCTCTCCCCGCGTAGTTAATCCTCTCTGGAAATGTTCTCACAGGTACACCCAGGGATGGGCTTTACTAATCTAGGTGTTTCTCAATTGCACCAAGATGACAAGATTAACCACCACAGCAATTCACTGTGCTTAAAAAGACAAAAGGAAAATAATTGATTCCCTTGCAAAGTGAGGCAATCCTGAAATGTCTTCACCATTAAAAGCCATCCGCAGAGCCATTGTGCAATCCACTCTGCGGCATCATCTTTCAGAATGCAAAAAAGCTGCAAGTCCTACTTTTGTACCCATATTTAAAAGTTTTTATTAAACAAAGGTCATATTTTAATATTTTTTATCTTCTGTCCAGAATGTATTACTTTGAGAACTTTTAACATCTAGTTATTCTGCATAAAAGTCAGAAACCATTCTTTTCTTATAATTGATAAATATTTTTTTTATTTTTAGATTAACTGTAACTGGAGTAACCAACTGAATAGATGGTCTCATTTTCACATCATCTCTTTCCTTACAACTTCTTTTTGTCATTCATCTGCCTTCAGTCTTTTCCCACTTGATGAAGAGTCTCACATGCATTTGGGCTGCTCAACATCTTGGAAGTCTGAAAGATGGTGGGCAGGGCGGTTCCGGCTTCAAGACAGCAAGATAAATTTCTTGTCATCTTCAGAACTGCATTGTCTGCTCATTTTACCCTTGAGTTTGAGAACAACCACCTGATATGAAACTATCTGAACTTATTAGTCAAGGAGTGGCATATACAAGTCATCGTCGTTCGTGGCCAGGGGTTAGGCATCTCTGTACTCAGATTCCAATTCATCCAATGGGAACTCTTCCTTCATCAACTTTTCTGATAATTTGGGCAAAAAGTGAAAACTATTTTTAAAGAATTTTTTTTCGTTAAATTTTCTTCTTAAAAATTTAAAGCAATCTTACAATACTTTCTGAATCACTTTTTAAATGTCTGTATTTATTGGGGATATAAAAGGAAATCGAAGGGGTAGGGAGAAAAGGACTTTATTCTGAGACTAGTCTAGAAATGTGGGCACAGGCTCAGCTTACCCAGTGTTAGTGTTCCCTATCACAGACCCTGTTTGTATATCCTTCCACGGTGGTCCTAAAGCAGATTGTTGTGCAGATTGGAATTGGAGAGCTTGAGCTCTGAAAGGAGCAGAGTGAATCCTCGGGATGGCTTTTCCCGCTGTTCTCTTGTGCAGTCCAGATGAGGTTACAGTGTGCAGTTTCCAAGTGGTGACCTTAGTCTTTTAGGCTCTCATTTGTCTGTACTTCAGAGGGCAAGAACGTGTATCCAGGCATGTGTTTTTATGGTTATTTTCCTTTCGAGGATTAATATATAAAGTTTCATATCTAGTGTGTTATGTGTGCTAGTTACAATTAGCATAGTGGGCCTCATACTGCAGGATTTTTTATATGTCATTTTGTTGTTCCTGAGGTTAAGCTATACATTCTGATTTAGGAAATGTTTGTTATTAGCCTGTCTTCTAGTTCTTCTGGTAAGGGAGGAAATAAACAATGAGACAGGTAAGTGAATATTCTGTACAACGTTGGGGCGTGTTTGCAAACTCTCCTATGAATAATTGCATAGATGCTCACAAACTCTTACCTCCTCCTTCGGTTGCTATGGAGTATGTTTAAGGCTCCTTACCTACAAATCACGTATCAAATGGATGTGGCTGTCATATGTATATGTGTTTAGTATCCATGTATAATTTCTATGCATAAACTCATGCTATATTTTATTCCTTGTAGGTAATAAGCAAGATTCTGGTTCTGTACCTCCTTAACTGTTTCTATCTATTTAATTTTAGATACTGACACATACATTTGGTGAGCAACAAACGATGAAGAAAGACCAACAGTATAGTCCCTGAGAAGGGCTGCCTGTGTGCCACTACATACCTCTGAGTAAGGAGGGAGTTCCAGCTGCTCCTTGTCTACCTGCTGATCAGGGCTGGGGTCTGCATTGGAGTTTGCCTGCCTCTTACCTGTCACTGCCAGATGACATCCCGGTCAGAATGTAACAGCACGTCCCTCTTTGACCGCTAGTGAAGGTGACCGACTGACATTGACTTCCTGAAGTTGGGTCTTACCGGTGAAAGGAAGCATCTTCAAAGTGACTAGAAGCCACGCCCCTGTGAACACTTGTATTGAACATGACTCATGGAGAAGAGCTTGGCTCTGATGTGCATCAGGATTCTATTGTTTTAACTTACCTAGAAGGATTACTAATGCATCAGGCAGCCGGGGGATCAGGTACTGCCCTTGACAAAAAGTCTGCCGGCCACAGCGAAGAAGACCAGAACTTTAACCTTTCTGGCAGTGCCTTCCCCACCTGTCAAAGCAATGGTCCCACGCTCAGTACACACACATACCAGGGATCCGGCATGCTGCATCTCAAAAAAGCCAGACTGCTGCAGTCTTCCGAGGACTGGAACGCGGCAAAGCGGAAGAGGCTGTCTGATTCCATCGTGAATTTAAACGTGAAGAAGGAAGCTTTGCTGGCTGGCATGGTGGAGAATGTGCCCAAAGGCAAGCAGGATAGCACGCTACTGGCCTCTTTGCTGCAGTCATTCAGCTCGAGGCTCCAGACTGTTGCTCTGTCACAGCAAATTAGACAGAGCCTCAAAGAGCAAGGATATGCCCTCGGTCACGATTCCTTAAAAGTGGAAAAGGATTTAAGGTGCTACGGTGTGGCCTCGAGTCACTTAAAAACGCTGCTGAAGAAAAGTAAAACCAAGGATCAAAAGTCAGGTCCCACCCTCCCTGATGTGACTAAAAACCTCATCCGAGACAGCTTTGTGGAGTCTCCTCATCACGTCGGACAAAGTGGGGCAAAGGTCATGAGTGAACCTTTGTCATGTGCAGCGAGATTACAGGCTGTTGCCAGCATGGTGGAAAAAAGGGCTAGTCCTGCCACCTCCCCCAAGCCTAGCGTTGCCTGCAGCCAGTTAGCGCTGCTCCTTTCGAGCGAAGCTCACCTGCAGCAGTACTCGCGGGAGCATGCTCTAAAAACCCAGAATGCACACCAGGCAGCAAGCGAAAGGCTCGCTGCCATGGCCAGATTGCAAGAAAATGGTCAGAAGGAGATCAGCGGTTTCCAGCTCCCCAAAGGGGTGTCCGGCCATCTCAATGGACAGGCCAGAACCCCGTCATCAAGCAAACCGGTGGCTAGCAAGAATAACGCAACATCGTTTCAGAATCCAATGGGCGTTGTTCCATCTTCCCCCAAAAGCACGGGCTATAAAACCCCGCTGGAAAAGAACAACATAAAGCAAGCCGCTAATAACAGTTTGCTCTTACACCTGCTCAAGAGCCAGACCATACCCACGCCGATGAACGGGCACAGCCAGAGCGAGAGAGGCAGTCGTTTCGAGGAGAGTAGTACACCCACTACCATTGACGAGTATTCCGATAACAACCCTAGCTTCACCGACGACAGCAGCGGAGACGAAAGCTCCTACTCCAACTGCGTTCCCATAGACTTGTCCTGCAAACACCGCATCGAAAAGCCAGACGCCGACAGACCCGTGTCCCTTGAGAACCTCACACAGTCCTTGCTAAACACCTGGGATCCCAAAGTCCCTGGTGTGGATATCAAAGAAGATCAAGATACCTCAAAAAATTCCAAGCTGAATTCACACCAGAAGGTCACTCTTCTTCAGCTGCTACTTGGCCATAAAGGTGAAGAAAACGTTGAAAGGAATGCCAGCCCTCAGGAAGTCCACTGTGACATGACTAAGTTCAGTCCGCAGACTTACACAAGGACTTCCGTCATTGAAAGCCCTGGTCCCAACAGGACTACCCCGGTGAGTACTCCACCGCTGCACACAGCCGCCAAAGCGGAGTCTCCCATCAATCTCTCACAGCCCTCGCTGGTCATCAGGTGGAATTCCCCGCCCTATGCCTGCAGTACCCCCACTTCAAAACTTACGAATCCTGTGGCTGGCCACTTGATGGACCTCACCAAAAGCAAAGAATCGCCCGCTGAGAAGCCAACCCCAAGTGAGAGTGCACAAAATTCGACCACGTTTAGTGCCAGTAAACTGTTACAGAATTTGGCCCAGTCTTCCATGCCCACGGAAGAGCTCAGACCCGGCAAACAGCTGCTAAGTGGAAACACAGAGAAACCTCTCAGTGTGATTGATAGGTTAAATAGCCCTCTGCTCTCAAATAAAACACATGCAGTTGAAGAAAACAAAGCCTTCAGCAGTCAGCCAGTGGGACCTGATCCGGCACTTCCTGGTTGTGAGATAGAAAATCTGCTGGAAAGACGCACTGTCCTCCAGTTGCTCCTGGGAAATTCCAGCAAAGGGAAGAACGAAAGGAAAGAGAAAGTTCCTTTGCGAGACGAGCCTACTCAGGAGCATCCGGAAAGATCTGGAAGTGAACAAATACTGATGGTGAAAATCAAATCCGAGCCTTGTGATGACTTCCAGCTTCACAACGCAGGTGCGCATATAAACCACGATGCTAAGAGCGCCGCGTTCTTAGGCGCCACTCCCACCATGCGGAGGAGTACAGCTGCCTTACCCGTATCCGAGGACTTGAAATCGGAGCCTTCTTCACCTCAGGATTTTTCTTTCTCCAAGAATGGTCTGTTAAGTCGGTTGCTGAGACAGAATCAAGAGAGTTACCCAGCAGAAGATCAGGACCGGAGTCACAGAAATAGTGAGCTGACACCCCTGGAATCGAAGAACTTTTGCATGGTCCCCAAGAAAAGGAAGCTTTATACGGAGCCACTAGAAAATCCGTTTAAAAAAATGAAAAATAGTGCAGTAGAGACCGCCAGTAATCACCACGCCCCGGAAGTGCTCTATGGGTCCTTGCTTAATCAGGAAGAGCTGAAAGTTAGCCGAAATGATCTTGAGTATAAGTACCCTGCGGGTCACAGTTCAGCCAGCGAGAGTGAACACAGGAGTTGGGCCAGAGAGAGCAAAAGCTTCAATGTTCTGAAACAGCTGCTTCTCTCAGAGAACTGTGTGCGCGATTTGTCCCCACACAGGAGTAACTCGGTCGTCGACAATAAAAAGAAAGGACACAAAAACAGTGTGCCCAGTAGCAAACCGGAATTCGGCATTTCTTCTTTAAACGGACTGATGTATAGTTCCCCTCAGCCCAGCAGTTGTGTGGATAATAGAACATTTTCATACCCGGGAGTGGTAAAAACTCCGCTGAGCCCTCCTTTCCCAGAGCACTTGGGCTGTGTGGGGTCCAGACCAGAACCTGGGCTTTTGAATGGGTGTTCCATGCCCATGCCCAACGAGAAGGGACCCATTAAGTGGGTCATCACAGATATGGATAAGAATGAATATGAGAAAGACTCCCCAAGACTGACCAAAACCAACCCCATCCTCTATTACATGCTCCAGAAAGGAGGCAATTCTGTTACCACTCGGGAAACACAGGACAAAGAACTCTGGAGGGGGCCTTCCTCTGCTGAGAGTGTCTCACAGGTTACAGTCAAAGAAGAGCTGCTTCCTGCAGCAGCAACTGAAGGCTCCTTCTTCAATCTAAGAAGCCCTTACAATAGCCATATGGGAAATAATGCTTCCCGCCCACACAGTACAAACGGAGAAGTTTATGGACTTCTGGGAAGCGTGCTCTCGATAAAAAAAGAATCGGAATAACGCGTACCTGCCATATCACTTTGGATCTTTTTAAAATTAATCAGTATGAACTTGAGATCTGTATAAATAAGAGCATGATTTGAGAAAAGCATGGTATAATTGAAACTTCTTCATTTTGAGAGTATTGGTTCCTGGTGATGTTTAAATATGCATACTAATTTTTGCTTAAACATTAGATGTCCTGAGGAAGCTATTGAACTAGAAGTTGGTTGTTTACTGCTTCTGTATGTGTCAGATAACAACTGTGAGTAGCCTATGGATGGAACTCTTTTATAACCATAAATCTGAGGCATACGTTAGAATGCAAAACTCCATCAGCAGTGGATTGATGCAGTTTGCTTGCTCTCTTTATTAGGGTACTTCATTCCGCATCTCCGAAGTCAGCCTACATAGCGTATTTTTAAAGTCCAAATTGTTAACTATTTGAAAGATAATCAAATGAAGAGAAACACAGAAGCCTTGTGCTGAGTCACGTCTCCTCAGTCCAAAAATAAGGAAAAGGAATGCTTGCATTTTTCACTTTTGCTAAACAAAAATTCTTTTTAACTCTTGGAACAAGTTTTGAGATTCCCATTGTCTGCCCCACCCCAGACCTTTTCAATATGAATTTCTTTAAACCTTGTACTATTTAGTAAAAATTGATTACAGTTGAGGGGAGTTTAATAGATCCTTAACAACAAAAGGCAGATTTCCATTTTTTATATTTTGACTACTAAATTAATACCTCCTCCTTTTGCAAATTTCAGGCAGGCAATGTTCATCCTCAGGCAGTTGCCTGAATAATTGACTACTTAGAAATAGTTTTTCACAAAAGCAAAACAAATTTTCTTCAGACGGTTTTCACCATCTCTTGTGAGAGTTACTCCTCACCATTCCTGTGGTACCTGGAAATCTTAGGACCAGGATTTCTTAATCCTGGGCACAGAAACTACATTAGGACCATCTGGAGCAGATTGCTAGGCAGCAACTCAGGTCTACAGAACAGGGTCTCTGCTGGACCTGGGAGGCTCCAGCCTGCATCTTTACATGATCTGTATGTGTTTAAAAACCACGGCTTACAACTTTGCCAGAACATGGGACGTTAAAGAAACTATTTGATGCCTATATTTTCCCCCAATACAGTCACACATCAACTCAAAATTTGCAATATTGTAGTTCCTATATTGCCGTTGTATCTTTGGAAATCAGGTTCAGAACATACTTTTTATGACAAAAAAAAAATCAGGTAGAGGGGACAATTTTCCTATCTGGGCCAACATCTCAGGAAAAATCTGTGATTATTTATTTGTTCTAATTAGTAACATCGACTTAATTAGCCTTAGGGATGGAATAACAGGGCCACTTAGCAAACTCAGGTGATCCCAGGATGGTTGGGAAACTTCTCCTGAATACATCCTTCCCTTCTAAGCTTCAGACCATCTTCTGCAGAACAGTGCTTATGAAGATAGCAGTTTAAACCCAAGGAACACATTAAACTCAGATTTTCTGGAAACAAATCACAGGGCACCTTTCCATGACAGAACCTACATGGTCACTTCACGGCACCAACTCATTCTAGACGTATTGAAAGTAAACCCTGGTACTGTCTTGGAAGATCTTACTATGTAATTGAGCCACATGGAATTTTGACCCTAAAACAGGTTGGGTTTTGAGTTCAATTTTACAGCCCACAGTTCACCCACCAGACAATATTTTCCTTTCGGTCTTGAACCAGGTTAGCAACCGACTTAATCAAAAAATTATTGTGTACTCTGTAATTAAGTAGGAGGAAGTTTATTTGAAGTTATTGTATGTACTTGAAGCTGTTTCTAAGATTTTTTATATTGCAAATGGACATTATTTCTTAATTATCTAAAATTCTAAATGCTTATTTTTTTTTCTCAAGATGATTTGTAAATAGTTAATGGATATGTTCTATGGTAACCGGAGTGTATATTATGCTTCACAGAGGGAGAGGAAGGCCTATGCTTATTCTGCTATGAGAAATTCCACTGGCCAGTGAAGATACTTTACTCCATGTCCACACTGTGACAATCTCATTGTCTACACTATATAAATAAGCTTTACATTAAGTCATTTTTCTCGGTTATTGTGAAAGGGTTGGGGCCTTAGAAATCTGTTGTAGGATGCTGGTGTTCATCCTCAGTTGGAGGCATTGGGCTTCTTACAGTGACGCAGCACTTAGGTCAGGGAACCATCCAGAGCCACCGTTGCTTTGTTTTGTTTGTTTTTGTTGGAATGGGAATATGTAATACAGAAATAAATATGACTATAAAGAATGCTGTTCTGACTTACTAGAGAATACCCACACAGTGAGTTTAGAGTAATCTTAATAAAGAGGAAGGACATACATCCTCCAATTTCCTTTGTTTATGCATATGTAGATTCAGATATGCACACATCGACATTTTCAAGGACTATTTTCTTCCTAATAAAGTCATTTGTGACAGGGGACTGCAGCTCTCATTGACATCAGTAAGGTAGCACTACCTGTTTATTCTCTGCACATCTTACAGAGGGATAAACTGGTGAGAATATATATTTTCTATATATATATATATAATGTGTATATATATATTGACTTGTTAAATGAAGATGTTAAAATTGGTTTTTAAAAGTAATGTAAATAGTGATTTCCTTAATGAAAAAAATACATATTTTGTATTGTTCTAATGCAACAGAAAAACCTTTTAATTTCTTTCGTTCCTGTATATTCCATGTATAAGTGTAAATATAATCAGACAGGTTTAAAAAAAATTGTGCATGTATGTATACAGTTGCAAGTCTGGACAGATGTATAAAATAAACTTTTATTTAAGTTGTGATTACCTGCTGCATGAAAAGTGCATGGGGAACCCTGTGCATCTGTGCATTTGGCAAAAAAAAAATGTCTTACCAAGTCAGATCAGACCTTCATCCCAACACGACAGTATTCCATTTCTGGACATGACTTCTGTGGCTTAAACTTTGTGAGAGAATGTGCTTTCAATCCAAGGGTCTTAATTAAAAAAAAAAAAAAAAAACACTTTCAACATAAGCATTCACAGAACTTCACCAATCTTAAAATCCCATTGGAAACATTACAGCCAGTGTTCCTACAGGCACAGCACCATTCATGGTTTGAATTCTGGGGTTTGCAACCAGTTTTGATGCAATCCGCTCAGTAACATAATTTGCCATTTTTATTAGAAATTTAATTTCTTCATATGGTATCATGAATTGTACATACTGCAGTGTGAATTTTTTTGTTTTGTTTTTTTTTAATCTTTTAGTGTTTACTTCCTGCAGTGAATTTGAATAAATGAGAAAATGCATTGTCTCTAACTTGAAATGACTTATTTTTGCGTGTTCTCTCTGGTTTTTAGTTTTACATTACTGTCCAAGTCCCAGGTCATTTAAAAAGAAAAAATAAGTAAAAGCAATAGATCATGTATTTTGTCTGTCTCAGAAAAATGAAGGGGAAAAATAAACAACGGACCAGCCAGTTAGTATATTTAGAAACATGTAATTAAAGCATAGCTCAAAATGACAGTTGGCCTGTGGTCTGTCTTCCATTTCTCACTGTGTAACTCAATGACCACTACATTTTTTTTTTTAGACTGGAGTTTGTACAATGTTCCAAAATAAAGCTAATTAGATACATATACTTTGTCTTAAGATTTTTATCAGGGGTTTTTATTTTATTTTTTTCTGTGTCTTGTTTGTTTTAATTGCAAGAAAATGTTTGGATTACTTTCCAAATAAATCTGTGTATAGGAAAAGAGTTAAATGTGGTCCGCTGTATATGTATGCCATCAGGGATGGAGACATTTGCTTCATGTCTGTTGGCAGAAGTGAAGACTGAGCCCAAGTCTTCCATCTGGACAGGTGTTCTGCCACCGAGATAGGTTCACAATGTTATTTTTACTTTTTATTTTGAGACAAAGTCTCACAAAGTTGCCTAGGGTCTCCTTGAACTCCCTGTTTTGTCCATACAAACTTTGACCTTGATTTTTTTTTTTTTTTGCTTAAGCCTCCTAAGGAGCTAAAATTTATAGTTCTGAGCCATCAGACCCAGCTCAGACCAGCTTATTTAGGGAGAAAAACAGTGAAATAAGCCTCCTTTCTCTTCAGTTTCTACTTAGGTATGAGTTGCTGGTAATTGGGGAGAGAGGCATTGGCCCAATAGCAAGTTCCATTTCCTGGAACCAAAATTGTCTTAGAGGCGCAACAGGTTTCTCAATAGGTTTGTAGACATTTCAACTCAATGACAGCCCCCTTTAGCACACACAAATCCCCAGCCCAACTTCACTGTCCATCACTGCACAAAAACTCATAATGAATCAGCTCAGGGCTTAAAGACACACCTTGCTGTTGCATGCTCTCTGTGTATTGGCAGAGTCGGTCTTATTTATACACATAGATGTTGACTTCAAATGAAAGATGGAGAGCCGTGTTCTTATTTACAAGGTGAGAAAGCCTAAGTGCATTGCCCGAGATGGATTTTTAAAAGATCTACCAGTTAATAAGTTCTTTTGAACTTTAATATGAAGAGTCTTCAAAACCAAATTGAGTTAGAATTTCCCGTGCTCTGCAAGGCTCTAGTTCGTGCTTTTTGGTGTGGTAATATCAAGAACAACAAATGGAAATTTCAGTGCCTGCCACTGGGGTCACTAAACTGACCTGTTTGGGTATAGAAAATAGATTTTAAATGTTAAATTGGTAAATGTACTGTACCCTTTTGGTTTTTATTCCACAGAATTTGTAGGCAAACTGATGCTGTGCTATCTCTTAAGGGCTGGTATTTTGTTGGCAGCCTGTAGTATTGAGTTAATACTCCAATTTCGTACATTGTTAATGCAATATTAAAGTTTTCAAGATGTTTTCTGGAGTAAATTAAGCATGCATGTTCTCAAGAGTCAGTTAATGTATTCCTGAGTTAGCAAGACAATTGGCAATAACCTTAAAATTCCCTAAGTTCTGCCACACCCGATCCTTCTATGAGCTAATACAAGTAAATGTATTAGAATTTTTGTGACTTTTTTTTAATGACATGGAGACCCAGAGGAGCTGCTGTTTGCCTCTGAGCTTCACCAAACATAGTGGACATGATACCCCGTTAAGAAAATTGAGAAAATTGCAGTCCTTTTCCACTAATCTCTCACTTTTAGGGATGAACTTGCATAGGAGGAAGTGTATTACTGGTGTAGGAGTTCCTGCTGTTTATGTGATGCTTTCATTAGTTAATAAAGAAACTGCTTGGCCTGACAGGGCAGAACTTAGGTAGGTGGAGAAGACAACTAAATTCTGGGAGAAAGAAAGCAGAGAGAAAACCACCACGGAGCTGCCAGAGCCAGACACGCTGAATCTTTCCCAGTAAGCCACGACCTCGTGGTGATATCCAGATTATAAGAAATGGCTTAAATCAAGACGTGAGAGTTAGCCAATAAGAGGCTAGAGCTAATGGGCCAAGCAGTAATTTAATTAATACAGTTTCTGTGTGGTTATTTCATGTATAAGCTAGCCGGGTGGCTGGGACAAACAAAGGGCTCCCTCTCCCCTCAACATATTACAGATGTGGATCCTGTCTTTGGAAAGCTGTGTGAACAGCTCTGTAGAGAAGAGGGCTCTTATGGGCTTATTGCCTGAGGCTGTTTATTTCAAAGATATTTCAAAGACAGCACAGGAGTGAGATGGTTTTCATGTAATCAGAAAACTACCCTCTTACCCAGAGTCTGAAGGCTTTCCTCTATTGCCTGTTGTGTGAATCACCTGAAAAGCTTGAACACCCCATTGTTTGTGTTAGCCACCCTATGGTCCCTTGCAGTATGCCTGCTCGTCACTTTGCTTCTAGCCTGATGTGACTTTGTATTCTATCACAGTCACATCTGCACCTACAAACAGTAGTTGTTTCTGGGGGAGACAGAGATCCTCATTCTGTCCACTTCATAACTTCAAAGACTCCCTTTAGGCTGGCTAACTCCATGTTAACTTGACACAAGCTAGAGTCATCTGAAAGGATGGCATCCCAAATGAGAAAATGCCTCCATGGGATCAGGCTGTGGGCAAACCTATAAAACATGTTCTTAATTAGTGATTGATGTGGCAGGCCCAGCCATTGTGGGTGGGACCAAATCTAGACTGGTGTATCAAGAGTCTATAAGAAAGCAAGCGAAACAAGTCATGAAGAGCAAGTCAGTAAGCAGCACCCTTCCATGGCCTCTGAAAGAGCTCCTTCCTCCAAGTTCCTGCCCTGTTTGAGTTCCTGTCCTGACTTCCTTTGATGATGAACAGTGAGTGATATGGAAGTATAAAGCCAAATAAACCCTTTCCTCCCTAAGTTGCTCTGGTCATTGTTTTGTCACCTAGTAATAGTAACCCTAAGAGGCCCCCCAAAACAAGATTGTGGTGCTTACCTTTGCTCTTCCTCAGCTCTTAACTACAAGTCTCCCTTTAATGTAGCTCAACTCAGGGCATAGTGTCATTCACTTATTTAAAGAGAGTCCTGAAATCTAAGCATGTATGGAAACAAGACGCGGTCCAGTCAAGGGAGCTTTTCCACGGAGTGTTTGAGGGCTGCAACTCACAAGCACATTAGCTGTGAACTTCCACCTAGGGTTTTCCCTTTTTCCTAATTGTTTTCCTACTGCTAATGAAAAGAAACTTTCCCTCCCAAGATCATTGCTTTGGGTTTGATAACATCTACCCATTTTATCATTTTAAAAGCTTTAAATGCTACAGTGGGTGTTTTCTATGAAGTGTTTTAAGAGGAAGGGGTGGGACGGAGTCTTACAGTGTAGTATGGGCCATGCAGTATCGTCACCCTCAGATTTGCAGCAACCTTGCTTCATTCTCCCAAGGGCTGGGATTGCACACATGAGCTATCACACCTTGCTCATTCTTGCTTTTCTAAAGGCAGGTGGTTCTTATAATAAGGAGCAAATCTCATTCCTCCACACTTGCAACAGTACAAAGACAATTAACATCTTAGAGTCTAAAAGAGTCTCACATAGATAGCTCTGATTATCTAAACAGAGGCTATACCTACTACCTCACTTTGCCTAGTGTGATGCTAATAAAGGTCAGTCCAGTCATCTTCCTGATATAGAGAGCGTGACGTGAGGGGTTTCAGACCTCTTTAGGTTGCTTGCTACTCATGAGATGTTATGTCCTCTGTATCAAGTCAGTTCTTCTGCCATAGAACATGGTCCTCTGAAGGGGATGTTTCCTGCTCACTTTGGAAATGTGTGCTTAAAAAGAACAGAGCTGCTCCAGAGGGAAAGTCCTGACCTGCTTTTTACCATGGTGTGCGGGGAAGTCCACGATGTGACTTCAGCAATCTTCACAAATTAAAAAGATCACACACAGAAACTAGGCAAACACCAAGTGTCATCAGTCCCTCCCATTCCAGCCTAGGGGAGCTATTGGCATGTGATCTCTAGTTTCATAACCCTTCAGAGTGCTAAAAACATCTCTGTTCAACGTTCTCTGCCATGACGGTTCCTTCTTCCTGTATCTCCTTTCAGTGATTCTAACCATCCCTGTCTTTAGAGGTCAGACTTTAGGATTTTTCTAGGTACATGGCTGTCCTAAGGGTTGTCTCTTTCCTCTAACTTATGTGTATCTACCCACCTTGTTATATTATTGATATATGAAGTTCATCTTTCTCCAGTCTTGAATTCAGCATCCATGCTTTCTTCCATTTTGTTCTAATGAATGGAAAAATCATTCTTGTCTAGAAATTTTATTCCTCCATAGCATTGGCTGATGGTCACTGTTGCTCACCTGAGACTTCCTTAACCTGTTGGTCCCAGCCTATCTCCCATTCCAGCACTCTGAGCTTTAGTACATCTCATCTCGTCTTCAGCATCTGTTTGGACCTCCTCCTCCTGTCTCAAAAGAACTAGAAATTCTAGTTCAAAAAAAGTTTAAGAGCCCACTGTATTGTTCAAACAAATGACTATTGTTGACAACTGAAGCCTAGTGTGAGTTCAATTAGATACTTCCATGTTGTCCAAGGTCTTACTTATCCCTGACTGTATTTTCAGACTTTCTGCTTCCTCCTCTCACACTCTTCTCCCCATCTTTCTCAGTCATGCAAATAAGAAACTTTGCAAAGGGCTCACTGACTCTGAGCACTCTGCCTTCATGCCATTGGTACATCAATTCTTTACCATTCTTGTCCTTTCCCCAAGTGTTCCCGTCACTTCCCATCAGAGTAGTAAACTGCTATTTCCTTTTAACGCCTAACTTGCTGTGGGACAATGGTCTTGTAATTTGTAAAGATTTGTCAGTTGTATTGTTTTAATAAAATGCTGATGACCCAGGAGCCAGGCAGGAAGTATAGGTGGGGTGATGAGAATAGGATATAATTAATGTAAACCTCTGTTTGTTTCTTTGGGACTGGATGGCTGTGGGACCAGATGGGACAGAAATATCAGGCAATACTACATTCTTAAGGAAGTCCTACATATTGTTCTGCTATGGGACAGATGTGTTGTTGGCTTCTCTACAAATCCATAATGCTTTTTATAAACTTTTCTTATTCATTAGGGTGAATAACACACTGCAGACTCCTTTGAAAAGGCAATAGGTAGGCAAACGAAGTTCATAATGATAAGATTCTGACATAACAGAAGCATCAATTAATATTAACCTGCTTTAAATCCCCAAGGAAACATGAATTCCTGTAGGTACAGAAATGCCAACCAATATCAAATGCTGATTAGTTCACTAGTTACTTGTTGGATTGTTTTAAATGTAGCAACTACCCTCTTGGTGTAGGAGGTCCTTATTAATGAATAAAGAAACTGCCTGTTGATGGGGCAGAACTTAGGTAGGCAGAGAAGACAGAACTGAATGCTGGGAGGAAGAAACAGTCAGAGAAAAGCCATGGATCTTCCGCCTGAGGCAGAAGCCAATTAGAATCTTTGCCTGTAAGCCACTGCCATGTGGCGATACACAAATTAATAGAAATGGGTGAAATTAATATAAGAGTTAGCCAATAAGAAGCTGGAACTAATGGGCCAAGCAGTGTTTTAATTAATACAATTTCTGAGTGGTTATTTCAGGGCTAAGCTAGCTGGGTGGGGGGCAAACAAGCGGGTCTTCCTCCTATATCTTATGATGACCAAATCACTAGGATTTTGGTGGCTTCATCCATGACAAAGAAAATGTGCATGGGTTCATGTAAAGCTTATCTCACATATGAAATTAGGATGCTAAATGTGATTTTTCTGTATTCTGAGTCCACAAAATTGACATAAATGTGTTTAACAAGTTCATTCTGTTTGCCTGGGAGCAGGATAAAAACTCATTTCCCATCCTTCAAGAGAAGAAATAGAATCTTGTTTGAAATTGTTGTACTCGGAATCTTTGCAACTGGCCCTGGAAATGTAAATCTGGAGCATATTCAGGATTAGTAGGTGTTTCAGTGAAGGTGAATTATAGTTCACTTTCTCAAGCCAAGCAGTGCTGATGACCATCATTCCTGATTTCTACCCATTGATGTCTGGCTTCAAGGCTTTTTAAAATAAGAGGAATATTTAAAAGTTAGTTCTTGTGTAGTTGAAGGACCATGAGGACAGGTGGGTAGGTTGAGAATGAGAGGAACAATTACAAGTTCAGGTTCCCTGCCTTTGCTAAGAGTGAGGTCATTTCCTTATGTTCTAGGTCTGATTTCTAGAGCTGAAAAGAAAGAAAAAATTCCTTTCTACTTGAGAAAAGTAGAATATCTTTTAGTCTTAACTATTTTAAAGGATAATCCTACTTCCTTCATGAAAGATAAGAAGTTCGTTGTGAATCCATACATTTAAATCATATTTATTTCTAGTGTCTTTTGTCCTGGGGTAAGAGTGTAGGCTCACAGAAACCATGAACTTCGTGGAGATAAAAGGCCCTATAGGTAGAATTTGGACCAGGAATGTGCTCCCAATGCCCACAGGGCTAAGTGTCTGAGCCCCAAAGTGACACAATTGAGAAGGCATGGAATTTGAGCAGATGTTATGTTACCTAGCAGGAAGCCTTCATGTCATCTCTTCATCTCTTGGTCAGAATGTGAATGGTTTGCTCTGTCAACATGCTCCCCATCATGTCATACCATCACTGACCCAAAGCAACAGGACCAACTAATCATTCTTCAATCTTCAATCCCAACTCTCCAATCCCAAACAAACCACTCTGCATCTTAAGTCAGTTGTCTCAGGTATTTATTACACATGCACTTTGCAATGTTTCAGTGACTTCTCAGTATCTTCCACACTAAAGTACTATTTATTATATAAGTTACAGAAAAACTGGGCAGAGGCAGCCAAGATTTACCATATACCCCATCTAAATGTCCCTTCTATTACTAACATTTTTAATAGCATGGCATATTTGATATAATCGGTGAACCAAAAATATTGTATTATCAACTAACGTCTACAGTTTACATTGAGTTTTAATCTTTGTACCTATTCATTATATAGAATTTGATGAATGTATGGTGTATAACACTATTATAGTACCATATAGAACAAATTCACCACCCCAAGACTCCTGAATGCCCCCATGGCCCCCTCCTTCACCCCACCACATATCTCTGACAATACTATAGTACAAGCATTATTCCTTTTCTAGAATGTCCTATAATCAGAACCTATCAATATGAAGCCATTTCAGAGTTGCTTCTTCAACCTAGTGAAATGCACTGAAGATTTTTTTTTCACATCTTGTGGTTTGATAGTTCACTTCCTTTTATTGATGAATAACGATCCATTTCTAAAGCATACCAAAGTTTGCTTAAGTATTGACCTATTGGATGATGTATTGGCTGTTTCCAAGTTTGGGCAATTATGAGTAAAATTCTATAAATATTTGTGTGTGGTTTTTATGAGAACACTGCTCTCCCTCCCCCCGTCCATTTTCTTCTTCTTCTTCTTCTTCTTCTTCTTCTTCTTCTTCTTCTTCTTCTTCTTCTTCTTCTTCTTCTTCTTCTTCTTCCTCTTCCTCTTCCTCTTCCTCTTCCTCTTTCTTCCAGAAAGTCCAGTCTTTCTGTAGTTTAAATTTCCCAGCTTCTTGACAATCAAGTGAAGTTTAACTGTCATTCCAAACTTTTCAGGTTCATTGGCTGTATCAGAACAGGCTAACTTCAGTTATTTTATTACATAGTCCCAGACACTTGATGACTGTGATCCACACAGTTCTAGTTCATGTTTGTGATACCTGTCCATCCTGAATCAGCAGAGGCTCTCTTCTATTCTGTCCTCACTGCAGAATTTAGGAACAGTGGCACATTTACTACCTCTAACTATCAATGGAATAGTGACAGCAGAATGGAGAGAAAATGGTGAACTGAGTGCTGAAATAATGGTCATAAATTTTCACCAATGCATTACAATACTTTGTTTTCTAGTGCACATTACCGACCTTTTAATCACCAAATTAAGTTTTATTATACTTGATGTTTACCTTTCTTCTTCCAACTATGGAAAATAGTTTCTAGAAGCAAAAATTACCTTGTATTGGTGATTGAAAGTAGTATTTTCTAACTTTAAGAGGAGGCTTAGTTTGTGAGACAGAAAGCTTTTGGGGGCTACTAGGAGGAAGATAAGCACATCTAGCAAGACATTGAGTTTGGCATTTCCGACACCATAGGATTCAAAATATATGAGAAGAAATGCTTTTCATCTAGTCTCAGTATGAAAATATAGTGGTATTAACTTGTGATCCAACGTAAATATTTATCTATCACACTTCATTTTATTATCTTAGTTTTTCACAGTTTCTTCCAGTTTCAGAGTAGAATATTCCATTTGAACCTAGATATAGCTGTGGTGATTTAAATGAAAATGGTCCACTAGAAGCCCATATGTTTCCATTCTTAGTCCTCAGTCAGTGACCAATTTGGCAAGGATGAGGAGGAGGTGTGGAGTTATTGGAAGAGGTGTGTTTTTGAGATTTCAAAGCCCATACCAAGCCTAGTGTTCCTCTAACTGTTGTGGATCAGAATGTAGCTTTCAGCAACTTTCCCAGTACCATGTATGCCTTCCTGCATGCCTGCTACCATGCTCCACACCATGATAAGAATGGACTAGCCATCTGATACCATAAACAAATCACCAAAGAAATGCAATGCTTTAAAAAAAAAAAAACAAATAAGAGTTGCCTTGGTCATGGTGTCTTTTAAAAGCAATAGAACTGTGCCTAAAACAACATCCTAAAGCAAATTTTAATTCAAAAGACAAATGATGTGGAATTCCCCTCTGTCTGTTGTGAATACCATTAGTTAATAAAGAAACTGTTTTGAGCCTATATCAGAACAGGGCAGAACAGACCTAGGTGGGGAAAACTAAATTGAATGCTGGGAAAAAGAAAGCAGAGTCAGGAGAAGCCATGGAGCCACCAACAGAGACAGACATGCCAAAACTTTGCCGGTAAGCCACAGCCATATGACGATACACAAATTAATGGAGATGGATATTAATTTATAATATAAGAGCCAGAAATATGCTTAAGCTAATGACCAAACAGTATTGTAAATAATATAGTTTCTGTATGCTTATTCTGTATGCTTATTCCTGGGTAGCCAGGAACATACAAGCAGCCTCCTACAACAAATTGGTGCTCCAACATGTGCTAGTTAAAGCCACATAAACCTGAGAGGGCTTGGAAAGGAATTCTAGACACTAAAAAACAAAGTTTGGTTGCATTTTTTTTTCAGATGAGCTCTGCTTGCTGCAGCATGCTGTGGCTCCTTTAAGAGAGGTCTTCCTAATTCAGTAGCAGAAAAAAAGCTGCATGGTATCGAAACATCAGCTTCCTGGGCTGTGCTACCAACATAAACTCTGGCTCTTTCAGGAGACTGAGCATTTAAATGGGTTCTGTGAACAGAGTGCCATGACTTACTTAATGACAATATAGACCTGCTGTATTCCTAAAAATGGGGCAATGCACATGACTCTCAGAGGCAGTGAACAGATTTCCGCCATCATGAACTGGGTGGAGCAAGCAGACAGGGCCATGTTTGCTCTAGAAACACCACTGCTTAGGATTTAAGAAGTGCTTAGCATTTTAAGAAGCCTTCCTGATCAGAAAAGGATTACAGCTATGCAATAAGGACAGATTCAGACATAAAAGGCCTCTAGATGAGATATAGTGTGTTTAAAATATGTATGTAGGCTTGGGAGAGAGAAAAAAAAGAATGAAGAAGGGTAAATGTAATATAAAATAGTACAAGTAGTCATAAAGGAGTAAAAATAATGAAATAAATATTAAACTTGTAGAAAAAGTAATAGAGTAAGAAAAATAAGCCATGTAAAAATAAAATATATACAGAGAGTCTGGATTATGTATATTATTGTGTTTTCTTTGAATTTTTTGACTGTGAGCTAAGTAACCAACATATGTATGTTAAAGGTATTTTGGTTTTAAAATTTGGGTCTAAGTATATGTTTCTTTAGAAAAGAGGTTCTTCTTTTGTTTCCAGAGAGGATGAGAACTTGTGGATTGCTTCCAGACTAATGTGGTTCGATGGACCAAGATCCCCTGAAAGTTTACCATAAGCATCCCCAAAAATACTTCACCCAACAAAAAGCAGGAAGCCCTTGGAGAGAACTACACCCAAATTTCCTAAGTTTGTTTATGAATGTTTGTTTATATTTAAAGGGGGCTATGCTATAGAGATTTGTATTGGTATAGATCTTGGTTATTGATACAACTTTAATATCAATTTTGTTATATGTATATATTTCTGCTCTTGATTAAGTTATTGTGTTTGTGCAGCTCACTTAAAAATATAATTTATAATTAAGAAATATAGGTTAATAGACAGCCATCTACAATAATCAAGTTTGTAGTCATATTTGTTAGTTTTTCTAGATATATAGAGATATATTTCAGTTATATAGGCATTCTTCAAATCTTTCAGAGACCTTCATAATATGGCATTTAAAATGTTTTAAGAATTTGGGACTTTTCACAATGAGACACATCTGGTTCTTGGAGCACCAATCTACTTCAAGAGGATGATGGGCTTTGAAGAGGCTCCTTATGAAGTTTGTTGGCCATTTGAACAAGAGATTGCTCTTGTCTGAACTGGTTGATGGTGTGCTGTATGAACTGGTCATGTAGGACCCACAAAGAAATGACTGCTGAACTTGCCTAAAGGTGAGACTGTCCTTCAGGGTTGCTGCTTCATAAAAGAGACTGCAAGCTATTCTACGGAACTCAGAAGAAAGTGATTGACAATCTGCCAATATAGGTGGAATTGTCTTGGAAATTTCCTGCTTGTGGAAAAGTCTGCAGGATACTATAGGCCAGTAGGCTAACGATGAATGCTCCAATGTTACAGAAGAACTTTGGGTGACTATCCAGGCAGCAAGATGTGTCTGTCAATTCTAGAGCTTAGGAAGTGGCTTACAATGCACTTCCTGTTAACTTAGGTAATAGTATGTCCTTCTGGGGTCTTTGATGGAGTTGAATAATAGATAATTATAGTTTTTCTTAGATATGATAAGAGATAAAGTAGATATAAATATTGTAACTGTAATTCTTGCTTGATACCTATTTTGTTATATGTAATTTTTCTGTGTTAAAATTAAAACCTTCCTTTTTATTTAAATAGAATAGGGGAGATGATGTGGGATTTCCCTCTGTTTGCTGTGAATACCGTTGGTTAATAAAAACATGCTTTTAGCCTATATCATAGCAGGACAGGGCAGAGCAAGGTGGGAAAAACCAAACTGAATGTCGGGGAAAAGGAGGTGGGGTCAGGAGACGCCATGGAGCTGCTGCCAGAGACAGACATGCCTAAACTTTGCCGGTAAACCATAGCCACGTGGCAATTCACATATTAATGAAGGTAGGTTAGTTTAGAATATAAGAGTTAGCCAGAAATATGCTTATGCTATTGGCCAAACAGTGCTTCAAATAATATGGTTTCTGTGTGGTTATTTCAGGAGTCTGGGCAGCCAGGAACACACACGCAGCCTCCTACAACACACATTTTAGGACATTGTCCTTGAATTCTTTCCCTGAATAAATGATTTCTGTTTCAATATTTGCTGGCAATTTCTGAATTACCAGAATCTAGCTCGTGAAAGTTTTTTTATTGTTGTTGGAGCTACTCTGAGAACTTGATGTTTGCTGCTTTGTTCATTCGTCTGGAGAAATAGCTCTTCCACCCTAACCTGCTGACCTTGGGTGATGGCTCTCTTTCCTTCTTTCTTTCTCATATGTTTCCACAGCATTGCTGTAGTCAAGAACAGTCCCTGTCTCTGTCAAGCTCTTCTGGTGCCATCTGAGCCTCACTTCAATCAGAGCCAACATCCTGATGTTCCTACTTAGGTCCCCACTACACAAGAATAATCCCTTGATCCTATCTCAAACTTCACTTTTGTCCAAATGAGATTTTCTAGAAACTTTTCCAGGGTTTTCAGTTCCCCATGTTCCCAACACTGGCCTCTAGAGAGAAGCAGGCAAGGAGCAGGAGACTCTTTGATTTATGAGTGAGGCAACTCAGAGCTGGAAGGAAACAGGAGCCATTATACCTCCAGCGTGATACACAGTGGCTGCCATTCTAACCATTTTTAAGGAGGTGCTTTGGGATCTAGAATACAGTAGAATACAAATCTTTGAAGCAAAAATCATGAATTTAAAGATACTTAAAAATGAAAGAGAATCTGTTTGAGTTTCAGAATTGTGACCTGAAAATGACCTCGGTATCCTGAATATGATGTCTTCTGATCAACGAGTTAGATGAAGCTGTGTCTATTTCCTCCCTTTTCTAAGTATGTTTATGTTTTGTTATGTTTTTAACCATATCAACTGTACCCATTCCTGAAAACTAACAAAATTTCAGAAGACTATGGGAAGAAAACATTGAGATACAATTCTACCATCAGTAGATTGACTACTGTCTCTACTAATATGAAATAGTACTACTATTTTCTTTTAATCTTTTAAATAATTATGCATGTGCTTTACACTGTGAAAATCACACTCGGTTTGGAGCTTGTGTCCTGGGTGGCAGACTCTGTTTTCCTAAAATGAACACATGATTTTCCTCAGCAGGGTCTTACTTTTCATTCTCCATGCACCAAGCCAAACCCTGTAACTGCCTTGATGACTAGATTATGGCATAAGAAGCCCTGCATTAGCCCATCAGGCTGTCATAGCAGGTGATGCAGCAGCTTCTATTGGTTCTCATGCTTAAGCCACTGGCCCTGGGACCCCAGCCACTAGGGCTAGGCCACAATGAAAACCTGAAAACCTGCGTGTAGTTGTTCTGCCCAACATTTCAATTGCAGCCATGAGCAAGCAAGCTTTGGATGATTCCTGCTTTCAGACTGCTTTAGCCAGTGCCAAATGAAATGGAAAGAAGTGTCCCTGTGAAGCCATGCCATAATGACAGATTCTTAAACAAACAAATACTGTCATTATTTCATACATGCACATTTTCTCATGTTTGTCACAGTTTTCTATCAACTTAATGTGGTGGCATGTCTGTCATGCCAACTACATCTCTCTGTAATATTTTATAGTTGCATCATCTGCCCTCTGTGTGTGGATATGTTTTGTTGGGTGGAAGGGCTAAGGAATTATCCCACCACATAGGTTAGGCTGCCCTCCATTTTTTTAATCCTTCTGCCTCAGCCTCCCATATCCAACTTTCCCATTGCTATTGATGCGTAAGATAGCTAAAAATGTCTTTTCACACACACACTGTTGAATATTGTAATTCTGAATTTTTTTCCAGAAAAATTGTTTTTAAAAGATAAAAGTAAATGTTTTCCATCCTCGGTTACATTAATTAACTTTATTTGGCTCAGTGGAATAAAAATGGTCTTAAGTATTACTGTTTCTTTGGGGTGTTGAACCCCAGATGAAACTGGATTTTAGTGAAGCAGTGCCCTCATCACATGCAGTAGGGGGCATAGGGCCTCCAAACACCATCTAAAAATCACCAGAGCCTACAAACTGACCTTAGAAGGTAATATAGATGCAGGCCCTATATTGTAGATATGGTAAACATATGTATTGTATATTTGATATATCTTGTATAGCTACACAATCAAGGTTGAAGTTTTCAGATAGAATATGTAGTATTAACGATCCAGTCAGGTCCCAAATGCAATCAGTCTTCTTATAGGAAGAAAGAGTGGGGAGGAGACAGTGTTGATTGTGGAAGCTTAGAATAGCTGTTTGAGGCGCACACGCCAAGGCATGCCCAGAGTCAGCCCAGGTTGGGAGAAGCAAGGAATATAATGTATTTCCGTGACTCTGCAGGGCATGTGGCCTGCTGACACCTTGACTCTGGTCACTCACACTGACTTCAGACAGCTAGTCTGCAGAACACTGTAAATATCAATTTCTGTTATTTTAAGCCACTGAAAATTTCTGTTGGTTTTGGTTTTGGCCTTGGAATCTATCACTTCCTACTTTATGAAACAGAAACAAAATATGAAAGAATCCATTTCTATCCCTCAAGCAGCTTTCTCGGGTCGGTACCGGCTCTGGGAAGCATGCAAGCACAAAGTCCCCTGGAGATTTGAGCTCTGTGTATGTGTGTGGGGTGGGGGTAGGTATTGTATGTTTGCTATTCTGGAACAACCATAAAACAAGGATGCGATTCTTGTGCTTAGGTATTTATTAGGTATAGAATCTAAGCTGAGATTCTCATGCACATACATAAACATGCATGTGTACAAACACACACACACACACACACACACACACACACACCAGACTCCTGGGTGCTCTATTTCCTCAAGGTCCTCCCTGAGGCATATACTTTGATGTACGTGGTAACACATAACACATACATATTCAGAACACATAACATGAAAGTATAGCTTGACTCTTCCCCCTTTGGAATCAGACTTGCCGTCAAGAAATGGAAAAAAAAAAACACAAGGAATCCCAGATAACAGAGCCCCAAAGATACTAAAGAAATAGGTTAATCTCACTGTGGCTCCTAGCATGTCATAAAACATCAGTGCCCACTGGCTTCCCCTTTCCTTCTTTCATGAAAACTGTCCCTTTATTGTCAAAGCCTAAAAAAGGCAAGGCATACCAAATGAATCTGCAGTGACGTTTGAAAAATATGCCCTGACACATTTAGAACATACCCACTGTTCAAAATCTGCCAGCTAAGACACGCTGATCAGAAGAGCCCACGGCCCATGGGAAGCCCCAGTCTGGTACCTGGTACCTCTGCTGTCAGCTCTGTGTGGGCTCAGCATGGCCCAGTGTAGCTAGCTGTCTCTCAGCTCTACGAAAAGACCAGGCCGCGGCCTTAGTGGTAGCCACACCATTGATATAAACAGGAAGGCAAAGCTGTCCCTACTAGACAATGTAAGGAGCTAGCCCCCTTCCAACCATCAGCCTCAGGCTTTAGAGGAGCTCTCCTTAAGAAAGAAAATCCCAGTTTGCCTTGGCTTTGCAAGTTTTATGTATGCCTTCATTTGTAATCAGAAAATACCCCGCTCAGACCTCTTCCGTGAAGCTTGGAACCAAGAGAGAATTAGAATGATTGTCTCTGTCGGTGTGTGGATGTAAAATGAAAAGGAGAATTCTAAGGTTGGCCCAAAGCCCTGTGTTCCATCACCGCATGGTAGATTTTAAATGTATTTATATCCCCCACTTCCTTCCTTAGGGTGAAAAATAAAACCTGCCAGATTTCATTTAGCATGTATCATTTTTATACTATAATACGTTCTGAAATAAATCATTAATATGATTATGAATAATAAAACATATAAAAAGTTCTCTAGGAATGAAATAAGTCAAAATGGAACAATTGATGTTGTAAGCCATGGGCAAAACAGCCATGATCCATCGTACAGAGAAATTCTAGTCGGAAGAAAAGCAATTCATACATATATTCATTCCTGCAACAAAATACTTGCTAGCATCCACTTTGTAACAGCACTGCACAGAGTCCTAGAAATAGAAAAGACTAATACAGAGCTGGTGTCTGTGCCTACTGGAGAGGCCAACCGAATCACCAGTTAGTGTTGGGACAGTGTCCAGTGGGAAAAGCATTAACCGAACCATGAAGGACAGTTATACTTTGTGAGAAAAATAATATTTCCTGAGAACAGTACTTCTCAACCTTCCTGATGCTGTGACCTTTTAATCCAGTCATGATGTGGTGACACCTGACCGAAAATTATCTGGTTGCTACATAATTTCGCTACAGTTATGGATGGTAATGTAAATATCTGACACGCAGGATATCTGATATATAACAATTCAAGTGGGTTGTGACTCACAGGTTGAGAACCACGGCCTTGGACCGTAGTAAACAGAAGCAGAATAAGCCATTCAGAAAAGAAACCCTGAAACATGGGCTTGGATTTGCATTGTCATAGCTCACTAGTGCAGCACTTGCCTGGGTTCAGGGTTCTGCATAAGATCCTTAGCACTGAAAGATGTGGTGTGCATATGTGTGTGTGTGTGAGAGAGAGAGAGACCTGACACATTAAATAGCTGAAATGGTATCACAGCGGCTGAGATCTTTTAGTGTAGGTCTTATAGTAAAGAAATATAGAGGCCATTAGATGGAGGTACTCTGGATAGTTGATATTATGCGATCAATATTAAAGTTCCCCAACCATTATGTAGGAGACAATGGTTGAACATACGGAGGTGAGAATACACGCATACACACCAGTGGAGGTAATGCTGATGCTGAAGACAGGGAGATGTGACTAATGCAAGGGTGTTCGTAGGATATGTTGGAAAGATGGAGGAGACAGCAGAGAAAAAGGAAAAGGTATCCTCTAACAATGTCTTCTAGTTTTCCAAAGTTACCAAGTGGTGAGGTTAATGAACTCAATTTCAGATACTAAACAGGATGCACCTCAGTTAGTTTTAAGAGATATTCAGCAAAGAGTTGTGTTGGTGGAGGTTGCTTGGTTGTTCCCAGCCACGCAGCCCAGAAATAATAACACAGAGACTATATTATTGCAATACTGTTTGTCCAATAGCTTAGGCATATTCTTAACTAACTCATATCTTAAATTAACCCATTTCTATTAATCTGTGTATCGCCATGTGTTTGTGGCCTACTGGTATGGTTTCATCTGGCATCTGTCTTCTGCCTGGTTACATGGCATCTCTCTGACTCTGCCTTCTTTTCTCTGCTTGGAATTCCTGCCTTGCTCTATTCTGCTAAGCCATTGGCCAAAAGCAGTTTCTTTATTAACCAATGGCAATAAACATATTCACAGCGTACAGAGGGGAATCCCACATCAGAGTTGGATAAATAAGTGATTTTACAAAAGAGACTTTTGGCCAAAATTAAAGTCTTGGGATCTGTCAACTCACAGGCAGTCGATTACGGAAGTCAAAGAGATCCCTCAGGAACCATTGTAAACTCACCATGGCAGTTTGCCAGAAACAGAGACAAATGCATCTATGTCTTTCTTCAATCTCAGAATTTTTTAATTTAGTGGTTTGGTAGATTCAGTGATAGCAATTTGTCATAAAAATCTATTTTATTTGGTAGCCTGACTGAAGAAAAACAATTTCTTTATATCGTAATTGCTACTATCAACTCTCAAGTCATCCATTGCACAATAAACAGACAGATAGTCTGTTTGTCTGTCTGTCTGTCTGTCTGTCTGTCTGTCTCTCTCTCTCTCTCTCTCTCTGTAAGTGTGTGTCATATGCATTTATGGTGGTAACAGAAGGAAAGAGAGTTAAAGGTGTTTCAAGTGGACTGAGAACAAGTATGTACTAAAAAGACAACAAACTGGAGTCAGGTTTGAGATGAAAGTTGCAGAATTCAGCTACAAGGTGAACCGTCCATCATAGTCTGAAAAGAGAAACAGCAGGTGACATCCAAATTCCGATGGGCAAACAGGTGGCTAGGCAGCAGTGGACAGTGAGGCGCTGGGCTGTGCTGGGTGATGGTATCAGGGGCCAGGTTGCGGCGAGACCATGCCATTGCAGTGTTAACTGTCTATCACTCTACAGGGTACAGGAGAAGGAATTACACTTTTTCCTTTGTATGGCTGGCAGGATAAGTTCTGGTATTCCTGTTGTGAAATTAATAACACCCATGGGCCCTCTCTGATTCACTTCTCCTCAATGGATGTATATGGCAGCTCCGCTTCTACCCCCAGGAAATAAATCATTTATGTCTCTCGTGGATGGGTGATCCCTGACAGAAACTGAGATTTCTAGATCCACACAGGGATTAGTTGTCGTTCTTCCCCAAAATGAAGTCAGAAGCAGCTTGTAAGAAATATGTATATATACACAGAGAGAGAGAGACAGAGACAGAGAGAGAGAAGAGCAGAAAAGAGAGGAAGGAAGGAAGGAAGGAAGGAAGGAAGGAAGGAAGGAAGGAAGGAAGGAGGAAGGAAGGAAACAAGGAAAGAAGGAAGAAAGAAAAGAGTCTCCTAGCACACTGTACAGCCTAAAAGCACACTTGTACAGTATGGTATAACTTAGAGCAGGTAGGATAATCTCAATAGAGGCCTTTTAGTTAAGCAGCAGTGACTCACACAGGACCTTAATAGATTTTGTATTTTGAAGAATGAGGAGTAAGGATCTTGCAAAAGACATGGGAAACAGAAGAAAAATTGAGGGGATGTGTATCATGGAAGACCACAGAAAAGGACTGTGGAAAGATGGGAGAGGGGCTTGCTCATTAAATGTCACCGTGGTCAAAGGAGTGCCAAGTGTGCAGGTGACGCTTTCTGCTCAGTATTTCTATTGCAAGATGAACCCCTTTATGTTATAAACAGAGATGAATTAGTAGTCATTTTTCTTAATCTTTTTTTATTTTAAAAGTGAACACATTTTTAGAAGAAAAGTCTTCTATTTTAAGGGTTTCATCCAAATTTGGTACCTATTTCAAATATGAATTTTAGCTCATCCCTATCAACCAAGTCAACAAAGCACTTCTTAGAGTTTATACTTCTTTGTTCTTTCGATTTCAAACACTGATGGAAAAAAATACCTCCTATTATAGGTAGCAAAGTGTTAGAATTAACCTGTTACTGTATCTTTGTCTTTGCTATCTCCAGACTGTCCTTGTTTATTTTGGCTCCATCGATGAAACATAGGCTACACACTGCTGGATTGTGTACCCCAAGGTTAGAGATAAACTCAGCCCAAAGTTGACTTCAGTGATTGCAAGTCATTATTAATTAAGTAATTATTAATTTACAAAAGAGACAGGTTGGTATGTAGGAGGAAACCTGAAGGCTGTTATGTCATGATCACATGTAGTTAAGTGTGTAGTTGAGTTCATATGTGTCTTGAGTAGGCGGTGTAACTGAAAGCTCCAGAAATGAACTTCCGGGTGTGTATCAGGCATATCTAAGAATTTGTGAAATTTCTAATAAAAGAATTATTAGAAATTTGGGGCTGAAAACATAGTTAAGCAGTGAAGACAGTTTCCTGCTATTCTAGTGGACCCAGGTTCGAATCTCTGCACCTACATCTGACAGCTCACAACAGTTTAAACCTTAATTCTCTTTTCTAACCTACAAGGGCAATTGCACAATATGGTATATATACACAGAGACACAAAGAAATCAAAAACAAAACAAAATGGTGTTTTAAAGAAAGTTAATAGTATTGTGTGTATGATATCATACGGTAGCATACATAAATATTCATATATTCTTTAATGTAATCTAACTATCATGCTCTTCAACAAGAGTTTTTGGAAGAGATTTTTATATCAGCATTGCTTAGAATTTTTCATACAATGTGATCCTAAAAGCTGATAAATTTTGATCAGATCATTTCTATTGTTTTTAGAATCTCTGCAGAGAAGGCCTCTCCTTATCCCCTGTATCCAAGGTGCAGGGAGCTCACTGGCCAATCTTCGTTGCAGTGATGACCTATAAGACACTAAAATAAAACCTGAAAATCGTCCCTGGAGATATAATGAGGTCGCCAGTCACTTTGACAAAGGCCGTTTAGAGAAAAGGAGAGACTAAGGCCTGGCCTTGTGCGGTGCTTTGAGAAACCAGTGTGTAGGAGAACAGGCCTCACCGGTCCCTAGTCTTCCAACTATATAGCCATCGCTTACTCTTCCCCTCCAGCCCTGATTGTCCATGCTACTCTCTAGGTATTCCAAATATTTCTGCATTTATCCAGAAGCTTCTTGAGGATGGCCAATGCTTAGTAACCCCAGTGCTCAGGAGCCTTCATGGCTACTGTTCTTACCACTTAATGGTAGTCTTCCTCCCAAGCCATCCCTTTCTGATCTCCTTGCCGTGGTTCACTGTGCCATTTCTCAAGGTCAGTGGCTCCACACAGACTCTTCTCCACGCAGTTCCAGTTGATCCGGTCTGTCTCAGAATCTTCTCCGTCGCAGGTGGCAAGGGCCATGTGCTCTGATCACCCCCCCCCCCCCAGCCGTAGTCAACATTAGGCCTTCCTGTTCTACTCACAAAAGATTTTTTGTAGAGAGTACAGATGGGAGAAGTTAGAATGAGTGAGCAAATGAAAAAAAAAAAGAATAAAAGAATACAATGAGGAATAACAAAGAAGCAAACTGATGAGCAGTTGGAAGTCTGTAGGAGCGGTTAAGGGAAAGAAAGCTTTATCTGCTCCTGGGGAAACGTAGCCGTTCTCAGTCTTCCATGTACCTTAAAGGACAGATTAAAAAAATAAAAGTGATCACTGATTCGTCTATGTTTACAACAGAGTGGATTTCACCTGGAAACAGAGAATCTGTGACAGGTGTCACGCGCACCAAGTACACCTTGGGCAAGGTGGCATTTGTGTCCTAGATGTATTGCTACCAGAACTGGGTTGGTGGCAAGATGTCACAGGTGAATTTGGTTCTGACCAGATGACTATCTGAATCTGGATAGTGTCATAATATGACAAACAAAGTGACCAAAGTGTAGGCCAAAAGCAGCCCTTTCAGCTCCCAGACACTCTGTCACCTGTCCTCTATTCTGAGTTCCCTGGCTCTCTTTCTGGATTTTTCTGGCACCAGAATCGAGAGGGGCCTGGGCACTCTAATTCCATAGAGGAAAGGAAGCAGGGCCAAGTTTCTGCTAGAGAAGTTTTCTTAGATCCATCAAGAAAGTCATTTGAGTGAAGCAGAGGTTATTGTTGCTTAATCCATCCTACCTGACCAGGAAGGGCCCCGCTGGGTTTTCAAAGTGAGTGATTCAGAGGCATCTAAGGATTTACGTTTGTTTGGGGAAGATTGAGATTTCGGGGTGTAATTTGATACACACTTTTCCCTCCCACTTACCTCAGCTTCTCTTTTCTGGGGCTTTGTTTTGTGTTCAATGACATGGAACCATGAACTGCAAACAGCTTCGAGCAGGTCGTCGTCCCCTCCAAAGTCAATCATCTGCCTGAGGTCAGGAAGGAAAACTGGGTTGTGCCTTCATTCCTAATACTTCAGGCTGAGGGGTTTCAGGCCTTTCCCATCCTTGGATTCACAGACCTTTCAGGCATTTTATTTATTCGGTGTAAAACAGGACAAGTGTGTCTTAGACACGGTGGGAACTCAGAGTATTGAGGAAAACGGACCTGCTTGAGGTTGGTACAAAATGGACTCTTTGTTGGAAATGCTTGTTTGCTGTCAGTGGGATAAAGCACCCTGCCCCTTCCTCTGGCTTACTCCAACATGAGCCTTTAAAGTGTTTTCAGTACGCTTCTCTTCACTCAGTACAGTTGAACGAACACTTGAATAAATAGGGAAAGATGGATTTCTGTAAAGGAACAGTAGTAATATTCCATAACATCCTTTAAAGTGTAGCAACCTTTATGGCTTGCAAATATTAGAAATCTTAATAGCATGCCATGTGGGTATTATGACTCAAATACAATATTCATGAGTGGATTATTGTCTCAGAGACAAAGCTCTGTGTTTTGTAGCCATCCCATCTACAAAGAGAGATACACTTGATTGGGAAGGCACAGGGCTGCATTTTCCTTGACTATTTTCCCCTCCATGAATTGCTTGACACAGGTCTGTCTAAGCATCTTTAAACGTGGGCTAACCCGAGTTTCACACACATTTCTGCTCCATACAATATGGATGCTTCTCATCCATAGCGGAGTACAGTCGGGCCAGAAAAAGAACAATGACTCCTCTTACTGGCGGATATCTGGGATGGGGGTATGCCACCTGAAACTTGAAAAGAATATTGATGTACTAGAGATCCTGACTCCAGTTCTGTCTTGACCATTTAAGTCACCATGTGACCTTAAGGAAATCAGTGCATGTCTCTGGGCTTGGCCTTTCTCATTCTTTCAATGAAAACACTTGGCTTTGGCCAGCAGCTTTCAACTATGGCCCTGAAAGACAAAGAGTCCTTTAGATGACATGAGGTCACATAGGGGCTGTCTTTCCTATAACATCTCTCTGGCTTTAGTTTTCTCAGACTGAGGCTGTAGTTTTACTCTGTTTTGTAGCTAGTCAGTTGGGTTTGAATTTGGCCATCGTTTGGCCTTCACTGAGTGTTTTCTTTCCTTTCAGTCAACTCCCACTCTCAACCACATGTCTCCTCCCACCTGTCCATGTCAAATAGCTGCCACCTCGATGGGAATACGAGATCACGTATCCAGGGCCAAGTCTGTACGACTGTGGCCCAAGATGGAGGCGCAGATTGTACCAAATCACACATCCCAATGTGTACATAGTTAGGTGAAGTTTTAGTTAGAGAACAGCAGCAAGTCATAAATCATAGAACTTTTCAAACATGGTGATATATCTGGGGTATGGCAATTCAAGGAAACTCTACTAGCAGGTTTCAGATGCTATTTGTTGAGATTTTTAGCTTTTGGGTAAAAGTAGGAAATAGTGATTTGTTAAGTTAATATGTTCTGAGAATTTTACCTGATAACTGAAAGGATGTTAGGGCTGATGCAGAGGTAGAATTAGCTTTTACAAGAAGGTGGGCAGAAGTAAAATCAAATCAGGAAGAGTTAACTTTGGAGATACAGTACTCAGACTCTACACCATCGGAAGCTCTACCTAGTCAATCAGCCTTACAGCTTCTCTAAGATAAATAAACCTTTAAAAAATTAAAATAAAAACCACCACGTGGAAGAGTGTTTTCCTTGCATGTATGTCTGTGTACCACATGTGTGCTTGGTAACCACAGAGACCAAAAAAGGGTGTCAGATTCCCTAGAACTGGAGTTAAGACAGTTCTTAGCCACGAGGTGGGTGCTGGGAATTAAATCCAAGTCTTGTGCAAGTTGAGCCAGTGCTCCTAACCACTGAGCCATTTCCCCAGCAACCTTTAGTAAGTCTCTCTCTCTCTCTCTCTCTCTCTCTCTCTCTCTCTCTCTCTCTCTCTCTCTCTCTCTTTCTCTCCCTCTCTCTCTCCCTCTCTCTCTCTCCCTCTCTCCAGATAAGCTCAGAAGCTGCCTTCTGTGGTACCTTCATTAGCAATCCATTGCATGTAACTTCTGTGAGCCTCAACGAAGCCAAATTTCCTCTCTTTCTTTACACAGTTTGGTTTCTCACTCGCTTCTCTGTTATTTTTGGCTCAACAAGTTGATTGCAAGATCCACGAGAGCCCCGAGAGCACGGTGGTAGCGCTTTTCCATTGTCTCCCTGATCCCGTGGGGCACAGCTCAGTGGAGCCCTTGGCCATGTTTTCATCTGAGTCTGATGATTCATGACTGGTCTAATCTGGGGATGGGAATCCTGCTGCTCCTTCTCAGGCTCCCTAGACCTGAGCTTGACCCTAGGATCCAGTTCCGGTTAGCAATGTGTAAACCAGTTACAAGTCTGTAGGAATCATTAGGGGAAGCAAAAAGTTTTATCCCTTCCTGGGGAAAAATAGCTTTTCTCATTCTTCCCTCCTTGACTGTATGTGTGATGCCTGGAACAACAGCAGTCATACGCAAGAAAATATTGGAGACACACGTGCATGCCCTCGCCTGTTAAATTATAAAGCCAATGACACTAACTTACCATTGGAGTTCTCTTCTTTAATAAAAAACGTTATTAAATAATAGAATTGCAATACATATCTGCTTGTGCCTTCATCCATTACAAACCTTAATATATTTCTATAACACCCTAACTACAGGAAATAAAATAGATTAGAAACTCAAAACACTGCCTGGCGGTGGTGGCGCTTTAATCCCAGCACTTGGGAGGCAGAGGCAGGCGGATCTCTGTGAGTTCTGGTCTACAAGAGCTAGTTCCAGGACAGGCTCCAAAACCACAGAGAAACCCTGTCTCGAAAAACCAAAAAAAAAAAAAAAAAAAAAAAAAAAAAAAACAAAAAACAAATACTACCTAGTTCTAATAGGCTTCAAGATATGTGATCATATATATATATATATATGGATGGATGGATAGATAGATAGATAGATAGATAGATAGATAGATAGATAGATAGATAGATAGACAGACAGACTAAGCCTTTATCTGTTTTACAGATAAAGTATTCAGAGGCTGACCTGCACCTATTCTTATTTCTTGAGAAAGAAAGGGAGGGAAGAAAGGGATATGGGAGATACGTTGTGAGACTGAAGTGTGACTATAAACAGCAACCCACATCACACCAGCCTCTATATGATCTGTCATGAAGGCCATGCCAAAGCCAGACTCTGCAGACACTGCAGTCAGGCAGGACAAATGGAAACTTGTGACTAACAGCACTCTTGCTGCTTCTAGTTCTCGGTGGAACTTCCCCACTGATAGTTAACCATTCTGATCTGAGCAGACAAGGAACAGTGAAGTGATAAATCCAGAGGATACAGAGAAAGAGAGCAAGGGCCAGGGGCCAGGAACCAGGCTACTAGCTGTAAGGAAGCTACTTAATTTCTCTACACTTGGTTCCTGTATCTATAAAATAAGGACCTCACATCTACCCACAGGACTGTTACNGGGGGGGAAGAAAAGAGGGAGGGAGGCCTGTGACAATTTCTTCTGTGTATATAATGCATCCTGGTTACTACCTCCTCACCTTCCCTTATCTCCCCTCAATCCCCATTAGCCTCCAGTCACCCCAAATAGTCTCTCTCCCAGATCCACAGCTTTTGGTTTGCTTTTGGTAGCTATTTAACTGGAGCAATTTAGGCGAATACTGGATGGCAGCTGTCCACTAGAATCTGGGAGAACCACTGGGATGTCCGCAACTGAAGGCAGCAATTCCCCTCACCCTGAATCCATCAATGACAAGTAGCTCAGCATCAGGGAAGGACAGATACAGCAGAACCCCCCCCACACACACACACACCTGTTGACAGGCACAATAGAGCAGAACCAGTGAAAGCATTTTCGGCTACTGTGTTTGCGACTGGAGTGCCTGTGTCTTGCCCAGAATGTAATCATTTACATACAGTCTTTCCCGTATCTTCATTCTCTTACGTTCCTTCTGCCCCTCATCCACAACAATCCTTGGGCCTCAGAAGAGATAGTGTAAATGCATTGAGAAGGACTGAGCCCTCGCCCATCACTTATTCCCTGTATCTTGTGCACAAGGCATCCCTGTATTCACCGCTTCGCACTAGAAGGAAGGAAGACTTCCCTCATTAAGACAGAGAGCTGCATTTGTCTTTGGGCACGAACGTAAATATTTAAAAGTCAGTTTGGCACTATGGCAATTTATCTAAGTAACCGGGTTCAGTTCTCCACTAGGGCCCATGATCTCCCAGGTGTGGGGTTTTCACCAGGTTTATAGTATCAGTCATAGAATTCTGTCTGGTGTAGATCGCCTCAAAAACCAACCGTTTACCTCTCTAGCGGTAATACTACTGCTGTGGGAGCAGGACATCTTGTCTGCAAGATTGGTCTAATAGCTGGAGGGATTCCCAGCTGGGTAAGGCTGCTGATGGAGCAGCACAGCACTTTCTGAGATGATGGAAACTAGCAAGCAGGGGAGGTCTTTAGGCTGATTACAGCTTGATGTCTCTATATCACTCTACCAAGGTGTGAGCTGTGTTCAGCAACAACTGGGCAACCAGAATGAAGGGTTCATTTTGGCCCACACATTAAGTGAAGCACATCAGGAAAGGCGTGGTAACAGGAATGTGAAGAGGCTGGTCTCCTTGCAGCCACAGCCAGGGAGCAGAGACACAAATGGTCTAGTCACACAACCAAAAGTAACCATCACAACCATCACTCGGTTGTATAGGATGGAATCACAATAGGGTCTGGTTTAGCATTTCAAAATATTTACTCTGAGGAAATGAGATGAGGTGGAGAACGAGGGGGAAGAGAGAGCTAGCCATGCACTGCAGTGCTCTGGTAGAGAAATTATGCTCTTGGGAGTTGGAGATTATTAACGATATTTTGACATAGTGGGCAGATACTTAATTGGTAAAGCCTCTACTGCGAAAGGATAAGGACCTTAGTTTGATCACCAGTACCCAGCACCCACACGATGAGATCAAAATGCCAGGTGTGACAGCCTATGCCAGTCATCCAGCCCAGGGACATGAAGAAAGAAGGCTCAGGGTGGCATGCTGGTCTGCCACCTAGCCAATCTCAGATGGCAGGGTTCACTGAAACACGGTCTCTAAAAATAAGCAGAAGGCCATGGAGAAAGTTGCCTGATGTCGGCCCATGACCTACAAAGGTGAATGCATGGTTGTGCACACCCCAGGAAGAGAAATTTCTTGCTCTGGTTAGGATTGTAGTGAGATAAATGTAAGCGGGTGTGATGGTTGATCTCTAGTGTAAAGCTGGCTACACTGTCAGGAAAGCACATTTCTGGATGTGTCCAAGAGAGCTGTCCTTAGGTAATAAATAATTGGATGGGGACATGTCCATGAATGAAGGTGGTGCCTCTAACCATCTGTAAGTCCAGATGGAGTAAAAGAAGAAGGAAGAGTGGAGGCTGAGAGCTCCACTCTTCAGGAGCAAATGCATTTGGCTGTTGGGTTCACCTGTGGATATGAGGCATCACTCCAGCCTTTCAGGCTTCGAGGCAGATTCATACCGGCGAGTCTCTACAGAGTCTGGTATGTACCATCAGATGGCAGCTGCATCGTTGGTACATTTGAGGCTTCCAGCTTTCTAGAATCAGCCACTAGAGCTTCCTTCTACCTCTCTTGAGTAAAAACAGCTATTGTGGGGACCATCCAGCCTCTAATCAAATAAATCCCTCCTTTATAAGTGTAAGCATGCACAGTCTATTGGGTCTAGACCTCTAGAGAGCTCTGATTAATGGGTAGGAGAATCTTTCTCTTCTACCTTCACTTCACCTCCTTCTTCACTTCTTCGATGTATTTTAAAAGCAGAGAAAATAGTTTGAAAAATATTTTACTTTTAATTTAAATGTGTGTGTGTATTGGTGGCGGGGGTTAGGGTTTGTGCACATGTGAATGTAAGTACCCAGGATGTACAGGAGAGGATCTGCATCCCCTAGATCTTGAGTTGTAGGCAGTCATGAACAGCCTGATATGGATGTTAGGACTTGAACTGGAGTCTTCTGTAAGTGCAATATGTTCTCTTAATTCTTGAGCCATCTCTCCAGCCCCACAAAAGTATTTCTTAATATATTGAAGTGCAAGTTATTAAGAACTATCATTTTTGGCAGTGCATGCACATAAAGATGAAGTAAATATTACTAAATATAAAATTCTAGTCTTTAGGTTAAATGGGTTGCATGAAATTTTACCATTGAGCTCTTGGAAAACATTTCATCCCACATTAAAATGTAACATTGCAGGCAATGCTTATATGAAAACAAATACTTATTGATTTTTGAGACTTAATCCCATTATCCCCCTTTAATCCTGTTAGAGTTGCCTCACAAGCAGCTTGAAGAACTCTGCATACATGAGACTCCATCTGTTAAGGAATGCTTCATTCATACAATGATACAAATTGCACACCCAGTTCTTTTTTTTTCCTATTACTGAGCTTAAGTTATTTTTGTTTTTTAGTTTTTGTAAGAGGTAAGCTCTCTCTCTCTCTCTTTTTTTAAGGTGGAGGAAAGGGGGGAGAGTTCAAATTGATGGAAGTAAGTTTCATTTATTTGGATTTAACGGAAAAAATTGTTGAATGCCTTTGAAGAGTCCATACCATTCTGTGGTGGTTATTTGAGTTCCCAAGATATACTGAACATTACAAGAACACTATTGAAATTGTGTGTATGCCAAGAGTCTGACCCTGGTAGATCAAATCATAGGAGATGCTCTAAGGTGTAGTTACTGGTGAGACAAAGGTGCTGAAAGACACTGCTTACATCAATAGCATGTGAGCTGTCCAGTATGACCTATGGGGTTGGGTTGTAAAAGCAAGGGCAATGGTAATAATGTGTGCATGTTTAAGAGATGTCTATTTGCAGCTGTCAGTCTTTGATAAATGTCATGTTTGGATCTAAATGACCATCAAGATTCACACATTAAAGGCTACACCATCAGCCCAGGCTAGAAGACTGGTGGTGCATAGTAGACATAATTTAAGACATTGATAAGAAGGGACTTGGAGGGGATACTATGACATTGGCTCCTCCACTATCTTGTTTCTCAGACTCTATGAGGTAAGCAGTTCTGTTCAGCTACCTGCTCCCTCCCATGGTGCTCCACTACAGGTCCGACATAGCAGGATAAAGCCCATCGTAGACAGATGTCTCCAGGGCCATCAGCCAACACAAGTTCTCATTTCTCTTAAGTTGGTTATTTTAGGTATTTTGTCAAAAAAAAAAAAAAAGAAGAAGAAGAAATCTGACTAACTCCATGAATTAATCAAGAACTGCTGGAAACACAAAGGTCTTTCAAACTTTTTAAAAGCTAAATATATGGGAAGAAACAGAAATCATTACCAGGTCTTTCCCTTAAAAATGTGTCAGTTGCTGATTAAATATTTATCTGTTCCCCTGTGGAGCTTCCTTCTGAAACATTTAGTTTGAATTTTTGTTTTTGTTTTCAATTTGAGGAATGATCTTTTATTTATATTTAGGGAAGACAGGAACGTTGGACAAGTCCTGAGTTCTGCAGTGCAGCAATGCATTAGATCAATACTGTTTAAATTCTCATTTTTTTGGTTGTTTGTTTCTTTCTTTTAATACTACCAGAAGAGGCATGGAAGATACAGGAATGTCCATAAGATAGAATATTAGTGTTTTAGATGTGTAAGAGACACCTGGGACTTTGCGATTATAAAACCCAGTTAAGTGTCTTCACTTGGACATGCAGTAGGAGAATTCAGGTTTCAAAATGTCTGTGCTTTATTCTCAGAGTGATATGCAGTTGGTCCAGAAGAGATAATGTTGGGGGAAGGGAGGCTCTTAAGTTAATTAGCTAATTTTCCAACAGTATAAATACATATTTAAAGATTAGATCAAATGAATATGTAAACATTTATAAGTAGATCTTGGACCAACCCGTCATATTTTGGAAACTTGCTTCAGTGGTGCAAATGAGCATAAATAACGTGGCTCCTGATGAGACATGTTCTCTGGTTACGAAACTGTCCCCACCTTTGCCAAGGAGCAAGAAGTTTGACTTCGCATTCTCTGTTTGTTTATTTTGTTCTCCCTCTATAATTGTGCTGCTGAAATGACTCTCCTAGAAAAAGTTCATTCTTTCATTCTTGTGTACTTCTTAAAGGAATAAGCCATGTATTCCTGTTATTTCACAATGTTGCTGGGAAGCAATTCAGAATACTGAGAGACACTAAAGTAGACATGGCCAGAGAGAGGAGAGAGAGAGAGAGAGAGAGAGAGAGAGAGAGAGAGAGAGAGAGAGAGAGATGCTACTTGCTCATTTTGCAATGTGGCTCACTAATCAGTAGCTGAGAAAAACTTGAATTAGTGACTAAACCTCTCTGAGCCCTAATTTAATTGCATTGAAAACAGATCATAGAGGAGGCTGGGGAGAAGGGTCAGTTAAGACACCTACTGCTCTTGCAGAGGACAGGCATTCCATTTCCTGCACCAATGTCATGGTGCTCACAATCACTGTAACTGCAGCTCCAGAGGCCCTGACTGCCTCTTCTGAACTCCATGAACATCACATGCATGTGCACAAGCCCACACTTTTATATCCCTAAACATAAAAACTGCAAAAGTAGTGCCCACAATGGGATCATTGGAAAGACTGTGTTAATATACTAATTAAAATTGCATCTCGATACAGTCAGATGGAGGCAAGCACTGTTCTCACCAAAACAGGCAGTACAGATGGGGCACAAATAGGGAGTAGTGAGGCATCATTGTGCAGTAGAAGAGGCGAGTGTTTCTGTGTTGCTGGACATCTGTCTCTGCAGGGTGGAGCAGTGTGAGACAGAGAAACGTAGACATTCTCCAGCTTGTTCACTTCCCCCTCAGTGTAAACCTTCTCACCTTTCCATAGGGACACCTTCCAAAGTAAACATTTGCTGTGGAAGATTGCCCCAGTGGGCCCCACTCTTGCTCCAGCCTTCCTTTTCCACACACCAAAGAGGCTCAACATTGGGTATCATTTGAAACACAATACTGGATCTCCTATTTCCTGGGGCTGTTGAGGAGGAAGTACAGATCCACATCCCTGTGACACCCTGTTATGTGAAGCAGGGCACCCACCTATGTGCTCTTGTTCTCTGATTAATTCCTTTGTTGCTGTTGTTATGCAGCAAAAGCTTGGCCTGTGAGGAGGATCTTGCTGGAAGGAGAATGAAGTCAGTCTCCAATTGTTCTATATATATAGTTTTAATATATAACAGGTCTCCTGTTGTTGAATTTCTGTGTGGTGATATAAACCAAGTATCTGCTTATTCTTGCAAGTCCTGTATTCTTTGTTTTATTCAAGTCATGTAAAGTCTAGGCATTGCCCACAACCTGGAACTGAGGGGTTACTAGACAGCAACCCACTTTCTGTAGGACAAGTAGGACTGCTGGTTTCTTAGGTTTATTACAATAAATGCACAGGGAAGGTTTTGTTTTAAATTTTATGGATTTTGTGAAAATTGATGCAAGTTCTAGAGTTATTGGCAGAAAATCGTCATTAATATTGAAGGTATATATGAAAAAACTGGGGCTTGAGATATAGCTCAGTAATAAAGTGCTTGCCTGGAATAAATGAGGCCCCAGAATCAGTCTTCACTACAACCAAAAACTGGACCCAAAAAATAAACCAAATTTCTGAGTTCCATAGAGCTCTAGCTTTTCTTCCAAGTCCACCCTTTCCCCAGGATTCTTCTTTTGAGCCCCTGGAAAGAGCGGCTGCTTCTGTAAACCGCTGCTTATGGAAATACCCTGGAAGGGAAAAAGCTTGTGATTTCTCTTTTCTGAATTTGGCATGTGTGAGCATATGAGTGCATGTGTGTCTACATGTATCAAAACGGATATCTAAGAAAACTACACTCTATATCCTAAGGTATATTCCTTATCTAGGTGAATGTCTTTCTATCTGGAGACTGTACCACAATGTGTGGACTGAATGCTTTCCAGAGCTTGATGACAACTCTGCTGGGGACCAGTCCCCCCTCTCTAACAATGGCTGCAGTGGCCAGACTGCAGCCACATCATGGATTAAATTTAGTTGGAATAAAGCTAAAGACTCAAAGAGCCTGGATCTAATAAGCTGGGGGAGATCTAATAACCTCCTTTAGCTTGAGAGAATTCTGAGTTGTCAGGGCATTCCTGGCATTGGCAAGGTGTAGCATATATTGTAAAATAATACACTTTAATAGACAAATGGTGAGCAAACACTTCGGCGGGGGAATGCATTCTTGGCAGGAAATGACCACCGTTGGCATCAGTGTCAAAGGGAGAGGAGAAAGATGGGAAGCATGACCCTTGCACATCAGCGTGTTCTTCTGAGATACCTTTCTAAACTCTGATTTGGAAGCTGCACATCTTATTCTTCTTTTAAGTTTTTCATCATAATTTTGAAAAGTTATATATTTCTGTTGCTATAGAGGCTTGGTTAATATCTATGTCCATTCCCCCACAAAGGACATTTTTTTTCTATAGACTTTACTACAGTGTGTTTAAGTGTAACTTTTATTTCTGTTAGGTTTTGTTTTTGTGCTGTGCATTATTAACTGTAGTAGAAACTCTGCATTCAAGAGCTCAACCAACTGTGAACTGAAAATATTTGGGAAGGGAAATAGCAACTGTTTTTCATTGTTTCCTAACTAGTACCCTATAGCAGCTATTTACATTCTGCTAGATACTCTAAAACATCAGGAGGTGATTTAAAAGACATAGGAGGATGCGTAAAGGCTATATGCAAATAGGAAAGTATTTTATTTTTTATTTATTTATTTTTTATTTTATCTTATTTTTTAATTTATTTATTTATTAAAGATTTCTGTCTCTTCCCCGCCACCGCCTCCCATTTACCTCCCCCTCCCCTAATCAAGTCCCCCTCCCTCGTCAGCCCAAAGAGCAATCAGGGTTCCTTGCCCTGTGGGAAGTCCAAGGACCACCCACCTCCATCCAGGTCTAGTAAGGTGAGCATCCAAACTGCCTAGGCTCCCACAAAGCCAGTACGTGCAGTAGGATCAAAAACCCATTGCCATTGTTCTTGAGTTCTCAGTAGTCCTCATTGTCCGCTATGTTCAGCGAGTCTGGTTTTATCCCAGGCTTTTTCAGACCCAGGCCAGCTGGCCTTGGTGAGTTCCCGATAGAACATCCCCATCGTCTCAGTGTGTGGATGCACCCCTCGCAGTCCTGAGTTCCTTGCTCCTGCTCCCTCTCCTGGTGCTCCTGATTTGGACCTTGAAATTTCAGTCCGGTGCTCCAATGTGGGTCTCTGTCTCTGTCTCCTTTCATCTCCTGATAAAGGTTAATATTCAGGAGGATGCCTATATGTTTTTCTTTGGGTTCTCCTTCTTATTTAGCTTCTCTAGGATCACTAATTATAGGCTCAATGTAGGAAAGTATTTTAAAGGAGTTATGAGGGTTTGCAAATGTTGGTACTCAAGGGGAAATTCTAGTGCCAGGATGCCCATGGCCACTAAAGATTCTGCTTCATCAGAGAAGGCTTCTCCTCAATCTTTCAACTCTGGAACTCACTGAACATCCCATGTTCTTGATTCTATCACCCAAGTACCAACTTTCCTTATTTCTGTGACTAAATATCTGACAGGAAGAAGCTTAAGGGAAGAAGGGTGACATGGGCTCACAGTATGAGGGGACACAGTCTCTTACTGAGAGGAAATCATGGTCATTTGTGGCTGCATGATGGCCATTATATGCTGCTCTGTCTAGTCTCCTCCTCAAACCGCTGTGAGACAGGAGGCAGAGAGTAGACAGGGAATGGAGCTGGTCTCTCAAGCCTAGAAATATACTCTCTTCCAATAGGCTTCACCTCCTGAAGGTTCCACAGTCTTCATAAATAGAATTACTACCCGGGAAACAAGTGTTGAGATGTATAGCAAACAGGAGGCATTTCCCGCTCAAACCACACCAACCATGTTTAAGTGTTACAGCAAATTTGCACACTTTTGAGTGTTGAAGGCTACATGATACGTCTTTGGATTCAACACCTATTTGTTGGTATTTCTCCTCAAGAACTTCCTTCAAGGTTGCTTAGCTTGGTAAGCACTGAGAGTCTTTGCTTGTCTGCATATACATGCTTCGTGTTCTTTGGCTGATCATAGGAGGAAAGGCTTAAAGTCATGCCTCTAATTTAGAAGTCTATTGCTGACCTTTTGGAGCTCAGATGCGTTCTTGGGAAGTTATACTGATCTTTCTTCTTTAGTTTCATTGTGGGTTCTAAAATTCTAATTTTATTTTTCTCCAAAGTTTTCTAACCTTATTCTTTGTTTTCTTTTGAGCTCTGGATTAGTTACTTGATGGCACTGTCTGTGAAGGTTTGGGGGCTTCAGCATTGCTTGATGAAATACGTCACTCTGGGCTGACTTGCGATTGAAAGCTTTTCATCATGTCCAGTTTGCTCTGTCTGATGCACCCTTGTAGTTGAGGATGTGAATTCTCAGCTTCCTTCTCTGGCCACCATGCCTGCTGTGGTGCTTCCCTGTCTGGATGGACTCTGATTTCTACAGAACCATGTGCTCAAATAAACCCTTCCTTCTGTAAGTTGCCTTGGTCATGGTGTTTTATTGTTGTGCCTTGTTTTGGGGGTTTTATTGTTGTTTGGTTTTTGAGACAGGGTAACTCTGTGTAATAGCCCTGGGTATCTTTGAACTTGCTTTGGAGACCAGGCTGGCCTTGAACTCACAGAGATCCACCTGTCTCTGTCTCTGGAGTGCTGGCATTAAAGGTGTGCACCAGCACCATCTGGCTGACCATGGTGTTTTATCACAGCAATAGAAAGCAACTAATACAGTCTCTAAAAGTCTACAATGACACATGTGGATTTGCCTCTTTTATTTTTTTTTAAATTTATTTATTTCTTTATTAATTAATTAAAGATTTCTGTCTCTTCCCCACTGCCGCCTTCCCTTTCCCTACCCCTCCCCCAAGCAAGTCCCCCTCCCTCGTCAGCCCAAAGAGCAATCAGGGTTCTCTGTCCTGTGGGAAGTCCAAGGACCACCCACCTCCATCCAGGTCTAGTAAGGTGAGCATCCAAACTGCCTAGGCTCCCACAAAGCCAGTACGTGCAGTAGGATCAAAAACCCATTGCCATTGTTCTTGGGGTCTTAGTAGTCCTCATTGTCCGCTATGTTCAGCGAGACCGGTTTTAACCCAGGCTTTTTCAGACCCAGGCCAGCTGGCCTTGGTGAGTTCCTGATAGGACATCCCCATCGTCTCAGTGTGTGGGTGCACCCCTCGCAGTCCTGAGTTCCTTGCTCGTGCTCTCTCTCCTGGTGCTCCTGATTTGGACCTTGAGATTTCAGTCCGGTGCTCCAATGTGGGTCTCTGTCTCTGTCTCCTTTCATCTCCTGATGAAGGTTAATATTCAGGAGGATTCCTATATGATTTTCTTTGGGTTCTCCTTCTTATTTAGCTTCTCTAAGAACCTGAATTATAGGCTCAATGTCCTTTATTTATGGCTAGAAACCAAATATGAGTGAGTACATCCCATGTTCCTCTTTTTGGGTCTGGCTTACCTCACTCAGGATAGTGTTTTCTATTTCAATCCATTTGCCTTCAAACTTCAAGAAGTCTTTGTTTTTTACTGCTGAGTAGTACTCTAATATGTATATATTCCATACTTTCTTCATCCATTCTTCATTTGAAGGGATTTGCCTCTTTTAAAGCCTGTCATAAAACTTCTAATTTGAAAAGCCAATTTTTCTTCAGATCTGAGACTATTTTTTCTTGATATCTATTTGGCTTATACTTCACTTTCTTCCTTCTTATTCTGAAATTCTTATGGTAGAGATTTGGAGATTTTCTTTAACTCCTTTATCCATGGGTTCTGCTCCTTATGAACATGCTTCAATTTAGAGTTTCAAGCTAGGAACTCCTGGCACAACCTGTGTTTCTGATAACATTGCACATGTATCAACATTTTCATGTCCCCTATTCTTCATTTGTAAGTCCTGAGATTCCTAAGAGGTACATACATATAGTTTTAACTCTTTCTCACTACAAGTTAGCTTATTATGTCTTTGGCTAAAGTTAACATCTTTCCTGGAGATGGGCTTGTTCTTAATTTTGTCAGTGCCTTATTACTATACTATTAACTTTTTTTAAATATTTATTTATTTATTATGTATACAATATTCTGTCTGTATGTATGCCTTCAGGCCAGAAGAGGGCACCAGACCCCATTACAGATGGTTGTGAGCCACCATGTGGTTGCTGGGAATTGAACTCGGGACCTTTGGAAGAGCAGGCAATGCTCTTAACCTCTGAGCCATCTCTCTAGCCCCCTTAACTTTTAAACATATTTGAGACTCTTGGCTTGGTTGCCTATAGCTTAGTATTTGAGAATCACTATTGCATGAGATTTATATTACCACTGCCTGTGTCCAATATTCATAAGACACATTTAGAATGAATGTTTCTTTCAAATGTGAAAGTTCTCATAATTCTTAGGATTGGTTACAGAAGTCATCCACAGTTGTGATCTTTTCTAGCCAACTGTTAAGGCCATCAGACATAGACAGCAGAGAGAGGAAGGAACAGACTTAGCTATCTTCCAATGTAGCTTTACAATGAACTCTCTTTGACTGTTGGAGTGACTCATAAATCTTCAAACTATCGATACTGGGCTTAATACCTTTAAGTCTTAGATTTGTGCATGATAGCAGACATTACCCATCTGCCTAAGTTCCCATCAAAACGTGGCTCACGAATTCCACTTTATACTGAAGCAAAATGTGTTTATTCATCAAAATGGATATTCAGAATATTTTGATTTGGAGTGAGAGGTAAAATGCAAATACAGACTCAATCTACCCTCTTTGAAAAGTCATCCTCATGAGAAGGACTTACAAAAGTAAACTTTACATTCCCCAAGCTCAGGGACAATCCTTTAATTAAGAATTCATTTAGCTTCCCAGTGCCAGTCTTCATAAACACAGGCATGGTATATCATAAACTGCCCCAATCTTGGGTCACAAATATTTTCTTATATCTTACTGGAAGACAGTAAGGTGAAGAGAAGGTGCCTTCAAATCTTCTCTTGACCTTATACCCTGCTATTTTGAGATGGTATTTCCTAGCAATGTTCTCATTATAATAAAGTTTCACCACAATAAAAGCAAAATCTCCTTCCAGTTCATTGTAATTGGTGGAGGTATTAATTTTTAATGGAGTTCTCATGAGGACAAGAATATATCCTTTGGGATTATGTGGTGGTTTTATCCTTAGAGAAGATGAAGTCATTTTGAATATAGAGCATCCCCTCCCATGCTTAATGGGATCATTGACCAGTAACTTTCTATCAGTGACCCGACTTGACTTCAATGCAGAGTTGTCTGAAATATATGCAAGACTGTGACACTTAATTACAACACGGATTTCAGAAATAGCATCATTACATGTTAGCCACTGGATCGTGTACTTTTGGCAGTGGATATGGTCTAATTTCAACAATGCAAACTTCTTTTTTTTTTTTTAAAAACTGCAGTTGCAGAGAAAGCACAGACATTTTGTGCTCTCTATATAGCTAAGACAGTAGACGTGATCATTGTAACAGCTGGTAAAGTAATACTGAATACTAATTTCATAGCCTTACACCGTCTCATCCCCCATTCTAACCTGTGTTGAGGATTACATAATAAAGGATATAAACTGGCATGCTATCTGCCTCTCAGCATTTGCATTCTTTAAAATATTTATAAATGGCAGGCCACTAAAATTGCAAATAATAAAATCATCCAACAATCCCTACAGTGTTAATTTACTTATTGCTCCTATACTTTTTATGATCAATAAGAATGACATTATTTCTTTACTTATAAGGAGATGGACTATAGTAGAAATATCGTACAAGTTTGGCTGACTAACTAATTCATTCAATAGGAATGGGTTTTAAAATGGTAAAGATGGGGAGAAGAACATTCAAAATATTACCTCTTGATTTTCTAGATCTCATTTGATCTTTCTCAGATCCAGTTTAATCAGAGCATCACGTGTTTCCTCTATCTGCAGGTTAGCTATTTAATATATTTAAAAATTCTATTATGGGAGTCCATAATTCCCTTATTAATAAGACAGAAAAGCTCACTGGCTTCACACAAGTCAGATAATCTGTCATGGGTAGGTCCAAAGTTAAAAGTCAGAAAATTGTACAAAAACAAAAATAAGACGTTTCAAAGACAAAAAAGAAGTCTAGTAAAAGGCATGTAAATTCTGTAAATTTGGCGGGTGGAGACAAGCAAAGAAGGAAAAGAGGGAGGTGAGGCAGAGGAAGGGATCAAGGGAGAGAAAGAGACGGTGGGATGTGAAGGATGTGAAGGAGTAAACATTATTCAAAAGTCTAGATTCTAAATAAAATTTAGGAGGGAACTGACTTGATGAGTCATGGACATCCTGGACACCCTGGACATCATGATGACCTCAGTTTGCCCTGGATCCACAGTGAAGAAGAGACTGGCTTCCCAAAGTTATCCTCTGACTTCCTGTCATGATGTGGGATTATGCTCTGTATGCTGCGAATATCATTGGTTAATAAAGCAATTGCTTTGGGCCTATAGCAGAGCTATAGGTGGGAAAAATTAAACTGAATGCTGGGGAAAGAAGGGTAGAGTAAGAGAGAAGCCATGTAGCCCCGCCAGAGACAGATGTCTGTTGGAATCTTGCCAGTAAGCCACAGCCACGTGGCAATACACAGATTACTAGAAATGGCCTTAAATGAAGATGTAAGCATTAGCCAATAAGAAGTTAGAGCTAATGGCCTAGCAATGATTTCATTAATGCAGTTTTTGTGTGATTATTTTGGGGCTGAGCAGTAGGGAACCAAACAAATGGCCGCCTTACTACACTGTCATTCTTTGGAAAGCATGTACACCCAACCTTACCCCTGTGCACCCACATTACAAATAAAAAAAAAATCTGTACTGGAATTCTTAGGTACTGATGAAGAAAATACTGCTTTACTTTCTCATATAATTTTAAGCCTGTGATAAACTGAATATCGTTAAAGCAGAAGAAAAATTTCCAAATACAGTTTGTTAAACATCAGTCTGACTCAGCTTAGGAAACTTCAGTTAGACATGACAAAGAACATGATATTTCTATGAGAAATACTGTTTTTCTTTAGTTATTTTTGCTCCTTCATATTTTTTCAGTAAGAAAAAAAGAGACAGAAGAAAAAAATGCATGCTAATTGAAAAGATTAAGTACAAAGTCACAACAATAAAACAATAAATAAAATACCCTGAAGTTGACATTGTCACATAGAAAAAAATAGGACAGTCAATATAGGAAAGGTGAACACTGTTTATCAACAGAAAGGGGATTTTATTTAGATGTGAACATTTTAAACAGTGAGTAACCAATCTTACATCTTAAATTAACCATTTCTATTACTTAATATTTTATCACGAGGCTTGTTACCTCTCGCTTCTTGGGCAGTTATATGGCATCTGCCTCCTTCAGCGGTTACATGGCATCTTCTTGACTCCACCTACTCTCTTTATATCTCTGTTCAGATTTCCCACCTGGCTGTACTCTGCTAAGCCATTGGCCAAAACAGTTTTATTCATTATCCAATAAGAGCAACACACATACAGAAGGACATCCCACATCACTTGACAAGTGAATAGAATGTTTATGGGGATTGGTGAATTTAGATTTGGATCAGTAGACATCACCTAAATGAGACAGGGAAATGTAGTGATATTTCATTTATATTTTAATAAATAAAGCTTGGTTGGAGATCTGAGAGTAAAACAGCCACACTGGTCAGCATTACAGACAAGACAGTGGTGGCACACACCTTCAATCCCGGCGGCCACACTAATTCACCATAAAAGCCTGGTGGTAGTGGTACAAACCTTTAATCCCAGCACTAGAGAGGAGTATAAGACAGGAGGAGACAGCTCTCAGCTTAGTTTCATTCTGAGGATTTGTGGAGGCAGAATTGCTTTTTCAGTCTGAGGATTTCTTCGAGGTAATAACTCTCAGTGGCTTAGCTGCTTTGCTTTTCTGATCTTCAGGTTGAACCCCAATATCTGTCGCTGAGCTTTTATTAATCATGCTACAGAAACACAGTTGGAAAAAAAACAAACAAATAATGAACAGACTATCTAAAGGCTATGGGTCAGACATCTCGTGATTTAATATGTCTACCTGGACCCTGAAGAGAGAAGGACAAAAATAAAGTAGAGGAAATATAGGAAAAAAAAGAAGGAAAACATTTCCAAACATAGTTGAAAGATACCAAAGAAGCATTTTTATCTGGGTATATCATAGATGCAAAATGATAAAAAAGTATAGAATATCTTAAAAATAGACAATTTACAGAAGGCAATTATATGTGGGGAATAATGATAAGAATAATGCCTACCAAAAAAATAAAAAAAAAAAAGAATAATGCCTACCTTCTTATTAGGAAGGCCGAAGACTAGAAAGTAACTGAGTAAGGTCTTTGAAATGATAACAAAAAAGTTGCCAGGCTTTAGTTTCACATCTGTAAAGAGAGCCTTCAGAGGTGAAGATGAAGTTTATGAGGAAGGAGGAATGTTGGGTGGGCAGGGCTCTTATCACTGCCCAGCCCTGTTCCGCTTGCACTGTACTTTTAAAAAACCCTGTTTTCTTAAAAACAAATAATAAGCCAATAAATAAATAAGTAAGAAGAACGAAAAAGAAAGAGCAAGAAACTAAGATCAAGAGGTGCCTAGGGTTGCCGGGCGGTGGTGGCACAGGCCTTTAATCCCAGCACTCGGGAGGCAGAGGCAGGCGGATCTCTGTGAGTTCGAGGCCAGCCTGGTCTACAAGAGCTAGTTCCAGGACAGGAACCAAAAGCTACGGAGAAACCCTGTCTCGAAAAATCAAAAAAAAAAAAAAAAGGTGTCGAGGGTGTGTAGGAGATCTGTTCCAGGCACTGGCCCGTAAGCAGTAGTCCACTGAACTCTACTCCCGGGCTTTTAAAATCAAATTTGTGTGGTGTTCATCGAAAAAAGTCACTTTAAAATTGCACTTTATATTTGTTCATCTTCAGCAGTATAAAATAAAACTGATCTTAAATATTTGTTCTGTCTTAAGACTTTGTTAAATTTGTTATTTAATTAGTTATTGATATGTATGTGTGAATTACACCAATTTCTACACTTCTATGTAGCATCGGTGAATAAGGATGTGTTAAATTCTTTCTAACTATGTCTGTCTCTTGGTTCCTTTTCTAGATTCATGTCAGGTATGATCAACCACTGCTCTCTCTTGGGTTTCCTCCTCGTGTGTCTTCGGACCACAAGGATGCTGAGCGCAGGATTTCCAGGGCTCAGTCAGGGAGAAGGAGCGGGTGAGGTCAGAGCCACCTGTTTCCGGCACTCTTCTGACTAGACAGCAGATTGCCCAATGGCTCCTTCCAGCTTTTCACAGAGCGGGGAAGGTGGCAACGCTACCAGGGAGCCGCATGCTGACAAGACGGACACCATATGTTTTCACCAGCGTTTCGGAGCTGTCCTCATCTGTCTCCTCCCTTTGCCCTTTTAGCATCTGATTCTGGTGACCCCCAAGAACTTAATACAAGAAGACACTGAATGCCAGTAATTTTTTACTTTTTTAGTGAACGTGAAGGGAAAACTTATCTGTGCTTTTTCTCTGCCGTTTTGGATAGCTTTCACTTTACGACGTTATTACCAAAAGTTTCAGATTGGACTGACTTGTAATGATAGCTGTAAGAAATGATTAATAACTCCAGGACACATAACTGAAAGAGCACCACATAGGAATTACAAATTAAAAATGTTAAATGGGCAAAATTTTCAGAAACAATACCAAACACCGAAATAAGATACTACGTCTGGGTGTACAGTTATATGCATATGAACTTCATGCACGCCTGTGGGTTTATGTGGAAGGTCAGAGATCAAACTCAGATGCCTATCTCAAGAGCTGTTTTCCTAGTTCTTCTGAGGCAACATCTCTCTCTGGTTGGCTTGGGTGGAGCTCATGGATTGGGCGAGGCTGGCTGGCCAGAGAGAAGCAGGTGGCCTGCCTGTCTCTGTTCTTCATTGCTGGAATTGCAAGCATGCGTCACCACACCTGGGCTTCTCACGGATGCTGAGGGTCAAATTCCTATCCTCATGCTTTCATGACAATCACGTGATCAACCCACCTGTCTCTCTAGCCCCAAAGAAATTATATTGCAAAGAGGATTTTGCTGTGCTATTAGGTTGTGATGACTGCTATTTAGACTAGATTAGGATTTAATCACAAAACAGTTTATTTTATGGTGTTTTTTTCACTTCTGCCTTCCTTTGTTCCATTACGCAGTTTCAAGAAAGTAGATCTCTCTTTGGGTGTTGCACGCAGGAATCTGTAAATTCACGTCCTGGAGGTACTTGAATCACACTGTCTTAGCCAGTGTTCTATTGCTGTGAAGAAACACCATGACCACAGCGACTTTTATAAAGGAAAGCACTTAATTGAGGCTTGCTTACAGTTTCAAAAGTTTAGTCCATTATCCTTATGGCACGGAGCATAGTAGCATACAGGAAAATATGGTGCTGGAGAAGTACCTGAGAGCTGTCATCAGGGTCCACAGGTAGAGAGAGAGAACCCACTAGGCTTTTGCCAATCAAAGCCCACCTCCAGTGGCATATTTCCTCCAACAAGACCACACCTATTCCAGCGAGGCCACCCTTCCTAATCCTTCTCAAGTGGTGCCATACCCCAGTGACCAAATATTCAAATAAAAGACCCCATGGCAGCCATTCCTATTCAAACCCCCACAGAGCCAGAAGAGAAAACTGGACAGGGCTGCATGTTGAGGTGATGTAGTAAGGGTGGATGGTGCGGAGTGCGAAGTCTGAGGACTGGTTTGTGCAGGGTGGACTTGCCTCACACTATGGAACTTAATTTTAACTGAATCTTAGAACATTATCTTGCTTGTTACAGTTGAGCTTTTCAAACTCTTCCAAGAATCCCTTGTTTGTGAAACTTACCTCTTCTTAGCTACTGGAAATATTGTTTGATGTTTGAGCTATGTTGTGGTCCAGTGCCCATATTGTAGCAATAGAACAGAGTTGGCTAGGGTGATGGCTCCATCAGAAAAATGCCTGCTGTGCATACATGAGGACTGGAGTTCTGATGCCCAGCACCATGTCAAAAGCTGGGCCTCATTGGGCATGCATTTATTCTCAGCACTGGGCGGGTAGAGACAGGAGGCCTTGCTGTGGGCAGCGAGTATCCCTGAATCAGTCAGGTTAAGATTCAAAGAAAGACCTTGTAAAAAAGAAGGAAGAGGAGACCAGTTGAGGAAAACATCCAACATTGGCTCAGGCCCCCATATGCATACACGTATATGTGTACACATAAACAAAGGAAAACAAAGCCTTTAAGTCTCTGCTCCCCACACCCCTAGTTACAATTGCAGAAGCACCCAGAAAGGGCATAGAACAGTCTGTATTACCTTTCCTTCAGTGTGGGAAATCCGCCACCCCCGAAGCATAAGGAAATAGCTTCTCTCCTACCTTATCCACAAAATGACTTCTTTCCCTCATTATTTTATCACTTTATCTGTTCTCCTACACTGTCTTTCTAACTCCCACTTTGGTTTCAGCCTACTCTTACTTTCAACTTTTTGATGTGCCTGATTATAACTATTTATAATGTTCAGCTTCAGTTCAGTGTGTTCTTGGGTTGCTACAAAATACACTGCACTCAAGAACAATTGATGGAAGAATAGAGTGCCACCACAGAAAATAAATATTGGTTAAGAAAGAAGTGTTAGGCCATTAAGAAAAGGTTTTCAAGTCTGAGTTGCAAATAAAATTTAAGCTGTGGTTTAAATGAAACAGTAGACAACGTCAAAACTCGGGTAATGAGGGGCCTCGCTTCACCAGAAGAAGCCACTGGTTTGCAGAAGATGACAAAATGCCACAGCCTTCCACATTCCTATATTTCTAACCCAAGGTAAAGCAGAGCCGTCCTTTTGCTGTCTTCTCTGGCAGCATGCAGTTTTGTCAGAGGTCACAGAGTAGAGGACTCTGATGCCATTAGGGCAGATTCCCGCTCTCTCCACCAGCAAATGTCCACACAGTGTGCCATAGCCTTCAGGATGCGTGGGAGGCTGTCCTTGTTAGGATGCTGAATGACTGTGTTTGCACTTGCAGGGAGTGTATCTCCATACTGCCACTCAGCCTGATTTTCCTTAGTGTTTATTTCTTGGGGGCGTCAAATGTTTACTTGTGTGAGTTTTTAAACTTATGGGTTCTTCATTTAGTTGTCAAGGAAAAGGGAAGGCAACTGCGTTTTTTTTTTAAAATTCATTTTCTATTAGAGCTCGTCTTTTAGTGAAGGCTTTCTTTGCCCCAACATGTTTTAGAGTCTGTAAAGACAAATATTTCTCAGACTAACGTTTGGAGTTCATCCTTTTGATTTTGCTTACTAAAACGTGAGCCTGAGAAAGAACGGATCTGAAAATTCATCCTGCCCTGAGTACTGTCAGGTTTTCAGAACATTTGAAGTCTTTCTAGGTGCTCACAGGGTTAACTCGGATTTGTGTTTCTTGCAAATGCAGTTTGACCAGCGAGACTGTAGCAGTCTGGAAAGAGGGCCCCCTCGCTCTAATTGAGCGTTTCTTGCTTTGGCTTGGCTTATAATAATCCATAGATATTTTGAGTGCAGCTTTCCTGATGGTAATTCTGACCCACTTACTCTACAGAAACTTTTGGTGCTGTGAAATGCTGCAAATATTCTTTATGATGTAGTTTATAAAGTTGGTATAGGCTATATTTGGCCATATTAAATTTTTATTGTGTATAATCTGTATGTTATTCCTTACTTCAAAATATTTTGGGCAACTGTGGGAATATGGCTTAAAAGAAACCCAGATTGACAGCGAGTAAAAATGTATTGACCAGAATATATTTCATTGACCCTAACCTTTTGGTAAAAGAAGAAGCAAATATGACTAATAAACAGTACTGATATAAATCTCACTATGTTACATAAATATTGACATAACTAGTTTAGAGAAGAAATTACCAAATGAGAAAGAGGGGCAATAGCACAGCAGGAGGGCCATGTCCCACCGTGACACTTTCACAGGTCTAGAAAGGATTTCTGTTGTCACACTTGGGAAGAAGGACTATCCATGGTATCAGATGGAGAACAAGTAGAGATTACATGCTACTAAACATCTTACAACGCTGCCGTGGGACAATGGTTTTATCCTGTAAAGATTTGTTTCTTGTACTTGTTTAATAAAATGTGAAGGAGGAAAGTTTAGCCTACAGTCCTCACCCAGACACAGAGCAAGCAAGATGTGACTGCCTGGCCTAAAAAAGGTACCACGCCACATGGCTAACACAGACAAGGATTATGGGCTAATAATGTAAGCTATAAGAGTTAAATAAGAAGCCTGAGCTAATAGGCCAATCAGTTTATAATTAATATAGACCTCTGTGTGTTTCTTTGGGACTAAACGGCTACGAGACCAGGCAGGACAGAAACCTCTATCAACACAACACAGCACATGGTAGTTAGTCTTCACCACGGGGCCTTAGCCAAGGATTGCTCAGTGTCTTAGCTACTTTTCTTTTGCTGTGATAGAGTCCCATGACCTGGACGGATTATAGAAAGTAAGTTGATTTGGGCTGAGTCCATCATGGTGCAAAAAGCATGGCAACAAACTCACATTTTCAAATTCAAGCGTGAAGCAGACAGAGCTAGTGCTGGAAGCCTTTTAATCTCAAAGCCAACCCGAGTGGTGTCCATCCATCCCTGCAAGGGTGCACAAGCTAAGCCTTCCAAACCAGTGTTAACAAGAACCAAGTGTTCAAATACCTGGGCTTATGGGGCATATTAGTCATACAAACCCCCAAATTCAACCTTAGATGCCAATAACGTAGAAACAGAAAAACTCCACTAGAAGGCTGTATTACAGGTTTTTTTTTTTTTTTTTTTTGGAAAGTACCCACATTATAAACAAATATGACAGAAAACTTGGCCCATATATATGTTGCCATTTGGCAGCCCAGTGTCTTCTATACTAACCTCTAACCCCCATTGCACATTCTTGCTTTATTGTGGTTGTACTATTCTTGTCACTTTTGACATTGATACAACTGGACTTTCAAAATAAAGATTCTGTCTTATAGAGGGCAAGATGTATGGGTATGGGTAGCTTAGGATTCCTCTGTCTGCATAATAAAGTTGAAAGAGTGAAGTGAAACTCCGGGGTCATGTCTAGATTTCAGGGATTTCTGACTCCATTCTGCAATCTAATATTGTATTGAATAATCATTTGTGAAGCTTACAAACCTGAGTCAGTGTACTCCTCAGAAAACATCATGATAGGCAGACAACATTGTGCATAAGCAAAGGTGGCTGAGCTGGTATAATTCTAGGAGAAAGGAGTTGTGTCAAGTGCAAAATCTAGAATATGATATAAAGCTGTTTTATTGTATCTCACAAAATTTTGTTGGAATATACTTCAGTTGCAGAAAGCCTGGACTTGAGGTCAAGCCCCCCAAATTAAATATATAAATAAAATAAAAAAAATTTAAAAAGTCCCATACAGATCTGTCAGGGACCAGTCTCAACAAAAATACCTCTTGGCAGGGTAGGGGCGAGGGGATTAGAAATATAAGTAAAGAGTACGAAGACATGAAAAAAAAAACCAGAAAACAGAGAATAGTGCTGGGAGGAAGTTCCAGTGGATACTGAAATCACCTGCGTTTAATTTTCTGTAGACATAAACTGCTTGTTTGTATCTCCCGGCTGCCCAGACTCGAAATAATCACACAGAAAATGTTTTAATTACAACACTGCTTGGCCAATAGCTTATGCATATTTTTTTAGCTAATTCTTATATCTTAAATTAACCTGTTCCTATTATTTTGTATTTTACCATGAGGCTCAGGGTTTACTGGTAAGAATAGGGGGCAGGCATCTTTCTCCTTCAGCAGCTACATGGCACCTCCCTGACTCTACCAACTTTTATCTCTGCTTCGAATTTTCTCTCTGCTCTCTCCTGCCCTGCCAGTAGTCCAAGGAAGCTTTATTCATTAACCAGTGGTAACAAAGCCCACTCACAGCATACAGAGGGAATCCCACATCAATTTCCAATTGCTTAAAATATCCGGACCCCAACAGGTAGGATTAAGGTTTTTAAAAAAAAAAACTGCATTAACATGATACAGGGAAATGAACAGATCAGTTGAAAGTCACGGGCTACATTCATGGATAAACATTCTGTTGCTAGAACAAAACAAGTCTTGCTCACACCCTAGACCAAAATATTCTGTAGGCAAACCACTCTCTGAGTTTAATCCATTGTTATCTCTTTAAGGGAACTGAAACCTTAGTTGGATCCTTAGACTTTTGTTTGGGGTAGAAACATATCTACTTTTTTATTCCTGAAATACAAGGTCTAGATATTAGCCACACCTGTTGAGAAAGCAGAATTTTCTGATCTAAATCTCGTGTGACCTTTGTTTGAGGTAGAAACACATTAACCTTGAAAGACTAGAGGTAAATTCCAACTCTCTGACCTTTGGTCAAGGTGGAAATAGACTCACATTTTTGGACCTCCACACAGATCATAGGAAAATATATAAATATTAGTAGTCACAATTCCATATTATGATTTTAAAATAATACTTTTAAAGGGACAGAATCTATATCAAAATGATCTAATAATATATAGAAGACTAAAAATTCTTGTTAATGTATCTGCAGTGTGGACCTTCCCATTCAAATTTGAAAGAACTCACTAAAAGAAATTTTAGACTGTAGTGTCTTATCTTTTAAATTTATAAGCGAGTTCTATAAACACTTTCAATGAGACCCAAAAACATTGGTGACTCATAGATAAGGAGAGAAGAAAGTATTTGGTCCATTATCTGGGTGAAAAGGGTACAAATGAAAGGAAACGTGTATCCATTAGTCATTATTTGAAACTGGGTTTTAATTTTTCTAATCCAATGTGTTTTAATTCTAAAATTTTTCTTTGGTACCCTTTAAAAAATTACATTTTCTGTTTGTGCACAAAATAATGGGTTTGGATAAGACATTTTCCTAGTTGTAAACCAAGTACCTTTCTTACAAAAAGTATTTGCCACTAATACCTTCTCCACCTTCTAGGTCTCTTTCTTCTCCATCAATAAGTTCACCTTCTGCTATCATATATAACTGTAGATGCCACATATGAAAGAAAACATAATATTTTCTTGAATCTGGTATTTTTCACCTAATATGATTATCTGTGATTCTAAACATTTTCCTATAAGTGCTGTGCCTCCATTCTTACTTGTGCTTGAGTTAGACTCTGCTGTGCACATATATTGCATTTTCTTTATTCCTTCATATGTTGATGGGCATTTAAATCAGTTCCATGTCAGTTGTCAGTAGTGTAACCACCAATATTGATGTGCAGTCTCTCTGGAGTATGCTGATTTAATGTCCTTTGGTTCTATGCTCAGAAATGATACATCTGGATCTTATAGTAGTTATATTTTCAGTTGTTCGAGAAACCTCCAGACTGGTCTCCTTAGTGGTTGCTTCTGTTCACATCCCTAATAACAATATATAATGGTCCTTCTTTTCCTACAATGGCTGTGTGAAGGCGAAGGCGTAAGTCAAAAACAATCCCACACCAGTTTAGAATTATGATTAATAGAATGGTTATTTATTTAAAAGGGAAAAAACTTACAGATCACCGTCCCAGACAACAGCCCTCTGTGCAATCAGGAAGGGAGTCTAGTTGCCGGAAGCGGAGCAGGAAGTAAGAGAAAGCAAGAAGGGAAGTGGCCGCTTTTTTAAAGGGAGAGAGACCACGCCCCAATGGGCTGGTATCTCAGCGGCTATTGGCTGGAGGAGCTGAAGAACCTCCCGCAACACCTGTGATCTGTTTCTTTTTCTTAATGATAGTCATTCTGAGTAGGGTGAAGTGGAATCTTAAAACAGATGCAACTTATAGTTCCTTGATGGCTAAGGATGTTGAACACTTAAAAATATTAACTGACTATTTGCATTTCTTCTTTTCAGGACTTTTTGTTCAGCTGATTTATTTATTTTTCATTGGCTGATTTTTTTTTTGATGTTTACTTTTCAAGTTCTTTACAGGTTTCAAGTATTTTTCCCGAGTCAGACATCCACAGGACTCCCCTAGAGTAGACTATCTCTTCAGTCTGTTGATTGTTTCCTCTTTAATTACATGAAATCAGTGTGTCAGCTGTTGAGGTTATTTCCTGAGCTATTGGAGTTCTTGAGTAGCTTTTTGGAAATGATTTCTTTGGGGGAGGTGCTAGATTTGAGGTGCTGTATTAGAAGGTATAGAAATAAATGAATTTTACTTATGTACTTGTTTTGACTATGGCACAGATTCCTCAATCCATTTGGCCTTTTGAGGTGTTTGTTTTCATGCTTAGGGCTTGAGCTCTGGCAGGAAACCTGACAAGCCACTGGGCCTTGACTGCTTTACAGCATCTTCATGGAATAAGTATTCCAAGAACAGAAGCACTAGACTTCTGCTTTCTGCCGCTAATGTGGTCATCAGTCATCTAAAGATCTCACTTCTCCTGAGCCTGTGGACATGGACCTTATACTCTGAGAGGCATTTGCTTCTTACCCCCACATGCTGGGAAGAAGTAAGGACTCTAGGACCTATCTTTTCATCAAGCACGCACCCGATGCACTTTCTTAATGACGTCTTTTAGGAGCAAAGTACACTAACCCAACTGGCAGCAGGGCCAGGTGTCCTCTTCCCTGTGACTCACCTGTCTGGTCTTGTTCCAGTGTGCCTGGGATAAAGGGTGAGTTTCCTAGAGCCAGCCCTTAGCTCAGTTGACCCAGATCACTCCAGTGACTGAAATGTGTAAATCACCATGTACCCTTGGGCAAACAAAGCAAACACAAAGCACCCAAAGCCTACCTGGGACAAACTTCGCAACAAGGAGCCCCTGGGCTGCTTCAACAAACTATAAGGAAAAAACATCATTCAAGAGCTTGATGGTTTATGAGGAGAAAAATTCTGTCCAACCTTAGCCTTGCACTGTAGAGCGGAGACAACTATATCTCTACAAAGTTCCTTTGTAGAACTTTATTCAGCTTGGCACTGAGTACATGTTGGACTTGACAAATTCACCCAAAAACTCCACAAAACAAGTAAAAGAAAATCACTTTTCAGCAAACATTTTAGCTGCTAAGTCAAAACATGTTCTCCAAAGGTATGCATGGCATTTTTGTATTCTTATTCTACTAATACTTTTATTTCAATTTTCAATTTGTGAATTTGAAAACTTTGGTTGAGTAGACACAGGAACAATAATACTTTTCTCTTGTAGTTGTAAGCTCCTGGGAGAGTTGTGAGCCTTTTTAGACTAAGCAAATAGCTAAATGACTTTATAAACAACCTGAAAGCCAATACTTATGTTAACTAAAGAGGGAAAGAAGAAATTCATAAAGCATAATGAAAAAAATTTATTCATGGAAAGGAGGGCACTTGAATTGGGTTCCTTTAGCCACAAGGAATAAAAACTGCTCAAAGTTGTTTGAGAGAAATCTAGATGAAAATGAACACACCATTGCAAGACTAAATCAGTTCTTGTCTTATATCTGGTTCCCTTCTCTATATGGTTCCCTTTCTCGAAACATGTTTTGCGGACATTTGCTTCCTACTCTGCATTTATTCTAGTCTTCCTGTATTTGACTGGCCTTTCTGCTTCCTTCTTGATGACTCATGCCTTTCAGATAGCTGCCCTCAGTTTGCAGTGCCTCAGGCTCTATCTAGGCTTCACAGTTCACTGGCCACAGCCCTTTGGACTTTTGGAATTGGTTCCTAAGAAGGACAAACTGACTGGCCAGACTGCAAAGGTCGCAGGTTGTTGTCTTTTCTATACAGGAGCCATTTTGTTTATCTCACGTTTCTCTCATATCCAGTCAGCTGCTTCCAGGATTAGGAAGCATACATGGTAGCTCACAACATGGTAGCTTAGACAGAGGGGACTGGGTACAGATGCCTTTAGCATATGTAAGCTTCGGAGAAAGTGTTCCCTAACAACAAGTGGTAGTTTAGTTTTTTTTTCTCTCACTTGTTTATCCATTGATCTCAAATCTGTCAGCAAAAGTAGAATGTTCCAGACACTGTATTGGGTGTTCTGAATGCCCTCCCTATTGTGGTACTTTGCCTTAGGCTTGATTCATCCCTGAAAATGGAAAAGATTCCGTTTTCACAATACTTCCCACTATACTTGATTTGATAAAGGGCAATGTGCTGTGATGGGTGCTTTCTATGCCATATTTCAATTAGCTTTCAGAACACTTAGACATGAATAAGGAGAATCATACAGGGAGATCAAGATTGTGTCTGGGGCAAGAACAAGAGGAGGGTTCAAATATGAGCACTGCAGGCGAGTTTTAACTAAGCCTCTTACTTCTGTGTTGCATGCTTTTAGTGGTTTAGTGCGTGAAACAGAACTCTACATGCACTAGGCATGAGCTCAGCCACTGAGCTAATCCCTCTTAGTTCTGTCTAAGGCCTGAGTGTGCAGTATCCGGGGTAAGTTTGCACACATTGTTCCCAGTCTCTGTTAAAGCTGCCAAGGACTTAAGCATTGTTCTCTTCAACCCTCAAATACGTTCAGTGAGGAGGCCTAGAAAAATAAGATACTCTGTTGGAGTTTACTGGTTCCTTAAGAGTGATAGAGACCCAAATTCTGATTCCCAAGCCTGTGCTCTCCCCAACAATAATAAAAACCTGCACTGGGTAGGATTTTCTAGAATTAATGAGCTTCTTCTGCCTAAGAAGACTGTTTCATTGTGGTACGTGGTATCTCATAGTTTCTCCAATAACCTGAAAGAGCTGTGGAGAGGTGGGTTTGAAGGGGAAAGTTGATTGATATATCCAACACTTCTATAGTATTGAGTTTAAGTTAACATTCTAATTTTGTTCTAGTTGTTTTTTGAAAATTGTTGCTTTTTTTTCCAAAAAGAAAAAAACGCTGAAGAGCAGCATATACTGTAATTAAGAGAATGATTTAAAAATGTCTTCCAAGGTGAGAACTTTATGATAAAGGAAAAGAAAAGCACTTTATAACCTAATTGTGAGTAATTGAAACCCAACAGATACAATGGAAATTCCAGCAAGAATTGAACTTTGGTGGTTCTTGGTTCCTATGTGTATTAGGACGAAGTACACACAGTACAGATGCACTTCATTAGCTATGAAAACACTGTGCATACCTATCGAATAGCTTTTTGGATCAAATTTCCAAGATCAGATCATTAGTACGAAGATACTTGGGTTTTCAACTCTTCTCCCCTTTGTAAACAAGACTGATACAGAACCAGACTTGTCATGTGCATAAAAAGGCAGAACACACTTAAGTGTTGGTGGTAGAAGACCCCAACCAAGTGTTAAGTATCAGTCCACAGGATCCTAAAAAGAGTCTGTAGTTCCTAAAAGTATTTGTTTGCTCATTCTTTTATTCAAGCTTACTTGCTCAGAGTTTATTGCATCTGTAATTTTTGTTGGGCACTGTGCTAAGTTCTGGAATTGCTCCTTATCTCTAGGTAAAGCAATGTTTAGAAATTGTTCTAATTGCACAGTTGAGTACTCCAGAGAACGAAAGGCTGTGTAAAGTCATATTTCAGTTCTCTGGTCCTCTGCCATTCATGGGCTTGTATGTATTTCCTGAGCAGAGGCAATAGCATTTTGTGTTCCAGCGATGCTGAGTTGATGTCTAATCCATGGGAAAGGAATTCTGTCCTTTTCAGTCCTCTTCTTCACCACCCTGATTAAACCCTGAACAAGACAGGGCCAAAATGTTGACAAAAAGAAACTCTAATTATAATTTATTTTATGCTATGAGATCTTTCTCTTATTATTCTTTATGCCACATTTTCTTCTCTCTAGAAAAATTTCTATTTTTCCTTATTTTGCAGTCTGTAATAAAATATGTTATTTTTACTTAATTACTTCAGTAAAGACCACTTTTTATTGTTACTTAGTTATTAAAGAGAAATAACATATTATATATGTATTATGAATATAATAAAATACAACTGAACTTTATATAAAAATAGAATTGAAATATATTTGGAATATAACTTAAAATTGTGTGAAAATGTGTTGTCCTTCAGAAGAATTTGTTTTAAGTGTGAAAATATTGAGGTAGTTTTTGTATCATACACCCTTGAGAGTGTAATTTGGGACATCATTTGTGTATAACACTTCTCCAGGAAGTCTGTAATCCTCCACAGACATATCTGATACTATGAAGAATCCTATTCTCAACGAGGGGGTGTACACGAGGGGCCACTGAATGGGAAGTCCCGAGGCTGAGTGTGAAGACTCCAAGTCACAAGCTATGTGCAGGTTAAATTCTCAGCCACTGATGGACTTGTTAATCAAATATCCAAAGAATGACTGGTATGTCCTGGGTGATGCTGTAACGGCTAACACAAGAAAAAGTCCCTGGGTCAGATACTTTGACACTGTAAAACAGCGTTTACTGTTTCCTTTAGTCAAAAAGACTGTATGCATCATCATATGTGTATTTCCTACCCAAGCAGGTTTGAAAAGGTGTATACATAAATATAAAGGTCTCAAGAATAAAGAAGATTTTAAAGTATGTATATGATTTTATATTCATATTAATGAGTATCTATTATTTGATTTATTATAGACTCTTCAGAAATCTACCTTTACTATGGTCCAAAGAAGGTCTACACTCAATTGTGTGAAAAAATGTTTTAAACCTATTTGTGTTGACTTCTAAACACCTGTTTACGTAGCTAGCGACAGAGGTAGGGAAGATTGATACTTAGCTTCCAACTCATTGCTTAGATGAATTATGGTTTTTATGTATGTTTTTATTTTTAACTTTTTAGATCTCGAATTTGGATTCATTTTCATGTCTGAAGTCAAGGAGACATGCCTTGAGACTCTACTTAGATCTAAGCCCCTGCGTTTCACTTCTCAAATGGTAGCTGCACTCTAGATTTTTTCCAATGTTGCTTCTGGCAGTCCTGGGCTCTCTGTTCAGTCGCTGTATCCAGTGACCTTCTGCGGTGTCTGTCCCTCCCAGGCTCTTGCGATGGGAACACACGGAGTGCTGTGTTCCGTGTCATGTCAGCCGTTACTCTCCTCGACTTCACTGTGTTCTCAAGTCAATGTGTTCCAGATTAATGAGGCATTTGTTCTTAATCAAGAAACTATTTACGAATACACTTTTAATTTTAATGACTTGTTTATGATTAATTGTTTCAATCTGTCCTTCTTTTTTCTTGAGGATGCTTCAAAGATGCAGCTTTTTTTGCTCAACAGGTCCCCAACGTCTGGGTCCTAGCAGTTGCTGCACCATGTGGAGCTCAAGGGACTAAGCCCAGATATCAATTTCCTTGAGAAAATCATTCATCCCTTAAACTAAAATCCACTTTAAAACAATTATCAAAGCAGTAATTGGAAAAAATAGAATGGTTAAACATTACTTTTGTTTCTTAAGGTCTTTTTTTTTTTTTTTTTTTTTTTTTTTTTTTTTTGAGGCAGGGTTTACTTTGGTGATGTGGTTTACTGTGGAACTCACTTTGTAGCCTGAGCTACAGTAAGTCATGATGCTCTCTGCTTTACTGTCTCAAACGCCAGAGTTATAGGTGTAGATCACTACACCTGGCTACTGTGTGTGTGTGTGTACAATTCTAACATGTGTGCACAGGACGTGGCATTCACACACAGGACTGAGAATAACCTCAGGTATCCATTCTTACATTTTACCTAGCCTCATAAAGAGTCTCTTGCTAGTCACCACTCTGTCCATCAGACTTGGTAGCCTATAAGCTTCTTACCATTTCCTGTCACTGCCTCCCAATTTCTCCCAGGAATGCGGGGATTACAGATGTGGGCTGTTGTCTCTGGCTTCACATGGCTCTAAGGTTAAAAGCTCAGGCATGAGGACCCGCACGGCTGGCACTTTATCGACAAAGCCCTGCATTCACTGCACATCCTACGTTTTTAATGTTCTTTTTAAAAGTATATTTGTAGTGCAATCTTATTGTTTGAGGAGGAACAATCCCCGAAGTAATTTTTGAAGTAATTGCATTTTCCTAACTGATCTATGTTCTGCCATTAGCTGATTTAATTAACATTTATTCTGTTGATTTCTTTTATTTAAATAAAGCAACACATTTATGGATGTAAGCTGTATTCAATGCTACAAAAGGAAATGACCCATGACTTCGCAACCACAGTTGCTAACATTTATTGAGCACTTAGAACATTCCAGGCTGTGCTCCACAACCTTTAAATCTGTTACCCTAGTTACACTTCATACTACCACACTTTCGGGGTTCTTACTTTGGCCAGTTAAGAGACTTGAGGCTCAGAGTTGCTAAGTAACATCTCCAAGGTTACACAGATGGTACATGGCACTTAGAAGCTGAAAACTACAGTCAGCCTTAAATAAAATGCTCTACCGTAGGCATCAGGAAGCTCCCAGCACTTGCCCATCCTTTCTGAGAAATGTGGGTTATTTTTATTTCCTAGGATGTGTTTATATCCCTTACCGATATCTGGCCAAAGGACTGGATATTTTATTTTATCAGCCCTTCCTGTAGGTGCCCACAATTAAATGAATAAATTAGATTCTTCCTAAATTCATTGCATTTGTTTATTTGTTAGACAAATTTCCTCTAAAAAGAGAAAAAGACAACTAAGAGGTTCTGAGAAATTTCTGGTGAGAAATGGAACTCAAGATTGATAGAAACCTTCCTGGGGTTGCCTTTTTTTTTTTTTTTTCCTTCATGAGTGTCTGAGATTTTAACACAGACCTAATCATGATGGGCTTGCAACACTGTTAACTCTCTGGTTTATGACATATTTGCTCCACTTGAAAATCTTTCAGGGTAAATAGGACTCACTTAACTTTTAACATAAAGACTCAATATAATAGCTTTCTTCATTCCATTCCAGTTCTGATATGTGACCCATTTAAGGCTCAATATTTCCTGGTATATGGTTTAATGGGAATGAGAGGTTTAACCCGTCCATTGCTGATGATGGCATCACACAGAACATTATCCAGCCAGGTTTGTTGCTTGGAAGTTAAGCACACTTCAATTTGTTTTTCTCTAGTTACCTTTTACCCAGTCCTGACATCTTTGGAGGCACAGTTTGCTTTGATGGCAACACATTTATTTACCAGGATTCATTGACATATGCATGATAAAACCAAAGAAACAATTTAAGCAGACTAATTCAAGCAAGGTGGAGAATTTAGGAGATTCCAAAAATGCCACTGGTCTTGAGGTAGAGCTGCGAAGACAAACCTGAGCACACACTGGTTTTCACAACTCACCTTGTCTCAGAGGGTCAGGTCCATTAGCCTCCAATACACAAGGCTCTTGCATCTTCTGTTCTGTCTGTCTGTCTGATTATCTATCATCTATCTATAGCTATCTTCTGTCTGTCATCTATCTATCATCTATCTATCTATCTATCTATCTATCTATCTATCTATCTATCATCAATCACCTATCTATCAATGTTTTATTTCTCTCGTTTTATTTTTACTCTTCTCCATATGACTAGAAATATATTCATAATAATTGACTTTCTGGTTTTACAAGCACAGTTCAAGCACTCAAAAAGCTATTGATGGTTCCGAATATAAGTTCTCCAAGGCTGTGCTCTTCTGTTTGTACCTAGTCTGGACCTATAAGCGTTAGCTAGAAGATGGGACTGAGGAAGAGATCCTGGTGGGCTCCTCTCCCTATCCTCCTCCTCTTCTTTCTCGTTCATCTTGCCACCTTCTGCATCTCCGTCTTCCACATCTCTTTAACTGTTTATTTTAATGTAATGTGACTTGAACCCAAGACCTTACACATGCTAAGCAACTACTCTACCATTGAACTGTTTTCCTTCCCATCTTTTGTCTTTTTAACCATAATAAATGATACAGTAAAGGTAAATCATTTCTTTGGTGTCTGAAAGAAGACAAAGATTGACACACTTAGAAAGAAAATTACTCCACTGACCGCATATTTCAGAATTCATATTGTATCTGCTTAGAACTGTAATGGATGCCCTACTGACAGGCATAGAAGATAAAAATTTAACCCCACACTGACTTTACCTAAATTTCATAAAATGTGTTTCTCTTTTCCTTACAAATGGATCTGTATATCTTCATTAATTAATTATACTTTAGCTTCTGGTTTCACAGATGATTACAAGTAATTCATTAAAAGTACAAAGATTGAAGGGAGGGCAATTAAATTTTGAGTTATTTCCATGAGACTGCATAATAACAGAGATTTGGCGTGGGGGAAAATAATAGCATTGGAGAAGACAAATTTGGGGTTAATTGAGTATGTTAAGCTAATAGATAAACCATGAAAACCAAGATTGACCTATAAAAGCTAGAACTTGTAGCAGTTTTGTCTCCTACTTCCAAGCCCAACCACCCCTGTCCTGTGCCAGAGGAGTCGATTGTGGCATAGCACTCCAGATCCCCTTTCTCACTGGTTTCTGTTTGCGTTCTACCTGTCTGAGGCTCCCTGTACCAACAGGAGATGGAGAAGAGGAGAAAGGACAGTAGAGACTTTCTTCCTGGTGTGTTAGCTTTCCAGTGTTCCATGTATGGGGAATGTCGTTTCTATCCCCGAACTGGCATCCTATGAGGAGGTACAGCCAAGGTTCCAGTTCCCACTGAGCTGTTGCAAAAGCCCTTCATCCCTCTCAGAAGCATCACTCTCTGAGCAGGAACAGGACCCCATGTTGGAAGGCATTCTACCTTGTCTTCCTGTATTTCCTTCTCCATCTCCATCCTGATCCTTCATTAAAATCATAAGATTTGAAAACTTCTGGTTGAATAATATTTGTAGATTCATCTTGATAATTAGTAAGTGAAAGAGTATAGGGAAATGTGTGTGTGTGTGTGTGTGTGTGTGAAAATTTGTCATATGTGTTGGTAGAGGCTGTTATATCAAAGGATAAAAAATATTGGTGACTGGATGTTCCTGAGAAATAGTTTATATTGTAATCTCTGGATGAAATTTCTTTCTCTTCAGGGAAACCCCAGTTTTTGTCTGTAAGCATTTCAAATGATGGATGAGGCCCACCTAAACCACTGAGGACGATTTCCCTCACTGAAATTCAACTTATCGTGGAAGTTAGCCACATCGAAGCAGCCGCTGCATAGTGGTACCCACTGCTTGTGTAACTGGGTTCTCAAATCTAGAAAGACAGATCCTGTATAAAATAATTTATCATACCCGAGATGCAGAATGAGCCTTTTCCAAAGAGACAGCTGAGCAGAGAGGATGTGCATGCAACAAAGCTTCTCCTTCTCACAGTGTGACAGTGACATTTAAGTCTGTCCTCAGAGTTTGACAAAAAAGGAAGGCTAGTCAGAGTTGATTTCTGCTCTTTCTCTGGGGACATTTGCTTTAACCCTGTTCCCCAAAGGCTTCTAACTTTGTGAAGGAGAAAGCGTGCAGTTGAGCAGGAGCAGTGAATAAGGCTGAAGTGTGTGTACCATCTGCGGTTGGGGATCTTTGATTTTTCTCTCTTCCAGGGGTTTTACATGAGCACAGCAACATCTGGCACATGACATGTTTTCTTTCTTTGGCGACACAAGAATATTGTAATTTGGATGTTGACCTGTGGTCCACGGTGTACCACATGTTGAGAATTCAATCAGCAAACCTTCACTGAACAGAAAGCGCTTTGCCTATTGTGTGAAGAGCTGGGTAGTGTTTTCCCTGGGCAGGGTCTTTTGTTAAGCTCTGATCGCGGCAGCTCTGATCTTTATGGGATCCAGATTGTTCTGTCAGCACTGGTTGAGCAAAAGGAGTTTCTAGAACGAGGCCTGGGAGTTTCACACAAAGTTTGTGCCAGCACTTTAAAGCCATAGGTATCTAAAATCCCATGCGGCCAGCAAAGGGGAGGAAGCTTGGAAAAGCCACAGAGGGGGAAGAAATAGGAAAACAAAAAGACAAAGAGAAGACAGGAAGCCAACTAGAAAGAGAAAGAACTCTTCATTTCCTGGTGGAGGTTGGAACTGATGCTGCCATGACTAGTGCGTTTGGGGACAGCATGAAAGCTCTTGGTTGCCCCAGAGATCGATCTGAAAGAGTCTCTTTGCATCCCTCCTGGCTTGCATTCTATTTTAATGAAGACCACATTTTATTCAAAAGATTTTTGTCCAAGTTTTCTTGGGAACTCACCTGAACTCGGACCTTGGTTGGTACTCTGTCGTACATCTTAGGGCATGTTTCTTTCTAAGTCAGCAGGTGTTAGCAGGCAACATGTGAACCCTCGCAAGTGAAGCATGATGAGGTAATGGGTGTGGACCCTGAGCAGAGTGCTTCATGCAGTAAGTGCTCAATACAATGTTGTCAGTTGTCACAGGATCAGTGGTTATTGTCCCCATACGGTGTCAGTCACGTGAGAAGCAATTGCTGTGGTCCACATGTATTTCCTAACTATTTAAAAAGTGCAGAAGAAATTATGTTTTCACCCCAACACAGGATTCCAGGGAAACTGTAGCTAATCTCTTCTCATTTGCTTAAATGCATACTCTCCATGATTCAAATTTCTTTAGATAGTGTTAGATTCAAAATACCATCTGGTTCTTCATTCTCAAATCTTTTGCAAAAGGAAGATTCACGATGGTGAGCTGTTCCGGTTATTATCACTTAAGGATGGAGAGGTTTAAATTCCATCCCTACGGAGTTAATGAAGAAAGTAAAAAAAAAAAATATAGAATATATTTAGTAACAGTCTAATTCAATCTCTCTCTCTCTCTCTCTCTCTCTCTCTCTCTCTCTCTCTCTCTCTCTCTCTCTCTCTCACTCACTAACTCTCTCCCACCCCCATGTATTTCCCATTCCACAGTATCCTAGCATCAAGATAAAATTTGCTTGGCTTAATTCTTGGCATTTCTCTTGGTTTTCTTAAGAATGAGTTATAACAATAACAAACACAGTTTAAACAAATCTCATAGAGTATAGACGGCCTTCGAAACCCGTCTTGCCGGGTAGCCGCTGTTTTACAGAGGTGGGATACGTTCTTACTAATCCCTGCCATTTCATATCTTCAGAACACACAGATAAAGGCCATCTGGCCCCAAGCCTTGCTGCGCTTGGCTCTCTGCTATTGCAGCAATGTCTTCTTCGCTGAAAGTCTAATTTCAGGCTTTCTTATGACAAGTGTTCTCAGAAACTAGAATTTCCCCATCACTTCCTAGAGTGAAGTGCTGCCAAACAGCCAAACAAAAACCCTCTCTGAGCATTTGTCCCTCTGGATTTCTTACTCCCTCCTGGCTATCCACAAAGACAGCCAACAGATTACAGGCAAGTGAGTTTATTCTCGGGCCAAACTGGCTTTCTATTTAGGTGTCTGCCCTTTCACCCCATGCCTCCTTCACGTTTCTTCTTCTAGGAGTGGCCGTGGTCTGTATTTACTTTGTGCATTTACACTGCTTTCTTTGAGAAGGTCTATAGTCAGATTTATTGTTCAGACTGTCAGCTCCTGAATAATGACACAGAGACTTTTTATTAATTATGAAAGCTTGGCTTCATCTTAGGCTTGTTCCCAACTAGCTCTTAAAACTTAAGCTAGGGCTGGAGAGATGGCTCAGCGGTTAAGAGCATTGCCTGCTCTTCCAAAGGTCCTGAGTTCAATTCCCAGCAACCACATGGCGGCTCACAACCATCTGTAGTGAGGTCTGGTGCCCTCTTCTGGCCTGCAGACATACACACAGACAGAACATTATATACATGATAAATAAATAAATATTTTAAAAAAATTTAAGCTAGCCCATTTATATCAGTCTGTGTTCTGCCACATCACGCCTTATCCCTCCTCACTACTGTATGCCCAACTTCCTCCATGTCTGGTTGGAGAATCTTCCATCTCAAATTTTTCCCAGAGTTCCTCTCTTTGCCCAGAAGTCCTGCCTAGCTACTGCCTGTTCAGCTCTTTATTAGACCTATCAGAAGGCACCTTAGGCAGGGGAGGAAGAAGAGAGACATCTTCACACAGTGTGAGCAAATATTCTTCAACAATGGTCAGTTCTCTCTCATGCGCGCACCACTTAAAAACGTATAAAGAACAACCTGCTAATTTGTTAGGCTGATATTTGACTCAGGAATTACCAGAGGCTATTTAAAGTGCACTAAGCTCCTTAGTGTCTAATGCCAGTAAATTTTCTCTTCACAGCTTTTCAGTACTTGCTTTGCAGATAGAATTGGTTTAACAGGAGTGCTGCCTCTGCCGTGTTTTGTATCCTGGTCCTAGACTATCAGCTTTGGAGAGTGACATGATTCTTTCTTAGAGGAACACTGCTGGCTGAGTTGTTTTAGACCCCTTATTTGTAGGATGGGAAAAACAAAACTATCCTTCAAGGCTATTATGCAAATTCACACGTGCTGGACACTATTGATTAATAAGCAGAACATGCTTGGAAGGTGCCTGACTCACTATGCACACGAAAGAACTGCTCCGATTGTGTGATTACCTTTGAGTCAGTGAATGATAGATTAGTCACAATGCTCGGCACCACCTGTCACAAAGCTGATGTCTTCAGTGGGGGCACCGGGCAATGTCACAATGAGAAAGGAAAGAGACTTTAAGCAAATGTTAACAGAGCTTAGCCGCATTTTACCAGGTATCAACTTGAGCTGAGATCTAAGTACCTTTAGGGGAAGATTAGACACAGAAGACATGGCAAAAACAGTTCCTAGCGAAAGCATGCCTTACGGCACTGATGGCAATTTTCTAAGGTTCTGTAAAACAGTCCTAATAGTTTCATCACTAAAAAAAAAAAAATCACTGAAAAATATGCTTCAATAATTACTTGGTCTGCTCCATGGATATTGTGTGCTCCAAAGTATATTATTCTACTCCATAACTCTTTCTGATAAGACTCAGAGAACATTGGCAGCAAAGCAAGAGATTTGCCCCCTGGAGGTCTGGAAGCTCATGGAAAGGAGTCATATGTAGCCACCTGCATCTATTTTTAACCCACACTTCCTTGGCATGAGATCTCTGCTTACATGGAGTCCTGTGTCCTCAATCTTGAAGATTGGTCTTTTTCCAGCAGAAGAGTGAGAGTCTGTAACTGACCCAGATAAATTCACCTGAGTCCTAAAATTTACCCTCTCTGGGACAATTGTGAAGCTAATCCATAGATTTAGACATCACACAGACAGACAGACAAACAGACAGAGAGACAGACAGACAGACGCACACACACAAAACAAAGCACAAGCAGTGCATGTAGATACAAAATATATAACCAATTATATAGCCAATCAAATATATAGACATATAATTAAATATGCATAAATTAGGTTACAGAAATACAAATTTTAGACTGCGAGTCTAGGCTAATCTCTAAATTCATTTCAGTGTCTGGCTGGCCTCCAGGCAAAATGTGAGCAATCCTATGATTAATGATAACCTAGACCATGTGGGGTCTGTCTAGTCTTGCTTCAAAGCTGAGCTAGTAAACTCTCCACCTTGTGGCTACAGCTAAAACGCCATGAACACTTGGCGTGATATCCTCAGCTCTTTCTGTATAGCTCTTCACTGTCTAATACAAAGAACTGCATTTCCTTGACAGGTGGACTAGTTTGTATCCATCTGCAGTTTAAAATACTACCTGAGCGATGCTTTATCGAAGCTGTTATCAACATTAAGCATAGAGTTTCTCTACTTTGAGCTAGTCTTTGTTTCTGTGGTTTGTAACAAGAACGTGGTTGATTACATTAGTCCCTTTGGGTTTCTGGAATAAAAGGTCATAGACCGGTGGCTTCAACAACAGGCATCTATTTCTCCCAGTTACTGTTCTAGACCTGGAAGGGTCCTGGACAGTTGTGTGATCTTGGTTCTTGGTAAGGGTTTTCTTCCTGGCTCACAGGGGCTGGATTTTCACATGGCAGAGAGAGGAACCTGGTGGCCCTTATTCATCCCACGAGAAAGGTCAGCTCTCATGGCCCTGCGTTTAACCTGATCTGCTTTGGTTTGCATATGTGGGAAACTTAATCCCCAGAGCTACAATGTAGAGAAATGGAAACTTCAGAGGGGGGCTCTGGTTTTAGAAGGGATGAATGCCTTTATCTCAGGGGTGGTGTGTTTACAGGGACTGGCTTCAGCACCCTCTCTGTACCCATGTGTTATGGGAGGCTGGTCACTTAGTCTGGCGACTTGCCAGCCTCTAGGACAGTCGTTCTCAGCCTTCTTAATGCTGTGACCTTTTAATGCAGCTCCTTATATGGTGCTGATCCCCAAAAGTTTCTGTGTAAATAACTGATGTGTGGAATGTCTGATATGCAAACCCCCAAAGGGGTTGCAACCCACAGTTGAGAGCCATTGCTCTAGAACCATGAACTAAGCTAATCTATGTTCTTTTTAAATTAGTCAGTCTCTTGTCTCGTAGAAGCAAAGAAGAACTTTAGACAAACTTCATAAATCCCCACCTCCTAGTACCATCCCACTGGGAGGTCGGGCTTTGATATGTGAACTGGGGGGAGGGCAGCCCACATTTAGTTCATAAAAGCAACCACAACTCTTTAACATTTGGTTGAGGCATAGACTTTAAAAGATTTTGCAATGCCAATTTTGAAACCTTTATATTTAGAATCAAGGATATTTGCTTTCACACCCTGTTTGTGGGCATTTAACCAGCATTAATATTTTAATTAAACATTGTATTTCAGGCTTGCATTGATGTCTAAATGTCGTTAGAGGCTGTGTTCTTTTTTGCAATGCTCAGAAATTATATATGTGCTCAAACCGTGTAGGCATATCAGAGTTACCGGGTGGATAAGCACAGGATTATTATTCAGGGCTGTGGTTCCTTTCATCTTCTAATCAACCTGGTCCTGGGGCACTGTTCTCACCTGCGGGTGAAGGTTGGAATTCCCATCTTTAGGTAGCCCTGTGACTAGATAACTCTCCAAGAAGTCCTCTTTGGGGTGAAACTCTTGCCCCTCAAACATGTTTTTTTTTTTTTTTTTTTTTTTTCCTCTTCAGTGAAACTTGGCAAGAAAACTCCCATGGTCTCAGAAGTGTAGATTAACCGTACTAGCAAACCAATTTGGAATGTCCTAGCCCACCTTCCCGTGGGATTCAAGCTGGGCTACTGGAGGTACTCTTTGTATTAGTTTGTAAGCAGATTATCTTGGGTGAGGAGAAGGGGAAAGGAAGCATTTTCTACACACTGCCTACAGGAGGGTGGGTAGGAAACAGAGTGTGGGAAGGACAAAGTGTCCTGGTGTGCCACGGCTTAGGGCAGAGATGATGAGACCGCAGGAATCGACAAATAACCAAGGCACGGAGGGAGGGTGAAGACGGAAACACCGCACGGTTGGCTGATTCCTTCCCAGCACCTAACAGTGGCCAGGCCCTAATGGAATGCAATGACACTGTCCTCCACCGAGTCCTCTACTGAGTCCCCTCGCCACACACATGCAGAGAGAGACAGAGAGAGAGAGAGAGAGAGAGAGAGAGAGAGAGAGAGAGAGAACCAGAGACAGAGACAGAGACAGACAGAGACAGACAGAGAGACACAGAAAGAGAAGTTGAAGTTCAGATTCAGAAAAGTTTTATGTTTTGCTGAAAGTCAGAGATGGTGAGAGGTGAGGACAGATTTGGAATGCAGACCTGATTTTAAAGCTAAATTTGGCAGCGCCAGGTTAGAGCACAGCAGCCCACTGGTACCAAGGTGCACGTCAGAAGCAGGAGGGCTTCTGTCTTCCTTAGTCGCTCCCATCCTCTCCTCCTACTCACCTCCCTTTAAAAAGACACCAGTCGTCTAGTGCAGAGAACTCCGCAGATGGAAGGGTACCTGATAGACTGCTCACAGAGAGGGCCCAGGGTAGGCCTTCCGGGAGCAATAGCTGGGGAGGAAAAGAGGACATCAGGGACATTAGGGACAGAGACCATAGACTGGCTTGTTGTAGACCATGGGTGCATTTTCTGGAAAAGAGAATGAGATAGTCCCCAAGATTCTTTTTAAATCTAGCTATGAACTTAAAATTTTTCAAAAAAAAAAAAAGAATTCAACTGAAATCCAAACTGGGAAAAGATGAGCAAATACCGCCCCACAGATTTGGATTTTAAGGAGAACTTATGCCCCATGCGGTGACATAACTGTGCGAGAGAAAGCTCTTTGCCTTGCATATTTTTGGTTTGCTATCTGAAAGTGTGCATTGCGTTTCGGCCTTGCTAAGCTCCACTGTTTGTGAAGGAAGGACCTTCCAACGGATCGCATGCACACTTTCCCTTTTTGAACAAGTGTTGCTGTCAGAGGCAGAGAAATGAGCTAAACATGGCAGGACGGTTACCACGATAGAGCTTATTACTGCATGGCTAAAAGAGGTATTTACGAAGCGAGAAAGAGGGGAACAGAGAAGAGGAGCTGTTTGAGGCAAGAGGGATGTGGAGGCCAAGGACTAGGCTTAAGGTGGGACAAAAGGATGTCACCAGGTAGAGGCATCAGAATGTGTAAGGTATAGAGTCACGCAAGACCAAGACAGACACCCATGGCATCCATAACACACCATCTTACACCGGCCTGCGTAGTTAACTGTGAGCAAATCAAACTCTATTGCTATCTAAAAATGACATCGTTTAGAGGACAATGTGATCCTTGCTACATAGTTATTTCTTTAAACAAAAACTAGGGAGTAGAAAACTCCCCTTTAGAAGCAGAGAATTCACTCAGACAGAGGTTGGATACAGCTAGCTCAAGTAAGAGTGACAAAATTTATGAAGAAGGAACAGAAATAATAATGAACAGCTTCTTCGGTAGAACTGAAACCAGAGGTTGCTCCTGTACTACCAGCCTACATGTCTTCTCAGAGCCCAAATCCCTGTCATTTTTTTTTTAATAACTCCTTTAAGAAGTAGTTTTCCCTAAGTGCCCTCCTAAACAGAGCGACTTCCTTTTGATCACCACTAATCAATACGATCGTCTCTCTCAAGTTTTAGCCCATGCTTTGAAGTCACAGACTGACTCACGAGGAATTTCCATTCTTCCTCACAGCTGCTGAGAAGAGAGCCCTAGCAGGAGGAAGTAACCCATGCTGTCCCCACACTTCCTTCCTGGCTGGGTCATTCCTGGTCTGGGTCATCCAGCTGCATCCAGGAGTCCCCGAGGACACTAAGTCTGGTGCTCGTAGTGGGAATCCGTCTCAGACTGAGCGTCTTTAGACTCCATCTAGTTTTGATTTTTGTGCTAAAAATCACCAGCAAGTCCTATAAGCTATCCTGTGCAAAATAGCATTTATTATGAATGTATTTACTACATATCCTTATTTACATATTTCATAAGTCCTGTCATCTTCTGTAAGTTAGAGTGTTTATTGAAGTTTACAAAAATGATTGAAGTAGGTTTTGACATTGTTCTCATGTAATTAATAAGTGGTGGCAAAAGCCTTTCTACAAAATCTTCTTACAAAACATTTGCCATTCCATCAACTTGGAACGTTGAGGCAGGAGAATTGCAAATTGGAGGCAAGCCTGGGTTGTACAATGAGACCCTGTCGATTTGACTCACTAACCCCAAATGGGGGTGATGCCTAAGAAGATATTTTAGAAAAAATGAGTGACATGTTCCGAAAACAATGGTCTCTATGTTGTTTGCTTTTCTAGAAGGGGGCATTCCAGGGTTTGCTTTGTAGGATGTTCGGTTGGAAAGTCTGGAGCCAGGATAAGCCTTGCCAGTGCTAAGTGCCTATTCCAGCTCCCAGTCTGTCCTTTGGCTTCACGTCTGAGCTGTAGCATGTTTATGATGACAGATCTGGCCTGTCTCTTATTTCCACAGGCTTCCTGAGGTTCATGCTCCCGTCTCTTTATTGTCTCTCCTTTCTCCACCATCTTCAGCAAACACATCCCTAGTCCACAGTACTTGACACTTCTTTGACTTAAGCACTGTGCTTCTTAAACATCCTTGGAAGCAAAAGAACAAACAAAAAAGGTATAGAATCTGTTGTCTTAAGATAAGAGAGTAAAAATAACTACTTGAAAATGCCTGAGTTTTATCTTTTCTAGATAGGCCAATCTTGGGGAAGGAGTAGGCAAGCAGAGAGCTCATGAGAATGCTCTTTCTCCAAGATTCAAAAAAAAAAAATTAAAAAATGAAGTCTGATGTTCAACTCCAAGGCAAGTGATAAAGATCAAAGACACATTTTATTACAATATTTTCATTTTTATTGAAGAGATTCATTTTGGACTTTGGCTCGCTTTGAGAATGTTTACCTTTTAATAAGTGATCTGTTTAAATGTGGATCCAAGAACAAGGCTTTCTGTTTTACAGTTGAACTTTTGACCTTAGGGGATGAATGGGTGGAGGCTAAGAGGAAAAGTCCGCTGTGCTTCTACTGAACTTTTTACCCATTTTAAAAAAAAAGAGAGAGAGAGGCGAGTGTAAAGTTCACAGAGTGCACAGGAGGTCTCCATTGGGGATTTCTGGTATTATTAACTTCCTGACCTCACGTAATTAAAAAGGAAGAGCAGGGCCACCTCAGACTGTGACTCAACTTTGAACTTTTAACCTCCCTGGTAAAGCATTGAAATTATAAATGGTAGACCCTGGAAACTTGCTTATTGTTATCAAGGTCTTTCGTCCCTGGTTACCAAGTTATAATCGAGGCCCACAACATAGCCTGATCTTTCCTTTTTATTTACTTAACCTATTTTAGCAGAAAGGGCTGTGAGCACTATTTACTCAGAAATGATAGGCATTCTGGCGAAAGAGTTAAGCTTCAAGGGTCGTTGAATTGCAGAACTAGACCTTACATTACCTGCCCAGCTTCCTCAGCTGGAAGACTCTTGAAAACCAGTAGGTTGAGTGACTTCCTTCAGGTCAGGAGTCCCAGGAAAACAGACGTAACCGTGGTCATTTGGCTTTGTGTGTCTCAGTTCAAAACTGGGGGCAAGTGGCCTGGGGTGGGGGTGACTTCTGTTTTTTTGAAATATTGAAATTCACAAGGGGTGAGCAGGAAATTTGGCTGACAAGTGACCCCCTTACTCATGTTGGTTGCGTAACCGTAGAAACTTTCTTAACTTTTTAAAATAGTGATTTGCTTAGTTGCGAGAGAGAATTCAAAATATGAGCGGTCAAAGACCTTTTTGTGATATTTCTTGTTTGGGTGGTGCTTTTTGTCTTCTGGTGGCCTTGGGCTCACCTGTTTGGTGTTTGCAGAGCGGGAGGTTGAAATATGAGCACCACAAAAGCTACAACAGAGCCATACTCCCATTCACCCTGAGACTTCTTGCTCTAATCTCCATCTAAACATCAGGCACACAGCTGTAGGCAAGAAGTGAGTTTTCTGCCCAGGCAGGCTACCGGTCGATGACTCTGATTTTAGAGTCATCGGTTACTGCGCGAGGGCTTGACCTTTAAGAAAGGCTCTTCTTTTAAGAAAATCCGAGGCCTGGAGAGATTGCTCAGTGACCAAACATATATCGCTGGACCGGAGATCAGCTCCTAGCTCTAGGAGTTCCAATGGCTTCTTCTGTTCTACACTGTGTCCCTACACATCACAAACCACACACACACACACACACACACACACACATTAATAAACATAAATCTTAAAAATAAAGAATGAGAGCCGGGCGGTGGTGGCGCACGCCTAAAATCCCAGCACTCGGGAGGCAGAGGCAGGCGGATCTCTGTGAGTTTGAGACCAGCCTGGTCTACAGAGCTAGTTCCAGGACAGGCTCTAAAGCCACAGAGAAACCCTGTCTTCGAAAATTAAAAAAAAAAAAAAGAGGGAATATAACAGATGAAGTAGGGACAAGGAGGAGAAGAACAAGGGAGTGGGGCACAAGGCATGACCAGGAGGAATAGATGACAAAGAGCCATGAACCTCCTAGGCTGGGAAGAGACTCAGCCTGATCATGTGATAGCGACAAAAGCCCGAGAAGGTTGTGAGTCTGCCACAGCCACATGCTGTTAATACAGAGGCTTAGCCAGGCAGCTCGCTGGCCCCGGTACAGCACACAGCACGTAGGACAGCTAACATTCTGCGGGGCCTGCTCTCCCCTCTTGCTATTTGCTAACACCTTCATTGCCTCCAGTTAGTCGCAGCGCTCTCCTTCCCATCTGTCAAGGAGAGCTTCCTTCCAATAGCCTGCCCTCCTTTTTCCTCCAGCGAAGAAACTCTTCCGGTGCTGTTGTAAACCTGGGAAACAGCTTAGAAAGGAGGCGAGTTTGCTGTGAGGGCTGGTGAAGCGTTCCCAAGAAAGAAAGGAGAATGGAACTGTGTGATGTTGTACGCGACCCTGATGCAGAAACAGCTGGAGGGTAAGGGTAGGGAGCTAGGCGGCCGGCTGGCCGGCTGGCTGGCTGGAGGCCCCTCTGCAGCGCCCCGAATGGAGGACACCCTGGTGCCTGGGAGAGTTGCTAACAGCTCTGTCCAGCTTCTACTGCAGCACAAATGTTAACCCACACCAGCATTCTCTCCCTGAACTCCTCTGCCCCACTTGTTTCTCTGAGAGCCAGCCTACGGCAGGTGACTGATATTTGAGCAAGACGCTGCCGTGATATGAATATGTCTGACCAGGTAATTGAAGTTGCTGGCCAGTGGGCTGTAAATAACTGCTAATTGGGGGTTCGGTGGGCAAAATCATCTAGTTATTGTCTCTGCCCAGGGAGCTGTGTTCATCCACTAGATCCCATCTACTTTGTCCAGTCTTGAGTTCATGCCTTCTGGTGTACTAATCAGAGTGTAATCACATTAACCTTACGTTCCCCTGGGGGTGGTCAAAGGTCACGAAGCAGGGCATGACTATCCTTGCGAAACCAGTCCTTATTGTGTGATTGTGCTGGATTGGAGGAAAACAAAGCCTTGGGTTTTGCCAGCAAGCATCTTCTATAGAGAACTAGAGCACAATGCAAACCTTTAGCTCTTGGGGAAGAAATAAAGTCCCGGAGGTGGGGGATGGCGCTCGTATCCAATGAAGTGGCTGCATTTGAGGCAATGATTAGAATTTTTAAATTTTATTTATTGTTAAGAAATTTGTATTTAAAGAGTGAAAAAACAAACAGCTAAACACCATCCAGAGAGCCAGTATCAAATAATTCAGTTCGTGAATGTTTCTGTACTGAAGCCCTAAAGCTGGGTTCAAGGATCCTGCTGGAAGCTTCTGAGTGTGAGCATAGGGAAGGACAGTCATGAACCTCTTCCTGCCACCAAGCTGGTCTAGGTCATCCATGATTAATGAAAGAGCAGAGTGCATTGTGTCCCCTTTGCTGACTTCACTACAACTTGTCCTCCCAGACTGGGACTTAGCCACAACCCCAGCTTAGCTTTAAAGCCAAACCTTGTCTTAGAACCAGCCAAAGGCTATCAGATTCTCTGTAGTTACCTATTGAAAATATCATCTGTTTTGGCATGAATATTTGAATTGACAGCAAAACATTATGTGTGTGTGTGTTGTGTGTGTGCGTGTGTGTGCAAAATCACACGAGGAAAACGCCCCTCTTCTCATTTGCTTCTGCCATATGTTTAGATAAAACAGATCCTTTCTATCTGCTTGATATTATTTCTTTGGTTGGATGTGCCCAGCTGGCAAGAATAAGTCATTTTGGGGGATTAAATTTAGTCGAGTATCCACGCAAGTGCCAGGAGCCCTTAATGGAACTTTGGCAGGCAAGACAGCAATAATTGTACAGCAGGTACAATGGGGGTGGGAGGCCGGTGCTGCAAGCAGCTTTAATCTTCTCCCTTCTTCTTCTTCACAGCAGCTCCGAGACTGTGCTAGTATCTAAATTAGGTGTTAGTTTAGATTACAACCTGTCACACCTAATACAAGTGACACCATCAAGTAGCAGATACCAATTTGAAATTTGTTGGTGTCTAGGGACAGCAATTGTTGGCCCATTTAATCTTTCAACCAGTCATTAAAATAACGTGTATTGTGCCCACAGGAATGACGTGTTGGTCTTTGGACACTGGAATCTCTTGGTGATCTCTGAGATAGAAAGGAACGAGATTATCCCTGATAAATGCACGTTTATGCATCAATGCTAGACAGAGGCATGACACAGAGGGTCTTCGGGTGTGGCAGAGGTCTCCTCCAGACTCTAATGCCTTCCCTTGGAAACTGCACTTAATTCTCCTTGTGTACAGTCAATGAACTTAGCTCATTTTTTTTCTCCCAGGAGGAAATCTATGAGATTCTCTATAAAGTTTTGATAGGTGTATGGATGGAGTCCCATTTCATCTTCCCTATTCTTGATCCTGTCTTCTTTATAGAAGGTATTATTTATTACTACTTAATCAAATGTTCCACATCACATGGCATAGAAGAGCAATTAAACATGACCTTCTTTGACCTAAAGAAAGAAATGCTTTTTCACGCATAATTGTAATATAGTGGTAATTCCAGAGATGACTATATCAGAAAACACCTTATGGTTCCCTGTATAGTAAGACTTCCAGAAGCTGGGAGGTGGCTCAGTGGTTAAAGCACCTGCCACAAAAGCTTGAAGACTGAAATTTAGATACATAGAATCCATGTAAATAGTGGGCATGCAGCCACCCACCCCAGCCTCAGAAAGAAGAAGACGGGGCTAGAAGCAAGGTGGCAAGCCAGACTAGCCTGATCAGCATGCTGTGGGTTCAGTTACAATTGCCTTCCTCACTGAATAAGGTAGAAAGAAACCGGGAAAAAATCCTTACATCAGCTTCAGTCCCACAGGTGAAAGATACACACACACACACACACACACACACACACACACACACACACACACACAAACATGCTTACATTCATGCACATAATACATACAAATACTTTAAGAAAAAAGTGAATCCCAGAAAGCTCATTTCATTAACATCAGCATAGATATAAATATACTGAAAGTTATAATATGGACGTTTAAAAAAGAAAACAGGTACTACTTTATAAGCCCTGGAAACTAATTGAGATGTGAGTGTTGAAAACTGAGGATGAGGATGGGGAATGTTCCACATATGTTATGCGCAATTCTCAAAGAAGTCATAAAAATATTTAAAACAATTTGAAGGTGAGTTAAGTCAAAATAGCAATTCCTCGGACTCTTGAAAAATGATAATGTTCAAACTTTTTTTTTCTTCATCAAAGCTTCCTGGAAGCTAGAGACTTTTGGGTAAAATGTTTAAATCATTGAGAATTGATCTGACATTTAATGGCTAACGTTGATTCTCTGATGCCAAAGAAGGTCAATGGGTCAGGCAACTTCCATTACCTAGCTTAGCTGACCTCCTTCTGTGACATGTCAGGGCATTGATCAGGGTTGTTGTTATCTGTTGAAATAAGAGCGGTGGTGGGGCTGCGTCCCCAACACCCCGGCCGCTTGGCTAGCTTATGCCCGAAATAACAACACACAAACTGTATTCATTTAAAGAACTGCTTGGCCCATGAACTCTAGCCCTTACAGGCTAATTCTCACACCTGGACTAGCCCATTTCTAATGATGTGTGTAAGCACCCCAAGGTGCGCTTACCGGGAAGAGTCTAG
>NW_026067944.1:6257937-6273394 GCF_014885135.2 Alexandromys fortis
ATTCTGGGCGGAAGAGGAAGTGAGGTCAGACTCTGCTCTGCTCCCGGAGAGACTCGACAGCTCTGCTCTGGAGCAGAGACGCCATGCTTGCCATGCTACACTCTCCCAGGATGGACGAAGGCTAGAATCTTCCCGGTAAGTGCACCTTGGGGTGCTTACACGCATTATTAGGAATGGGCTAGTCCAGGTGCGAGAATTAGCCTGTAAGGGCTAGAGTTCATGGGCCAAGCAGTTCTTTAAATGAATACAGTTTGTGTGTTGTTATTTTGGGCATGAGCTAGCCAAGCGGCCGGGGTGTTGGGGACGCAGCCCCGCCGCCGCTTTTATTTCAACAACTTAGATTCTGCTGTGACCTGCACTGTTCTCTGTTCTCAGTAAAGAAGTCTGTCTCTGCCTCTTTGTCAGGCCCTTTTCTGTGTTCTAATGCAAGATTTCATTCTTCTCTGGGATCTCTGCTTTGAGGGTTCATTCACAGAAGATGGCTCCCCAGTTGCATTGTGCCTTCAAGTTTCATGGTCCAAGCCTCTGAGCTGGTGGTAGAACGGCCGTTCATCTGGCTGTTCTTTGATCCCAATGGTCTTGGTACATGTGCTGTCCATATTGCTGGTCCTCCCTTCACTGGGGTGATTTATTTTAAAAATGGAGCGTCAGCTTCACTGTGACATGTATTCTATTTTTCCTTGTGTATATTCTGTTTGGAGCTGATTGATTTCTTGGTTCATCCATTAGCACCAGCACCATGTCTTCTTTGACTGTGGGCATTTCAAGCTTGGCTTCCCATGTCTAACCTGCCTCTTCAAATTTGAGCAATGAAGGCGTATTTTAATTCATTTCCTAGTACTACAGAAACATTTAATGGTTTTCAATGTTCTTAGCATCTTTCATACAGATTTTCTTATTTTAGTCCCACAGCGCTTCTGTGAACATAAATGTAGAAGAGTTCCCTAGGCAACCCCCAAACTCTTCCTCAAGCAGTTTTACAGTGTGCTTTCATGGCAGATGACTAAGCCATAGGGGGACAGTTAGTTTTACAGAGACTCGGGCTTACACTGATTCTTGGGCCTTCCTCTGACCTTCGTGTTCTTAAGGCAAGAAATGTGTTTGCAGTGGCATTTCCTTTGTATTTTTAATAAATAAAGCTCACCTGAAGATTAGGTAAGTAAAACAGCCACACTGGTCAGCCTTACAGATCAGGCAACAATGACACACACCTTTATTTCATTAGCCACAATAACACTCACCTTTAATTCCAGTAGCCACACTAGCTTGTCATAGAAACCAGGTGGTGTGGTGCACACCCTTAATCCCAGCACTAGAGAGGAATATAAGATGGGAGGAGACAGCTCTCAGGCTCAGTCTCTTTCTGAGGTTTCCTGGAGGCAGGATCACCATTTTCCTATTGAGGTCGAGGTAAGAGCCAGTAGTTGGCTGCTTTGCTTTTCTGGTCTTCAGTTTGAACCCCAATATCTGTCTCTGAGGGTTTTTTTAATTGATTTTTATTGAGCTCTACATTTTTCTCTGCTCCACTCCCTGCCTCACCCCTCCCATTCAACCCTCCCCCAAGGTCCCCATGCTCCCAATTTACTCAGGAGATCTTGTCTTTTTTTACTTCCCATGTAGATTAGATCTATGTAAGTCTCTCTTAGTGTCCTCATTGTTGTCTAAATTCTCTGGGATTGTGGTTTGTATCACTGAGTTTTTATTAATCGTGCTTCATGTGTTATTGTTAGGACCTTGAGACTGTATAAGGAATGTGGCGAGGGTTGCAAGCTGGCCACTAAACTCCGTGTTTTACTTCTTCCATAGGAGGAGATCATCACAGCAGAAACAAAGTCACCTAGCTAGAGGCTGTATTTCCCTGTTCCCTTCTCAGCAACTGTGTCATAGGACTCTGCTATGTCTGATGAAGCGTGAGCAAAGGTGATGGATGTTATTCAAGTCATGTCCTGAAAACGCTCAAGTTCCTTATTGTCTCTGCCTCCCCATGAGCAGCAATTGTGACAGTGAGAAGCATCTCGGAAGTCACATGATGGACACAATGCCCTTGTTCTGAATCACATTTCCAAATGTCAGAGTACAGAAGAAGGAGATCCTTCTCTTCTTCCCTCCAACACACACACACACACACACACACACACACACACACACACACACCTCTGAGTCTCTAGTTGGATTGTTCCTTGTAAGAAAAATGTGTTTCTCTTCTATGAGTCATTGCTTTTTGGGGTACACTTTACTTTAGTTGTTTTGTTTACCTGCCTAATGTGGATGACAGTTTGACTTTCCTAGAACACACCTGACAGCATTTGACCTAGTGTTGGTGATGAGAGAAATGCATTGAGCCATATTCTTATGTCCCCCACCACTCAGATATTTGATCAGATCTGAAGATACATGATTGGGATACATGAAAGAGGGCAGACAAAGGAGAGAGAGGGCAGGGTGGAAACGGGAGTTGTTTAATAGAGATATTCATTGCTCTAAGCAATTAAAGTGGAACACACACACAGAGAGAGAAAGAGAGAGAGAGAGAGAGAGAGAGAGAGAGAGAGAGAGAGAGAGAGAGAATAGAACATTTCTTCCTGTCTTTCTTTTTAAACTTCGAAGAAGCCCATATTGGGTGTTCCGACATGCTTACTGGACATTACCAGTAACAAATCTTGAATTGGTTCTCCTTTCACTCACCGCAACACCCAGAACTGTTTACTACAACAAAAGAGAACTAACAGAGGAGCGAATCAAGCCGAAGTGTCCAATGTGAAAAATGAGAACCCGCCGAGAGGGAAGTGACTCCTGTGTTTCATCTTCAGCTCTTTCCAGGCAGATTGTGTGTTTTGTCTGTGGTACTTGTCACTTAGAGACTTATCTTAGTAGGCCATCTTTAAAGTCTCGCAGGCCAGATCCCAGAGAAATAGGAAGATAAACATCACCAACACCTATTGACGAAACAGCTTCTTGCTGTCCTTCTGAACTGCACATGGGCGCTCCCATGAAATGTGTGCACCCATGAAAGCGGACTAGATGGATGAGGTTCGTGTGTGTGTGTGTGTGTGTGTGTGTGTGTGTGTGTGTGTGTGCAGGTGCAGTAACCCACAGGCATGCTTGTGCTCAGAGTGTCTGATCCAGACATGGCAGAATTTCAGGAGAAACGACATTTTCAGACAATTCAAACTGAAGAAAAAGTCAGCGCATTCTCTTCTTACCTGGTCAACAGGGCACGAAGGTTTATAGCTTGCTGGAGAAACCAGTTGTGTGAGTTCTGAACTGACCCCGAGAGCTAGCCTAAGGGAGAGAAATGTTTGAAACTGAACTGCCTTAAGACCTCTGATAGAGCATTGAATTGCGTGTCTTAGATGAAGAGCTGAGATTAGCATTTTATGAGTTATTTATTAGGAGGAATTTTGAAACTGGAACTCTTGCATGTTAAGGGTTTAAGGTTTTTCATGAGTGCCATAGTTTTCACTTCTGTTTTGGACACGAGGAAGTGAAGGGGAGATCGTTTTCTGCTTATGTGCTCCTTGTTAGGGAATTATGGAAGACACTGTATACATACTTCATTCTTTTGGCTTCTTAAGACAGGAAATAATTGTTTATTTAGGACGTGCATCTCCTCAGTGTGGTGAGAAGATAGCTTTAGAGAAAAACAAATTTCTCATACATTACTAATGTTATAAATTTGTACATCTGTGTATGTGTGGTTTGTGTATATGTATCTGTATGTGGGTGTAGTGTGCAAGCGTCTGTGTGTGTGTGTGCTACTTGTATGTGTGTTGTATGTGTCTATGAGAGACAGGGCACAAATAGAAAGGACAGAGGAGGGGGAGGAGAGGTAGGAGGAAGGAGCCTGGAAGGCTCCTACAGTACACTAAGAGAGCTGAAACAAGCCTCAAAATGCCACCGCTACTTAGAAACGGCCTCATGTAGCCCAGGTTGGTGAGGAACTGGTGGAGGCCAACGATGACCATGAACTATTGCTCTTCCTGTTTCCGCCTCTGGGGTGTTTGTATTACAAGGCTACAGGCCGCTACTCTATGGGGTGCTCATGATCAAGCCTAGTACCTCCTGCATGCTATCCAACGACTCTACCAACTGAGTTACATCCCAGCCTCAGGAGTTCTTAAGGGACTAAAGGGACTTACAAAGTTCCTGCTGATTAGAAAGCCAGTTACACATTTTAAATCCTGGTTCTTTTCAAGTTTTAGAGTCTCTCAACGAGGTCCTAGTGTCTTCTCACTATGACTGACAAAGCAGATAGAGAAGAGGAGGAAAGGTGTGTGTGTGTGTGTGTGTGTGTGTGTGTGAGAGAGAGAGAGAGAGAGAGAGAGAGAGAGAGAGAGAGAGAGAGAGAGAGAATATTCCTTTCTCCTGGCTAGGTCATGCAAATGCTCTGATATTGTTCCCTTCATTCAGCAACTTGTCTGTCTGTCTGTTTGGATGGGGACAAATCAGCTCTCCTCCCTCTGGGAAATTTCTGGTGGAGCTGAGGTTTGCTACTGGTTGGAGCTGATTGATCTTATTAGAACCACTGGGAAATCTCTGGTGAAGGAAGAAAATCATATTTTTGTGCAGTGATGGCTGAATAAAAATATAATCTGAATAAATATTATGTTATATTCAATTTGAAAAGATGTAAATGGAGGGGATGTGGAGATTGCCCTTAAACTCTGGGTTTGAAAGTATATGTAGATCTATTTTCTGTCCATATTCATGATTGGAAATTCGAGCTGAGTTATATGGACTTAATAACTGCGTGTGATTATCTACTCACAGAGTTTGAAGAATTCTCTAGCAACTCCTTATGCGTTAAGAGCAATCTTTGCACCCTCTGCACTCGCCTGCCATTCTCTCTTTCCCTTTCCCTTCCCTTCTTTCTCTCCTGGCTTCAGTCCTGCCTGCTCCTCCTCCCCCTTCCGTTCATCACTTTAGATATTGCAGTGTTTCTATGGCTGTTCAGCTGCTGGCTTGAAAGGATGTCTTCATGTGCCCTTTCGTATGAACTCATGACGTTTAAACTGCCCAGTGCAGAAGTTTGGGAGCTGAAGAGTTCAGTTTGCCTTTCTCTGGTGGCTGTAGGCCTGGGAGAACTCAGGAATGCCAGAGAGGCATGACGAAGGAACTGGAAGTGCAAGTTTTGTTCCCTTTAATTAGTGTGGCTTCTTTCCTGCCCCTCCCCACACACCAGCGAAACCAAGTCTTCTCTTTAAGTTTGTTCCTGTTGGCCAAACTCAAGGAAAATGTCTGTGAAAATCATATCAGCAAACCCTCCACATTTTTATTATGTAAAGGCAAATGAGATTGATTTTTTTATTACTGTGAAGAGAAGGTTGTTAAAACAAGAAGGCCGGAGACATCACCCCCCCCCCCCCATCTCCATGTTCACATCACACTGGGCAAAGCTGTGCCCCACAGTGAGAGCTGTGGGTGTGATATCAAAGGCTCCTTGCTCCATCTTTCGTCCTTAATTCTTCCTTTAACCTCTCTTGGAAAGAGTGTGTTTCTCCTTCCAAGTAAGGGGCAGCAGGGGTTGTCTTTTCCTGCATAAGCTAAAATCTGTCTCATCAGAGGAGGCAGACTAGGTCGGAAAGGACTTCGTCTCTGAGGGAGAGCAGGAGCTTGGATGCAGGTTCATGGCAAGAAGGAGCAGCTCCTGAGAAGTCAGGATACTCCGCAGCACCACACATAGACACAGCGATTTAGAAACTGCACATATGGCATTGGAGTCAGGGCCAGAACCTTTTCCTATTTCTGTGTGATGAGTGTCAGTCACTGTTTGTTACATGGGACATATCTATATTTTAAGAGCTACAAACAAAAAAGTATGTATTTGTGTCTGTGTGAGAGTGTGTGTGTGTGTTCATGTTGTGAATACGCATATGTATGTGCGTGCATGCATGCAGAGACCAGAAGTCAACCTTGGCTGTCTTCCGTAATCATGTTCTACCGTAGGTTTTGAGATAGGGTTTCTCCTGGAATCTAAGCCCCAGCAACCCACTATCTGCACCTCCCTAGTGGGGCTGTGCTTGTGGCTTTTGTATTGTGAGTACTGGGGGTGGGGGATGGGGGTAGTTGATTCTCATGCATTTTATTGCCTGAGCCTCCCAACCCCACAGAATGAATTCTTATTTGATAGTCATTATTCAAAGATTCACCAATGATAAAAAGTGAAATTAAATCTACAGAAGCCAGCAGCCAGACTCTCATTCCCTTTTAGTGCTCTGACCTACAGTATATTCAGCTTGCTCAATCCTAGGACCATGCGGAATGGAGTTCCCTTCGTGGCCGCTACTGAAAACCTTCTGTTTGTTTCTCGTGTTCTTGTGACTGTCCATTCTGGTCCTGTGTCGTGTACCTCTGTAGGGAGCCAGAAAATTTGCATACCGGCAAATCGCTTAAACTTTGAGTGCAATCCCAAGATGCCATGTAAAAGTGCATGGAGAGAACCAATTCCATGTGTGTGTGGCAGGTGCTTGCTTACACTCAACACATGCTTGCCCCCCCCCCCCATAATACACATATGCAAACCAGTACTGACTAAAGTTTAAGAAAACATGTTATGGCATCCCAGTATCAGATTACATGAAAAATATGTTAGACACATTGTTATTCTTTTTTAAAAAATGCTGCAAGATCCCCGGTGGCAGTAGGCAGCAGAAATGTTGTAGGTCCCAAATAGTGGTGGCGGGCCAAGTGGTGGCAGGCAGCGGGCTCTGGGAGCTGCCAGTCCCAGGCAGAGACGGCTGCTGGTCTCAGAGCGGTGGTGGCGGGCCATGTGGCAGCAGGCAGTGGGCCCCAGGCAGAGATGGCTGCTGGTCCCTGAGCAATGGCTGGTTCCAGGCAGGGAGACACATGGCGGGCGGGCAGAAGACAGAAACATGGATAGACACGACATGCAGGGTGAGGTAGAATGTTTATTCAGGGGGTTATGGAGGAGGAAGGGTGAAGGGGGGGACAGAGAGAGAGGGAGAGAGAGAGAGAGAAGAGGAGAAAGAGACAGAGAAGGGGAAGCAGAGAAGTGGGGAGAGAGGCAGAAGGGAAGCTGCCTCTCCTAGAGGAAGATGGAAAAGGAAAGTGAGCTCAGGCCAGAAGCTGGAAATCAGCCTGCCTCAGTGGATGGGGAAGGGAGTGGGCGTGGCTTGTCTCTTAAAGAGACAGAAAAGCACAACACACATTTTCTTACTTTTAGTAAATAAAAACATTTTCTTGGGTGAAAATTTGAAAACAAAAGAATAAGGAAATTAAATATATTATTTATAGCACCACTGGGTATCCATGGGGTTTCAGTCTTTGGTCTCCTTTCATGTTCCACCCACAGAAAGCAGAATCCTCAGGTACTCCAGGCCTTTAGGAAAAGGCCTGCTATTGGCATACGGCCTATTCACATCCTCCCACACACTTCACATCAGTTGCAGCCAAGCTCCCTCAGCCGTGGGTCCTAGCCCCACATGGGACCACATACTGAATTTAGGGGGGATCTCTACCACATACTGAATTTAGGGGGGATCTCTAGAAGGGAGACTAGCAGTATAGAAGTGTTCTGAGGGGGAAATGGGAAAAACAGGAAGATGGTCTTGAACTGAGGGGAGGGAGATCAAAACAAAAGGAGAGGAAAGGAAGAGGGAAAAAGAAAACTGAGGATGCTTGAAAAAACATGAATCATATTATTCATGCCTAAAATAGCATATAATAGGTATTTATATGTCTATCATCTATGTATCTATCATCTGTCTGTCTATATCATCCATCTCAACTTGGGCTGACAACTCTTCCCTTAAAAACCACAGACCATCTAACCAAAACTTTCCACCAAAGATAAGAATCTCACTTTTGAGTTGTCAGGGGGAGTTCAAGGGTTCAACAAAACAGCTCCATGCTATTGCTCTTATCTTTGGTTGTCTCCCATTAACCGAAGATAAGTCTTTATTGCTGAAGACATCATGTACTCACCCAGGACTCAGAAAATCTGAACTGGATCTGGCCTGAAAGCCTCTTCTCTATGGACCAGTTTGTATAGCCGCAAAAGATGCTACGAAAACAGCCAAAGGAGAAAAACAATCAATAGGCCTACCCAGGCATGACACCTATGAACCACAGCAACAATCAGCATGGTAAGATATTCGTAAAAGTGCAGGAGTGACACTCACATCTTGAAGTAACCACCAGCTCCCTGACAGGACTTAAGGCCAGTGTTGAAATAGGAGCGGCTGCGGGGCTGCATCCCCAACACCCCGGCCGCTTGGCTAGCTCATGCCCGAAATAACAACACACAAACTGTATTCATTTAAGAACGGCTTGGCCCATGAACTCTAACCCTTACAGGCTAATTCTCGCACCTGGACTAGCCCATTTCTAATGATCTGTGTAAGCACCCCAAGGTGCGCTTACCGGGAAGATTCTAGCCTCCATCCATCATGGTGTCTCTGCTCCAGATAGCAGAGCTGTCGGGTCTCTCCGGGAGCAGAGCAGAGTCTGACCTCACTTCCTCTTCCGCCCAGAATTCTATTCTGTTTACTCCTCCCATCTATGTTCCAAGCCATGAGGCCAAGCAGCTGGTTTATTATAACTTAACCAATGAAATCAACAGATTGATATATGACACTCCCACATCAGGCCAGTTAGGAGGGAAATCACGCCTGATACTGGAAACCTAGGCAACCGCCAGGGCTAGTGAGATTCTGCATTTTAGGGAAGAACCAGCTGCCACCACTTTACTAGGCCAGCATTATTCCTAGCTGCATTCTAAGCACTTACCCTTATACTCACAGGTAAGTATAGTTTTACCCTTCACCAAAAAAGCTTCTCATTTACAATAATGTGCCCAGCTCCAGTAAATACAGCTACAACATAATTCATGTATCCATGGTCCAGGGTTCATCTGGGAAGAGGGCTAGTGGTGACTGTAAGAGCCAGAGGACAAGGAAGTCTGTTGTGAGATTGTGTCTCCTAGAAATAATAAAGATAATAAGCATACGAAACCTCAACAACCTGGCTTCATAAACAAGACAAGAACAGCGATAATACCAATAGACATGCTAATGGGAAAGAGGGACATCTCATATGAACCCCACTCATGGGCAAAGAATTGCAGGCAGCCCTAAGGAGACTTATTGTATTGTTTTGTTAAGTGGTCATGTTGTCAATCTGCTTTTTAAAAAAATTGTATTTGTATCCATAAATTAGTATTCTTCAAAAACAACACAACAAACAACAACAAGAACCACAGGCAACCAATGACTGCTGAGAGAAGGCGATTTGGTCTTCTGCATTGGTCAGCCCTCAGAGTACTCAGTGGTCAGTCCTGAAGTCATATGCACATAAGCAACATCATCAAAGAAAAAAGGCGCTGATTTGAGAGGGAGTAAAGTAGAGGATGTCAGGAATACAGGGGACATGGGAGGAGCAAAGGGAAAGGGGAAATGATATAATTTTCATTAAATTGCAGAATATTTTCTATCTGTAGTTGGTTGAATGTAATGGCATATAATTACCAGTGACAGAGTACCTGTGATGGAGGTTGTTTGTGCTGAAATTCGGGCACTTCTAGTTTCTCTGAACTTTTCTGAATAAGCACATACACCAACATCTTTTCAAACAGAATCTCTCATTAAGGATTTACTTCGGTCTTAATATTTTATCTTTAAAATCATACCGTAACTATATTTCAAATTTTAAAGAACGTATTAAAAACCTTCTTATTGAGGAATTTTTGTTTTCATGTTTCATTGTTTCCATGGGTTAGTTCTTGTCTTATTTTTTCCCTGCATGTAAATTGCTAACACTGGCTACATGCCCTTCTCAGAATGCTTCCCAAAGAGTCAAATCAGTTGGTTGGAAAAAAATTAATCAGTTTTTGATACCTCATTAATAATATTACATTGCTCTTCAATAGAATTATATTGAACAAAACTCTGACATGGTATTTGGGAGGATAATTCCACTTGCCAACATTCTCATCAAAACATCCTTCACAGAGGATGGTAAATTGCTTTGATAAAGTAATTGACATCTGGTTTTATTTTGAAAGTGAGAACAAACTGTTTGTTTCTATTTGCATATCATAGTTTTCTTCTTTTGTTTGTGAGTTGTCTAGTTTATTCCTTTTTCTGATTTTCTTCAGAGGACTCTTGAGCTTTCCTAGTATGTTTTCCTACTGGTTCTTATCATTCCTTCCTCACAAATTACTGTCATTTTTAAGGGATATTTTAAAGTAACACGTGTAAAGTAATGAGTTTCATTATGGCAATTTCATATGTATGTGCTGGTACATTTTGCCCTCATTCATTTCTCCTTCCCCTGTCTTGCTGGCACCCTTAATTCCCCTAGATAATTCCCTCCTCATTCTGCTGTCTTATCCTTTGTAGTCCATTGCCATAATTTTTAAAAACTAGATTTTCTTTTAGGTTTCTTTTTATTATCTATTTTTCTATTAAACTTTCACATTGTGTATTTGATCCATCATCTCACCTGGGAATGATTTTTTAAACATAACTTGCATGAGAATCTCTGGTGGACTCATTAAACTAAGATTCTCATTTCAGTGTTAGAATGCATTATTCAGTAATCCTTTGCCATGCCTCGGCCCACTATTTTTAGGAAGGAGTCAAATGATGTTGAATGAAATAGTTTAATAAACTGTCTTTTCAAATATGCTTTCATAGGTTGCACTTTTTTGAATTAAACAATCCGAGGACCAAGAAGCCAAGGACAATGGCACTGGCTTTTGATCCTATTGCATATACTGGCTTTGTGGGAGCCTAGTCTGTTTGGATGCTCACCTTCTAAGACCTGGATGGAGGGGGGAGGACCTTGGACTTCCCACAGGGCAGGGAACCCTAACTGCTCTTTGAACTGGAGAGGGAGGGGGAGAGAAGATGGGGGAGGGGGAAGGAAATGGGAAGAGGGGAGGAAGTGGAAATTTTTAAGTAAAAATAAAAATTAAAAAAAATACAAAAAATAACCAAAACTATCCAAGGATTAAAATTATCCCCAAAGTGTAATAGTATCTGTATTGAACATGAATAGTCTTTGTCTTTGCTATTACTTACACATTTATTTGCACCTGGTATTATAAGTAACACATGGCATAAAATAGCAGAGAAAGTTCATATGTTGTACGCAAATGCAGGTATTTCATAAAAGATACTTGAAAATCAGCAGATGTTGGCATCCTTAGGGGGGATCCTGGATTGAGTCCTCTATGGATACTGAAAGGATTATATCACACTAAAGCACAGAAAGAGCATCTCATAGTGGTTTCTCATAAACATATATCTACTTTTTTCATATTTGTTCAAGGTTTTTATTTTTAGAAATGTAGTTGAGTCATCTAGAATTCATTTGTCAGTACACTTTACTGTAATATAGAACCATTTTAGCACAATTTATTGAGCAGAAGGATATTTCCCCAATAATTTACACTTCACCTTTACCATATATTGCAACTTTATAAACATTTGAGACTACTGTTAAGCTTTCTCTGCTTTTTAACTTCACCATTGATTTATCTGTTCATTCAAGTCTGGAGTTTTTAACTGCTAAAGAGTTTAGATACATATAGTGTCGTGAGTGGCTACCCTGTTACTTGTCTCACTCAAAAGCATTTTTGGCAATTCTTACTTGCACAACTAAAACAAGAGTTTGTTAAATTGATTGGGTATTTTATATTTCTAAGTTAATTTATTCTTTGACAATTTCAGCCACGTCTATTTTACATGCTAGTCACTCTCACCATCGCACCCCCTCTTACTCCCATTCCTTTCATTGCCTTCTCCCAACATGTTTCCACTCCCTACTATCGTGTCTTCTTGTCTGTCTATCTATCTATCTATCTATCTATCTATCTATCTATCTATCTATCATCTATCTATCTATCTATCTATCTATCATTTATTTTCGTGACTCCTGGGTTTAACCAAGGCCTCTTGAAGTGATTCCCTTTTCTGCTGCAAATGCAACCCATCTTTGCATAGTTGTAGACATATTTTACAACATGGTTGTAAAATAGACAGACTTGTATATCCAGATAGACTTGTATCTGGATCCTGTTTTCCATTTATCTATATATCTGTTTATGTGCCAATACCATCCTGGTTTTGTACAACTCAAAGTCAGATCTGCTGACACCTCCAGCAGTGTTCTTTTTGTTTAGGATTGTGGTGACTACCCAGGGCCTTTTATGCTTTCACATACATTTTAATGTTTTTTTTCTACATTTCTGAAAAATGATGATGGGATTTTGATTGGGATTTTCTGGAACCTGTTGATTGCTTTTAGTTGGATAACCATTTTCACAATTTCTTCTTTGAAACCAAAACCATGCATGGGAGATCTTTTCCATCTTGTAGTGTCTTCTTTCTTCTTCTTCTGTTTCTTTTTTGAGACAGGACTTCTTGGCTCTCCAGGAACTAACTCTGTAGAGCAGGCTGGCCTTGAACTCAGAGATTCACCTGCCTCAGCTTCCCAAGTTAGAGTATTGGAATTAAAGGTGTGCAGCGCCACTATCTGGCCCCAGTATCATCTTTAATTCTTTAATACCTTAAAACTTTCATTGTAGAAGTCTTTTGTATCATTAATTAGATTTATTCTAAAGTATTTTATTTTTTTGATGCTAAATATTACTATATTTTCTTTTTAATAAAGTATGATTTAAATGTATGAAACGATTTTGGGAGGCATCACATGTATAATATATAATAGCTTCTCATACTAAGGTACTACCTACTTCTACTCATTTAAAACTTCAGTTTTATTCTTTCAACATCCTTTTACTAACTTAATATTGGTATTATTTCTTTTTATCATATTTTAAAATAAGCTTTATTTAGATTTTTTTAAATATTTTATATTTTGCATCCATGCCTTCGAGAAACCTCTCCCACGGGAAAAGGTCATTCTCATCTATAGTTACCCATAACTCATTCGCTATTTGACGTGGTTCTCTCAAATAAATCATTCTTAGTAACTCTTAGGATGATCTCCTAATTTCCAAAAAACTGAAATGAAAAGGAACGACTCAGTCATTACCAGGAGAAGTGCAATCTCGTTTCCTTTAAGTAAAAGAGAGGGTGTGGACCATTAAAAAGTAATAAAATAAAACACAAAAATTCAATGGGAGGAAGAGGAAAAATNGGGAGGGTGTGGACCATTAAAAAAATAATAAAATAAAACACAAAAATTCAATGGGAGGAAGAGGAAAAACGTTTCCTTAAGACCTCCCCCTGATGCCAGCTCTGGCCTCCCTCACCATCAGGCTGGGCTAATCAACTGAGCTGAAAGGGACACAGGGAAGCTCGTTAGGTGCCCCTGCCTGCTCTCTCAGACTCTGGGCTGGGTTGGGAGGGAAGAGGGGACCTGGTGGGGGCTTTTTGGCTTGTTTTAGAGACTTTGGGCACAAGATCCTATACCTTCCAGATGCTCCATCCAGCATTGAAAAAAAAATCTCTTTTTAAGAGCTGAGAATGCTATTGTTAGTGGGAGTGCCACAGTGGGCACGAGGGGCGTGGACTGAGCTGTTAGTGGTTAAGGATCAGTAGAAAGGGGATCCTGGGACAAAAGAATGGGGAAACTGAGTTTTAGGGGTGGAGAAGAACTGGCCAAAAACCCTGGGTTCTCCATGCCCTGCTGAAGCCCTGTTGGGGTCAATGCTGTTCCCCAAATAGGCATAGGCATCCACCATCCCTCATGCGATGAGCCCGCTTAGGCTGCTGATAGAACTGGAGGATGGGGCTTTGGGCATTCCAAGAGAGTCCATGTGTGGCTGAAGAAGCCGATTGGAAAAAAGAGGGCAGAGGGTTCACTTGCCAGATATTCTCCCCAACAGCCCTTCCCAGAAGGTGGGCATCTTCTCTGATGACATCTGCCTGGCCCATGTGTGGAACAAACTAGGGATGGAGAGGTGTGTGTGTGCACGTGTGTGTGTGTGTTGTGTGTGCATGCGTGTTGGCATTATTTCTTAAATTTACTTTTAGTTTTATGTATTTTAAACATTTCTATTTTAATTTATAAGTAGAACATTTTGCCTGCAGCCAAATTGGAAGGGGTCCCACACTGAGGCTCACTTGTGTGCAGCTCTGGCCTGAAGAAAGGTCGAAGACCAGCTTCGACAAGGATACCACTTACCAGGGCTGGAGTATGGGGATTTGTAAAATAAGTAAGGAGGACAAAGATGCGAGCAAAAATAAGAAACAGAAACATAGGGTAGCATCAGGAATATCCCAGTGAATACAGAAAACTGCTCATGTTCAATTTCCATTTACTTAAACACCCCGACCCCAAAAGGTAGGAGTAAGATTTTTAAAAATCTTAACATGATATAAGAAATCTTGCATTAACATGATATAAGAAATGAACAGATCACTTGAAAGATTATGGGCTACATTTTTAGTTAAACATTCCCTTGCCAAAACAAGACATTCACACCCTAGACCAAAACATTTGTAGGCAAACCACTCCCTTGGTGGAATCCATAGTTATCTCTCTAAGGGAGCAGGAATCTAGTTGGATCTGTAAATGTTTGTTTGAGGTAGAAACAGGTCTACTTCTTAATACCTGAAATAACAGGACTGGATATTAGCCACACCTGTTTGAACTGTTGACAATAACCTTGAGAGAGCAGAACTCTCTGACCTGAAGCCAGGTGGAATGGACCCTCGACCTTTGTTTGAGGTAGAAACAGATCTACTTCTTAATACCTGAAATGCTAGGTCTGGATATTAGCCACACCTGTTTTCTGAACTGTTGACAATAACCTTGAAGGAACAGAAGTAAGCTCCAACTCTCTGACCTCTAGTCAAAGTAGAATGGACCCGTATCTACGGGCCCTGTCACAGAAGTCGTCACATCGTTATGGAACATGGGGAAGAGAAGAGAAAGGGGAAGGCATGTTAGCCATATCTCCAAGCCATGCTTGTGACAAGATCCACACAGGTATATTTCTTTCTTTAAAAAATGTTACAAGACTATAGGATATGCTGATTCTTATGTTAGAACACTCTACATTACTTCTAGGGAAATAGAAGAAAGGGAAGCTACTTATTAACTAGAGTGGGTACGCCCTCTGAGTATGATCAAGTTTGCTCTTCTGTAGAGGAAGAGGCCATTGGCTGATGTTGGGAGCTTTAGAAAGGTTCAAATTACGGTTATTAACTCGAAAAGCCCTAACATATACATGATTACAGAATGTGATAATTTATGGGTGTCTCAAGGAACTTCAATATCTTAGAGACAGTGAAGAATCTTGTCGAGAGTATAGGAGGGTCTTTAAAAAAATATAGTCTGGAGCTCAGTGGACAGAAGGACTTTAAGGATGTGTGCTAAGTGTAGGCTATATGTAGTTGGTAGCTACGGGCTACCTTTGCAATCTATAAGATAATTCCTCTCTGCCTTTCCTTGGCCTTTTGTGGTTTGCCAGGAGTGTTGTTCTTTTTTTTTTTTTTTTTTTTTTTTTTTTTTTTTTTTTTTT
>NW_026067944.1:6273659-6381882 GCF_014885135.2 Alexandromys fortis
GTTTATTCAGGGGGTTATGGAGGAGGAAGGGTGAAGGGGAGGGGGGGGACAGAGAGAGAGGGAGAGAGAGAGAGGGAGGGAGAGAGAGAGAGAGAGAGAGGAGAGAGAGAGAGACAGAGAGAGAGAAGAGGAGAAAGAGACAGGGAAGGGGGGAAGCAGAGAAGTGGGGAGAGAGGCAGAAGCGAAGCTGCCTCTCCGAGAGGAAGATGGAAAAGGGCGAACTCAGGCCGGAAGCTGAAGATCAGCCTGCCTCAGCAGATGGGGGAGGGAGTGGGCATGGCTTGTCTCTTGAAGGGACCAATACCATAACATTCCCTGGTCTTCCTTAGAATAAAAAGCAGATTAGATCTCTTAAAAGCACCAAAACCATAACAAGGAGTCTTTGGTGTTCCCTGCTTTGGAACTGCATAACGATCCTGTGTGTGCTGTCCCATTGTGTTCTTCCAGTGTGCATGTGTTCACAAGCATGTTTTCTAACCCCAGAACCCCAGAAGTAGTCAATGACGTCAACCTACTCCAGTATGACCTCATCTTACTACTAATTACATCTGCAACTCTTATTTCCAAATAAGGTCATGGTTCTGGATCGCTGGGGATGCAGTAAGAATGTAATGCAACTCTTAAAGGAAAGAGATGATTCCATTCACAAAAGCAACAAATGTACAAGGTGCGATGTCAAAGAGCTTGTTGTAGTTTGCATTTAAGGAATGATCAGTGGCTTTTGGGAGAGCTGAGATCAAGATGAAAGTGAAGTAGTTCAGAGCAGTTGCTGAGAGAGTGTGAAGTCAAAAAGAGTCCCTGGGAATGAGAGAGGGGAATAATCAGGGAGCGGCAGAAAAATGAGCGTTAGAGACTCTCTAAATATTCTAGCTGGCCATCAGTATACAGGGGACAGATCTTATGGCAGCAAACACATTTACTTAATAAAATACTAAAGAATTAAATGTTCTAGCTCACTAAAATTTGTATTTCTATAGCTATTAAAATAACCCTGTGTCAGGTTATATGCCCTCTATCAATATAAGCTCCTAGACTCTTCTAGTCAGTACTAAAACACTCATATTAACATCAGCTTATCAGATATCTGCACATATGTACATATTCACATGCTTATTGATATACACATAAATACATATTTTTTCATACTTTGTATCATTCCTCAAGGTTGAAAATATTGCTCAGTTACAGAAGGTAACAAGTGTGTCATAAAGTAGTACACTAGAATGGAAAGGAAACAACCAGAAAAGATGTTTTTTTCCTCAGAGTCTAGAAAAATCACTATATTTCATCTTTCTATGATTAAGTAAAAATGTTGTTCAACATTTGAGTTCATGGCGATATGCAGACTGCCTCTTTTACAAGCACAAAAACCCTGGGTTCAGTTTCCTGGAAATACAGAAACAAAATTGAACTCTCTTTGTCCAAACTTGGCAAGACAAATAAACCATCAGCCGTGTTTCCAGATTGCTCTTTTCCAAGTATATCTCCTCCATTTAAATATATTCGATGTGCCATATTTGTTTCCCAGCAGAACTGGAATGTTTTCTATTGGTTATTAGTATGTTCATCAATTAACGAACCAACACTGCAACCGTGTATTTCAGGTTGTTTGATTTAGACTAGTATTTGGTTCCAGTCAGCTTTTGATTCAGGTAAATTACATAGAAATGAGTTTCAGTTTTCTTTCCTTGCTCTCTCTTGAGACCGTAAACACACGGGGAAACATGTGCTTAGCAGTTCTTAGTGGGGCTAAACGACCGCTTGGTTCCACTTTGGATCTGGGACATTTTTCTTTGTAAGTTTGTCCTGCTGGAAGCTCTGGCATTTGTTGTTTTTCCGAGAAGCCATACAACCTGGAAGGGGAAAAACATCCTTGCCAGGTTCAATGTTGCCCCCCTCAGGAGCGGCTCCGCAATGGAAAGCTGCAATTACCACCCAAGGGTTTGAAGTGCCAAGGTGCAGTCCGACCTTTGAACTTCACGCTAAAGAGCAAATGAACCAAAGTAGCAGAGAAATCGCTTTTCCCCCGTCTAAGCTGAGAGCCCAAATACGCGCTCTTTGCTTGAACGTGCAGAGCCACCCCTGCCCCTGGGGAAAGACGATGCTTCCACAGCCTGTAAGGCAGCATTTTCTGTAACAGGGGTTGGCAGAGAGAGGGACTTTTCTCGCGACTTGCACTAGCTTGCTTTTTTTCTCAGCTTAAATGGGCAGCCCCAAATCTCTTTAGGTTCAGCGTTGGAAACTGCCCTCTGATAGCTTTAGGTGAAGGGCCGTGTCTGGTCTTAGGAGGCAGAATTACTGTAGTTGACCCTGAATGGACGAGAGACTTTGGAGCTTTCTGGATGACATAGTTGCTTACCTTCTTGTTATCAGCCTGAAAAACTTATTCAAGTGACACGTTTTCAGTCTCTTGACTGTCTCATGACCGACTGGAAGGTATTAGGCAAAGCTCAATCCAGGAAGAGTGTCATAAAGTTGTTGACTGGACTCTGCCTCAGGAAAAGTTTCCCACATTCATACCGCTGAGTCTGAGAAGTCAAGGCTTTCCTTTGCCTTTTTATTGTCCCCTTTGTGATGCTGGGAACGCACACATGGTAGGGGAACGTTCTGTTACTCAGGTGTATCCCAAGCCTGAAGGATTAGTGGTTTATGAAAAAAAAAATAGTCATGTTCTTAAGCTCACGTACGGAACTTCGTGTAGCAGATTCCTTCCTGGTCTTCCGGAGAGGATGCTGAACGAGGCACCACGGACCCTTTCAAGGTGGATGGAGGAATGAGGAAGGACTAGTTTATCTGGGAGAGAGACTCAACAAAGGCTAAATCCATACTAAAATGGTTGCAGGTCTGTCCTGTCCTCCCACACGTGTCTAAGCTTGCCAGGCAATAGACCCTGGAGTCCTCTGAAGATGAGTGTCTGCTCTTCCCTGTGATTTGACTGTCACTCTTACAGGGCATTCGTTGTCTGTTCCACAAATCATAATTTCAGTAGGAAATACCAATGCTTTCATTTTAATGGCAAGCTTTGAGCAAGATGTCTTTGTTAGACACTAGAAAGCGTATTATAATATATAAAGCAATAAAATATTTGTTTTTATGTAAAAAAGGAATACTCAATTATTTTATTTATATTCCTGTACAACTTGGGTCAGGCTGCCCCATGCAGTTTTGTTTTCTAAAGGATAGGCCTACACTCTGACCTCCCATAGAGTCCACTGACAGCAGAAAGAGATTCAGCCAAGATTTTCTTTTACTATGCATAATTATTGTCAATTTTCTAGAAGAAGAGAAAAGACAAAAGTCTATAGAATTTTGGACAAAAGTATTTATTATTTAATTTCAAAAACCTTCATGTTTTTGAGATAATCACAAACTTCCCCTCCTCAGGATAAAATGAAAATAATAAAGCAACTGGTTGTATAATTTTAGGTGTCACTTTACCAAAAATATGGATCATTAAATAATTGAATATTTTTTAATGATCAAAGGCAGTCAAGACACAGGAATTTTCTTAGGGATTTATATTTGCGTAGTGTATTTAATTCAGTTAAAAAGAAATGAGGGAAACCCTAATTAATTATAGAAAGTTAAGCTATGTTTTAAATATAGATAAATAAGGGGATTTTTATGCTTTTTATATTAAAGGCAGTAATGGGGCAGAAATTGGAGTGGCCAGCAGGGGGCTTTTTAGGTTGCTGTTTACCTTTCAATGAAGGAAACTGAAAATCGACTTTACTCTTGTTTTTGTAATCAAGGAACAGTCGGGAAGCGTTCACTACAGTGACTTTGCTGGTCCAAACAAGTGTAGTTCTCTTCTGATTAGTTATTTCCTCTCTTCCTTTCTTTTCCCCACTGCTCTTTCCCAAGACCTGGTAGGTGTGACCCCTGCTGGACAGAGTTAGCACCCAGATGCTGTCCTCACCCAAAATTCCACCTCTGCATACTTCCTGGGGAGGAGTTGGAGGATGGTGCTCCCAATAGATATAAATTAAAACTTAATTCGAGCAAAAGGAAAAAAAAATGTGTTTGAGTTATGTGGATACGGGCTAGTTACAGAAATTGTCTTTATCTACACGGTACATTTTGGAGGACTGGAGCTGTAACTCTGAGGAGCAGACAAAGAATTTGACAATGGCAGTCTAATTTGACACTCTTTTTTGGCTCTTTTGATTCATTTGTGTTGCCGATGCTGTTGTTTTGAGCTTGTTCTGTAGCTCCAGTTGGCCTTGAACCCACGATCCTGGTCCTCCGATCTCAGCCTGATGAATACCGAAATATCAGACATGAGCCACTTTGTCTGGTTTTAATACAACATTTTAAAAGAATGTGTTTCCTCAAAAAGTTGGAAGTGTGTGGAAGGCCTCCACACTGGTGAAGCCATCTATTTAAAAGTTCTCATTGATTCTGGAGTACAGTTCCAAATGATCTTTTCAGACATTCAAAAAAAAAAAAACCCTCCTTTTTTTTTCTTTCTTTCTGGATCTATTTTATAAGTGTAAGCCCAATGTATTGTAAATGAGGCAGAACAATTCACAGAGACTGAAGAAAACCTAGACATTTTGTGTTAACTGACTGAAATCTCAAGAGAAGCTGAAGCTGACCTCATCTGATTTTTCAAATAAGAATTAAGTCTTGACAGAGACAGCCAACAGTGTTTCTAAAATTAGCTTAGATGTTCCAAGTAATTCAAAAGCTAGGAATTCTCAGTTTAATGTGCAAGGCTCAAAATTATTTGATGATTTTGTTTCAGCTTAGAGAAAATGAAACTTTGTTGAAATAAGGCAGATAGTCGAGACCGGCTTCCTAGGGTCACACTTTCCAAACTGTGATACACGGCATTGGGACAGGGGTTAGTAGGACCAGAGAATGAGCCTGTGGCTTTTTCATATGGTGACAATTGAAGCATAGATTGGTATAGACAGTTATTGATTTAACTGACAAGTAATTGTGTGCCTCCTTACACAGGATGTTGTTGTAAAGTACAACTTAGAATTCAAATGCTCTGTGGCCAAATCCATTCCCTGAGATCCTTACTCTCAGGGCAATGGTTTAGAGAGCTGGGCTATTGCTAGGTGAATAGGAAACAAAGATAGAACCAGTATAAATGTGATGAGTGATACGGTAAATGAGACTACAGAAAGACCCCCTCACATCTTGTACCCTGTGAATATATAGCAAGAGGATGGCATACAAGAGCAAGTAGGCAGGGGACTGAGGAGGTGACTAGCTCCTTCAGTATTTCAGCACTTGCTGTGTAATTGTGAGTGCCCTAGTTTGATGCCTTGTACCCACACAGGTGAGTGTGATATCTCGTGCCTGTAATCTCACGGTTGGGCAGACAGAGACAGGCAGACTTGTGGGGCTTGCTGGCCAACCAGCCCAGTTCAGTTGGTGAGCTCTTGAATCCTGAGTGGCTGTTGACCTCTGGCCTTCACACTCATGTATATACATGTGTCTATCGTAACTGAATGCGAAGAGAGAGGCAAAAAGAAAGAGAGATGGGAGGGAAGGAAGGAGAGAAGAGAGGGAGGGAAGGAGGGAGGAAGGGAGGAAGGGAAGAAGAAAGGAAGGGAAAAAGAGAAGTGTTTTCTCAAACACCACGTCTAAATCTTGGATTACCTAGTTTTCAGAATAGTGAAAGAAATTTCCATTGTTCATTGGCCACCCATTGTTTAGAATTTTATTGTAGCCTGCCACATGGACAAATAAAATTAAGTCATCAACTTTTAAGAAAATTTTTAATCTAAGGGTCCAGTATAACTGCATTATCCTCAAATATATCAGCAAAATGCATGCTTGGCAGGCAAACAATCAGATTTCTTACCTTTGCAGCATGGCTGATGTGATGTCGAGCAGGTCAGGTAACTTTTCATGCATTAGTAAGATTGGCCAGAGTTTTAGCCTGATTCAGTAATTATTGGACAACCGATAGTATGGAGTTGAATATTACTTTAGATAATTTGTGTATATAAAGGCATCCATATATAACTGAAGTGTTTTTTTTTAACTTAAGTGCTTTTTTTTTTTTTTTTATCGAAAGCTTGGGATCAAACTGAAAGGAAAAGGAGGGAGAGGGGGTAGAAGCAGAAGTATTATGACTTGCTGTGCAAGAGTAAGGGTGATTTATGTTTGCTTGCATAGCTTTGTCCTTTACCACATCTTCGTTCTCAGGGTTATCCTTCAAAACAGGGAGGGAATGTGTTTTTATTACTAAATGATTTAACCAGTGGCCACGATTATATGATTTATAACCTTAGATTTTAAGGTTGTCTTTAGGCATAATTCGAGGCAGGAATTTAATAGGTTCTTTCCCTGGTCCTAAAAGAACAGGTCAATACGAGAAAAACTCTTTATCTCGTTGCAGGCTATAAGACAGTTCCTGGGAATGATGCAGTGAAATCACTTGGTCCAATTTACGACTGACTTTCCCTGCAACTGTCCCAAGGAAAAGATGCCCTTTGCTGCTGTCACTGTCCTCTGATGATCATGAGTGGAAATGTACAACCCTAAATCTCTCAGTACCCTTTCCTCTAAGAAGTGCTATGTCACTTTCTTTTCTTTTTTCTGGATTTGAATGTGACTAAGAGGTAAAAGTTGGGGCTGGAGAGATGGCTCCAGCTTGAGCGCAGTGGTGCTCCTTGAGAGCACCTGGGGTCAATTCTCAGCACACACTCGGCATCTCACAGCTGTCTGGAAACCCAGTTCCAGGGGACTCTAGCGCCCTCTGCTGTCCTTCTTGGATCCTAAGCATGCAGGTATAGGGCTAAACACCCATGCACACAAAATAACACTTTAAAAATTTTATGAGGAGCAAAAATTAATGTATATAAACATACATCCACTGAGCACAGTTCTCCTTTGAATTTTCCTTGTCTGTCTTGTTTTGAAAAATCTCTGACCAACTGGAGAGATAACAGCAGTTAAGAACTTACTGTTCTTGCAGAGGACCTGAGTTTAGTTTCCAGCACATCTATCAGGTAGTTCATAACCAACTCTAACTCCAGTTCCAGGGGACCTGACACCTTCTTCTGACACCTGCACAGAAGTACACAACACACACTTGGAAAATAGACTCTAATAGAGAAATGTTATAATGAATTGGAAGGTTGACGCATTCACTGGACAGCAACAAGTTTTAATTAGATTTTTTAGTCCTGTTGCAGGATATTTGGTCACAGTATGAATATAGAGGTTTCATTATTTAAATAAAATCAGCCATAGATCAAGAGGCAGAACAAGCAACCAGTTGGCTGGAAGTAACCATAGAGAGTGAGAGGAAAGTCAGGAGGCTGGAGAGAGAGAGGCACAGGAAGTAGAAGGGAGGGAGATCCTGTTGGAGGAGTTTGGTTTCAGACAGCATATGCGAGAGCCCTCTTTCTGAGACTACCTGTGGAGGTGGAAGTTCAGTCAGCTGTTCTCTCTGACTCCATGAGCTAGCAGATTTTAGCCAAGCATCTGGCTTCAGAGTTTTTAATTGGTAAAACAGAACAATGAAGATTTAGTTAAAACAACATTTGCCTCCTTGCGTGGAAGTGTCTAAGGCAGTGAGAGCAATGGCAGGATGCGAAGACTCCCCCAGGCCTCAGCAGCAAAAGGTTGGATTTGGAGGCACACTCAGCAGCTGAGGCAGCAATAAGATCAGGTACAGTCACTGTGCCATAGGTAGAATAAAAGCATTATCTTTTCTCAGGTGTTGGCTATTTCTATTCAGTTACACAGAACTTAATTTTAAAATTTATAATGATGATGATGACGATGACGGTAACAACAACAACAATAATATGTGAACCCATGAATGGGCATTGAAGTTTTCTCTTCTTCCTCTGTTGGCTTCCCCAGCAGCTCTTCCACTAGATTGGTTTGATGAGATGTCCTCTACAATTCTTCCGCAAGTGAACTATTTGTCCCCACCTGGCAGCTGCGCCTTTGCTGGAGGAGTTGTGTCCCTGGAGGCAGGGCTTTGAGGTGCCAAGACACTGGGGCCATTTTGAGTTAGTCTTTTCTGCTTCCTCTTTGTCGATCAAGATGCGAGCTCTCAGCTGTCAATCTACCTGCCTTCGGTCTGCTACCTTGGCTCTGTGTCATGAACCCTAACCTTCTGGAACCCTAAGTACCAAATAAACATTTTGGTCTTTAAGTTGCCTTTGTCAAGGTGTTCTATTGTAGGAATAGAGAAGCAATGAAGAAAACCATCACCTGTACTCTGAAGCCCATGTGGGCCTACTTGGGTCATGATTGGCTGACTGTGGGTATGCAAAGAAGATGGGAAAATAGGACCAATCAGAGAGTAGCTGCCTAACCCTGCTGAAGGAGAGAAGAACCCTGAATGTGATAAAAGCTACAAAAAAAAAAAAAAAAAAAAAAGTCACCATCATGATCTTCGGGATGGCTCTCTGCAGAGGAAGGGGAACTTGTAAGAAGGGTTCCATCTGTTCCCAGGGGGACTATTTGCAAGCCTCCTGCTACTTCTGTCTCCTTCAGCTGGGGCATTGTGTGGGGTTGGTTTGCTTGCTCTTCCTCTTGCTGCTGCTGCTGCTCCTTCTCCTGTAGCTGCTCTGTTAAACAGTCTCCAGGTCTTTTGCGCCCAGGGATTGAGCATGCCCGCGATCAGAGGATAGTCAGAAAGCTCAAGTAAGAGGAGACGAGAGCACCCCTAACCTTCCATGCAGAATATTTCACCCTAAAACCAGAAGGGACAGAACATAGGCTTATAAGGCTTTTTTTTTTTTTTAAATAACACAAGGCAATAATAATGAGCTTTATTTAGTTATCCTTCAGTTCACCTAAAAGATGTAAATAATGGATAGAGATTGTTTGTGTGTTGGGGACATATCAAGTTCCTACACCAGGGGCTGGAGAGATGGCTCAGTCGTTAAGAGCAATGGCTGCTCTTCCAGAGATCCTGAGTTCAATTCCCAGCAACCACATGGTGGCTCACAGCCATCTCTAGGGGGTATTTGGTGCCATCTTCTGGCATAAAGGTGTATATGCAGATAGAGCACTTGTATACTAATAAATTGGAACAAAATGATTCCAGACCAACTTATTTTAAGAGGAAATATCGTTTGCAGATTTTATCCCCACTTCATAAGCCACATTTGCATTATTAAAATTTTAACAAATTGAATGTCCATTACTCGGATCATCATATTTCAAAAATTTCTTCTTTTTTCATTTTTCTCAACTTTTAGAAAGAGAAAAAACAAACACATTGGAATCATTTAAAAAAATGAAACAAAAAACCCATAAAAAATCCCTAAAAACAAACAACACTCCTGATATATTAGTAATCTATTAAATGTAGAGGTTTGGAATAGTGGCCATCTGGTTCAGTAGTTCTCAACCTGTGGCTCATGACCCTCTGGCAAATCTCTATCTCCAAAAATAGTTAGATTACTATTCATAACAGTATCAAATTTACAGTAAGTAATTTTATGGTTGGGGTTCACCACAACATGAGGAACTGTACTAAGGGGTCACAGAATTAGGAAGGTTGAGAACTGCTGATCTCATGTCTCACAGCTCCTGTGGGCTAGGAATTCTAGAGAAAACTAATTGACTCTCCTGCTTGGGACTCTCCAGCACTCCAGCCACATGTCTTCTCGGGCTGCTGTCTCATCAAGGGAGGTCCTCACCAGGGAGGAGGGATCTACTTCCAAGTTCACTTACAAGATTTTGGTAGAATCCATCTCATGGCAGGTTCTTGGTCTGAGTACCTCAGCTGCTCTACTCTTGGGCAGAGACCGGCCTCAGTTATAGCCTCTTCAACATGGTAGCTTGTTGTATCAAAGCTCTCAAGGGAGAGAGAAAGTTAGAAGTGTCAATCTCTATAGCTGATTACTGAAGGGAATCCCATGACTCTTCCTAGTTCTGTGGACTGGAAACAAGGTGTGAAGTCTAGAACACGCTGAAGGTTTGGGAGGCACATAGGACCTGCTGTCCAGTGGGCAGTGAACAAGAGAATCCATCTTAGAAGTGGACCTGCTACATCTGGAGTGATCCGGTTATTGCTCTGCTTACAAATAAACATTTGTGAAACAAATTCCTTATCTATCATATTTAATTATTCACACAATAAAATGACATACAAATTTATTTATCATATTTAATTATTCACAGAACAAAATCTATCTTATTTATGTATTATATTTAATTATTCACAAAATAAAATCCCATATAAAACACATACCAACATTTGAAGGCATGAACACACACACACACACACACCCCAAAACAAATCACATGAAAATTTCATGAAATGGTTAAAGATTCCTCCCTAGAGAACTCTAGCAGAGTTAGTGTCCAACAGTGTATTGTTTTCTTCTACTAAAGAGGAAAAATGAGTTCTAATTGGCCTGCTCTCTTGATAATGGGTCAGATAAGACACAGAAAACAACATTACTGCCAAACAATGAGAGGTTAAGGTTAAAGAATAGCGTGGTGTGTACTTGTAGCTGGTACTTTCCAAAATACTATTAAAACGTATGTCTTGAGTTCTTTGATTTTTAATAGCTTTGCAGTAGCTAGAGCTGGGGAGTCAAAAATCTTTCTACGGAGTGTAAAGTGAAGAAATTCCAATATCAAGAGTTCTCTGTAGTTAGCACTAAAAGGAAGAGACCATTCCAACAGACTGGCACTGTTGCAATTGAAGAGACAAATCCAGCCCAGGTCAGGTGAGGAAAGCTTTGCTTCTGACAAGTGGAGGCAAGGACAGACATTCCCAGTGCTCGTGAAGATCAGGTTCTTTCCCCATCTCAGCTTACAGGTGGATACTGCCTTTTCAGTAGACAGGAGCCTGTGACCCTGGCAAGGAATAACAAACAAAGGAGACCTGCTGCTTCCTAGTCCTGAGCACAGCCCAGCTCTCCAGGCTCCCTTCCTCCAGTGACTCTCCGGGTCCCTGCTAACCTGTTCTCTTGGTTGCCTGTAGATAAAAGAAAGACTCTGTTACTGGCCAGTCTTGGATGAATACTTGATCTGAAATGGTGACCATTATGCTAAGGCAATTAATCTTATTTTTAAATTAATTCTATAACAAAACTCCCATGAATTGAGTGAGTCAATACTGAGAACATTTATTATTTACAGTTCTGAAGGGAAGAACACCCAAATCAAGCTGCACTCATTTGTGAACCCTATTGGTTGTTGGTGGGAGAGTATTTTCCTTGACTTTTCAACTCACTTCTTTTTCCTTTCTCTTTTTTTCTTTTTTCAAGACAAGATGATGTGGGATTTCCCTCGGTATGTTGTAAATACCATTGGTTAATAAAGAAGCTGTTTTGGGCCTGTGATAGGGTAGAGCAGAACTAGGCGAGGAAAACTAAACTGAATGCTGAGAGAAAGAAGGCAGAGTGAAGAGAAGCCATGTAGCCCCGCCACAGACAGATGTTGAACTTTGCGGTAAACCACAGCCACATGGCGATGCACAGATTAACAGAAATGGGTTAAGATGTAAGAGTTAGCCAATAAGAAGCTAGCGCTAATGGGTCAAGAAGTGATTTAATTAATATGGTTTCTGTGTGGTTATATCTGGGCTGAGCAGCCAGGAACTAACAAGCAGTTTCCAACAACAAGGTTTCTCAGTGTAACAGCCCTGGCTGTCCTGGAACTTTCTCTGTAGACCAGGCTGGCCTTGAACTCTCAGAGCTCCACCTGCCTCTGCCTCCCAAGTGCTGGGATTAAAGGTGTGTGCCACCTGTACTTCCTACTCTGCTTTTTACCACTTTAGCAAAACACAAAAAAGAAATAGCTTAAAGAACAGACGACTTATTCTGGCTTCTGATTTCAGAGGTTCCAGTGCACAATTACCTAGTTCTCTTAGGGAAGAGGCAGGATATTGTGGTGGAAGCAAATTTAATGAAACAAAGCATCCACTTCACTATGGAACAGGAGGCAGAAAGGATGGAGGACAGGAGGAATGGAAGGGGAGACTGACCTGAGAGACTAAGAATATGGAGGCAAGATATTCCAGGGCACGCCCCAGTGGCCTACTTTCTCCAATGAGGTCCTACCTCTGAAAATTTTCACTGCCTATGAATAGCATCTCATTTGTTTTATGAGTTTAGTGGCTCAGAGTCTTTCGTGATCTAATGATCCTCTACCTCTTAATATTGCTGAACTGGAAACATGTGAGCCCCCAGGGGATATTCCAAACTCAAAACATAACATTTATCTTATTAGCTTTCTTTAATGCTGGCATCCTGGCATCTTCAAATCCATCTTCCCCACAGTTATCTCTGTTTCTCATATTTTCATTCACATAAAAAAGGTTTAAAAAAAAGGGAAGAGAAAGGGACAAAAAGTCTTTTGTGGGAAGGACTTACAGGTTTCTTTAGTGAAAAAAACAGATAACTACGGGAACAAATTAAAGCTAAGAACTTTTATGATTACATTGATTTACAAAGGTGCAAAGGGTCTTTCTCCATATTCCCCAGAGCTATAAATCTCACTGGGGAGAGGATTTAGGATAATTGAATTCTTCTGGGATTTTTCCATTATTAGATAAAAAGTTTTATTGTTTCCTGATTATCCCATCTGGGATCTGCTCAGACAGGGAGCTGAGTGTCTGATGGACCCATATCCCACTGATCCAAGCCTGCCTTCCACCCTAGAGCTGAGTCTTCTCAGTTTAGCAGTCATGACTCATTTCAGGAGGTGGTAGATACTAAGATAATGTATATGCCAAAGTTGGGCTTTATCTGATAGAAGCTGTTAGTCATTTAATAAGGGACATTTCTAAAGACAAAAAAGAAAGCAAAAGATCAGTGGTTGGAGCAGGCTTCCAAGGCAGTCTATTTTTAGTATCGAGTCCCTGAAGGCAGTTGATGGAAAGCAGGTATAGAGAGCTTGTAGGTAAACTGAGGATGGTAATGGAACAGTCACAATCAGAGTCAATTCTAGCAATAGGGAATAGAAAGTACACCTTGTGGTTAAGGCTCTGCGTGGCTAAACTGTGACAATTCTTCAATTCCATCAAGCTGCCCAGTGTCAGTGTGTCAAGTTTCAGGGAAAGTAGTTGTAGCTCTCAATGATGATAAATCAGGAGAGTGGGGGATAAACTGGAAATATTGGTAAAGTTGCTATAATTTCTCATGATAAAACATTTCTCTTTCAATCACTCCCATTTCAATAAAAGCAATTAAAGTAACATTATCAATTTTACGTCATATCCTGATTATTTATATAAATGCAGCAAAATGAACAATTGGCTAAATGGCATTTTTGAGTTTTCTTTATTGGAATTTAATAAGGAATATTAGACTTGACTTTTCAAAGCCCCCTTTTCAAGAAATCAGGACCAAGAATTTACCACCAGGTTTTATTTCCTCCATCCAAAACTTGGGCAAATTTCCATCTTCTTGACATCCTTCATATGTCTTACAGTTCACAGTCTGCTAAGAAGCAAATGTCTTTACTTCTCTGTGATGTTGACATAGCAGCTTAGGACTGAAGAGTTCCTAACGGCCCTTATACTGCAGTTTCTATGCTTAGACCCTGGTGCCTTGGGCAGACAGTGGAGCCTTTGAAGGGAAGGTTCTAAATATAAGCAGACATAATATGTAGCTGTTTCTTCTGAATTGAAGCATTCCCTTCTGGGGAAAAGTTACTTAAAACTTAAAAAGGAAAGTGAAATTTACAAGGTTCAGGAATTGGATTAGCCAGATTCACTGAAAGAATAAAACTGGCAAAGTTCTATTCATATATACACATATATACATATATATTATATATATATATTCATATATATATTTCAAGGGAGTTTATTAGTCTGACTGTTAAGATGAGGTTTGGGCATTCTGTCACTAGAGAGCAGATCCTTATTGAATTTATACAAATAAATTTGTTGTCTTGAAGTAGGCTACTTACTGAGAGTTTCCAAGTTTTCAAGGAATCAATCAGATAAGGCGTGAAGATAAATGCTTCATCCTTCTGTAAGAAGGATTAATCTATGGGGTTGTGATTTCACACATTATAGAGAAAAGAGAAAAATCACTCCTTAAATTTAGGAACAGAGCACTGAACCTCCAGCAGTATTCTAGGCCCATCATAAAAGACGCCAGCGCCTCACAGTCTTTATCAGCTCACTTATTCTCATGTAATTAATTCTTGACTTGCTTGATCTCAGGTTAGTGGTTTTATGAACCTATCGCTGTCTCCATTAATTCTGAAAACTGTTCCTTACTTGGGGAACATGATCTTAGGGTTCTTTTCACGATGTCATTAGAAGCTTTCACCGCGGAGTACCTGCTGCAGTCATTTCCTTCGTGTCTTAGGTAGTCCTTGCTGAAGACAGAGTCTTTTGCTTAGCACCAGGTAGAGGAGCCTTTAGGAGGCCATGGGAGTGAAGCTGTGACTGTGTGTAAATAATGGAACGTTCACAATGGCCATAGTGAAGGTCCCGTGGGAGGGTGCTATCACGGAGTTGACAAGGAAATGGGTTCGCTCCTGGGTGCTGTAAAACAGACTTTACGTGGGGAGATACAACCCATACTCACGCACGCGCACACGCATGCACACAGGCACACTCTGTTTACCAAGATAGGAAGCAAATCACACAAATGACAGACCAAAATATGGCTAGCACCAAAGTCCAAGTTAACAAACCAATGGGTTTTATTGGAGTTACTTACAGGAAAACAGGCGAGGGGTTGGTTACAGGAGCAGAAACGATTTAAAAACAGCTGCATCACCAAAGGCCACCCCAACATAGTGACAGGCTCATCCAAGCTGGAAACCTGGAGCATGCTACCCAGCCTGGAGCAGCTCAGCAGGTTGGAGAGTGTTCTTTGTTTCTTCCAGGCATCTTGGTTGGTCTCTATTTCTTTCAGGAGGCTGGGCTTGTCTGAGAGCCTTCATTGCAGCTTGGCTTGTCTGTGACCCTCAGTTGTATTTACTGCATCTAAACTATTTGACAGGAAGAGGCTTAGCGAACCTGGTCAGTTTCACTGACTTCCTAACGCATTTTGAGTGGTCTGTTGCCTCTATTAACTTGCAGATTGGAATGTTCCAATGTGAGGTGACATTGTTGCTCTGCAATTAAACAACTGTTCCACTCTCTCGGTGCAGAAGCACCGAGAGATATGTGGCATTTGAAGATCCATGCTATGCCAGGACATATGATAGAGAAGAGGACACAGGCATGTTCTTGAGAGCCTTCCCTAATTCCTGAAACACTTATATTATTGAATATGCTCATAGAATACAGCACAGGTCAGAAATATCTTCTTATTTCATCATGCTTCCTATGCAATTTAGCAAGCGAAAGAACTTAGATTGGTAAACATCTCTCTTCTTACAAAGTGGGAAAGTTTGAGAGATTTTCCAGATGCCCTCTCAGCCTTCTCAAAGTGTTTTTAAGGTTGAAAAGATTCCATTTAGAATTTGACTTTAGGAAACTGTCAAAAGCATAAATAGGATCTGAGCACACCGTTAAACAAGACCGTGGCTCACTATGATGAAACACTTCCTTAGCAGAAGCACCGAGAGAGACTCGAGGTTAATCTGAAACTCATGCCTTTTTCTTGGAGTTTTGAGATGGTCTCTCATTCTAGAGATCAAGCTGGCCTAAACTCGTCCTAGGACTGAGGTCACATTCAATGCAGCTGTCCATAGTCTTGTCCTGGGATTAAAAGTGCCCACCGCATCCAGATCTTTTAACACGGAGCAGAGCCACTTCTCCTGGATGACAATGAGATGGTCATGACAGCAGAAAGCACACAAATTGCTGTGAACAGGCCACATGACCTTTAGTTCCTAGGTGAGTTACTTAAGCAGTAAGGAAGGACGTGCAATCTCTTGAAAAACAGACTAATAATCTAAGCTTCTGTCTTTCTTTCCTCCCTCCCTCCCTCCCTCCCTCCCTCCCTCCCTCCCTTCCTTTCTCTTTGTGAGTTCCTGTATGTTAGTTGTTTGATTGCATTGGCGAAAGTATCAAACTGGTTAGTCCATGAAGGCCTTAGACTCTTGTCAATTCCTCGGCCTCCACCTCTGGAATATAACGATTACACACACAAGCTGCTGTGCCCAGCTTTATAGACACTCCCTTTTAACAGAGAAAGAAGCCTGAACTTTGCTTTTTACATTGGTGTCTTCTTGTTGTTAAGGTTCAATTCAAAACTTTAGGATAATCCATCCAATTGTAGTCGGCTTCCCTCTCTCTGCTTTCTCTGCCATTTGTTTTCCATAGACCTTTTACAACTGTCTGTGGGCATTCGGGTTCTTGTTTTCCCCATTTGTCTTTCTTATCCTGGAAACGCTAAACTGTCAAATGGCAGTATTTCAGAACATGGCTGTTTCCTTGAACAAAATCACACGTTATATTCCTTACTGCTTTGCATAGACTTTCCCATCTTCCTTGTATTATTAATTTTAAAGGAAATTATTAATTTCAGCTGTTTTAATGTCTATTCACTGGTTTAACCCTTACTAAACTTTAATATCTACAGAATATGAAATGCCAACTTGTCAACATGTCTAAGAAAGAAGCACTTTGTAATAGACAAGAAAATGCAGGAATACACTAAATCATAACATCGGGAGACATGGTTTTTAAAGGACAGCTGAGCAATGTAGGGGAATGTGCTTATCAGTGGACACAGACATCTCTAATTTTTCTATGAAAATATGAAGTTGAAAGTAATCTTCTGTTCAGCCATTAGTGTCCCAATATTTTACCTAACTCAGAAATGACATGCATAATTGATTCTTACTTTAAATTTAGTCTTAATTTAAGTTCCAACTTAGCAAAAATATCATAAAGCTAACTCTAAGCAGATATGATACAGCATATAATCATTATTGAAAAAAGTCCATGGTAATGATTTGATTTAATTAAATCCATAAGCTCTGTAATCATAGAATTCTAATAGACAAAATTTACTTGTAAACTCAAATATACTTCTACAAGTTTTTGGTTGATGCCTGTACACATCATTTTTTTCTCTTAAGTCAATAATAAAAAATTTATTGGTCAAAAGTTTTCTAAAACGGTGTGAAGCTAAATCACTTGTATTGGTTTCTATATTTTGGAGAGTTTCAGGGAATCTTAATTTATGTGCATTTTCTTCTTTTTTTTTGGGTCTTTTCTAAAATGGGGTCTCACTATGGCCTTGAATTCACAGTCCTCCTGCTTCTACTTTCCACAACCTGGATTTTTGGGTATAGTGTGATTTACATGTACTTTCTGTTTCAACATAGACATCAGCTGGGGGAAAAAAGGGCTCGTATGTGGTGGGAGTTTGCACTGTTTTTAAGTGTGTGTTGTGGTCTAGTTGGATGGAAGTTCTCTGGTCAGCACACTTGAGACTCATAGTCTGGAGCAATTATTGTCTGAATGTTTCTTTGACTGAGACATTGGTAGTCCATCTTCTAATGTCCTAAGTTTTTATAATATCTGAAGCGTCTTAGGATGAACAAGGAAGTCTTTATAGTCGATAAGAAAAATGCATGTGCTTTGAGTTATTCTTAGATATCCATTTTTTTGTTGTTGTTCTTTTTTTTGTTTTTGTAACCATATTTGATATTGACATTTAAGGCAAAGATTATTGATTTTAAGTCCTTCTTTTCTCCTTTCCTATAGGTTGTTTTCAAAGAGGACGCCTTAACAATGACATTGACTCACTTGTTTAAACAGCCCTTTCTCTCCTGTCTGTCTGTTCCCAAATATGTGGTGACTGCTTCCCAAATAATTGACTTGGAGGCTTGATATCACTTGTAAGTGCTTGGTCAATAGCTCAGGCCTATTAACAACTAGCTCTTACATTTTAGGTTAACCCATATTCCTTATTTTTGCTCTGCCACATGGTGGTACTCTTATTAGCATGCCACGTTCATCTCCTGCTTCCTCTGCCTCTGGCTCCGCCCTTCTTCCAGTCATCTTTAGTTTGCTCACCACGTCTATACTTCCTGCCCAGCTACTGCCCAATCAGCATTTTATTAAATCAACTGGAGTGACAAATGTTTACAATGGACCAGAGGATGATTCCATAGCATACTTTTCCCGCTATATTTCTTCAAGGGAAGAACACTTGGGCAGGAAAGAGAGAGCTACCTCCATTGAGGTAGCCACAGAGCAGGGATCATGGGATCTAACTGTAGGAGTGTGGTCTTAGCCAGAGGCCTTCCATGATCAGCTGTAATCTGGAAGGGCACATTCATCTTGTCATCATTGTTAAAATGATGAGGAAGAAATTTATTTCTTTTCTCCCCAGTTATGTTGATAGATTTAGAGGTAAAGTAAATTGACTAAATTTAGATGATTAAGATAAAACAAGACAAAAAGACTGTATTTTATTAATGTGGGAGCAAGCACATGAAAAAAGGGGTCATTAAATGAATAAGGTTAAAGGCACACACATACACAAACACACACACACACACATATATACATATATACTTAAAATGAGAAAGAAAGGCAAAGGGAGGGAGAAAAGATTCAAGGAAAGAATGCACACATTTCATTAGGAAAGTTTTATTCTTCTTGGAGCAAATAAGGGATGAGAAGGTTTGTGATAGTTTAAATTAGGTTTTGTGTTCTTTTTATAATTTTCTTTGAGGTCCAAATCTCTTCCAGAAGGGACTCCATCACAGATGTATTCTTTCAGAAGGGACTCGATCACAGATGTATTCTTCCAGAAGGGACTCCTTCACAGATGTATTCTTCCAGAAGGGACTCGATCACAGATGTACTCTTTCAGAAGGGACTCGATCACAGATGTACTCTTTCAGAAGGGACTCCTTCACAGATGTATTCTTCCAGAAGGGACTCCTTCACAGATGTATTCTTTCAGAAGGGACTCCTTCACAGATGTATTCTTTCAGAAGGGACTCCTTCACAGATGTACTCTTTTAGAAGGGACTCCTTCACAGATGTATTCTTTTGTGACTTTTTGCTTTTTTCAGGATGAAGGGAATTCAGAAACGTCTTTTTACAGATGCAGGCTTTCCTTCACTCTGCTACTACCGCATGAAGAATGATACCCACTTTAACAGGTAGATTAGCCCTGGACATTGTCCAAGGCATAATTTAAGACAGTCTCACAACTAAGGATAGTGAACCCTGCTGTATTATTAAGTGCATCAGATTTTACATATATTTCCAATCTTAACATAGTTAGACTAGTTGTGTTTTCTCCTCATATTTTGTTATATTTTAAAGGATTATGTATTCCAGAAGATTAAGAAATCTTGATTTACATTTCAAATTCCCTCAAAGATGAGTGACTTTAGTGTCTTCCTTGAGACTTGCTTTATTCTTACATAATATGAGGTATTAATAACCTTATAAGACAAAGATGTAACACACACAAGATAAGAATTTAAAGAAAAAGGATCAGGAGATGGCTCAGTAGGCTAAACCACTAGTAGTGCAATTCTGGTAGCCCGAGTTCAATTTCTGGAATCCACATAAACATCTGGCTGTGGAGGCACACATCTGTAACCCCAGCACCTTTGTGAAATGAGAGGAAGAGATAGAAGAGTTGGCTGAAAGTGGCTCTCTTCAATTGGCCTGCAGTATGTAGAACAAGGACAGAAACAAGAGGAGCCCTGCCCCCACAGGCAGATGGCAAGAATTAACCCAAGAAATTTCTCTTCTGCTCTCTGCATGATGCTACGGCGTGCACACAAGCATGCTGGCACAAAACAAATACATAACTTAAAAAAACATATTGAAGGGATAAAATGAAATAAAGAATATACAGGGCTTGACAGATTGCCTGGTCTTCCACAGTGATTCAGCAAATTTCTGATGCCTTTCCATTTAGTTGAACACAGCTTCTCATGACAGAATGACAGTAACTCGCTTACAATCGTCCCTGGTTTCCTTTAATCTCTCTCTCTCTGTCTGTCTCTGTCTCTGTCTCTCAATTTGAATGTAGTTTAATCAAAGTAGAGTTGCAACAGTGTATTTTGCTTCTCAGTGGGCATTATCCGGTGTATCTTTACACTACATTGACAATGTGTTATCCCTTTTAAGGTCACTATGCCATGTTGTCACTAAAACCAGTCAAGTGGAATCACATAGTCATTTGCAAGCCCTGGATATTTGTTTGGCAAGGTGGAGGCATACGCTTTTGGATCATAAATTAATGGCTAAGTTAATCTTCCTTTTTTAATTAAGAAAAGTCAACCAAGCATAAATGTTGATTAAACTGATGACAGAATCAGGAACCGAATATAGATAATATATGTTACACAAATTGCACAGCCTGTATCTCTCCATGGAATGTAAAGGAATCAAGGTGATTATCTGAAATATATAGGCATAAAATTTAACAGAACAATTTTTACCGCAATCAGTTCTATATTGCCTATTCAGTTGGTTGAAAAAAATCTATTCTCTTTGAATGTTTATTTAAATATTTAGTTTAACCATTAAATGATTTTCTCTCCCATATTTTTATATATAAATATTGAGATGTTATTATAGTACATATTTATCTCTTTAAAGGGGGTCCTAAGAATAAAGGAAAGATACAAATATAAAATTTCTAACTGTTCTTGTTTTTGTTGGATGTTATCATGTTGCTTTGGATCCTTATTACTTATTTCAAGAATAAATTATAACCCAGTCTTAAACATTTCTATAAGTCATCTGTTCTTCCCTCAAGTAAGTCAGGGTTGAAACTGCCCTGGGGTATAGGTAGGTTGATGTGGGAGTGTCATATATCAATCTGTTGATTTCATTGGCTGAGCAATAAAGAAACTGCTTGGCTTAGCTTAGAGCATAGATGGGAGGAGGAAACAGAATAGAATTCTGGGCAGAAGAGGAAGTGAGGTCAGACTCTGCTCTGCTTCCAGGGAGACCCAACAGCTCTGCTGGAGCAGAGACGCCATGCTCAGCTCTCCCAGGCAGCTGCAACCCACGATGGACTTAGGCTAGAATCTTTCCGGTAAGCGCACCTTGGGGTGCTTACACACATCATTAGAAATGGGCTAGACCAGGTGCGAGAATTAGCCTGTAAGGGCTAGAGTTCATGGGCCAAACAGTTCTTTAAATGAATACAGTTTGTGTGTTGTTATTTTGGGCATGAGCTAGCCAAGCGGCTGGGGTGTTGGGGACGCAGCCCCGCCGCTCCTATTTCAACAGTAGGTGACATTCATTATGAAAAGTGACCTCTTTCCCAGCTCATTGTCTCAATTCAGATATCTGAGAATCTATTAATTTTCTTTTCTTTTTTTTTCTTTGCCCTTCCTTTTTCAAAGAGGAAAGGGACAGGTGAAGGGAAACGGATTCAAAATTGAACTGTTTTATGGGTCCTGATCTAAACAAAATAAGGAAACAGGAGTTTTGTTCCTAAGAGTCGAACAGCTTCTGTGCCATTCCCTTGGCATTCCCCTGCAGTTGGCATGCTCTCTTTTCCTCTCTCTCTTTTTCCTGTTTATGCTCAGACATCTAAAGGCCTGTCTCAGACTGCTTGTGAGCCTTGGGATTTGTATCCTCTTTCAAAAAAGCGCAGCATCTTGTATAGAGAACGTTCGCACTGCTGTGCAAAGCAATGGTCTACATCTAAACTAGCAGGAGTCTCTTGATATCTGAGCTCTAAAATTAGAAAGGGGGCATCTGGCTATGACCCCTCTGCTCTCTAAATCCTCCCAGCTTACGAGCTTGATGAAAACTTCTTAGCCTGTTACCAAGTGACTTCAAATTACAATAAACCCTCAATTGTTTTATGTCTACTGTTTAACAAAAACTGGAAACACTAAGGTTCAGTTTACTGTCAACCACCATAGTGTATAAATCTGAAAGGGTTTATGGAGTATGCACATAAAATCTTAAGGATGACTTTTTTTTTTGAAATTTCTAAGATAATGCAGTAATGTGTAACACCTTAACGAATCCATAGTTCTGACTTGCTCTTTTCTTGAATGTATACTTCTCCCCTCCCAAGCCAGCCTGGATTAGGAGTACATTAAGAAAGAACTTTATTATGTACTTAGTTGTCTGTCTAGTACATTATTTTCTCACACAGCTTCTTTATGTTCTTTTCAGTTTACACTTTAATGCCACTGACCTCTAGGAACATTCTGTCCCAACCGGAAAGCTCTCACTTGCCTTATTATCTCTTTTTCTCCTTAGCTTTCATCACCCATTTGACAGTCTGTATATTTATTCATTTATTTCTAGCCTTCCAATAGAATAGAAGCTTTAGGGAACTACACTGGTTTCAATCTGTCCACCGTAACCCATATCTAGAACAGAAGCACACAACGGATGTTTGCAAAGTGAAGAGGGGAGTGGGATTTGCTTGGTTCTGATGCAGAACAAGCTCTGAGTAGGGAAAATAAGTAAGTTGATGAATGATTGGTTGATTGCTAATACAACAGAGAAAGGACCTTTTTTTTTTTCATTTGTATGTCTCCAGTCTATTTGTTGCTGTGCTGGGCTGTGCTCTGCTCAAATGTAGGCTTTGTCAGGAGCGGTGTGCTGACTAACGAGCTAGAGATAGGGACCCAGCCCTGCAATATTCATACACTTGATATACATTCATTTTTCTCAGGTGACATTTTAATAAATTTTGGTGAAGATATTCCCAAGATAATGAGGATATGTCGAGTGAGCCTCAAAAGTGATGAGTCTTTTCCCCATTATCAAAGACAAATACAGGTGTGGAATATATTCAGAGCTCTGAAAGTAGGAGAAGAAGGTGAGAGAATCCCAATGAAAAGAAATTAAAGCTCTCCAGTAATTGACAGAGAGGCTAAGTTGAAAACATAAATCTGCAGCGTCGGCAAGGATTTACACCGACATGGGATGAGTGGACTTATGGCTTGCTTTCGTGATGTGATTCATTTTGAGAGAATCTCATTTTCATTGCCAAGAATAGTTCATGGGTTAGTGAAAATTTCATTTTCTGTGTAATCATATCAGCCAAATTCTGGCCCTGTATATTATGAAGTGAAGAACGAACTATTCCTGATATTCTTGACATAATATCAAGGAGGGTAATCACAGCTGCATTTACATCTCAGTATATTTGTGTTAGGCCATATGCTTTATGCTGAAATTTGCTTACAAAGTACATTAAATACCATGAAGACCTTTTAGCTCAAATTTGGACATTATCCAAATGACTGGGTAAGAAGTGGCTTCAGAACAATCCCATCTTGATGGCTAGATGAAGGATGTGTGCCAGTGACTTCTTTCCAGTGGGCCGACATGTCCAGGTGAGGGGATAGGAAAGGTCATCGGAAAACCGAGTCACATCTGAACTGACCTGCAGAGATGACATCACAATGAAGAAAGGGCTTTCAGGGACAGTGGACACTGCTCAGTTTATTATAAAATTGATTATGATGTAATAAATTACACTGAAATGTTTTCTCTGATTACTATTCACAGTGGTGCTGAAATGGAGCAAGTAGTTTGCTTAGTTTGTACTACTGGCTTTTTGTTTGCTTGTTTGGTTTGGTTTGGTTTGATTTGGGTTTCTTGTTTTATTTTGTTCTGGTTTGGTTTGGTTTTTCAAGACAGGGTTTCACTGTGTAACAGCCTTTACCTTCCTGGAGCTCACTCTTCACCAGGTGGCCTTGAACTCACAGAAATCTCCCCACCACTGCCTCTATCTCCTGAGTGATAGGATTAAAGGCCTGCATCAACACTGGCCGGCTGTACTAACAGTTTTAATGATTAAGATGAATGTAAGTTTTCTTAAGAGATGAGGGACGGTATCTGAATGGTCGGTTAGAGAGCAGAGCTGATGGGAGTAATATTCACAGTGGATTCATTTGGAAATCTTCCGTACGTCTCGTAGGGCAAGATTTAATTTTTTTCTTTTGCAATGTATCTGCCATATTCTTCTTAAATTTTATTTATTTAAAACAATCTTTTTTTTTTAAATTTTACATGTCAATCTCAGTTCCCTCTCCCTTTCCTCCTTCAGCTTCCACCATCTACCCCCTCCCATTCACTCTTCAGAGAGGGTGAGGTCTCCCATGGGGAGTCAACAAAGTCTGTCATATCACTTGAGGCAGGACCAAGGCCCTCCCCACTGTGTCTGTCTTTCTTTCTTTCTTTCTTTCTTTCTTTCTTTCTTTCTTTCTTTCTTTCTTTCTTTCTTTTTTTTTTTTTTGCAATCACACGAGATTTATTTGACAGGACAGGAACCATTGCACTGGTGCCAAGACTCATAACCCACTCAGGGGAGGAGTTCGACCCCAAGTCCTCCCCACTGTATCTAGGTTGAGGAAAGTATTCCCGCTTAGGAAATGGGCTCCAAAGAGCCAGTTCATGTACAAGGGACAAATAGTGTTTCTATTGCCAGTGGCTCCACAAACTCCCCCAATCACACAACTGTCACCCACATTCAGAGGGCCTAGTTCAGTCCTATGCAGATTCCCCAGCTGTCAGTCTGGCCAGAGTCAGTGAGCTCCCACTAGCTCAGGTCTTAATTTCAGACTTTATTTTTTTTAATGATTGGGTTATTTAATATAATGGAAATTGACGGTCAAATTCTCTAGTAGGAGAGGAGGAATACAATAGCTTCCCCTTTTCTGTATTTTTGTGTTTTGTGATTTCTATCAATCTTGAGCTATCAAAAATGAGACTGAAAAAAACTCAAATAAAAAACTTATTGGTCTTAAATTGTACACTGTTCAATAATATAATAAAATTTAACATGTTCATTTTCCATTCTACCTAGGGTATGGCCACCACATTGTCAGACATATCAGTACTGTAGGCGCTACCCATCTATTAAAGACTTAGTCATCATCTTGTTCGTCAGAACAACCACTGTGTATGGTTTGAGGAACCCTTATTTGGTAGCCTGGCACTGTATCATAAGCTTGTATTGTTCACCTCTCTTCTTTTCATCACCTAAGGAATGATGCTCTGTGATCAGTTGCCTCATGTTCCTGCTCTCATGATTTTCCTGCCACAGTGGACTGCATCCTGGAGTTGATGTGGTTGGGAGAGTTTATCACAGCCACAGAAATATGACTAATCTATCACCGCATTCAAGAGGGATCTTGTTTAGGCTGACCACGAGATGGTTACATGTTGTGAGGATAGTACCTCAAAGTGCTTCTCCATGTGCGTCTTCACGCACATCGGAGGCTTCATTTGTTTGCTTACTTACAGAAGGACACAAGTACAACTGATAAAATAAAATTGCATGCTTTTGAAGCTCCAGCAAAGACTATATCTCCACAGATTCTAGTTGGAATCCTCTCAAAGTGGTCAACTTCCAAAACCCAACTTGGCAAATAGTAATATGAATTAACATATATACTTGCAAAGCTTGTACAAAAGTGAGAACTTTGCCATGTTGTGTAGAGTAGGTTTTCTAACATGACATTTAATCAATACCTTTTGAGATAAGATTAATCTAATTACAATGTTAATTTCAATGAGACACTCAAGATAAGGAATAAAAAAATGTAATTAGGTTTTAATGAACTTGTAGGTTTCTCTAACAGTCACATATGAAGAGAAAAAAAGTCACATAAATGCTTATTTTCCTGAAATCCCATCTGTTATTTTTGTTTGAATTAAGCTCAGTGTTAAAGGTTTTGAATACTGTATAGCAATTAACATCATTATGGGAAATGTGTTACTTTTATATGTTATATTTCCCCCATTTTTCCTAACTCTAATGCAGTATCTAATACAGACGAATTTTACAAGGGACAGAGTTTTATCTGAATTCAGGGTTGTGGAGATACAATGTAAAGAGGCGCATCTGGCAATGCCCTTTTCGCTGCTCTATTCTGAAGTAGACCAGAATATCACGCAGAAAAGACTTGAAGTGTGCATGTGCACATCAGTCTGATTGCCTGGTCTCTCTTTCTCTTCTTAGGAAGCCACCAGGACTCAATCAGGAGGCCTTCATACTAATGTCTTGATCAACCATAATCACTTCCCAGTGGTCCCACTTCTAAATAGCATAGTTGGATTAAGTTTTCACTGTCTCAAGATCTCACAAAAATTTATAATAATTTATAAATATATAAAAAATTTATAATAATACATGATACCTTGGGGGACACTTAAACCATATTTAAACCACATCAAATGACAAGAGTATTCTACAGCAATCCATTTTTATTAGAACTGTGTGCTTTCTGTGCAATGGAGGCAGTCAACAGTGCATCCATAATTTGTTCTAAAATGAAAATAAAGTTAGAAATTGTTTTGTGTTAATGGAGGCTGCTCATTCATTTCCTGGCTGCCCAGACCCTTATCATCACACAGAAATATCATTAATTATTACACTGCTTGGCCAATAATTCAGGCGTATTTCTAGCTAGCTCTTACATCTTGAATTAACCAGTATCTATTAATTAGTGTTTAGGTACAAGGCTGTGGCTTACTGGGCATCTTTCTCCTTTGGCAGCTACATGGTATTTCTCTGACTCTGCCTATTCTCTCTCTCTCTGTTCAGATTTCTTGCCTGGCTTTACTCAGATAAACCATTGGCCAGAATAGCTTTATTCAGTAACCAATAAAAGCAACACATATACAGAAGGGCACCCTACATCTCTCCCCTTTTTTGTCTAAATAAAAAGGAAGTCTTTAACATTAACATAGTAAAATTAAATATACAAAACAGTTGTTAAGCAAGAAGTATAGTTACAATATTTCCTTGTGAATCTAAAGTTTCATATCTAATTTATCTTTTATCATAAATGAGGAAAATTATAACTATCTAGTCTTTAACTCCATCAAAGGCTACAGAAGGATACAATATTACTTAAGTAAACAAGAAGTACTTTGTAAGAAACTTCCAACATTCTAAAATTGACAGAGACATCTCACTGCCTGGACAGTCACCCAAAGTTCTTCTGTAATATTGGGCATCTATCTTCAGCCTATAGGCCCATAGTATCCAGAAGACTTTACAGTGAAGCAGGAAATTTGTAGATCTGTTCTGTCTTGTACTGGCAAAGTCCATCAGTTACTTTCTTCTGTGTCCTGCAGAATGTCTGGCAGTTTTTTTTTTTCTGTGAAGTAGGATCCCTGAAGGACCATTCTGTCTTTTGCAAAGTTCAGCAGTCACTTTTCTGTGGGTCCTGCATGTCCAGTTTGTACAGCATACCATCAAGTAGTCCAGGCAAGAACTGTTTATTGCCAAATGACTAATCTTGCCACAATGACAGCAAACCCCATAAGGAGTTTCTTCAATGCCCATCATGTCTGAAGCAAATTTGTACTGCCAGGAACAGATGTCTTATTGTCATGAAAATACATAAATTACCCAAAAATTTAAATGCCATATTCTGTAGGTCTTTGAAATATTGAAGATTATCTAACTGAAATATATCTCTATATATCTAGGAAACCTAACTAATTTGACTACAGTTTGACTATTATAGATGACTATAAATCTGTATTTCTTAATTATATATTACATTTTTAAATTAATTGCCCCAAAATACCTTAAACAAGGGCAAAAATACATTTATACAGTCTAACAATTGACCTTAAATTTGTATCCATAGACCAACATCCACACCAATGCAAAGAACTTATCTCTATATCATATCGCCCTTTAAATGAAAACAAACATTTATAAACAATTATTTTGGGAATTTGGGCATAGTTTTCTCCAAACTACTTTCTGTTGTTTATTGGGCAAAGTATTTTTAGAGTTCATGCAGACATTTTGGAGAGGTCCATCAAGCCATATTAATCTGGAAGGAATATACAGGTTCTCATCTTCAGTGGAAACAAAAGCAGAATCTCTTCCAAAGTAACATATCCTTAGATATGTTAAAATATACGTGCTGGTTTAGTTTAGCAGTCCATACATTGAAATTTCTCTGTGTAGTCAGCTCATTTCAGAGTCAAAAAATTCAAAGTAAACACAATAATATATAAAATACAGACTTTTTGCATATTTTCCATCTTTACTTGGCTATTTTTTACTATGTTAATTTTTAATATTTATTTTATTATCTTTACTCCTTTAATCTATGACTGTCTGTACTTTTCTTCTCTTTCTCTTAAGCCCATGTACATTTATCCAACACTGTGACCCAACCCATTCAGAGGTCTTTTATCTGAATCTGTCTTATTGTGTATCTGTAAGCATTTTCTGACCTTTTTTAATTTTTAAATGCTAAGCGGGCATGGCTAGGACCAATTCTGCAGCCCTGCTTGTTGGCTCCACCCCATCCAACATGGCAGAGGTATGTTCACCACTTCTGCTAGTCATGCCCATCTCTCTAGCTAAGTAACTAGTAGCACACTGCTCAAAACCCCAATTAAGTGCAAGATCTCTCCCAAGAGCCAGAGTTCATGTTACCAGAATGAACCAGGAAGCTACCATTTCTTAATGAAGCCATGCAGTTTTGCTGCTAATGTTGAATTGGGAAGTCTTCTCTTAAAGGAGCCACACATCTGCTTCCTGCCAGCAAACAGAGCCCACCAGAGAAAAGGCTGCTTGGCTCCAGTTTTTTGTGGGTCTAGAGGCCCTCTTTTTTTCTTAAGCTTTTGTAGGTCTTATGTGGATCCATAGCCAAAAGTAGGCACAATTTTGTAAACAGAGACTATGCTTTGTTTTTCCCAGTCACCCAGAGCTGACTAATCACACAGAAACTATATTAATTACAACACTGCTTGGCCAATGACTCAGGTATATTTCTAGCTAGCTCTTATATCTTGAATTAACCCATTTCCATTAATCTGTGTATTGGTACAAGGCTGTGTCTTACTGGGTAAAGTTCTAGGCATCTTTCTCCTTCTACAGCTATATGGTGGCTTTCTTACTCTTCCTACTTTCTTTATCTCTGTTTGGAGTTCCGGCCTGGTTTTACTTTGCTAAATCATTGGCCAGAACAGCTTTATTCAGTAACCAATAAAAGCAATACATATACAGAAGGACATCCTACAACAATTTTGGATATGTTGTATGTGTTTGTTTTCTTTCTTTTTCTTTTTTTTTTTTGTTTTTTGTTTTTCGAGACAGGGTTTCTCTGTGGCTTTGGAGCCTGTCCTGGAACTAGCTCTGTAGACCAGGTTGGTCTCAAACTCACAGAGATCCGCCTGCCTCTGCCTCCCAAGTGCTGGGATTAAAGGCGTGCGCCACCACTGCCCGGCTTGTTTTCTTTTTATACAGACTTCAAAGAAGGTTTGATATTTATGAATATTAAATATTCATGATTCTAATAATTTTCTAATGATTTATTGTTAGTTATAAAATAATTACATCCCTTACCATAAAGAGACCAACAATTTAATTTTTCATCTTCAAATTTTAATTTTGCATAAAATGTGGAGAAATTTTTAGACATTATTTTTATCACTGGGGAATAAGGCTAAGATGCTATTTTGGAACAACTGTGTAGTAATCTAATTGCATGGAATTTAGCTACAGATATTTTAGACTTACTTGTTTATAGTTGTTATGTACAGAGTGTTGCCTACATGTATGTTTGTGTTGCACATATGTGCCTGGTGCCTACAGAGGTCAGAAGAGGACATTAGATTCTTTGGAACTAGAGTTACAGATGGTTGTGAGTCACCATGTGGAAGTTGGGAATTGAACCTGGGTCCTCTGCTAGAGCAACAAGCAATCTTAACTGCTGAGCCAATTCTCCATATCCTAGTTATAGACATTTTATATGGAAGCTGTATCTTTTATTTAATTTACAATTTTAAGGACAAATTCATGGTGAATATTTTTCATTTTCTTGAAATGCTAAAAGAAGTTACCCTTGAAACAAATTCAAAACAGAAAATTAACTGGTACTTATACGCAACCCAACACTATGCAAATTAGAGTATTTGCTTTGAATATAACTTTCAACGGACAGGAGTGTGTGAAAATCCACAAGACTGCACAGCACAGCAGTGTTCAGCCATGATTACTTCATGAGAGTCCGTACTATCACTGGGCATGCTGGTCAGTGTCAGGGATTGCCACCTGGTTAATTCATCTAGTGGTAATGATCGTAATGACATTAGGTGTACACTCAGTATGTATTGAGTTATCTCCATAAATTAACTCATTTAATTATGACAACAAACACTTAATGGTAGGTGCCATTATTATCTCCATTTCACAGGTGAAGATATTTAAGATGCTTTGTGGTATGGGGAAAGTAAATGAAAGATTTCTGTAATACAGTACTGTTAGCTTATTATTAGCAGAAGTCCATTGTCAGCAGTATAGTGCCTATGTACATTTATATAAAATTATTGGACACATTCTAGATACTTCTTCAAATCCAAGCAAGTCTGGACAAGAGTAAAGAAAAACTTAAACATATTTTTTTGAAGAAGTTTGGGAGACAATATGTACATTGTTTGCCATAGCTGAGTATTCTTACAAAGGTCTTCGCTATACACAGTATTATACTCATGGTAATTTTTCACAAAAGCATTTGACATCAGTCTATCTTGTATAAGCAGTTCAAAATAAATCAAGAAGGAGTTCACTCCACTGACTTGGGAAAAATCACTCTCTTGCTTTTAAGAAATTTAATTGTGGCTCAAATTAAATAGTGGTAGAGGTATATCTTCTGTTCTGAGACTCTGTAGGAAGCTTTAAGGCCCATTCAAGCTCTCTTCCGTGTACCCATTTTCAATTTTATAATCTGTCCTAGAAAATAATGATAGAAATGAAACGGCAGAGACAGAATGACAGGGCTAACTATCTTCTGAGTTTCTTGTGTAGGTTAGACATGTGCCTGCATCAAGTATGAGTATTACACCTAAGTGGCAATTTCAGGGACCTTTCAGACAGAATTGCCGTCATATGGTTTGAAACAAGTAGAGTACACCTCTGGGAGAAAAATCACATTTTTATAGACAGATAGGTTACAGAAGTAGTCGTAGTTTCACACAAAATTCGGGGGTGTGTTTGGAGGAATCAAATCAAAGTTAGACTCTGCAAAATGTCACTGCAGCTCCACACTAGAGTTTCAGTCTGTGACCTTTGTCACGCTCTTTGGCTTCTCTGTAGCATTTTAGGTGAAATATACACGTGCACATTATGGTCCCCTGAAAACTGCTATATACCTTGTATGCTAATAATGCAAATATGAAATGATGGGGACAGGGCTATCAGTGGATTCCAGGTTTATGCAGTCTGGGAACAGATAGGGGAGTGATTAATTTTATGGTCATTTGACTGGGTTTCTGTGGTAAGGTATTTGACCAAACATTTTGCTAGATATATCTGGGAGAGTGATTCTGAATGAGTGCTTAATATTTGAGACAGCTGGCTAAATTAGGTTACCTTCTCCAGCGTAGGCTTCCCTCATTCCATTCAGTCAAAGGCCTAAATAACACAATATTGTGGGCGAATCTTTTTGTACACTACGAAGATGTGTATTTGCCAAGGCACTTTCTGATTGGTTTAATAAGGAGCTAAATGGTCAATAGCTAGGCAAGAGAAAATAGGCGGGATTTCTGGGGAAAGAGAGCAACTGAAGATGAATTTAGGCTTGTGAGAAACACCAGCGAGACACTGAAGAATCTGAACATATGGTACAGAGGAGAGGCAATTGAGGCATGTGGAAGAATACATATTAATAGAAATAGGTTAATTTAAGTTATAGGAGCAAATTGGACAAATGCCTAAGCTAGGGTCAGTCTTTTATAATTAATAAGCCTCCATGCTGTTCTTTTGGAGTTGGTAGCCCAAATAAAAGTCTGGCTACAATACAAAGAAAAAGTCTGTGCCTCCCTGAGTAAGAGGAAGTTCTTCCTGTTTGAAGGTTTTGAGCTGGGACACTGGTGTTTTCTGTCCTTGAGATTTGTAGCTTATGGGTTTCTAGACTGAAATGTTATGTTGAATATTCTGAGACTCTAACATTGCCTCCCACATCCTGCTTGCTATTCCTTGTGTAAAGACAGCACTTGGATCTTTCTGGACAGTTTCCTTGCAAATGGGCAGTAAGAAACATCCTTCCAACGTGGGTATGTTTTTAGCATTGGTTTCCTCAGGAAAGGAAGACAGAGAAGTCTAAGGGATTCTGTTTAATATTGCCATGACAAGAGAAGTGCAATTTTAACTTAGGGAAGAAGAACTTCCCTAGTTGATCACTTTAAGGAGCTTTCACTTCTTGACCTCAGAGATGTCAAATCACCTCTCACTTAGCCCTGATAACAAAATATTGCCACAATAGCAAAAAAGAAAACTAGAGAAGAAATGGCTAAGGGGAAGACTGAAGCAAGGCTTAAAGGTAAGGAGAAAGACAATAGTCAATTTCCATGCCAGCAAGAGACGCGGGATCCAATAAGCATGAGTCCAAAGAGAGGCAGGAATCCTAACCATGTAGTTGCTGTGGTACCTGTTACAGCAAAGCCTTTCCACAGAGCACAGAGAGAGCCGGAGAGAAGACTGAGCAAAGAGGAATGCAGTTTCGGGCCCAGGCCTGAAGCAGGCATCTGCGAGGAGAGAGCGGTGTGAGGAATAGAACCTGAAGCTTAAGTTCATCTAATCCAACTTGAAGCAAGGCCACTCAGTCTCCATTCCAAGGGACCACAGGGCCAGATCCAGATCAAGCTGCAGCCCACTCAGATCCTCGCATTTGTGTGGTGTTTGAATTGCTATGCCATACACCTTGTGATTAATATTATAATTCCTACTTGAGATGTATCTGAAGGCAAAACTCCCTCAACATGTCAAAAGATTTTAGTTGTTTTGTTCTTTTTTTTTTATATATAAATTGTTTGCTTCTACAGTGCTTCAAAATTCCTGCACTTGAAATTACATAGCAAGATTTGTATAGGTTTTTGGGGAAATCTTTGAGATATTTGATTTTTTCTAAGATTTTAAGAGGAAAGCCCTTTAATGTTTCACCAAATAGACATTTCTTTCCTGCAGTGTCCTTAAATACAACAATTAGTTCTGAAGCAAGATGTCCAAAATGTTGGATGCAGGAATGAACAATGGTGATCCTTGTAGTCTTTTAGATGTAAATGTCTTATGCTATTGTGGATAAATTTAATCTAGCCAGTGAGAGCTTTTATTGTGTAGTCTAACTAAGCACCAAAAATATTTGGGACTCTGCTTCTGTATTGATTTACTTTACTTTGTTTTCTGAGACAGGGTTTCAATTTGTAGCCTTTGATAGCTTGAAACTCACTATGTAGACCAGGTTGACCTAGAATTATATAGACCAGGTTAGAATGAAAATTAACAAAGGTCTGCTTACCTCTGCCTCTCAAGTGCTAGTCTTATAGCGGTGTACCACTGTGTCTGGCCCTTCTATATTGTTATAGCATTAATAATAACAATTTTTTAACTTAGTATACTTGAGCTTATGATAAAGGTTAAGGACAGAAGATATTTTTATGGAAAGTAATATGTGTCTAGTAATGACTAAAAATTGTTAACTAAAAGAGAATCTGGTATATCAAATGTATACTATTCTCTACTTTGTATGCAATAGTCACACATTCCTGCACACACCCACACACTCACATATGTATAAGTATCAAGCCTGCAAATGTTCTTTCTCTTTTAAGAAGTTTTATATACTATGGCCCTTGGGATATGCAAAATGATATGGCATATTGGAAATGCAAACCATTTCAGTGTTCTGATAGCATTTGACTCTTGATTGATAGGTATTTATTATCATTTGTAATTTCTGGCTCTGCATATGGACAACACAGCCTATTTAATCTTGAAGAGTATGTACCTCAGGATGGAAACCTTGGCTCACCTTTTGGATATTGCCCATTTATTTTTAACAGAGGGGGGTAGAGAGAAAGAGAAAATTCAAAGTTTAATACTGTGATTAGTTTTGAAGAGTGTAAGTTGGGCACACCATTCTCTATACAGAAAACCCAGGCAACTAAACATTTCTAGTAAAGAAAAAAGTCCAGAGCAAAACTCAGTCTTCTACTAATGAGCGCTTATTTATTACCAGACATTTTTATAACAACTTCTAAAGACCTTTCCTCCCCCCCAAAAAAATTTAACCCAAAATTGATAAATGTTTTTAATCCACTTCTATTTTTCTCCTTCCAACTTCCTCACACATGTACACATATTTATCTTGCCAAATTCCATTTATCCATTTATTGGTTTATTTATTCAGTCAAGAAGCCTTCTTAAAATCTACTAAATAGCATGCTATGGGATAATGGTCTTATACTCTGTAAAGATTTGTCACTTGTACTGGTTTAATAAACTGCTAATTGGCCAGTAGCCAGGTAGAAAGTATAGGTGGGGTGACCAGAACCAGAGAACTCTGGTAAGAGGAAAGGTTCAGTCTGCAGTCATCCCCCAGATGCAGAGGAAGCAAGATAAGAATGCCTCATTGATAAAGGCACCAAGCCACATGGCTAACACAGACAAGAATTATGGATTACTGTAAGATGTAAGAATTAGTTAATAAGAAGGCCCGAGCTAATAGGTCAACTAGTTTATAATTAAAACAGGCCTCTGTTGAAATAGGAGCGGCAGGGCTGCGTCCCCGGCACCCGGCCGCCCGCATGGCTAGCTTATGCCCAGAAATAATTACACGGAAACTGTATTCTTTCAAACATTGCCTGGCCCGGATAGTTCCAGTTCCTTATGGCTAGCTCTTACATATTGTTCTAACCCATTTCTAATATTCTGTGTAGCCCACGAGCTGGCTTACCAGGGAGGATCTTAACCTGCGTCTGTCTGGAGCGGGAGAACCATGGCGACTCCTCACACAGCTTCTTTTTCCCAGCATTCTCCTCTGTCTACTCCGCCTACCTAATTTTCTATCCAATAAAATGGGCCAAGGCAGTTTCTTTATTAATAAGAAATCACTCCCACATCATTTCCCCTTTTTCTGTTTAAACAAAAAAGAAAGGCTTTAACTTTAACATAGTAAAATTACATATAACAAAACAGTTATCAAGTAAGAATTACAGTTACAATATTTATATCTATTTTATCTCTTATCATAACTAAGGAAAACTATAACTAACCATTCTTCAACTCCATCAAAGACTCCAGAAGGATATAATATTACCTATCAAACAAGAAATAAGAAAACTCTAGAAATGACAGAGACATCTCGCTGCCTGGACAGTCACCCAAAGTTCCTCTGTACCGTTGGGGCATCCATCTTCGGCCTACAGGCCCATAGTATCCAGCAGACATTCTCATCAAGCAAGAAATTCCAAAGACAGTTCAGTCACTTTTTGCTGTGTCCTGCAGAATGTCTCACAGACTCTTTCATGAAGCAGGAACCCCAAAAGGTCATCTCACCTTTAGGCAAGTTCAGCAGTCCTCTCTCTGCGGGTTCTCTGTGTCCAGTTTATGCAACAGTCCAGGCAAGAGCAGTTTCTTGCCCAAATGGCTATCAAACTCCATAAGGATTCTCTTCGATGCCCATCTTCCTCTTGAAATAGATTGGTGCTGCCAGGAGCAAATGTGTCTCATTGTCATGAAAAACCCTAAGTTATTAAAATATCTTAAATGCCATATTCTGCAGCCTTTGAAAGATATGAAGAATGCCTATCTAACTAAAATATCTCTCTATATATCTAGAAAATCTAACTAACATGACTACAAGCTTAAGTATTAGCGATGATTATCCATTAACAACCTATATTTCCTAATTATACATTACATTTTTAAATGAACTACACAATCACAATACCTTAATCAAGATCAAAAATACATATACATATAACAAAATTGACCATAAAATCCATACCAATGCAAATTATTCATATCTATATCATATCCCCCTTTAAATGTAAAAGAACATTTATAAACAATATTTGGGAACATGGGCGTAGTTTTTTCTCTACAAACTGCTTCCTGCTGAATAGGGGCGTCGTTAATTAGGTTGTTCATGATATAACCTGTATGCTAGTTTCATCTCAGTTGGCAATTGAGCGAAGCAATTTTTTGAGGGTATTCACAGCAACCTTTCAGGAGGGCGTGGTCTATCATACCAAATCGGAATAGATGCAATCCACAGGGTCTCATCCTCTGCAAAAACAAAAGAAGACCCTCTCCAAAGCATCATATCCTTAGACCCAAATTCTGAAATCATAATACCCTTATATCCATTTTGGTTTAGATTGGCAGCCCATGTAATGAAATGTCTCTCTGTACTTAGCTCCTTCACAGTCAAAAATTTTAAAGAAAACACAATGTACATAATCCAGACTCTCTGTGAATTTTCCATTTTTACGTGGCTTATATTTCTTTATTTCTTTTAATCTATAACTCTCTGTACTTCTGTACTCTGTCTCTTTAAAGACTTTACCCTTTTTCTTTTTAAGACATTAACTTTATTCTTTATATTCTTTTTCTTCTCTTTCCCAAGCCTACGTACATTTATCCAACAGTGTCTGAATCTGTTTTATTGTGAATCTGTAATTTCTTTACTATACAGGAGCATTTCTTAAAATGTTAAGCATTTCTTAAAAACTTAAGTTGCACCATTTACAGGTAATACGGTACTGCCTGTGTCCTGCCCAGTCTAAACCTTAACTGCACGGTTTTAAGGTAATTACGGTAGTTCCTGCCTGAGATCAGCACAGTTCAGCATGGAGCAGCCGCTCCTGCCTCAGAGTCATTTGGTGCCCCTGAACCATTCACAGTTTCAGGCACACAGCAAGTCCACATTGGAGCCGCACTCAGCAGTTTAACTCTGAGACTGAGTGTGCAGCACAGAAACTCTTTTCATCCAAGTTACAGCCAAATCTGACATGCAGAGCACTGCGCAGTCTGAAAATGCGTCTCTGTATAGCGGCAGGAATCCGCCATGCTCTTCCGCCTGCCTAAGCCTGATTCTGCCGTCTGCCCAGGTGCAGGCGGGAAGCGCTGAGCCATCGGCACAGTCTCAGAGCACTCTCCTCCGATCCCAAGCGGGAACACAAACATCCAGTCCCATAAAAGCCTTGAAATGCTTTAAAGCCAGAGTTCACGCTGGCAGCACAGCCCCAGGAAGCAGCGCTTTAAAATGACGCGGCTTTTTTTTTTTTTTTTTTTTTTTTTTGCTGTTGCTGAATCAGGAATCTCTCTACAGAACGCCACCAACAAAACAGCAAAAATCTGTGTTAAACTCTCTCTCCCTTATTTTTAAGCCTTCTCAGGTTTTTAAGTGGATTTAGCCATCACGTCTGGGCGCCATCTGTTGAAATAGGAGCGGCAGCGCGGCTGCGTCCCCGGCACCCGGCCGCCCGCATGGCTAGCTTATGCCCAGAAATAATTACACGGAAACTGTATTCTTTCAAACACTGCCTGGCCCGGATAGTTCCAGTTCCTTATGGCTAGCTCTTACATATTGTTCTAACCCATTTCTAATATTCTGTGTAGCCCACGAGCTGGCTTACCAGGGAGGATCTTAACCTGCGTCTGTCTGGAGCGGGAGAACCATGGCGACTCCTCACACAGCTTCTTTTTCCCAGCATTCTCCTCTGTCTACTCCGCCTACCTAATTTTCTATCCAATAAAATGGGCCAAGGCAGTTTCTTTATTAATAAGAAACTATTCCCACATCAGGCCTCTGTGTGCTTCTTCAGGACTGCATGGCTGCAGGACTAGGTGGGACAGAAACCCCTGTCAACAGTAGCAGACACGATAGTTTTGTTGAAGATGCAAAGATCAGTGTACCTAATTCCTGGGCCAGGAGAGGCTATAAGATAATGGAAGAGTAGAATTGTAAGCTCAATGTAAGCTATATAAAGTTTTCTCATGAATTAAAAGAGACATAAGACAATCAAGGAGCAAATGAGGTAAGACATTGCACATATGGATTCACAGGTATAAATCTAGGGGAGATGGTGGAAAAAGTCAGCCTCCCGGTGGGGACCCTCTTGATTGATATCTGTGGACCAACAAAGGCCATGTGAATATCTGTGGTCTGTGCTGCCACCTGAACCCGTGCTGATGTCCATGGGTAGGGCTGCAATTTGAAGCCATGTTGATGTCCATGTGCCATGGAGCTGCTATTGTGGTTCATACTCATCTGAGTAGCCTGTGCTACCACCTGAGGTCATGGTGTTATCCAAGGTCCAGTACCCTCTGAAGACTTTGTCTGGGTCCATGGTCCTACTGCACCTGGAGACTGTATTAATGGTTTATGCTGTTACAAGGGACCATGTGGAGACCCATGATCCGTGCTCCTACTGATTGTGAAGAGCAAGGAGGCTACTTTTGCTGCGGTATCAATGATTGCAGTTGCACAGTTGAGTGGGAGGTACATGGAAGGATTCTGTGACAACCCTTCCCCCGCAAAAGAAATAGCCTAGACAGGATGGTATTGAAGAGAACTCTTAAAAAGTGTGATGGAGATGCTGAAGTGTGGCTCTCCATAATTGATGGCTTCAGAGGGTGTGTGTGTGGAAGGACTCAGTTCTATTTAAGGGTCAGGCCACTCGGAGTTTGACCATGTTCCAGTGAGCATATAGATAACAAAAATTGGACTTGTTTATTTTTATTTTTCTATTTTTAATTATTTTATTAATAATAATTATTTGTGAAAGAGTGGTCACATGGGTTGTACGGGCAGACATGGAAGACCTGGAAAATGAGAGTGATAGGAGTTCATGATGTGAAATCCCCAGAGACTCAATAAAAAAGTGTCATGCCAAAAAAGTCTGGGGGAGACCCCAGTGGTTGTAGACAGTGATCACAGGATTTCATGCCTAAGAAGGGGTTGCTGAGGAAACAAAGAAGCAAGTAAGTTCTTGAGATACACACAAACTATATGACCTTCCTTGCCTTAAAGAGAATGTGACATCACCAGAAATATGCCTCTGGGTGAGTACACAGCTGGAAGGTGGTGGTGGGGGTGTCAGGATGGAGCTGAAAGCTTAGCAATGACGATGGGGTAAGTGCAGCAGCTTCAAGTACTGAACTATTGAATCCTGGCACAGGATAGAGAGGAACTCGGCCTCTCAACAGGGATTGAGGAAAGCATTAATGAGGAGAAGACGTAGTGCTCCTGCCTGCAGAACACAACGGCGTAGGTGCATGCTATGGTTCTGGTGGCGCAAGCGCAGATGTGAGGATCGGTAGGAGAATGGAGGACGGATGCAGAGGGGATTAGCGTGCATCCCACAATAGTTTGCTGGTGTCAACAAAAATAGCCAATCAACAATGTCACAGACTCCAGCAGTCCAGAGGTTGTTGGTGAAGACAAGTCACAAGAACGTGGGAGAGAATCTTGATGGCGACAATAGCTAACAGTGAGAGAGAGAAACTTTGAATGTTGCTTTTGGCTTATGTCGTAGAACAGTGCATAGCGTCCCATACAGTTGCCATAAATTCAGGATAACATGACTTAAGTTGCATGAAGTATTTTACATTAAAATTATCCTATGAGTGTATCTGAGCATATTTTTGATATTGGTTTAAAAATCTGATTTCTGTAGGTTGAATTTTTAGGATCTGCATCACTGGGGAGAACGGTAGAGGTGCATTTTTCCTCGGTTTCTTCTAAGCCATTTGTAATTATTCATCCGTATCAGGGAATGGATTTAGCCTTAAACTTGGTGAATAAGATGAGACAATGTCACACTGAAGGCCAAAGCCTTTGTGAATATGGCTGGCTATGCTGCTCACTTGTTTCGAGACTGATCCCTTACTTCTCATATGATTCACTCACGTTGAAGTTTATTCTGGAGTGGGTGCAGTTCCCAGACTTCATAGTTCTGCTGCTTAAGTGGCACTTGCCTTTTCTTGTCACTTATAATTCTCATAGGAGAAGAAAGGCAAGTGATGATGCTATGACATGCTGGGAAAGTTAGAGTTTATTCTTAGCTTTGTGAGTCGAATGATGTCGCCAATTGAAAGAAAAAGTAAGATGTTTTTGAAGCATATAGTATTGAAATGGCTAGATCCATTTATTATCAAAAACATGAAATCATAGAAGTGTAGTTTCTGAACTTAGCTAAGTTAAAAGTTGAATCAAATACTATTTATTAAAGATGATCATTTTAGAAGAAATACATAGGTGACAAATCCACGACATGAGGTTTAACAACTTGTGCTATAATAATTAAATTGCGTCTAGTGACCTAATGTTGATTTTACTGTCTTTTCTCATGACTGTTTTTACTTTTCAGTTTCCAAGAGGAGAAAGACACACAGTATGCTTTTGGCTCATGTGTTCGTATGGTTTCACAGGGAAAATGATACGGATGCAGATATTGCTTTTTAGAGACCCCCCTTCCTTTAAGTGGCTGTGTAATAGCCTGCATATTGTGCCATACGAAATACAAGTTTATGAAAGGAAGAGAAAAAGGGAGGAAGGAGCAATGGTTTTTAAACTAAAACTTAAATTGCAAATGCCAAACTGGAGATGAATGTTTCTGATGAAGTATGTGATAGCTTCATCATTTTTTTATTCTAATTTCACAGTGTTATTCTTTGCTATAAACTTTTGCCTTTTGATTTAAGAATTTGAGTCTTTATCCAGAAGACATCTCAAAGAAAAACAGACTTTAGGGCCAAAGTTCTTCATTTGCTTCTTTGCCTTTGATGCTACTGCATAACAACACCAACAAAAGCTACACTTCACAGCTCAAAATATTACCACAAATGTGATGTAATATAATTAGAATTATAATATAAATTGTTGATGTAAATATATGTAAAATTTCTTGCTTAACCAAAGTATTAGGCAGAGTGGAAACACAGTTTATTTGTAAGATAAAGCAAGAAGTGGCTTTTAGCCTCACGTAGCCAACTCAGTTGGGATCATAGCTGATAACAGACAGCATCAACACCTGTCATGTGTTCTTTCTTGGAGCTTTTGAGTCTAGAAACTCATGGGCTCTTCAAAAGTGATAGCATACTAAAATTATATATAGCAACCGAGTTACATTTACATAATTGCAATGGATATGATTTAATACAAATTATACTAATTGCTTGTTTTACTGCTTTTGGCTAATTGGTCGATTTACTAGTAGCTTTGGTATGTTCAAGAAATAATCTGAATTATCTTTTTATTTCAATTAAAAGACTAGTCATAGCAAATACCCTTTGATATGTTGACGGAAGAAGTTCATCCTTAAAGGGCAATATCCTTGCCTTTTTAAGCCAACCCTTAAATGGAACTGCAAGCTGTATTTTGAGACTTTCCCCTTATTTGAATATTTGATTTTTTTTTTTGGGCTGAGTGTCAGTCTTTGAGCACACATCCAGAGAAGATAAAAGTATATTATAAAAAAGTTTGTTCTGTTTCACTGTCTTCTCATTTTATGCGATATTATGTGTAAAAATACTGAGAGCAAAGGCTTTTTTAAAAAAATGCTTTCAGGACCTCTACTCAACATATTCGTAGATATGAGTATGGTTTTGTCCTTAATATTATTATTATTATCTAGCAGTAGTTAGCAGACGCCATGGTAATTGTCGAAGTATGTGTGCTCACACCAACAACAAAGCCTGCTGTAAGCTAAGAAATTTATTATGCATGGAGTTCACCTATTATTGTAGTTTTCTGACAATGTATCCACACATTTATATCATGTTTCTTCCTTTGTATTTTTTGTTGGAGTTTCTCAAACAATACTTTTCAAAATTTATGTTGCCGCTGACAGGAGAAATAGTTTCCGGTTGTTAACAGTAAAATGCAATTGAGATTTTGAAGGTAGTGGGCATTATGGTTTCCTATTTTCTTTATGATACACTGTTTGTAACGCAGTGTTCCTAAAACAGTAAGTACTCCTGGGGGAAATAAGTTGAGTAGATAATCAAGTAATTTGTCACATAAAACAGACTCAGATGTTGCCATCTGGCTAAGTCATTAACAATATCTATGTAGTTCTAACTGCCCATTATAGTGACCAGTCAATGCCCATCCACCTTTATTCATGCTGATCTAATTGTACAGTCTCAGAGTAAAGAGAGATTTGCTTCATTTTTTTTTCTGTTGGATATGAGTGGAAGACATCAATTTCTTTTCTCACTTCTATCTTAATGGGTTGAAATAAAGACTCACATGCATGGCTTTTCAATTTCTTTTACAATTTTATTTTATTGCTTGGTTATTTTAAGGTCAAAAGATTTCCATTTCCAAAATACGTAACAGAAATAATAAAGCAATAAAATTTCGACTTAGATAATATGGACATTTTTCTTAAAAGTGTCAACATGATTTACAAATTATTAAAAAGGCAGTAAAACTAGAACTTGTATAGCACTCACTTTACCTAAAGCTGTCAGATGCATGATTTTATTTTATTAATGTCGCTAATATTTTTCTTATCAATGTAGAAAGTAAAATAAAGCCTACATATCTAAGAAATCACAGAGCCTACAAGTACTAGGTTTTCCTTTGTTATATAATTTGGTTTCATTCATCCAGTGTCTCTATTCATTTTGTATATAACTAAGGGTCAATTCTATAGAGTCAACAGATGAAAAAAAATATGAGGTTTTTCTAGTTGCATCAGACAACAAGTATCATTTCCATATAAATTATCTGGACAGTTTGGATGGAGAGATGCCTTAGCTAGTAAACTGCTTGTACTACCACAAAGAGGACCTGAGTTTGATCCCTAGACTCATGTAAGCTGGGTCTGGTGGTACGTATGCGTAATGCCGGCAATGGGAAGGAGAGACAGAAAGATCCTGCGGACTTATGGGCAAACAAGCCTTGCCCAGTGAGTCATTCTCAAAAAACAATGTGACGGTGGCGCACCTTGAGTTAACCTCTGACCTTCACAGACTCATGCACACACATGTACATGCTCATGCCTTCTCATACACACACACACACACACACACACACACACACACAAACACACACACACATGCTACCTAGAGACTTCTTTCAAGAGCCACCTACATAAGATGATGGCATCAATTTTCTAATCAGCTAACTTATTCTGACCATGGCTATCTGATGAATACCTCTCAAAGGATTGCAAACTTCCTGCAAATTTGAAACAGTGTTTTTCAGATAGGTACTACAACATTCTTGCAGATATCCATTTGAAAAATAGTGCCTTCTGCATGTTTAAAATACTTTTATGAACGTATTCCTTAAAAAGACCTGTCCATTACCTTAAGAAAATGCTATTGAATACTATGATAGGGGAAATATATTTTCCTTATATCAGCTATTTATCTCAACACACATTTTTTTTTTGGAGAAGTCTTTTCAAAGTGGAATATAATCAGAAAAAAAAAACATAGTTCTGTTGAGAATCGCTAAGTAAAAAGACACCAAGTAGAATTCTCATCCATTTCTGCAGGAATGGTTTGATTCCCAGGAGACTTTTGATGTAGAAGAGCTGATGCTGAAGGAATTAATGCGCCCTAATCACAGCGTGTTTGATAGCTCAGTACAGTATGGTCTAACACAGTGGTTCTCAACCTGTGGGGCAAGACTGTTTTGGGGTGGGGGGGCTAACGGATCCTTTCACAGGGGTCACCTAAGACCATTGGAAAACACAAATATTTACATTACAACTCATAACAGTAGCAAAATTACAGTTATGAGGTAGCAACGAGAATAATGGTATGGTTGTGTGTCGCCACAACATGAAGAACTGCATTAAAGGGTCACAGCATTAAGAAGGTTAAGAACTGCTCTTCTAAAATGTAGCATTAAGTGTGTATAAATTGTAGCCAGATGTGATAAGGAAGGATTTACCTCTTAACACCTGCTGTCAGTGATCATTTCCCCTAGGGGGCGATAGAAAAGGCTTCTTAAACGATACCGTTGTTTCACAATAACCTTGCGCAGTGCATCCTTTGGAGTCCTTATGAGTAAGACTCGTGATGTGGGAGTGTCATATCAATCTGTTGATTTCATTGGCTGAGCAATAAAGAAACTGCTTGGCTGGCCCTCATAGGTTAAAGCATTGGTGGGAGGATTAAACAGAATAGAATGCTGAGCGGAAGAGGAAGTGAGGTCAGACTCTGCGCTGCTTCCAGAGGGATCAGACAGCCGCCATGCTCTGCTCTCCCAGGCAGCTGCAACCCACGATGGACTTAGGCTAGAATCTTCCCGGTAAGCGCACCTTGGGGTGCTTACAAACATAATTAGAAATGGGCTAGTCCAGGTGCGAGAATTAGCCTGTAAGGGCTAGAGTTCATGGGCCAAGCAGTTCTTAAATGAATACAGTTTGTGTGTTGTTATTTCGGGCATAAGCTAGCCAAGCGGCGGGGGTGTTGGGGACGCAGCCCGCTGCCGCTCCTATTTCAACAGACTGGGCAAAGTGCTTGAAACCTTAGGACACAGCAAAGATGGTTTTGAAATATGTTTTTTTTTCCTCTCAAAATATATTTGTTGGCAAGACATTCCTCCTTCTCCATTTTACAGTCCAGGACTGGGAAGCTTTAAACGCCGTAACCCAGGTCTCTGATTCCACAGTGGGCAATTTTCAAGCTCACGCGTCAGTAGTAAATGAACTGATAGGAAGATAGGTAACCTCTCGGAATGCCTCTCCATTATCGACAATTGCTTCGTACAGCCAAGGCCGGTCCTACAGACTGATTATAAAAACAGTGCTGCCTTGTTCGTTAGCTGGGCAGCAGTAAAAGAATGGGTAATGCCGCTATAGAAATACACCCACAATATGTTCTGTGCACCATTTACATACAGATGCTGCGGGCCCTGTTTACTCAAATTAGTAGTGCAGTGGCTCATGCATAGCCTTTCTGGGCTGCTACTGACCTTAGACTGGCGCTTAATTTAGACTATAGAGCACATTATAGGACTCTGATCTTTTATAATTGGATCTCAAAATTATTGTCGTGGTACTTTTAAATATAGTAAAAGTTTTAAAAACTTCAATCGAATATCAGTTTTCACTCTGGGGGACTCACTGGCGTTTTTTAGGGGGTGCTAGATTACCTTTCTTGTGAAAAATACCCGAAAGAAGCATGAAGGAAGAGGCTGTCTTGGCTTCTGGTTTGCAGGTCCATGGTGGGGAAAGAATGACAGTGGCCATGTGAGGGGAGGCATTTGGTCACATCACATTCACAGCCAGGAAACAGAGAAAGACGAATACTGCCGCCTACTCTCTTTCTCCTCTTTCATTTTTGTTTGCTTAGGGATATCTTCCTGAGGGAGAGCACTACCTTCATTCAGATAGACGTTTCCTCCTCAGTTCCACATCTCTGGAAATCTCTCTCTCTCTCTTTTTGAGAACGTAATTTAATTACAAGGTTTTCCCTTAACTTTCCTCCCGTCCAGCCCTTCCACATACCGCTCTCTACTCTCCTTCAGATTCATCATTTGTCCCTCTTCCACGATGTTCCCTGAGGCGGAGGTCGGGGCAGCTTTGCAGTTGTAGCCATTGGGACTGGCCTCCACAACTCTGTATTTTGATTGGTTGTGGTTTTTGTATTGGTCTCCATGTGTTACAAAAAGAAGTGTCTTAAGACATTTCTAGCTATTTCTGACTCGGCAGTGGTGGGAAACACTTTTAATCTCAGCATTTAGAGGGCAGAGGCAGGTAAATTTATGAGTTCGAGGCCAGCCTGGACTACAGAACGATTTCTAGGATGGCCAGGTCTATATGAAGCAACCCTATCTTGAAAAACAAGAGAGAACAAAAACCACATTTACAGAAGTTTGTCATCTAGGTGATTCTAAATCCTGAGAAAATGACAATGAATATTAATTGTCCGAGGAAGATTTCTACTGCACCTCTGAGAAGAATGTATTATTGGATTAAGTCTCGTTCTATGAAGGACTGAGGAAACTCAGATACAAACATACATGAACTCGCTCAGCTGTGCTTTAAGAAAATGCACTGGGTACAAGAAAGAACATCAGTGACAACAATAAACATTATAACTTCCCATGTGTGCAATGCTCTTGACAGAGATGTATATGCTTAGGCAAAGAACGTTTTGAAGTAGGTTCTATTCTGAACCCAACTCACTAGCTGGAAGAATGAAGGAAGAAGGGTTAAGCCACTCTGTAGTAAGTTGGCTGAAAGGCAAGAGCCTAGACTTTAGCCCTGGGCTGTCTGACTTCACAATCCGTATATAACGCAGTCACCCTATCAGCAATCCTGGATCGTATTTGATCACAGGCTTCCAGCCATGCTGTCTTTCCTGCAGGATTTTTATTGGATTATTTTGTCTAACTTTGTTACTCTCTCTCTTTTTCAGAAGGAAAGCGAACAAGTATCCATGTGGGCTTTTATATTTTAATCTTTATCGCATCTATAAAAACAATTTTGTAAACAGTAATAAAAAGTTGCAGCTACTACCAAGTTCCCATGTGAATTGAACTTTCCAGAAATTTGTTTCAAGGCTTCATTTGTGTCTGGCCTTACTGAATCATCTGCCACAAAATCTGAATAAGGCTGATCTTATAGTATAGTCATTTTCAGGACTTTAAACATAGCTGTCGGAGGACATGAGCTGCTGTTCCTCTGGGTTCTATTGAATGATGAGCTCAGCTGTTTGTATAGATTATTCTATTTGCTTTCTCTTTTAATACTGCTTATTGGCAAATCAGTGAGCAGTATTTTCCCTTCTGCTATTGCTTAAGATAAAGGAACTTTATGTCAGCAAAATATAGTGTTGTAATTCAGTCTACTGTCTGTTACAAACAAAACCCAGTAACATTTGCTGTATTATCATTATATTTTAATTGGAATTATTTTTCAAGTCAATAAATACCACGATTATTAGTGTTACTGGTTGGCATAATTTTTCACTATTGAGTTAAAAGAGCACAGATGAATTTAGAACTCAGCAAATGGCCAAAGAGGTAAAATGACCTTTTGATTGTTAGATCAAATGCAGTTGAACTTTGACCTGTGTGTGCTGGCCTTACTCAAACTCAGTGACTAAATTGAACAATTTTTTTTTGTTGATTCAGGATTTTTTTAATTGACTTATAGATCAATTTTGCCTTACTGCTCAGATTGTCATGTAGTTTATTTGATTTTGTTATTGAAGAATAAAAGGCAGCTCACTTGTTAGCTAAGTATGTCTCAGCTAAAAAGATGAAATGAATATTGGGTGTCTCAGTCGATCAAGCCACTGGTTTGAGGAATCTAACTTTTTAGCATTTCACTTCATTAGACTATCTATTATATTTATTTCATGATAATTAGTAAAATAACTTTTGGTGTTTGGTGATGGTCCAAAATGTCTGCCAAGACAGTCAGGCGACCTCACAGGTTTGGGCTTCTGACGTGGCAAAGAAAAGAATGCATAATTTTAAATGCAAATGTAAATATTGGCATTCTGTGGTGTGGGGGACCAGATAACAGTGTTTAACAAAGAGGGTGAAGATGAGGTCAACTCTCCTGGTTACTCAGAAGTAGTTCATCAAGCAGTTAGGAAAAGAGCGAATGGCTCTTCGTTGGCTGTAGTTTAGATAGTGACGGCCTTCTAGGAGAACCTGCACCATGCAAAAGTGCAGATGTGGATTGCTAGCACCACAGGCCAAGGAAAGTGTGGACTGGCCTGTGCACTTAAGTAAACAGAAGGTTGAAATAGCAAAATCTTGCCAAAATTCTCTAAAATCAAGTGATTCATATGCCATAGTGGTGTGCAAATCCAGGCTATACTTGAAAAGAATGTTGCGGAAATTAGCTTCATTCTGGAAATAACCAGGCTAGCTAGAAGATAACAGAATTATATTTTTATTTATTATAAGGGGAAAACTCACGAAAACAAGAACGAGAAGTCCAAGCTCAGCTGTGCTGCGAGGGAACCAGAGAGAGAGCACATCTGGGCCATGCACCCCTTTTTTTCCTCTGGGTCCCAGCAAGCCACACCCTAACTTGGTCCCACCTCTTAAAGATAATTGGTTAACCAAGCTTCCCCATCCGAATGTAAAGATTGTGTTCAGTTCAATTAAAATTTCATTCTCTTCTAAATTGACTACTAAGATTTTTTTTCCCCTAGAGTGTTAATCTGTAGTGGAGGAGGTATGTGGAAAACTCACTGACATTTCACTTATAGTTGGTGATAGGCAGATCGGTCCCCAGAACATTGTCTCAATACGGCTGAGAGATGTAGCTTGACTAGCAAATTAATGTTTTCTGGTGGCTTTAATGTTAACATAACATTTTGAGGCATTTCTCATCAGGGGTGCGATACTGTGTTTCTCAAGATGCATGAGACAAAGGCACTTAATGAGTTTTGGCTGTGCTGCACACATTGTGCACAAGCCTGCTCAAACTGTTACAGGCTTCCTGCCAACACACGGAGGAGAAATTGCTTAAAAGATTAGTGGAGAAATGGCCTCATTCCCTGCTGCGTTTCCCTGTGAATGGTGTGTCAACAGTTGCAGGAGACTTGGGATATAGCAAGCAATGTTGGTTCTAGAGAGGGCTGGTTGCCTCAAGATCACTTACAAAGAAGGAATATAGGGCTTCCTTGCCTTACAATGCATTTTGTTGGGATAATATCATTGTACACTGAAAATATTGCTACGTAAAAAAAAATAGGCAACGTATCCCTATTGTACAATAGTGGCACTTATATCTTGGAAACACTTTAAAAAAAAAGAAAACAAACTGTCTTTTTTCATTATGTATACCAACCCAAGTATACCAACCCAAGTTCCCACTCCCTCTTCTCCTCCCATTCCCTCCACTTTACCCCCCCCCAAAAAAAAAAATAAAACAGTCTATCTGAGCTAATGGGAGCTCACCAACTCCAGCTTGACTGGAAAGGAACAAACATCAGACCAAACTAGTCCCTCTGAATGTGGTTGACAGCTGCACGGCTGGGGCAGACTGAGGACCACTGGCAGTGGCACTGGGGAAGCACTTTTAGGGCTTGGAGTGATGGCTCAGTTGGGAACATTCTTGCCATGCAAACATGAAGACCTGAATATGGACCCAGCATAGAGAAAGCAGGCAATGAGGTAGGGTCTGTAACCTCAGCTCTGGGTGGGTTCTGCCAGCCAGTCTATTCCAATGGGCAAACTCTGGGTTCAGTGAGAGACCCCTTTTCAGAAATAAGTCAGAGAGGGATTTGAAGAAGACATGCAAACAACACTTCCACACATGCTCACATGCATTTGTACCTTCCACATGCAAACATTGCAAAACATATACATAAACACACACACACACACACTTCAATGTATGCCAACTGTTGAATATTATAACTTATTCTAGGAAACCTTAACTGTGTTCAGAACACTTACATTACCTAGCCTAACCACTGGGCAAAACTGCCTGCCACAAACCCCACCCTATAATAAAGGGTGGAGTGTGTTGAATGTTTCTCTTTACAAAAGCACTGGCCACACTGTACACTGCCTCTTAATTTGAGGAACTGAATGGCTAATTGAAAACTGTGGCTGTGGCCCTTGGCCTGCTCACAGGAAAAAATCATGCCAAATATCACAGCAGAGAGAAAGTTCAAAATTCAAAGTATAGATTTCTGTTGAGTATTGCCAAGTTCCCACAACTGTAAAGTTAAAAAAAAAATAAAAGCTTAAGTCTTTAAGTGTCTCTAGCGAATCTACCGTAGTAGTCCTACTTCATAGGAAACTATGACTCCAGCAGGCGACGGCCTCACCTACCCGCATAAATATTTCCTGAGATAATTCATGTGATGTACTTCTTGAAATTGGGACTGGCTAGGTGCATTGCAATTTTATTACTGCATTTTTGTATATATAGCAAAACTTAAATTATTCATTTCTTCATTAAATTTTAAAAATAAATAACAATTAAATTTCATACCCATTAATCATCTGCAAATGAAAGTTAGCAAAGGCTGATGTCCTACGTGCCTAAAGGCTGCCTGCTTGGAGGACACAGATGAGAAAGCTTTGTTTCCATGCTGAGGAATCGCTACAGGATGGAAAAATGAATCTCTATAAAAATTTAAACACGGGGAATGATTTTATTTAAAATTTTAAAAATTCTTTCCCGTATTTCTTTTCTATTTACAAACATTTGATATAGTTTTAAGAATAAAAACTTCTGCTTTCCACACACACACACACACAGACACACACACACGTGTATGTGTGTGTTATATTATAGTTTAGTTTAGGCTTTTTTGTTAAATATTTGTTACGTGCCAGGAATGACTCAAAGTGCTTTATTTATATATACATACACACATGAAAACACATCCCCCTCCCACACAATAAGTCATTTAAAATTCTCTAAAAGCCTATGATATAATCACCATTACTGATAATATTTAATACATGAAAAAAGTAAAAATCCTGAGAAAGTTGGGAACTTGTCCACCTTTTACAGCTAGAGATGAGTGAAGGGAGAGTTCAGTCCTCACTGTTTACAGGCTTGTGTGTCCTTGTACACACTTATACAGGGTGGGTAGAAATGAACTGTGTTTGTAAGAGCACATATAGTCTACTTTGAAAGACACAGTACTGCCGTAGGCTTGGAGGCACCATTTTGCATTTGGCACTACGCTTTAACTATTTTCACCATATTCACATGTGGCATGAAGTACAATCTTGCTGTTATACTGGTGTTACCACTGTCCATTTCTGGACATCCTCACTAAATGAAATGAAATGGAGACGGAACAGGCCCAGGAAGCAGCAGCTTTGTCCTTTTCTCCCCCGTTCTACACAATTTCTCTCTTTTTCTATCTGCTTTCTGCTGCAGTCATCTCTCTGTGGACTTGCTGATGTTTTTATGAAGTTCTCGGCTTACATTTACTTTATTCGGATTGCTATTTGAAACAGACATGCATTTCAATTCTCATTCAGAGCACAAAGTTGAGGTTCGGCTCAGTATTTTGCTGGATTACCATGAAGTTCTTATTAAGTGAATTTAGATTACCAAGGCTTTACTAGAAATTCCAGTATGTTATCCTCCTACCATGATTGCTGTGTGTTAATTGGATATTGTTGAAACTAATTCAGTGTTTGAAAAATGGGATGCTTATTGTAATACGACTTGTCTTTGACCTTCAAAAATCTACCCGTCATTCTGGTGAGCACTTGCAAACTATTTTAGATTCTTTTCAATCCTCTTAGCCTTTTAGATTATCACAAGCACAAGGATTACCCATCAAGAACCAAGTGGCAGATGTCAGGGATTCTGCCTATCTCTCCTAGCATGCCCAGACCATCAATTTCATACATTACTGTTTTCAAGAATTGTGGGTTCTGAGGAATGGGGAAGAATGTTGATTTGGTAGGATAAAGCACCAAGGTTATAACTTACTGTCTCAAACAATCTAGGCAGAATATATTTATTCTATTTAAAGATATAGTAGTAGAGCTTGGGCCATGGTTCAGTATATAGAAGTCCTTGCTACTCAGACATAAAGACAAGGGTTCAAGTCTCCAGTATTCCCTTAAAAGTTGTGTACCGATATGTATTTATGATCATGGTGCTGTAGGAGGAGGGAAGAAACAGGAGGACTTCTGGGGCTTGCTGGCTACTAGCCAGTCTGTAGGTTTACTGAGAGATCCTGTCTCAAGGGAATAAGAGACATAGTAAGAAACCAGTATATAGTATCCTCATGGGTACATAAACATGAACATCTTGTATATTCATACATATACTACACATATTTACATACACAGATATACACACACAGGGAAAAGGGTGGTATAGGTGGAAAGAATGACTATTATCATCAAAATCCAGCTCTCATTTTACATCATGATATAAATTATAGGTTTAAATTATTTGGTATGAATCCTCCACAATGTGTGTATGATTGAAAAGAAACTGCCAACAAACTTGATATCCCCAGCTAATCCCTAATATTGACTAAGAAATTGCATGAAAACAATTGTGGCAGGTACTGGGTTTGAATGAACCAACCTGTTGTCTTCCAAGGAACATTTCATGTATTCATTTAATGCCCTAGGAAGATCGCCGCAGTGCACCGGAAACGGGCATGATCTATAGGACCCCAAACAGTAACTTTCGTACATAATCTCAGATGTGGCTGAGGAGGGATCGCAAGAGAAGGAAAAAAAAGCACCTTATCTTAGCCTGAACATATATCTGTAAAACATGCCGGGCAATACTATTTCTTGAGAAAGAATAATAAATAAAGTTAGGTTTGGCATCATCTCTTATCATAGCTTTGCCAGATTACAAGGAAGGAATTGGATGGTTGAGTTTTTCTAAGGTGAACAAACTATTATTTGAACTGAAAATATCTGATTATTATCTTCTTCCAAAAGAAAACATGCTGTCATGTGCTGGTGTGCACATGTGCGTGTACACACACACATACACATACACCACATCACACAACACCACGGGTATGAGAAGTATACACATGTGCAAGCAGCCTCAGAGGGATGTAGAAGATTAGGGGTGGCAGCAAGAATGAAATATAGAAATGGTTCTCTCTCTGTGTGGAGCTTGAAAATTGCGTTTGTATGAATTACAATCCAGTTTGAAGCTGTTTCAAGTTATCATTGCCTCTCTCAACCAGTTTCTCAGGAATTAGACTGGAGATTTCAGGTGGCGATGGCCTGTGCCATTTATAAAAGTCCTTTGGTGATCGTGTGACCCTTAATGGTCACCCCACAAACTATAGACATCCAGTGAGAACCACTGCACTGGTCCACACTAAAAACAAGAATCAGCGGTGAGCTCAGCTCAGTTCTTTTTCAGAAAGTTTGCGACAAGTGGGACTGGGATTTTTTTTCAACTACATTCCTATCAAGACTATTCTAGAGCAATACAAAGACTTAGAGACAATGTCCAGTATCTTTGTTGAAAAACACACATGTATATTGATTATCTAAAAAAGATGGACTTGAATACTTAAAGCAAGAGACTTAAAACCCAAATTAGATGCATGAAAATAAGTAAAAACATCAAAGTAATATGTGTTAAGATAGAGATTAAGTTATTCTAGGTGATGTGACATCAATTACTTATTTTAGGAATTTCGACTGTGATAGATCCCCGTCACTCCTTAGAGATGAATTCCCCATGTTACCAGCTTGCCTTGGCTATCTTGAGACCCTAAGTTTCATATTGAAACCCCCATGTTCTTGATCTCTTTATTCCTGAGCACTCGAGAATGACTTGCTACTCCAAGTTTGCAACACCCTTATCATGACCAGAGATTTATGGTTGGTATAATTTGCATATGAATTTAATTTCACTCTCATTTGTCATCTTCCTCTTACTCTGTAAGAAAAGTAATGAGTAGTAAATTGATTTTGAACAATGCATGCTTGCATTCCGAGGAAGGAGGCAAAATGCTATGGAAAGCAGTTGTCTTTGATGCTTACAGTGGTCGTCCTCAACTGGATGCTTGGCCGCTGATCAGATATTCTAGGAAAGCATTCTAATTGATCATAGTTTCTGGCTTCAAAATGCCCTTGCATGCGCTTGAGAAATCTTTTTTTTTTTTTTTTTTTTTTTTTTTTTTTTTTTNATCCAGTAATATACAAGCACCACACTCTTGGAAACTCCCCGTTTCCTAAAGTAATAGCTTGTGTCATTTTGAATGTTGTTTTTTTTTTTTTTTTTTTTTTTTTTTTTTTTTTTTGGCACTTATACATTTCTTAAGGAAAATTCTCTCTGAGGAAAAGGAAGAAGGAACAGGTGTGAGGTCATGTTCTGATCTAATTAAAGACTAAACATTGTAGTATCTTGTACCATGCATTTCCATTCAATCATTTCAAAAATAGTACCTAAATACACATTTTGTAATATTGGGTTGGAGATAGGGCTCACCATGAGACAACTTGTTTGGGGCCTGACTTCAATTCAGAGCAGCATGAGAAAGATCTCTGTGGTTTTCACTTAGTCATAGAGCCATAAGTTGTTCCAAAGTCTGAATATATCACCACTGATGTGCTGCCCAACTCTCTAGTGGTTAAAGACCTTCTGAATTTATGTCTTCTTATTTGGTTGAAATCTCTTTATTTTGTTTTCTTTTTTTTTTGTAGATAAAAATTAACTCATAGATACAAATAAAGTAAATATAATGTAGTAACTTTATATTTAATATAATGTAAATATATACTTGTATGTTTATATATTATATAGCTAAATAAATAAGATATATAATGTGGTATCATCCTATATTTAGATCAGGTTAGTCATTTTGGTGACTCCACAGTGAGACACGCAGCCCACTTTCCTCTAGCCTCTGGCAGGTGCACAGCATGGCTGCTGTCAGGATTAGGCTCACATGCAACACCACGCCAGAGATGCCTTCTTGACATTAACCTTTTAGTCCTTTAACACTTCCTCATTTCTTTCTCCTCTCAGTGTTTCCCAGCTCCCAGTAACCACTAATCTCTCAACCTCTATAAAAGTTCCCAAGAGATGTTTCAGCGAGCAGGAGTATGTACTTCTGTCTGTGTGCATGGTTTATTCAGTTCTATTGATGTTACACATGACAAGACTTCAATTTTCATGGACAAATAACATTCCATTATGTATACACATCATGAAAAAAATCACGTTTTTATTATCTATTAGTCAGTTAATAGACACTTATTGACTATTGTTCATAGCATTGCAATAAACTTGAATGACTCTTTGGCTTCATCTTTCAAAGTAGGCCCTGACCTTCTCCATCATGGTGATGACAACAGTAGACTCCATTGATGTGGGAAGTTCATCTGTATATGTGTTGCTTTTATTGGTTAATGAATAAAGAAACTGCTTTTGGCCAGTGTAGGACAGAATCGAGCTAGGTGGGGAAAACTAAACTGAATGCTAGGAGAAAGTAGGCGAGTCAGGGTGATGCCATGTAGCCCCGCTAGAGATAGCAACCAGGATGGAACTTTACCTGGTAAGCCACAGCCATGTGGCGATACAGAGATTAATGGAGATGGGTTAGTTTAAGATATAAGAATAAGCCAGAGCTATGCATAAGTTAATAAGACAAGCAGTATTGCAAATATTATAGTTTCTATGGGAGTATTTCATTTCTGGGCAGCCGGGAGTGAACAGGAGCCCTCCCCCAACACTCCATGGCATACACAGCACCAGCATCACCACCATTTGATGATGTTGATATCTCACTCTTGGAAGATGGAAATGGCCTTTCAGTTTATGACAAGTCTCCTGTTCTCAGCCTTCACTGTACCATGGGTCCTCCTCTGGATGGAATCACAGTGGTACATGCAAATATTATATCAGAAATCAACCAAGAGGTCACCGTCCACTTTGCCAGACTTGCAGGAGACCAATAGGGCCACATGTATTCCCACAGATTTCCCCATTCCTAAAATAGGGTTGGCATTGTAAGCTATGCCCGGAACAAAGAGGAGTCAGGAAGGTATAATCTCACACACCATCTAAGTCTTATCTTTCACTCTGTCACTTGCATTTGTCTTTTTTTTTTCCAGCAAAACTGCAGAAGGAGCTGCTGGCTGTATTCCTGCCACCCCGGCTTCTGGCTAGCTTTACACCTGAAATAATTACACGGAAACTGTATTCTTTTAAACACTGCTTAGCCCATTAGCTCTAGCCCCTTATAGGCTAATTCTCACATCTTGATTAACCCATTTCTATTGATGAGTGTAGCACCACGAGGTGGTGGCTTACCAGGAAGGATCTTAACCTGCGTCCATCTTGGAGAGGAGAGCTATAGTGTCTGCTCACTTCCCTTCTTTCCAGCATTCTGTTTGGTCTACTCCGCCTATCTAAATTCTGCCCTATCAGGCCAAGCAGTTTCTTTATTAATTAACCAATGAAAGCAGCAGATAGACAGATGACCCTCCTCCATCACAAAACTCTGTGTGCATTCATTTTTACATTTTCATCTTGTTTAATTTAGAGCTTGTCAGATGCATGACCTAGAAGAAAGCTTGGGTATTAGGAATTTGCTACTCTAAACTTCTGAACTTTTCATGTAGTCCTTGGTTACCTCTCAGAGATAGAAGGTAAGCCCCTATTCTTGAAGACACTTCACACTTAGTACACAGGATTTGGATTATCCATGTTGTATCCTTCTGTCCTGTGATCCAGCTTCTACTATGTTACAAAATATTTTGCAAGTGGCCCAGGGAAGGAAGCAATTAATAGTCCTACTTGGCTTCAACACCTATAGATCTCAACAATGACCAGTATGACATGGTATTTGTAAAGGTACAATCAGTGGAACTCATGTGTTGGTGGTAACTAAGAGCTGTCTAATTGGACTTAAGGCACACACAACAGAAAAGTAATCATACCTGCTACTGGAAATGCTGCAAACATCTCAGGGCTAGTGGTGTCATAAATTTTACAGAAGAATCTACTACCACTACTTTGTAAGATCAGCATAATGCCTGGATACGTATGAAATATTATCCTTACACCCACAGGTGAATGTAGCTCCACGATACCAAAGAAGCTTCCTTACAACAGTTGAAGACAGTCACAGAAAACAATACTTAGACACAATGCAGAAGTCAGTGGATTGTGGGGAGCACAACTCTTGTGGCTATATCTGTATTGCTGCCTCTGCACCTATGGCTCAATGTAGTGGTATTTCAGTTGTATTTTAATAAATAAGAACTGCCTGAAGATCAGAGAGCAAAACATTCCCAGTAGTCAGCCTTACAGACCAGGTTATGGTAACACCTTTAATCTCAGTAGCCACAGTGGCAGGCACTTTAATCCCAGCAGCCAAACTAGCTGCCATAGAAATCGGGCAGTGCATGCCTTTAACCCTAGTGGTGCATGCCTTTAATCCCAGAGCTAGAGAGGAATCTAAGATGTGGGGGAGGGAGGAGAGACAGCTCTCAGACACAGTCTCATTCTGAGATTCTTGGAGGCAGGATCATTATTTCAGACTGAGGTCAAGGTAAGAGCCAGTGACTGGCTGTTTTGCTTTTCACATCTTCAGCTTGAACCTCAATTTCTCTCTCTGATTTTTTAGTAATCATACTTTAGCTCAAAAAACATGGAGGAAGAGAGGATGGGCAGGTTGTAAGAACCAGAGTGACAGAAAGTCTGTTGTAAATCCATCTGTCCTGGAAATGGCTACATAAACAAGATAGGAACAATGGTAATATCAATAGACATGCTATTATGGGCAGTTTATTGGCTCTCAACCTAGAGAAAGACCTACAGGTAACTAATGATGAGAGAGAGAGATAGAGAGAGAGAGAGAGAGAGAGAGAGAGAGAGAGAAGAATTAACCTCTCCCAAGGATAAGCCTCCTTGTTGGTTATCCAAAACAGAATGCTCAGCTCTGAAACTATATGCAGATAAACAGCAAAACTGGATCCAGACGGTTGTATTTATATGTTTTTGTATACATATAAATATATGTGTATAGCAACAATAGTTAAAGGAAAAGAGTCTGTAAATTTGAAAGTGGGAGGAAGATACAAAAGGTGTTAAAGAGAGGTTACGCGGAAGGAACTAGAGGGAAGAAGGGGAATTGGGGATGTAACATAATTCTATTTAATTAAAAAAATATTTTTAGAAAGTACATATTTTTCACTAAACTTCCCCAAAATTTTATGTTGTGGTGCCATTTTATTAGTAAAAATATACTTTTATTATTTTTCTTTTTTAGCTTTGATCTTTTTAAGAAGTAATCTTTTTGAGCCTATTGATTGGAGGATTTAATTCATTATATCTTATGCAGGTGTTTATAAATAAAGCCTGCCTGGTAGTCTTGGTTTGAACTTGTCTATTTCCTTCAAAACTTTAACTTCATCATCTCATTCTCTCCTGATAAATAAAATTTCTGATGGTAATCCTGTTAGTGGTTCTATAATTGTTTCCTTTATTTTTACTGTTTTTTTCATAATTTTTTCTTTTACTTTAAGCCTTGACAACTTAATTATAATTTGTCTTCTTTGGGTCCTCTTTGTGTTCAACCTCTTTAGGGATCATTTAATTTTATGAATTTGGATACTATTTTTCTTGTTTGCTTTTTCTATTTTCTTCTTTCCTTCTCTATTTGTTGTTCTACTTACTGGATATTTACTAATGATTTCTGTTTTATTTGGTTTAGTTTTTTTTCTACTGTAAAATTGAATCTTCTGTCACAACTTTTAATTGCACTTTTTAAAAGATATTGAACTATATACCTCTATAATTTCCATTTAATTCTTTTAATAACTATTATTTATGCTATCTTAAAAATATTTATTGTAAGCAGAGTCTGATTGTTCATTTCCTGGCTGCCCAGGCCCAAATAATCACACAGAAAATATATTAATTACAAAACTGTTTGGCCAATATCTTAGGTCTATTTCTAGCTAGTTCTTACATCTTTAATTAACCCATTTCTATTAAACAGTGTATTGCTACAAGGTTGTGGCCTACAAGAAACATTCAGGTGGCATCTGGTATCTTTCTCCTTTGGTAGCAACATGGTATCTTCTTGACTCCACCTATTCGCTCTATGTATCTGTATTCAGATTGACTCTACTTTGCTAAGCCATTGGTCAAAATTGCTTTATTCATCAGCCAATAAAAGCAACATATATTCAGAAGGACATCCCACATCATCTTCCCTTTCCTATCTAATTAAAAAGGAAGGTTTCAACTTTAACATAGTGAGATTACATATAACAAAACAATTATCAAGCAAGAATTACCGTTACAATATTTAGTCTAAATTATATCAGGCAAAAATAAAAGAAAATGTTCTATCTTATTTTTTTGTGTCTAAAGTTTCATGTCTAATTTATCTTTTATTATAACTAATGAAAACTGTAGTTATATATGTCCTCAACTCTATCAAAGACCCCCCAGAAGGATATAATATTACCTAAGTAACCAGGAAGTACATTTTAAACAATTTCCAAAACTTTAGAATTGACAGAGACATCTCGCTGCTTGCACAGTCACCTGAAGTTCTTTTGTAACATTGAGCATCCATCTTATGCCTACAGGCCCATAGTATCTGGCAGACTTTTTCTTGAGCAGGAAATTTGAAAGACTGTTTTGCCTATATTGACAGTTTATCAGTCACTTTCTTCTGTGTCCTGCAGAATGTCTCACAGTTTCCTCTGTGAAACAGGAACCCTGAAGGACCATCAATATTTTGGAAAGTTTAGCAATCACTTTTCTGTGGCTCCGACATGTCCAGTTCATACAGCGTAACATCAAGCAGTCCAGGCATTCTTGCCCAAATGGCTAGCCTTGTCATTATTGAAGGTAAATTCTATAACAAGTTTCTTCAATGCCCATCAACCTCTCTGAAGTAATTGGTGCCGCCAGAAGCAGACATGTCTCACTATTGAGGAAAGCATAAAGTTTAAAAAATATCTTAAAAAAATATCTTAAATGCTATATTCTGTAGTTCATTAAAAGGTTTGAAGAATATCTATCCATCTGAAATATATCCCTGTTACCTGGAAAACCCAACTAACATAACTAAAAGTTTTGATTATTACAGATGACTATCTATTAATCTGTATTTCTTCACTATACATTACATTTTTAAGTGAACTGCACAAACACAATACCTTAAACAAGAGCAGAAATACATATACATAGTGTAATATAATCAAATTTAAATTTGTATCAATAGACCAAGGTCCATACCAATGTAAAATATTCTTCTCTATATGAAAACAAACATTTAGAATAAATCATTTTGGGAGTTTGGGCATAGTTTTCTCCGAACTGCTCTTGTTGTTTGTTAGGCGAAGGATTTTTTAGGGTTTATGGAGACCTTTCAGGGAGTCTTTTTTCCATCAAACCATATTAATCTGGAAGGAATCTACAGGTTCTCATCCTATGTGGAAACAAAAACAGAACTTCTTTTCCAAACTAACATATCCTTAGACCCAAATTTTGAGCTCAAAATACCTTTAATAAATATTTATTGGTTTAACTCAACAGCCTGTACAATAAAATGTCTCTCTGTACTTAGCTCATTCACAGTCAAAAAATTTGAAGAAAACACAGTAGTATATATAATCTAGACTCTCAGTGTATTTTCCGACTTTATGTAGCTTTTTTTACTCTATTACTTTTTAATATTTATTTTATTATTTTTACTCCTTTAATCTATGACTGTTTGTACAATAAAAACTATTCCTTTCTATAATTGTCTTTATCCATTTTCCTTTTCTTTCTTATGCCTATGAACAGTTTTTAAACACACTGACTACTTTGGGGTTTATTTCTCTCTGAATCTGTCTTTGTTGCATGTCTGCAGTCCTTTTCTCACCAGGAGCATCTTTAAAATGTTAAGCAGCTTGGTGACAGCAGCCCTGGATGCCAGCTTTGTCTCTCTTGGCCTTTTATTATGGCGGAGGTCTGTCTACTGCCAGCTCTTCGATTCATGCTCATTGGCCCAGCTCCAGGGGTGTAGCAGATCTATGTCACCATTAAGCAATTTGTAGCACACTGTTCACAAAGCCCCTTTAATTGCAGGACCTCACAAGAGAGCCAGAGCTGCCTTCTCTTAAAGAAGCCCTGCAGTTTTTGGCACTAATGCTGAGTCAGGAAACCTTCTCTTAAAGTAGCCATGACTCTGCTCACAACCAGAAAACAGAGCTTATCTGAAAAAAACAAGCGGCTACCAAGAAGCTGCGCTTGACTCTCATTTTAGTGAATCTAGGAGTCCTTTTTTATCTTTAAAGCTTTTTTTAGGTTTTATGTGGATCCATGCCACAGACGGTGGGTGCCATTTTGTCACTGGTGACTGCTCGTTCATTTCCTGGCTACCTAGACCTGAATAATCACACAGAAAATACACTAATTACAACACTGTTTGGCCAATAGCTTAGGTGTTTTCCTAGCTAGTTCTTACATCTTAAGTTAACCCATTTCTTTTAATCTCTGCATTGCCACGAGACTGTGGCTTACTGGAAAGGTTACACTAGTGTCTGGTGTCTGTCTCCTTTGGCAGCTACATGGTGTCTTCTTGACCCTGCTTACTCTCTCTATATATCTGTGTTCAGATTTCCCACCTGACCTTACTATGCTAAACCATTGGCCAAAACAGCTTTATTCATCAACCAATAAAATCAACACATATACAGAAGGACTTTTCCCACATCATCTTTCTCTCTGTATGAGTATGTGCATTTATGCAGTGGTATGTATTTATTCACATATGTGGAGGCCAGAATTGGGTGTTCTCCTCAATCACATTGGCTATATTTTGTGGTAGAATGTCTCCTGAGTCTACAAGTCATGTTTTCTAAGATAGACTGGAAACTAGTCGTCACTGGTGATCCTCCTGCCTCTGACCTTCTCAGAGATGAGATTCTAAGAGCACAGGATGCTTCTCTTATTACCTTGATACTGGGATTTAAACTTTGAGCATCATGATTTCAGAGCAAGTGCTTTTAATAATGTATCTATCTATCTATCTATCTATCTATCTATCTATCTATCTATCTATCTATCTATCTATCTATCCAGACTTTGCTGCTATTTTAAGGAAGGTTTAATCTCTAAGGAAATGAACATTTAAGGTAAGCCATATGAATGAACCTAGCCATATACATTGTTGTTGCATCAGTCAAGATATTTTGAGTGAAAGATATGAAGTTTTAAACTAGAATGAACATGGGATGTTTTGTGCAAAATATTTGTAACAATGTCTTAATATTCAACACCATTTGGGTTAATACTTCTTGACTGGGTGAGTGAGCAAATAAATAAACAATGTCATAAATACTTAATTTTCAGGAAACAAGTAAATAAAATAGTTTATAGAACAGGTAAATCTTAAAGATTATGATATGCACTTTGACACTAAGAAGATTTTTCAACAATGAAGGATTAAAATTCTGCTAGCAAATTACATTTCTGCTAGCTACTAACTGTGTATCTAATTATGTAACCTCTGAGTAATATTTATATAGTGTGTTAGATGGGGATAATTATGATGGTAGTTAATGAGATCTTTATAATTTAAAATAAAATAATGCATAGATTTGTTATTTTGTAGATATTTTGGAGGATTTTTAAAATAGTGGAAATAGTAAGATGCTATAGGAGGTGATCTCAACTGAAAAGTGATACGATGCAAGTGATATGAAGACAGAAAGGGCACTAATGGAATAAGAAGGGTTAAAGAAATAGGGACAAGAGAGCCTTTTAGAAAAGGGAGTCAGGGGAGGAGTTCCCAGATGCTCCCTAACACAGACACACACACACACACACACACACACACTGAGAGAGAGAGAGAGACATATACACACAAAGAGGTTATCTAATGAACTTATGCTTTAACAGTGAGACAGTGCTTTACTTAGACACCAAACGCTATTCAACAGAAAGTTCAGATCCAACTAACTATGTGGCATCTCTTCTCTAGTTGTTGGTCAGTGGTGTCCCATAGCCCCTCCAAACACTACTAATTATTAATATTATTCTTGATCTTTGTTATCCTCCAGAAATTGATAGGAAGACCATATTACTAAAGACCCCACATGCTTGTATCATAGGACATGGAGAAATCAATTTGATAACATCCTGGAAGTTCCATCCCTCTTAGAAAGTTTTCATAGTTCTGGATGATTCTAGTCAAGCTACCGGGCAAGAAAAATAGTCAATAGTCTTATACATCTTTGAACCACGAAAGCTATGTTAACACCTGGCCTGTCAAGATATGCTCTTTGGTGCAATAGTGGTATGAATAACATAGGAATAACCAAATATTTTCTGATTGGACACAAGGTCTGTTCTACAGGATGGAATTTATGCTTAGTACTGGACCAAAAAAATCCATGTCTATCTAAATCATAGGGAAGGATTTAATTCTATTGTTTAAGTGGACATATAAATAAACGGTCCCCTAAGTTCTTACCCTTATTTCCATAGACTAGTGTAACTAATCAACCCCCGTCAGAGAAACTTCTTTTCGATGTAGACAGTAATTAATACAAAGACTCCTGATTGGTCAATGAGCAAAGAATAAGAGACTGTGAAGGCTGATTTTTTTAATTCGACACCTATATCATACTCTGTCCATGCAATATTTGGTGATCATTGTGAAGAAGGATCAGAAAGATGATAAGAGGCAGAGAAATAGATGTCTACAGCAAAGCAGTATTTGTGGGGCATGGCAGGACCAGAGCATGTGTAAACTCACTGTGCTGGGACTACAGGCTCAGAACATAAGCAAAATCATATAAGCCCAAATGGAAGCATGGAAATGGGAAGGGCTCATGAAGCCTCACTGCTTGCTGTGGAGTCATTGGTAGTTGTTGCTGCTGATAGAGAGAGAGCCAGTTTCCCTAAGGCTGTGCTCTAGGAAAGGCTACATGTGCTCCAGAGGATGGTCACACACCCATGGCCATGCGGCAGCACTGAATCCAATGGGTTTCTAAAACAAGGAGCGTGAAGTTGTGAGGGAAATGTGTTAGGGGAATATGGGAAGACTTGAAGTGAAGAGGTGGATCAAAATATATTATATGCATACATGAAATTATGAAATAATTGAAATATTGAATACAAAATTGTGCTATCTTTAAGAAGGATATTTACAAGTACTGTTATTTTTCCATTAAGAGTATCTACAAATCATTTCACCAAATTTTCAAGTTTATTGGGGTCTTTCATAAAGATGGGTACTGTAATAGTATGTATAAAAACATCCTTTGAACTTGGCTTTGAAAAATTAGGTCAATACATATCTGAAAATAATCTAAAAGTATTTTTTTTACTCCTGTTATAAATGATTTGCACTTGGAGATTATCATCATTCTTTGTTGTGTTGGGTGACCGTTGCTTATTTACATCATTCTCAAAACCCAATCACGACTGTATAGATTTGTGTTCTTGACACCTATCTAGTGACTGCTCAGGTCCTCTTATAGCTAGTGTATTTGTGTTTAGAATAATGAGCCTTTCCCTAATTATCTTTAACTGCTAGGAAAAGATTATGCTGTGGGTTGACATTGCCATTCTATTTTATGACACTGTTTATTTGGCACCTAAGAATGCACTTCATCATTTAGTCTAATAAACCATCAAATGATAGATTGTTCTGGAAGACAGAATTGGCTTTGACAGTTAAAAACAGACTGCTTTACATAAAAGTCTGGAAATAATCTTGAAAATCATCACATGTCTAAAAATTGAAATTGATTTCAATGACATTCAGAACTTTAATGAACACCAGCAAACTTCTTGAAACAGGTTTATAAATAGTAATAAATTGGTAGAAAAGATGCAATTTTATGGTGAAGGATAGATTGTCTATATGGAAAGAAATATTTTAGTTGACATTAACATGTTCAAGATCATGGGACATATAGAATATATGAGAGGGAACAGGTGTGGAAATTTTGGTTCTTGCTTTTTTAAAAACACATAAATCCTGCTCATACTGGTAATGAGAAAGCAGACACAGCAAACAGAATTATAGATGTCAAAGAATTTACAATAGGATGAGACACAGCTATAGACTGATAAATATGGTAACCTACTTAACTATTGTACTTTGGGAATAAGATTATATGCTATTTTAGTAAGTCATAGGGATGATTCAATTTTATCTTATAACTTAAAATTTGTTCATTCTACATTCAATAATAAAGTCTTGCTGTGAAATAAACATCATCATGATTTGTATATTTTGTCATAGTCACTATGAGAACTAGTTAAGAAGAACCAAGTATTAATGGTTCAATATGTGAAGCTATCTTCATTACTGCCACCAGGATCTCTATGGTCACCTTCATCATCACTATTTTAAGCCTTGAACTCTATTTGTCTGTTCAGCATATCATAAACTGGGCAACTATGAAGAACAGAAATTTCTTTCTCATAGCTTTGGAGACTGAGAAGCTGTGCACAAAGTAGCAGTGGTTTCTATATGTGGTCAGGGGGTACCTTTGGAAAGCATAAGAAAAGAAGAAAGGCTGTAGTTACATTATAATAATAAAAATCTCTTTCAGTGTGCTCATACTGAAAGAATGCTGAAAATTTCATATATGATATATTGCACTAGATATTCTCTATTATATTTATTTAGAAAGTGGAGAAGTGTGTGGCCTCTTTTTTGATCTGACAGAAATAATAGGGCCACTATCTTACCACACCATAGGACATTACTCATCACATCAAAATGAACTGTACAGTATTAAAAGTAGAGACTAAAGAGAGTAAAGTTTTATATTGATAAGCATTGACCCCAGAGTTTTAATGTGCATATTTATAAACTTAACCTGTTATTGTTGGTTCTCATAAAAACAAGAGGATCTATAAAATACTGATATTAATTTAATGCTTAGATGTTGACAGAGGTTTCTGTCTTGTCCAGTCCCGCAGCTGTTCAGTCCCAAAGAAACACACAGAGGCTTATATCAATTATAAACTGGTTGTCATATAGAATAAGTTTTGATGAAAGTAACAATTCATAGATATATGTCTATAATCATGACATGATTAAAATCATGGTTGGATTGGTTTGGAGAAATTTATTAAAATGAAGTATGCTTTTCCTTCGTTGAGGAATAGTTGCACTCTCCTTCCAATTCAATCTGCTTCTCCTTTTCTCTCGGTTGTCTTTTTAACATACAGACTCATTCTTGCTGAGTAATTGATTCTAATCCTTTGAATCTTGACAGTTAAATCACAACCTCAAGGCCTATTTCCAGTACCACAGTACTGCTTTACATATCTATCTATCTCATGCTTTATAGTTGGATGTAAAGGGTTACATAATTACATCAAGGGAGTAACAGCTTCTTCTCTATATCCTTAAGCTGTGAATGGCTTGAGAATGGTGGCGAGGGAGAGAGTAGCATCAGTTTGAAGAACGGCGCTTCTCTTTCAACTTATTAGCCACACATGGTGGATGATACTCATGTTCCCAATGGTGTGCTCTTCACACAAGACATTCATCCATTCCCTTTGCCACATGAATGCCAGCCAGTACCTTCTACCAGGAATAATGTGCTTCCATGCCATGTGATTTTATCTGTGCAGTAGGATATAAATCACAACTCACACACTATTGTCTACTAGAAAAGAATTCTCCACCAGCTTGAGTCTCAAAGACACAGGTAGCAGGAACAAGCAAAGGTTTCAGCTGCTCTCACATCTGTGGGAGGGAAAATGCATGTTTGCAGCTTCAGACTACAGCAATTCTGAGGTTGCTTGTTTGCATAATTAAACACTGGAAATCGTTGAGCTGTGCAAGGATCATGTGCTGCCACAGACCATGCAGACAGCTGTGAAGGCTGTCAATCATACGATGCCATGTTGCATTTCCTATAAAGAAAGAGCTGCTGTCTCCATCCATCACTTCACACGCCATAAAATAACAAGTGAGAACACATTCAACTGTCAAGGATATTCATGGCCATGCATTTCCTATTGCTTTTTAAAAGGTAGTCAATAATAGGCAAGGTGGTGAGAGGTGAAGCTTTTGTGGTGTGACCCCAGGGGCTTTAGCCAGTAGAGGGCGCTGCATATCTTCTCTGCTTCTTGTCTCTAGTGACTCGAGGTGCAATGTGACCAGCTCCTGGAGCTATGACTTCTTGTGTTTCTCCTTATCTATGAAGATGGTGAAGTTTAGAGATACTTCCAGAAGCCTCAATGAAAGCTTGATGCCGAATTTGCAGAGGACTTCTCTCACCGTCAAGCTTGAGAATAGCTGCTCCCCATAGCTTGCTGCTATTAAATAAAAGTTACCAGAAGGCAATAATGTTTTATATGAAATAAGTCTGTTAGAACTCGTAATGTTATTCAAATATTGAGTGTTATTTTTTCAAGAGAATTTTTTTTTAGTATGTTGTGGTCGAATTTTCATTCTTAGTTATGATTTGTTTTTGTCACTTTAATTTATGTATGTATGTATGTGTTTCTGCATGAATGTAGGTCACATGTGTACATTCTTGAAGAATCAGAAAAAGATCCCCCTGAACTTGAGGTGTAGGTCATTATGAGCTGCCTGACGTGGTTGCTGGGACCCAAACTTTAGCTCTCTGGAAGAGCAGTAAGCAATCCGAAGCAATGAGCTTCCTTTTCAGCATGAGAATTTTCATTTTTGAGAGATAATTTAACTAGGTTTGCTCTCAGGGCATGAGGCAAGCCTGCTTGCCCTCCAAGACACAGCATGAAGCTGATATTTTTCTCTGGAAAATGCTTATGCCTGTACAATATGATCTCAGAAGAAAATAGGCATAGTCCATGTCTATTCTTAGTAATTTGCACCTGGATTCTAGGATAGCTTGGCCTTTGGCCTGAAGATTATGTTCTATTATTAATTTTGTTTCCATATATGAATTTGATGCTTTATTTATAGACACTTTCAATTTTCTATAAAATAGATTAACAATTTCCACATTTAAAATTATTTCACAATATAGGTACCTAAACTCTGTAATGATGGGCTGATGGTTAAAATTCATGGTATATAAAAACGCAGAAAACACAACAAATTATTCCTTGCAGATAAATTCCTCATCAAATATGAGAACCCATGATGATACCATTTCTTTCCATTGTACGATAGCTGTTTTGCCTATCACACTCTGGAAACCATCACCATTAGGAAGGTAATAGCGACACATATTGATTAGCTTGGCTTCCCGTCAACATTGTTCTGCATGAGGTTCCTCTTCTGGACCATCTAGATAACCGTTTAACTCATGGGATTATCAGTGTGAGTTTACTCAGGGAGCATGTATAAATGACTCAGCTCAGTGTCTGTCTCACTGTGAGTCAAGTGTTATTTAAAGATTTATTTTGATGAGCTCCCGTGTTCAGTGAAGGGAGTCTATAAAATTACATGAAAATCATCTCCGTTCCACGGCTTCTTGTTAAGAGCAAATGCCCCGTTAGCTGTGGTGTGTGACCGGATGCCTGTGACCTCTTGAGACCTTTCTGCTAGAGATGAGGACTGTAGGTATTGTATAGTAAAATGGCTGACCCTTATGCTGGAGGATTTGCTTTTTCACAACTACTACATCTTGATTTGTGCAAATCCACATATTTGCTGGTAACTCATGGGAGAGGTCCCTCTCCTGATTGTCCTTTATAAGTATACCAAAGCATCCTTTTTTTTTTTTAATTTTCCCATTCAAAAATTTCCACTCCTCCCCTCCTTCCATTCCCCTCCTGATCCCCCACTCCTCCTCCTACCTCCCTCTCCAGTCTTAAGAGAGGGCAGGATACCCTGCCCTGTGGGAAGTCCAAGGCACTGCCTCCTCCATCCAGGCCTAGGAAGGTATGCATCCAAACAGACTTGGGTCCCAAGAAACCAGTACCTGAAGTAGAAACAAGTCCCAGTGACTTTATTAATGGCTTCTCAGTCAGCCCCCATTGTCAGCCACATTCAGAGAGTCCACTTTGATTGCACGCTTGTTCAGTTCCAGTCTAGCTGGATTTGGTGAGCTCCCATTAGAACAGGCACACTTCCTCAGTGGGTAGACCAACCCCTCGTGATCCCGACTTCCTTGTTCATCTTCTCCCTCCTTCTGCTCTCCAACTGGACTTTGGGAGCTCAGTTCAGTGCTCTGATGATGGATGGAGACAGAGACAGAGACCAAAGCATCTTTCTTGCTTCCTGGGAGGGCCACTGGCAGGACAGGACAGGCTGCACTCCTGAGCCTTCCATCGCTGATGGATAAACTGTGCTCCATCTCGTGAAGGTCAGTTTGACTAGTCAACCTAAGAGACTCTTTAAGCATCTGGGAGAGGAGGGCTTCTGAGCATTCCTGAGGGGAGAATTATTATTCCAATTACCTTAATGAATGTGAAGAGAACCATTTCAACTGTGGGCAAGAGCATTCCCTAGGGAGGGGATTCTGGGCCATAAACTTCACATTCCTCCTCCATTGCTTCTCCTGTGTCCTGATTCAGGATTCCATGCGGCCAGCTCCGCCATGTTCCTGCCCCTGTGACTTTCCAGTCATGATGTACACCTGTGACACCATGAGACAAATGAGCCTTTCCTGCTTTCTGCTTTCTCAGGGTGGCTTCTCATGGCAACAGGTAAAGAAATTAAGACGTACTCAATTCATATGTTAGAGATTTACCCTCCCCCAGTAATTCAGGAGATGAGTATATTGGAATATAGAACGTCTGAAGAAGAAATCGAAGTTAAATGAAGTTTTTGGGGTGGCCTCAGTTTCACATGACCAGTGTCTCTGTAGAATATTATTACACAGACCTGCACAGAGGACACAGGAGAGCGGCTGTCTATAAGCCAAAAAGTTAGGCCTGTAGGTAAAAATAATAACTAATGAACTCTTAGTCCTTTAATTATGAACTTTCAGCATCCAGATCCACGAGAAGTACATTTGTATTGTTTAAATCAGCATGTTACAGAAACCTGACTTGCAGCTTTACAGCTAGAAGTAGTATACTGAGATTGAGATCTTAGCTAGCAGGCTCCTTCTCGGCATGATTTTCTGTAAGTCACTTGGGGACTCATATATGCATAACGTTTGTAAACTTAGGAGGAATGGTCTTTATATTGCCATTTTATAAAAAAAGAATTAAATTCATCAGTTTTACTTACTAAGCAGCACACATTCAAAAGTCTCCATTTTCCTGTAGGTGTTGTGGTCACACAATAGGTAACATATTAAAATCCTCCAAGACATGGTCATGGAGCGCCCTGCGACTCTTGTTTGGAGTGTCCTTAGTCCTTTTTCTCTACACAGAAAGACTCTGTGAAGTCACGGAGCAAAGCAAGCAGACAGGCAGCTCTTTCTAGTTTGCCGACACAGACACACAGCTGTTAGATGCTCTGCCTAACCTAACAAAGACAGTGTACATGCCCTCAAGACAAATGTGCTTACGAGTGCTTGTTTTCCGAAAGCCGTGAGAATAGTCCAGATCTTCTGAAGGTTACAAAGGCTCACTAGTGAAGACCTCGTGTTCTGAATGATAAATCACCAATGAGCTTCTCTGCTGCCAAAGGGAGCAAGTTCATTTCCAAAGTGTGATGAGGGAAGCAGCTTTTTAACATCAAACTCTGCTTGGTTGCCATCGCTGATATCAAATTTCTACCAAGGCAAAGTTTAAAGCATTATTAAGCCCAGTGTTTTATGATCCTTGATTCACAATCCAGGACCAGAGTGGCTTAGCCAGAGCCTCCTCATTCAGAAAGTGGTCCTCCTAGTTCTTCGGGTTACAAAGACAGATGACAAAACACCTTCCGGGCAGGGCCTGTCTTCTTTGGAGAGAGAGTCTATTTTCTAGGTACTAACTAGATGGTTTCAGAATCCAGTTTCTTGAAGTCAAGGGATTGAGATCTCTACTTCCTGGATTCCTGGTTCCCATAATACTCAAGCAAACGACAGGAAGTCCAAATTCTTTTATGTCTTGACTCCTTAGTTCTCTTCTCTTCTGAGAATGAACACTCTTCTTAAGGGGTCATGTGATTAGTGATGGATGTCTGGATAGTTCCCCAATTTTAAAGTCAGTGATTAGTAACCTTATTTATGATTCTAGCAATTGTTGTCCTGAAATTAAATACACTTCGGTAATTAGCTAGGGACAATGAGTACAGTGGCCTGAATTCTGCCTTCTACACAACCCTAGATGACATCCTTTTGGTTTACTAGTCTGTATTCTTGTTTCATTTTGGAACAGTTATGAACATGCAGTATTGTTACAGTACTTCCAGACAGGATCTTAACTAGTTTTATAGATATAAACCTTTATTTCCCCTTCTGACTTAGAAACTCAGGTCCACTTCAAACTGTTGGTCCTAATAGACAGCTCCCATGGTGACATCCTGAATGCTTTCATTATATGTTTATTACTTTTGCACTGGTCACAAATTGGGCAATTTAATGACCCCCTCTCAGATATGAATGCTGGTGGAGATAATAAACTCAGGCTATCAGAAAAAAATGATTCATTAGTATACCAGGACTTGACTTTTTTTGGACTACCAACCAGCTCCCAAATCACAGCACTGATACGTTTTATTAGTTTTGAATGCTCTGCCTAGTTTAGGCTTGTTTCTTACTAACTCTTATTAGTTAACCTGTTTATCTTCATCTCCATTTTGCCTTGCGACTTTTTACCTTTCTTTCTGTATGTCCTACTCTGTGCCTGCTGGCTAGTGGCTTCCTGCCTGGCCCCTGGCCTCTCCCTCTGTTTCTCTTTTATTCTCCCCTCCTTCTCTTCCTCTTCTCTGAGCCTAGATTTCTCCTCCTATTGATTCTATATGCCTGTCTCTCCTGCTTATCTCCCCCTCTCTGCCTAGCTACTGGCCATTCATTCAGCTTTCTGTTAGGCCAGAAGGGTGCCTTAGGCAGGCAAGGTGAAGCAGCAACACATCTTTTCCTGAGAAAACAAATGCAGCACAAACAAAGGTAACGCATCTTTACATAGTTAAATATTACACAGAACATTAGAGTCATGGTTCTAGAAGATCACGGTGCATCAGGATTAACTGGAGAGCTCAATTAAGCATGGCTGTTTCATTTACATCTTTGGGACGGAACCTGGAAAACATGCATTATTTGTAAATTCCTACTGATGCTGTCATTTGCCATCAAGTGGTCAGAAAACATTATTGATGTTTTAGCTTTATTTTCTCTGTTTACAAAAACCCTATAAATTTGGGGTTCATGAGACCATTTTCATAAATTTCTGAAATATATATATATTTCTGAGATTATTGTATACTTATCCTGCCAAATATCATTCTGATGACAGAAATCTGAGGTGGTGGTGTGATATGGAAAATGTCTGCTTTTTAATGATACTTAAGACATTTCCTTATATGCTTATTTAATTCCTTATTTATTTTCTTTATGAAAATTTTGCTCTAGGAAAGTTAAGCACCATTTAGTAATAGGAAGGGCCAAGTGGGAGCTGTTGAAAACAAACTGAATTGCTGATATTCCAATGTTCCCATGGAAACTATGCCCTAGGAACGATCTGTGCAATCTGACTTCAACCTCATTCTTCATGGAGTGAATCACATATGCTTGGGAAATATTTGCAAAAACTTGCCTTGGAAGTCCAGTAAAGTAATATAAGAATGGTGTAATTGCCCTACTGGATAAGGTCATTTCTACTCTAAAATGTTATCTACTTTTCATAGCATTGGAAATAACAATTAGGGTAGGGGACATTTTCAGCAAAAGGAGATATCACTTCCTACAGATGACTGATTTTTTTTTTGTATTATAATATACTAACAATCACTACTGCCAGCAAAGATAACAAAGGAGAAGTAGTTTTACACTTCATAAAAGTAAAGGTTCATTGGGCACCAAGTGGAGACTTAGTTCAACACCATTGTCCAAGCTGGTGATGAAATAGGTGTGTGCTCTGGTGGATTGAGGAAAAATAGAACAACAACAACAAAAACAAGAAAGAACAACCGGAATTCTCAAGGACAAGAGGAGAACCCTAATCAAAGCCAAAGGGAAAGTTAGGATAGCATCAGTGCCAAGGGTTCTTTTGCCTTCCCAGGTCATGTGCCAGTAAATGTGTAACTCTCTTATCTGTTCTCAGTGTAAGGCTGACCAGGCTGCTAACTCCTCACAATCAGTGAGAACACATAGGAAAATGGATTTCTCAGTGTTTCCTGCATTCTGCATGGAGTCCTCCAGAGCACGGGGAGTCTGACTCTTCCCTAAGTTGCCAGGCATGTCTTTTGGGAATGAGTACTGAAGGTGATGGGTGAGGACAAATGAGCCATGCAGACAGAATTTCCAGTGTCTACATCTATTGTCACCATTAATAATATATATTATATTATATTATTTATGTATGTTTATATAATTTTAATAAGCTAGAAATAACACTTATCAGCAAGATTACACCTAGGAGTAATGACATGCTAATATTCAATTCAGCTGTGGTCTAGGGCTTAGTTGCCTGAACAAGTTCATGACAGAGTAGATAGATAGATCTGTATTCTTTGCAGGATAAATCACTTTAATACAGTGGTAACAGTGAATTGGAGCAAATGAAGAAAAATTGCAGTCAAAACACAAGGGTTTGCCTTTGATCCAAATGATTTGCAGATTCTAGCATAACACCTTCAAGTTTTCAAACACACATTCTCCTACTCTCTTTCTCTTCCACCATGTCAATGGTGTGTGTGTTTCCTTTGGGACCATAGAATCTGTAAGCAACACACCAAACAACCCAGGGGAAGTCAGAGGCTAATTTGTAATCAAAGGAATGAGTTGAAGTGTTGAAATAGGAGCGGCGGGGCTGCGTCCCCGGCACCCGGCCGCCCGCATGGCTAGCTTATACCCAGAAATAATTACACGGAAACTGTATTCTTTCAAACACTGCCTGGCCCGGCTAGGTCCAGTTTCTTATTGGCTAGCTCTTACATATTGTTCTAACCCATTTCTAATATTCTGTGTAGCCCATGAGCTGGCTTACCAGAGAGGATCTTAACCTGCGTCTGTCTGGAGTGGGAGCATCATGGCGACTCTTCCACCAAGCCTCCTTCTCCCAGCATTCTCCTCTGTTTTCTCCACCCACCTAAGGGTGGGCCTTATCAAGGGGCCTAGGCAGTTTCTTTATTAATAAGAAATCACTCCCACATCATTGAAGATTACTGCCATGGACTCTGGAACCAAATAATACACATATATCACATGGCAATGTGACTGGCTCCACCGGTGAGATCAATTTACAAGTATAGATGTATTTTCCAATTAACATGTGGGTCTATGTTGTGAGGCAGACTGCCCTGGAACAGACCTTCACAACCTTCCTCAGGCTCCTCCAATGGGAAGGCTGTTATATTTGAGGAGCAGGATGGGGCCTTTCTTCTCTTCTAAAGGAAACAGTGAGAGAAAGACAAGAATGGCTTGAGACGACAAACTGTGCTTTGGATTTGTAGAATCTTATCAGGAAGAAGTACGGCCATGTTCCCATCCACATCTGCGTGCACCTGGTACTAAGAAGAAAGAAAAAATAGAGCTGGGAAGCCAAGAAGAGCCAGGCAGGAACACTAATCAATCCAGAAAACTGAGATGCAGAAAGGTCATGACGGGCCTTACAGCCCTTACAGTGTATCTTGTCAAAAACCCGTTTTTCTTACCAACCAGCTACATAATCTAACTAGATTGGCCAGTCAGTTACTCAAGATCAGCCACAGTGGCTCAAGAATTTCTCACATGTAAAACAATGAGCTCTCTAAAATGTCTTTGCATATGGAAATGTGTTGACTTCCGAGGACATGAACACAGCTTCACAAGGGCACCGGCAGCGGCTCCAACACGTCTTTCGAACTAAGAAGTAATTTCCCCCAACTTTGTGAAAGCCATCACAGCCGTTTAATTTCAGTTTATGCAAAGTCCTTTGGGTGGAAATAAATGAGATGTTTTAACAAGGCAATTTCTTGCGGAAAGTAGGTAGCATAACAAATAACAGAACAATTGACTCCAGGAATAACTTCCTTGCTTTTTCCTTATTCTAGATTGCCTAATTTATTTTCAGTCCTTAAGAAGAGTAAGGTACATTGAGCATGAATCTAATTAAAGTCCTGTCACAAGTGTCATAGTAATTTAGACCTGCTTGCAAGTAGAGATGCCTGTTGCGGAGCTCGAACAGAGCTGGTCCCGCAGGCACCCTCCAGCTCATTCCCCACAGCTCCTTGCTGTGGTTTGGACACTCCAGGCTTCACTGGCCCTAGATCTTCCTCTGCTCCCTATAATTATCTTCCTGGTCTGGTCACCGAAGGTTCTACACCACTGTGGAGGGCTGGCCTGTCCTTTTCTGTCTTCCCATTCTGCTCAGGTTTCTTTGAAGCCTTTGAGACTACAAAACTCTTTCTCTCTGCCCAGAGTCTAGGAATTATGGCTATTTTGTTTGATCTATCTATTCCAGCCCCCATTAGTGAACAATCAACGTTGCCTTTGGTGAATGGAACAACAGAATGGGCTATTTTAAACGATATTTCTTCAATCGTGTTTGATCGAGCTCAAGCAACAGGATTAATCAAAAAACTTTTTTTCCCCCTCTGGTGTTTTGCTTTTTTTGTTTGTTTCTTTGTTTTCCTTTTGCCTTAAGTAACAGTATAGGCATTTTTTTTTAAAAAAATTGGGATCACTGGCTCCCTGATAAACTTACAGAGGCTTAATATTAATTATATATGTTCAACTGATAGCTCAATGTGGTTACTAGCTAACTCTTACATTTTAAGTAAACCCATATTTCTTATCTATCCTTTTTTACATGGCTGTACCTTCTTTTAACATGGCATATTCATCTTGCTTCTCTGCATCTGCTTGTGACTCCTGAGACTCCACCCTTCTTCTTCCCGACATTCTTTCTGCCCCCCAAATCCTACCTAGTTACCAGCCAATCAGCTTTTTAGTAACAAAGAAAGGAGCACATGTTCACAGTGTACAGGATTATTCCACAGCATAGCAGACTGAAAATTCCTAGGACAGGCTGAAACAGAGAAGCTGCCATTAATTTAATTAAAGAGGAGTCATTTAAAATAGCAGAGTCATTTTGACCCAGTGTTAATGAGGGAAAACTGACATCGCAGCTGGGCCCCTCGCCCAGCTGGGCTCACGCCGAGGTGCAAATATGGAGCGTGTTCTGCTCAGCCCCGGCCGCTGCGCTGCTGCCATGGCAGTTGGTGCTACTTGTCTGGGCAGTTGGGGCATTTCCTGTGGAAAGGTCAACCACATGGGGCTCCGAGAACAAGAAGAATCTCCTTCCCCTGCAGTAAGTCTTCAGGAGGAAGCATATGAGCACACATCACAGGCAGAATTCAGATGGGAACCTCACAGAGGGTTTTAGGACACGGAGTAACTGAATTTCCAAGTGACAATCTGATCCTGACAGGCACAGCAAAGGTGAGATTGGATGCCACACATGCCCTTCTGTTGCTCATTGATCTACTTGTCCTTCGTACTCCCATCCTCCAGGAGAAAAGTGCACCTGTTTAGCCTCCAAGGGACGTTCAATTCGACCCCAGCTCACAGGCCCAGCTTCTAAATTTTCTGTGCACTGTGAAGAAAACATTCTTTCACGTGAATGCCATTCTTTTCCAGATTGGACCCCGTGTCTAACCTTCCTTAAGGAAGGTCTACCACAAGCCATACTCGGAGACAGAAATGGCGACCCGAGTGTGGCAAAGCATGATTCCCTCTCTACGGCAGCGGTGTGTCAATGACGCTATAAATCCCAAGAAAGGGGTGTGATCAGCTAGCTATATGCTCCCTGGGGAGCATGTGTCGACAACTGGGGGCGTTAAGATGGCCTCAGTTGGAAAGTGATATTTGAACCTGAAAGAAGAACGGGACATTTTATCAGAAACAAATGTCAGGGCATTTCTATGGAGAGGAAACAGCATGCTGCAAGCACATAGGGCCCCTTTCATGTTAGGGATTTTGGTTGGTTTGTGTATGTGTGTGCATCCATCTGTATATGCAATTTTAGACAGTAGGTATATTGTAGATACTAAAGTATAGTAGTATACTGGTTACATCTGTTGGAGCTCCCTGTTTTCAACTGGAAAGTGTTTGATGCAGGGAATTCGACTCACACTCGCTGCCAAGCTTTGCAGGGGTGAACACCATCTCAGTGTAGAGCGTCTACAAAATAACCACAACTGCCCATGGCAGAGTGCTTTCGCTCTTACAACTGCCAGAGAACCTGCTCACAGAATCTTGGGAACAGCATCCTCTAGATCATGGGTGATGCAGCTCCAGGGTGGATTCTAACAGATGGCACAGGAAATTATTATTACCAGGTTTCCTTTATCAGAAAACAGGCCTTAGAGCAGCGATTCCAGCCTGTGGGCTGCAGCCCCTCTGGGGTTGAACAAGATATCAGATATCTTGCCTATCAGACATTTACACTATGACTCATAACAGCAGCAAAATTGCAGTTATGAAGCAGCAATGAGAATAGCAATGGTGTTAGGGGTCATCATGAAATGAGGAACTGTATTAAGGGGTCACAACAATAGGAAGGTTGAAATCCACTGCCTTACAGTGGTGAGGGTGGGACTGGCTTGACGGTCCCCTAGCTCAGGGAGAATCAGATACCACTTTCAGAGCTCTTGTTTTATGGGCTTCATGACTAAGCCTCTGCTATTTCTTTGTCCAATAATCATTAGGGAAATGATTGAATGTGCTGACTCAGGGAAGAGGGTATGAATTGAGTTTTACAAAGACTCAAGTGTTCTATTATTTCTATTTCCAGTAGTATCACGTTGAGGTAACACTGGACCTCCCTCTAATCCTCATTTCTTCAATATTATGCACCATCTTTGGCTACCATATCAAGGACCGAACTCCTCACATACAAACCTTCATGGAATAGTCTAATCTTTCCACACATAAATCTTTGTGGGACACTCAAACCATAGCAGATGGTCAAGGAAGGAGCTAGGGAAGTTTCACAGCAAGGATACAGATGAGAAAGAAATATCAAATAGCATAGTCAATAGAATAAACTATCTTGGATTCTAAAATTGATGAGAATTCAAGGAAAAGCTAAGATTAAATATCATTTCAGTGGAATTAGAGAGCAAAAGTAAAGTGCCATGTTTGTTGGTTGTTTAGGGTTCTTTTTGTTTGTTTTGTTTTCAGTCAGCTTGACACAAAGTCAGTTTATTAGGGAAGAGGGAACATTAACTGGGAAGCAGTTCTATCAGATTGGGCTGTAGACAAGTCTGTGCGGGTGCTTTCTTGATTAGTGACACAGGTAAGAATACCCAACCCACTATGGGTGCCCCCATCCCTGGGCATGCAGGCCTAAATTATGGTTAAAAAGAAAAAAAATACTAAGCGAGGAAGCCTAGGAAGCGCAATCCACTATGCAGCACTCCTTCATGGTCTCGGTTTCAGTCCTTACCTCCGGGTTCCTGCCTTGAGCTCTTGTTTTGGATGAACTACAACATGTCTGTAATACACCCCTTTCTTTCCAAGTGCTTTGGTCATGAAATTTATCACAAAAAGCAAACAAGAATACCATGCATCGAGTAAAAGGAATAACAAGAGAGAAGCAAAATTCATAGCCAGCATTGGAAGAGCAGTAGTCAGGAAAGGAGATGCATGCCTTCGAAGTTGAAAAATGAGCAGATGAGTATGAACTGAAAGGTTTGTATATTTAAAGAGATGAGTCATTGAGAGAGAATATATTAAAAACATATTAAAAGGTAGTGAACACTAAACTAAGCTCTTGGCAGACACAACAGAATGGGTAGTCTGTGAGGAAACAGGCTCTGTTGGTTGTATTTCATATACTCGACCCCCGATTGTAGACTGTCCTCAGAAGGCACTCAGTAAACATTTATCAAAGGAATGACTTCATAGAGGAAGAAAGAGAGTTTAGAATCAGGAGGACAGGTGAAATGTTGCTTTTGGAAGAAAGGTGAGCTATCATCTGATCTAGGATGGAAGGCAGGATCTGGGGTTTAGCAGGTAATGCAGGAGATGGCTTTTGCTTCTGATGGCTCCGTGAGGCAGGAGGTCTCACCATCTTTTACAAAGGAGTCTGGCAACATGATTTAAGAACAGTAAAGGTTTGTAGCCAGTACTGAAATGGTTATGATTATTTTTTGGAAACAAATATGTTAGGTGATAGTAGTTATGTACCCATTATGAAGATGCGTATAGAAATACAGAAATTCAAAGAATAGCTGCACTGAATCTTTATAATGCTGGGAGGTAAATTTAAGTTCTGAATCTGAATTTGCTTTCAATTTATTTAGAGCAAAGTTGATTGTATTTAGTAAGTCTATTTATTTTGATAAACCTATCTTGCCCAATATTGGACACTGAGGTCATCTTTTTCTGTGGCTTTATTTTCTTCATATCATTTTGGTAGTCGTAACAGTGGATACCAATAGCTTCATTTCTTTGGTGAAGTTATGGAGAAATACAATTGTCTTTGATGCAGGCCGAAAATCTACAATATGGCCTTTTTTGAAGAAAACATAGAGAAAAACATCTTTTGAATTGCAAAGTCTTATGGGCAAAGTATGGCTCTGAATAGAGAAATACCAAAAAAAAATTGAACATAGTAACGAGCTCTATGGAAATACAGTGGTGTCTGCCTCACATTTTAAAATACTGTCCGGCATTGACTTTGACTTAAATATCCCTTTCCAACCTAAGTCCAGACAGCTTTGGACATTCCTTCATTTCTTCACATGCAGAATTTTTATGGAACACTTGCAGTGTTGGGAGCATGATGAGGTAAGCGTGGCATGATTCCCGTCTTCCTGGAGATGACTCAGTGAACACAGTGATCGCAAGGTCCTTCCCATCACATCCTCAGAAATCCCAGGCTCCTCCCTTGGTGGTGCTTTCATTAAACATTCCCTAGCATGACACAGTTTACTCATGCTTTTTCCACATTCGATTCTCCAGGTTCTGGTGGGGGAAAGCAGTGGCACCAACAGCCAGAGACTTATGTGGCTGAAGGCTTCTGCTAATCCTGATGATAATGAAGGAATTACCTTCTGTAGAAGACTGTGAGAGAAGGGTACCAAAGACCACACATGATGGAGGAAGGTCATTGGTTAATTAATAAAGAAACTGCTTGGCCTCATAGGTTAGAACATAGGTGGGTGGAGTAAACAGAACAGAATGCTGGGAGGAAGAGGAAGTGAGCTCAGATTCGATAGCTCTCCTCTCTGGGGCAGATGCGAGAAATTGCTGCTACCAAGAAAACATGCTTTACTCTATTCTTTCCCAAGATTTCTCAGGCTTTCTGTGGACTCAGTCGCCCGACGTTGGGTGCCATTCTGTTGAAGGAGCTGCAGGCTGTGTTCCTGCTGCCTGGCTTCCAGCCACTGGATAGCTTTACCCGAAATAACAACACACAAACTGTATTCTTTTAAACACTGCCTGGCCCATTTCTTTTTTATTTATTTATTTTTTCTGGCCCATTTCTATTAATGTGTGTAGCACCTCAAGGTGAGCTTACCAGGAATATTCTAGCCTATGTCCATCCTGGGTCGGAGCTTCATCATGTCTGCCCAGAGAGGAGAACTATCAAGTCTGAGCTCACTTCCTCTTCCTCCCAGCATTCTGTTCTATTTACTCCACCCACCTATGTTCTAACCTATGAGGCCAAGCAGTTTCTTTATTAATTAACCAATGACCTTCATCACACACATCTGATGACCCAGTAGCTACATGTAAGGATACTAAAGAAGCATGTTTGGTTCTTTAGTTAGAACTACCTGCTGCAGATGCACAGGTGGGGCTTCAGTCCTTTAGGCCAGGGCAACCCAGAGGCTGGGAAAGTCTTTTCATTTACTACCGCCTTATCTCCTACTTTCTGATGGATCTTTCTGTGAGGACAGATGCTGTCACTACTGCATGGTGAAACATGAATCTTTGTTTTAGAAATACCTCCTTCCTCTACTAAGAGGAAGGATAAAATTCCTATTTCACATGGGAAATGAAACTTTTTATATTTTATATTCTATTTGAAAAAGACATTGAGATTAGGAAGCCCTCCCTCCCTCTCTCCCTTCCTCTCTTGTCCTCCTCCTCCTCCTCCTCCTTCTTCCTCTCTCTCTCTGTCTCTCTGGGTAAAGTTACCTGGTCACTATTTCTTGTTTCAAACAGTCATATTAACCAAAATGATTTTATTTTGCCATGATTATTTTAATTCTGCTCCAGATGTGTATAGATACAATATTAAAGCATGTCTCTTTAAAATATAAATGTTTTTTTTCCTATTTTACTTTGGTAATCTATCTAAAGTTTTGTTATTTGAGCTGATTTTTTAAAAAATAAAATTTGGCTTATCGTTTAGTTGATTCTCTCCTATTGTGTTTCTATTCTCTATTTTGTTTACTTTTACTTCACATTTACTTATACCTTTTCTTCTGCTGACTGTGAACTTAATTTGGTCCTCTTCTGAGTTTCTTGGGGAGTGAGTTGTGTTGCTGGAGATCTTTCTTCCTATTCGAGTAATAATATTTCCTCACTAAAACGTTGATGTGGGATTCCTCTCTATATGCTGTGAATATGTTTTATTACCATTTTTAAATAAAGAAGCTGCTTCACCTTATAAAAGGGCAGCATATAGTCAGACTGTATCATTATATAAAGAGTGGTCAGAGTCAGAAATGCCTTGTAGCTGCCGAAGGAGACAGACGCCCGATCCTTACCAGTTAGTCACAGCCTCGTGCCAATACACAGATTAATAGAAATGGGTTAATTTAATATGTCAGAGTTAGTTAATAAGAAGCCAGGACTAATAGGCTAAGCAGTGTTGTAATTAACATAGTTTCTGTGTGATTATTTGGGTCTGGGCAGCTGGGAGCTACAGGTCTCTGCCTAAAGAAAGGCACCCATATGCATGGGGATAACCCGAGTGGTCCAAGTGCTTGTATGCCTGCTTGGGGTTAAGAGGAAAGTAGCTGAGAGCATGTCCGTTGCTCAGCACCCCTGTTTGGGCAAGCAGCTGGATCAGGTCTGCTAGGCATGCACAGGCAGGAAAGCATGTCAGATTTCCACTGCCATACATGGAGACATTTCCGGCCACTCATAATGCTACATGTCAGTTTAGCTTTTACTCGACAAAAAGGGTTTATGTGCTGTACGGTGCTTTCCAGAGTCGAGGTGGTGAGCACAGCTCCCACCCAGCAGTCTCAGAACTCACTAGGTAAACGTACATCTGCCATATTGAAAAGCCAAAAGAGGTGGAGCCAGCATCCAGGGCTGCCACAACCACACTGCTTACCATTTTCAAATGCTCCTTGTCAGAAAGGGTTTCAGATAAGCAATAGAACAGATTCAGATATAAAAGAGAATGAGACCTCTAAATGAGACCCAGTGTGATTAACAATGTACATAGGCTTGGGAGAGAGGAAAGAGTATGGATAGTTATAAAAAGAAGCAAAGTCTGTAAGTAAGGAGACAGTAAAAGAAATATAAAAGAGTACAGACAGTCATAGATTAAAGGAATAAAATAAGCCACATAAAGATGGAAAATATGCAGAGAGTCTGTATTATGTATAGTATTGTGTTTTGACTGCAGAGAGTCATTTGAATCTGGGAGCTGCTAAGCTAAGCCAACGTGAAAGTATCTTGATTTCAAATTTTGAGTCTAAGTATATGTTACTTTGGAAAGATTTCCATAGACGATGAGAACCTGTGGATTCCTNAAGTTTCTTACAATGTTCTTCCTCTTTACTTAGGTAATATTATATCCTTCTGAGGACTTTGAGGAGTTGAAGACAGATAGAGTTTTCCTTAGTCATGATAAAAGATATATTAGATATAAAACTTTAGACTCACAATGATAGGATAGATAGTAGAGTATTTTCCTTAATTTGCCAAATATAAATGGACTAAATATTGTAACTATAATTTTTGCTTGATAACTGTTTTGTATATGCAAAGTCTAGAAGAGATATAGAAAGTAGGCAGAGTCAGAGTGATGCTATGTAGTTACTGAAAAGGATAGATGCTGGCTCCTTCCAGTAAGCTACACCCTTGTGCTGAAACACAGATTAATAGAAATGGGTTAATTTAATATGCAAGAGTTAGTCAATAAGAAGTCTGAGCTAATAGGCCAAGCAGTGTTGTAATTAATATAGTTCCTGTGTGATTATTTGAGTCTGGGTGGCTGGGAACAAATGACTAGTCTCTGCCTACAAAACTTAGGAATTCTACTTTAGTTGCATCCATAAGTTTCTGTGCAGTACCTGCCCATTTTTAATTGTCTCAGCATGATTTTTTCTTTGAGACAGTGTTTTTCTGTGTACCAATCCTTGCTGTCCTGGAACTCACTTTGTAGAACAGTGGCTTCAAACTCAAAGAGATCTGTATGTCTCTGCCTCTCGAGTGCTGGGATTAAAGGCTTACACCACCACAGCAAAGCTTTCTTGTGATTTTTAGGAAAAATTATTACATTGTTCCCCCACTTTTCTCTTCAGTAGCATCCATATCCCCTTTCAGTACTTCCTTTCAAATCCATGGCCCCTTTTTCTTTAGTTATTATTTTTATGTATGTATGACTGATGTAAATACATGGTGCTGTGTCTGTTCAGTGGTTCTTTTCACGGATATGTTGTCAGAGTTGTGTTGCAGATGAGCAGTTGGACCTGGAGACTGTACTTTCACTTGTTCTCTACATTTTGATCAGTAATGGTCTCCATATACTGCAAAGAGAAACTGCTGGGAAGAGGGCTCAGAGCTCCACTCTTCTGTGTGTGTATGAGGAAGCATTGAGAATGCAGTTAGGAAGAGTACTGATTTTATAAAGTGACAATAGCAGGTTCTCCTCTCAGATCACTGACATCACTAGCCTCTGAATACTGACTAGGTTTCTAGTACCAGGCATGATGTCCCTCCTATTGATCAGGTCTTAAGCCACATTAGACAGCTGCTGGTTACTGCCACGATGTGTGCACCATATTACACCTTCAGGGATATCATGTCATGGTAGCCATAGTTTCACTTCACAGGCATCTCATCTAAGCAGGACTATTTATTGATTACTTCTCTTCAATTGGCACATTGCATAGTACCTTCTGGTACCATAAAATCTAGTCCTCAGAGATGACGGTCTCAAGATGCTTTCTGATTAATATTTATATTTATTCTTAGACCCAACTATTATTTAATAAAATGTTCTTTAATATCCCTATATCTGTGAGTTTCCAGTTTTATTTCTATGAGTTTCTGATATCACTCTACTATGGTTGGAAATCTACTGGGTATAATTTCATCATGTGAAATTTGTTTAAACTTGTTTCAGAAACTAGCATGTAGTCTGTTGTAGAGATTGTTCCATGTGTACTTGAAAGGGGGAAAAGTGTGTTTGTTCTGTTGTGTTGACTGGATTAACTGTCCTCATCTTCTATATTCACCTGGCTTTTAGGGTTCATCTCAGTGATCTTCCATCTAATTGTTCTTTTCATGACTGGGTGGGTAAACATATCTCATTGTTATGTCTGTGCTTGCTGCTCTAAGTTCTGTCAATGTTTATATAGTATATTTGGATGATTTTCACATTGGATATATATGCATGCATAATCATGTAGATCCTTGTTGGATTAACTCTTCATCATTACACAATGTCCTTTGTGCCTTTAAGTTTACCAGTGAAGCTGTGCTATGCTGTGATAAGGTCCCACCTCTTCTCTTTTGGCTACAATGTGCAAGCATCTTCATTTCATACTTTGTGTGTGTCTTTACTGGTAAAGCAATTTCTTCAAGGCATCATACAGTTGGGTCTTGTTTTGTAACTTATTCAGCCTCTTTCTGAATTCTGATTGGGATGTTTGTCTATTTGTTTATAGTTTTTTTTAAATTAAGAATGACTTGTATTTCTATTTAAATTTTATTTATCTTAAAGCTTTTTTGTTGGACTTTTCCTGTCTTTCAATGTCTTATATGTTTTGTTGATTTTCACAGTAGCATATTTTGATTCATAGTGGCATATTGTGATTCTTTTCTTGTCGTTTTTTTTTTCACTGTCTTTTATAAACATTTCCTTTAGAGCAAAAAACCCAGGATAGCCAAAATAATTCTGTACAATAAAAGAACTTCTGGAGGCATCACAATCCCTGACTTCCAACTCTAGTACAGAGCTATAGTATCGAAAACAGCCTGGTATTGGCATAAGAGCAGACAGAAGGAACAGTGGAACTGAATAGAAGACCAGATATTAATCCACACTCCTTCAAACACCTGATTTTTGACAAATAAAAAAATATCAAATGGAAAAAAGAAAGCATATTTAACAAATGGTGCTGGCATAACTGGATATCAACATGTAAAAGAATGAAAATAGACCCATATCTATCATCATGCACAAAACTCAAGTTCAAATGGATCAAAGACATCAACATAAAGCCAGCCACACTGAATGTTATAGAAGAGAAAGTGAGAAGTACACTTGAATGCATTGGCACAGGGAACCACTTCCTAAATAGAACCCTAGCAGCACAGACACTGAGAGAAACAATTAATAAATAGGACCTCCTGAAACTGAAAAGCTTCTGTAAATCAAAGGACACGGTCGACAAGACAAAATGACAGTCTACAGAATGGGAAAAGATCTTCACTAACCCCACATCAGACAGAGGTCTGATCTCCAAAATATACAAAGAACTCAAGAAATTGGTCATCAAAAGAACACATAAACCAATACAAAATAGAGTACAGACTTAAACAAAGAACTCTCAACAGAGGAATCTAAAATGGCTGAAAGACACTTAAGGAAATGTTCAGCATCCTTAGTCATCAGAGAAATGCAAATCAAAACAACTCTGAATTCTGTCTTACACCTGTAAGAATGGCCAAGATCAAAAACACTGATGACAACTTATGCTGGAGAGGTTGTGGGGTAAAGGGAACACTCCTACATTGTTGGTGGGAATACAAACTGGTACAGTCCCTTTGATGGCAGTGTGGCAATTTCTTAGAAAATTAGGAAACAATGTTCCTCAAGACTCAGCAATACCACTTTTGGGTATATATCCAAAGGATGCTCAATCGTGCCACAAGGACATGTGCCAACTATGTTCATAGCAGCATTGTTTGTCATAGCCAGAACCTGGAAACAACCTAAATGCCCCTCAACCAAAGAATGGATAAGGAAAATGTGGTACATTTGCAAAATGAAGTACTACACAGCAGAAAAAAAATAACATCTTGAAATTTGCAGAAAAATGGATAGAGCTAGAACACATTATTTTGAATGAGGTAACCCAGACACAGAAAGACAATTATCACATGTAGTCACTTATAGGTGGTTTTTAAACATAAAACAAAGAAAACCAGCCTACAAACCACAATCCCAGAGAACTTAGACAACAATGAGTACACTAAGAAAGACTAACATAGATCTAATCTACATGGGAAGTAGAAAAAGACAAGCTCTCCTGAGTAAATAGGGAGCATGGGGACCTTGGGTTAGAATTAAAGTGGGGAGGGGAGAGGCAGGAAGGGGAGCAGAGAAAAATGTAGAGCTCAAGAAAAATCAATAAAAATATAAAATACTGTTTCCTTATGATTACTATAAGATTTATACAAAATAGAATATAACTGTAATAGTTTATTCTTCATTGATAACAGCTTTATTCCATATTAAAAAACTCTTTCCCATGCTTTTGCTATTTTGAGAATTCATATTTTTAAAACTGTATTTTATATCCCTAGGATTTTAATACAAGTTTTATTTTTTATCTTTCAGATTTGAATTTAAAATATAAAATACCATTAATACAGCTTGTATTGCTTTGAATTTCTTCATACCTCCATGTTTGTTGGATGTTATTGGGTTTCTCAAACCCAGATGTCTATTTTTCTTCTTTAGATTTAGCGAGTTTGGTCCATTATTTTCGTAAGTAAGTTTTGCTCTCTTCTGGCTCTGTAAGTGTCTCCTGACGCCCTCAAGTGTTCTTCACTCTTTATTTTCTGTTCCTCTGAGTGAAAAGACTGAATGACCTATTTTTAAGTTTGACAATTCTTTCTTCTCACAGAGTTATCCACTGAATATCTCTATTGAGTGTTGAGTTTATGGTTTTCCTTTTATTCTTCAGCCTCCAAATTTCTACTTGGTTCTTTTTAATAGTTTCTATCTTTGCCACTCTCTATTTTGTTCATATAGAATTTTTGTGCTTATTGAGCATGCTTATGATATTTGGAATTTTTTAAAAATTAAACTCTATACCATTTTGCTTGGTTAGCTTCTAGACATCACCATCTTGGTTTTCTTGCTCATGTTCCCCTTTCTATGTGTGGTTCATAATTTTGTGTTTGGATTTTCTACCTCTCTGAGTCTATGAAATGACTTGTTATAGGAAATATTCCCACTGGTCACCCCAGATAGAGATTCTGTGTGCTGCTGCCAATATAATTTTCATGTATACTGATTTTCACTGAAAGAGACTTAGTGGTTTCTTTCTGAAGATTTGGAATTTCTCTGGTCCTAGGTCAGCAAGCTTCTCAGAGCTTCGCCCTTCCCAGAGTCAACACACATCTAGAGATGACAGGGCTAGAGATGCCAGAGGACCCGAGTCAACAGGCATATATTAATCCTTGGGCAATGATCTAAAGATTGGAATGTGGACTTGATCTATTTATTCCCCTCCTTGTTTGAAAGAGAACCATCAGGTCGGACACATCCTCATGAGTGTTCCGAGCTGGGCTGGTGTAGTAAAGTGTAAAGGGCTCCCCTTGAATAGCCGAACAGTGCAATTTTGTCCAATAATCCAACTAAGGTAGAAAATACTATCTTAAGCTGTTTTCTGGTTTGAATGTGAAATGGTCCTTGTAGGCTCATGTGTTTGAACACATAGGCTCACTGGTAGTGCCATCGTGGAGTTTGGAGGAACTGTTAGATGGTGGATTCTTTCTAGTCTTCTGTCTGGTTCTTAGTCAATAGAGCTGTGAGCTTGTCTTCTAGCTGCGAGTCTCAAGCTGTTGCCACCCCTGTGCCTTCTCCACCATCAGGAACGTATGCTCACCCTGTGAGACAAAAATAATGTTTGCTCCTTAAAGTTGCTTCTCGTCTGCACATTTGGTCATGGTGATGAGAAAAGTATACAGATTTGGTATTGAAGCATGAGGTCATTGCTATTATTGCCAGACTGTGTGGTCCATAAGCCTTTGGGGATGGTCCACAGGAGGAATGAGGAACTCTGCATTAGAGCTATCCTATACTGATGTAAGCAGAACTGAAGAGGCTGCTCTGGGTGGCTGAAGGCCATTATTATTATATCTGGAAGAAGTTCTGGCAATGTTCTGCCCATTTCCTAAACTCTGAGTACGTTGTCTGGCAAGGACAACTTCAAGTCAGCATAGACATCAGTTTGATATGGCGAGGGATACTCCTCTTTGTCATATTCAAGCTGAGAAAGTGGAGTAGAAAGATCTCAAAATACACAGTTTGGTTAGAAACAGAATATGGGTTTGGTTGCCTTGTCAAGAGAGCAGATAACGAAGGATGTGAACCCGGTAAGTTTATTGGTAGAGAGGTTAGTGACCCTGAAGCAGAATTTTACACTCTATACCTAGACTATTAGAAAAGGTTCTCGAGGGCAAGATGCTACTCACTGAGAACTCCAGGGTGTAACAGTGAAAATGTTTTGCACCATTTAAATGGAGGGTACCTAGACAGAGTCTTCAAGGCACCTGGTTCCAGCAAAGCACTCTGGGAACTGTTGTCTCAGGTTGAGCGCGGCAGGATCCCAAGTATGCTGCATTTGGGAAAAGAGGCTAGGCTCTGCCTTGAGCTGATGGAAGAACTCGTCACTATTCTTATTGTGATGTTTTTTCAGTTGAACAAGATATAAGGGCCCGAGGCGGTGGCTGCCTGAAGACCTGCAATATGGTTCAAGAAAGCCATCTAGGCTAGGCAGAGTGTATCAGGGTCCAATTCCCACCATGGAGCCGGGAAGTAGAGTGGAAATGAAGCTGGGAGGTAAAGCCTAGGCTGTAATTGATATTAGAACTACCCCAAATGTGAAATGCTCACCAAAGAAAGCAATTGAATGTAGCCAGCCAAAGAGAGAATATTTGTGCTATAGGCAAGAGCCTGAGTGTGGGAATGCCAGGAGCATTGGTGCTGAGCTGAGATCGCTGGAAGCCTTGGAGGTCATAGTTAGAACTTCACATCTAGTGTTTGCCTTGATCGGCTACTGTTTTACTTTGCTCCAACATTTCCTTGCTCTACCCCCATTCCTCCCATTTGCCTTCTGCCAATGCAGAATGGAGATTTTTAGTTTAGGTTTTGATTGTACAAGGCTAACATATACCCTGAGTCTCAGAATTTAAATTCAGACTTTGCTCCCAGACTGTGGTGGATACAACATAGTGAGAGCTCTCTTGACCTCATGGACTTGCCTTCCCCTCCATGAGTCAAATTAAATCCTCATCCCATTTAATTTCTTTGTGTTGAGAATTCGATCACAGCCATTGTGATTACCACAGTAGCCCAGGTTGCTAGCTGAAGAACCAGAATTCCAAACATGCTCCATCCCTCTCTGTCCATGTCAAGGAAGGAAACTCCAGCTGTGTCCTTTCTCTGAGAGCCATGTGGTGGTGACCGCTGAGATTCTGCAGCTTCCCTTTCTTCTTAAGAAAGAGATCTTGGTAAAGAGATTAGTGACCCTGAAGCGAAATTTTACACTCTGTACCTAGACGATCAGAAAATGTTCTTGAGAACCACCCACTAAGAACTCCAGGGTGGAACAGTGGAAAGGTTTTTAAACCACGTAAAAAGGAGAACACCTCGACAAAGAACATATGAGCTCTGCCACTTTTAGTGGTATGTCAATCAAAGCAATGATGACAACAAACAAAACCAGTTCCTTGGTGGTCATCTAGGAAGTCAGAACGTTGGAAGAACACTTGACTTTTCCTTTTCTCCTAGAGGACAGGAGCTGACGCAGTCCCCTCTAGTGCTGGGTTGGAGACGATCTGACACAGTGACAGGGATATCCCTCTTGCTGGTTCCAGTGTGACTGTCCTCAGCTTTCATTCAGTTTGTTACATCTCAGATGAAACCTAAACATTCTATAAGGGTAATAATTCAGGTTATCATCATGACATCAGGGTTTTTTGCATGGCAATAAGGGTCAAGACCTTTTATTTGTTGATCTTGCTTCTGTACTATGCTTTTTAGAAATTATTTTGAAAGGTTTTGATTTGTGAATAATTGTTACTCAGATTAGTCATGTTATCAAGAAATGATACACTAAGGCTGTCACAAACGTAGGGAGTAGCCATTGGCACTGATATTTAAGAATCCTCTCCTTTTGGAAAAAAATGCTTTCATTTTCCTTACAAAAGTCTAGGAAGATAATTTCAGTTGATTTGAATAAAGTGTTCTTTACACTTCCTCCCACATATCTCAACTGTCTAAAACCTCTCTACCTCAAAGGAAGCTGGGGCCTGAGGGAAGACCTGTTCTCAACATGGGACATATTTCATTAGAGAGAGTGGGCATAAAAATTTCAGAAACGTATCTAACCTTCTCTTGTCATATTACTGGTTTTTTGACATATATGTTAATCATCTTTCTGTTAGTGTAGCAAACACACAAGCCAGTTAACTTCCAGAGTGAAAAGGTTTGGTTTGCTTCACGGTTGCAGTTATGATTGCTCAGCCTTACTGCTTTGGGTCTATAACCGAGCAATACACAGTGGTATTAGTACTTGGGAGAGCAAACTCGTTTACCTGGTGGACAGAAAGAGAAAGAACAAGAGGAATGGCTTTGTATAGTGGCATTTCACTTGTATTTTAATAATAAATAAATCTTGCCTGAGGATCAGAAGAGTAAAACAGCCACACTGGCCAGCCTTATAGACCAGGCAGCAATAACACATACCTTTAATCCCAGTAGACACACTAGTTTGCCATAGAAAGTAGGCAGTAGTGGTGCATGCCTTGAATCCCAGAACTAGAGAGGAATATAGGATAAGAAAAGACAGCTCTCAGACACAGTCTCATTCTGAGATTCCTGTAAGCAGGATCACCATTTTGGACTGAGGTCGATGTAAGAGCCATTATCTGGCTGTTATGCTTTTTGGATATTCAAGTTAGCTTTATTTATTAAAATGTAAATGAAATATCACTACAACTCAGGAGACAGCACATTATTCAAGGTCAGATCTTTAATGACCAGTTACCTATTGTCTCCCTCTCAAAGGTCTTACTACCTTCTGGGGGACCTTAACACATGACCCTCTGGCAGACAATCCTCCAAATCATAGCTCGTTATTTCCCAGAAGAACTTATAAAGAGAAATCAATGATGCATTTATTAACCTGTTTAAAGTCAAGTACAATGCATTTTCTAGTATTTGAAGATTTCATACATGTATATAATTTGTTTTTCCTCAGCTCCAATTCCCACCTCCTTCCTAACACCTCATTCTATCTTTTGCCTAGGAGTTACTTCCAATTGAGAGCGTCTAGGTGGGGGAAGAGTCAGTTTTCTTCGCAGCATCATTTAATGAAAGAAATGATTTTTATATTCAAATAGACAAGACAATGTTTATGCTTTTGATTTTTTCTTTGTTTTTCTCTTTTCTTCCTGCTCGCTGGCACTATTTCTCTTTTCCTTCATGTAAGTCAACTGTCCCTTCCTCCAAATGCTTTCATGCATTTTAGATTCATGCCATTAATAGTCATGTGTGCACAAATTAATTCCCGCTTTATCTTTCTTTACTAATGTCTTCTTTGCTTTCCCCCATTGATCTGTCCCTTTCTTCCCCATCTTTAAAATGATTGCTGACTGCTTGCAAAGGGGTCCTGGAATGCTGGAGCTGTAATTCAGGTTCTGATTTTGAAAACAGACCCCAAAGGTTGCATTTGAGCCTGGCCTGGCTGTGCATCTGCCATATGCCGCTGAAATAATCTATTGTTTATCACTGTTTTATTGTGTTCTCTCTTAGTTTTATACTGTTTGGGTGTGAGCTGGCAGTGTTAGCTTTATCCCTTTCAGAATTAACCAGGCCAGCTGGAGGAGTGTAATTTCGAGGGCCAGCACATGGGTTTGTGCATGTTGACATCTTGATCGTACTCTGAGGATGTCTAATGGGTCTTTCTACCCCACGCTCACCCAAACAAAGCATGGAGATTAAACACACATTCACACTTTCTTCTCCACATATGTATAAAAATCTTTGCACTGTTTTGATTTTTCTAAAATATCAAGCAAATGAGAATGGTAGCCTATGGTGTATTTAAAAGCCGTGCAAGTGTGTGGCGCTCTAACTTATTCAAGATGCTGTGTTGTTTAAGTAATAGCTTCATGTTTTCGCTATAGATTTTTCCATTTTCTTATATACTTTTCCAGACTTCTGTTTATATTCTCCATTTCCTTTCCACTGTACTTGATGGTTTTCTGTTTGCTTCTTCATTTTATTTCTTTCCTATCAAGGCATCTGTTGTGACCCAGGGTACAAACCTACAGGGATGAAAAGGACAGGCAAGGGTACATCTTATTGGAGGAACACACACCATACAGATCCACACATAGTGACCAAGGCATGGCTTCCACACAACCAAGTTTGTGAAGTGCATGAGACACAGCTCTGTGATAGACAAGGAAGGAGGGGACCTTTTCTAGTAGAAAGTGAAGTGGCATCAAATAGCAACCATTAGCACAAGAAGACACAGTACTCATTGTGTGCAGAGCACACATAGCAAATGTGAGCCTCACAGCATCTCAGCAACACAAAGCAAACCAAGACCAGAGAATGGAGGCAAAAGGGGAGGGTGCGGCTTTAGGGACAGGAGTAGAATTCTTTGTGCTGGAGGTTATGGGGAAGGGGCTGGATTTTTATTCCAACTGAAATGAGAAAACATTAGAGGCTTTAGGCAGAGATGTGATATGATGTGATTTGTTTTTAAAAGATCACCATGGCTCCTGCATAGTGAATGAGGAGGGCAAAGTCAGGGAAATACAAGCACAGATATATTATTTTGTCCTAGACTACAACGTAAGTCACAGAACAAGTACCCTTGTCTCTTGACTCCAATTCTCTTTATCATTTTACCCTGTGACCTCATCATCTTCTATTTATTTTTCCATCATTTTGTCCTCCAGACATGATCTTCCTTCGTATCTTCTCTGATGATTCTATCAGTTACTCAATTATCTTTCTATTTATTCTTCTCATGGACTGACCTTGCTGGGTTATAGAAACATGTCGTATTATCTTTATTAAGGAATGCCCTCTATTCAGAGTTTGCTGAGTGTAAATGCCGCATATATAATTAAAAATTAAAATGTGGTTCTGGGATAAAAACCAAACAGATTACTGTTGTTCACACTGAGAAGAAATTGAGAGGAAAAAAGGCAGTCGTGGAGAAAAATGAATTCTTAGTGTATGTAAGTCCTTACATTGATGATTTTTCCTGATTCTATTTAATTTTCCAGGAGAAATTATTCACTGTCATAAAAACAATTTTCATCTTGAGAAATTTGATTGTGGGTGATAATTAACACATAATCTGAAAAGTGGAAGTCTTAGGTGAAGAATGAGTAACAGATAGCCGTCTTCACTTAGAAAACTGTACCTCTCTCCATTTATTATTTCCCTATCATTTTATTCATATTAATTTATTTACTGAGCAATCCCTTGTAGATCGTGTCTGAGTGCCAGGAGTGGATGTTCTATTGTTATTTGATCTATGCAGTATATAAATTTAGACATCTATCTTGCATGTTCCTGTTCGGTGGTGTGTACTCACCAGACTTTCCTCTTATGAAATCTTTCCTAGGATTGCCTGCCTCCTTATGCTCTTGATCTCTTTTCCTGCTGGAGCCACTTGGTCCTCACCTGCATCTTCAAGCCCTAAACATTCTCAGCATCTTCTCCTGTCCTCAGACCAGAGGACTTTCAGGGTCTTTCAGGAGTAAGCTCATAGAACAGGCTACCTGAAGCCCAGCTTCCTGATGGTCTTGTTTGCTGCCTTCATCCTGTTTCTAGTAGCTGTGGGTTTTACATTTTTCAAATGGCAAGTCCTTTATTTGAGATCCTGTTATGTCCCCAGGAAGGTACTTCATTATGCTGAGATTTCTCTTATTGAAACATAATCTTCCATCCGAGCAAGGCGCCTCTGCCCAGTCTCTGAACTTGCTTACTTAAAAACACTTCTCTGTGTGACCTTGCATGCTTCCTTGGAATATCTGAAAAGGATGCCAAGGTCACTGCAGAGACCTATGTCCTATCATAAAAAGTCACTACAATTTTTTCTTTTTCTCGGTTCTCTCACCATTTACAAACTGCTATTTCTAAGGTCACATATTACCCTCTGGCATAGTTGCTCGGTACTTTCTTGAGGTTCCACCTGTTTGCTATTACTGTATGTATATGGTTTCTTGTTTAACCCATCTGTAAATTTCTCTCTTTTAACTTTCATGCAATTTAGACATAATCCCTTTATTCATTCAATTACAGTTTTTTAACCATGAATCATCATATTGATTCTATCATCCTAAAACCTAAATTACAATTCTCTTCTTAAATTTTTCTTCAGTAATCTACCACTCAGTTTTATCATACCTACCTAATCAAATATTGTGACATTTATTATTTATTTTTAATTAACTAATTAAGTGTGTGTGTATTTGGGTGTGTGTGTGTGTGTGTATTTGTGTGTGTGTGTGTGTGTGTGTGTGTGTTGTGCTTTTGGGTTCGGGATGCCTATGAACCACAGTATACACGTGGAGGTCAGAGGGCAACTTTCTGGCATCAGTTTCCACCTTGCATTGTTAAGGCAGGATTTTCCTTATTTCCTGTCTGGGAGCATGTTCTTCATTGGCTGGCTTGTAAGCTTCTGAGCAATCGCTCTGTCCAGTCATCTCAGTATAAGAGGGCCAGGATTACTGATGCACAAGATCGAATCCAGCTTCCTAATGTGGGCTCTGGGGACTGAACTTAGGCTGCAAGTTTTGAATGGCAAGTGTGTTTACTAAAGGCCATCTCCCATCACCTATTCTGATCATTTGTGTGTGTGTGTGTGTGTGTTTATAGTATCTTGACATCTTCTGCACTTTTCTTGTGTTTCCATTACTTCATTTCTGGCTGCCCATCACAGCTATGTCTTTAATAGTCTATCTGCCCTCATTTTCTTACAAATCACTCTACTCATTGCCAGCTGCATTCTGCTGCAGGACCCCCCCCCCCCGCCCAGTTCTGGAATGCTGAGAGTTCTCTACTATGAGCCGTGAGTGCTGTGTTTTCAAATCAACTCAAGAGGACACTGCTGCATCATCTCTTCCTTCAGATGATGGCAGCTGTGCTATTTACTTCAAAGTTCTTTTACCGAGTTGTTCTAGATACCATGGTACTAAGGACAATCCAGAGATGAGACCTACCCCTTTCCTACTCTGAATCTAGTGATAAATTTGATTTTTTTTAATGGAAGAAGAACAAATATATTGGCCTTAAAAGTTTGAGAATGCTGTTTCATGGTGCTGAACCCTACCTAGTATAGTCGGTTTATAAAGCCTTTAAAAGATCTTTTCAGAGACCATATAATGGTGACTATCTTGCCCCTTGCTTGCTTATCTACAAAATGTTTATAAGAAGTAGAAAAGTGACTTTTATTTTTCAATCTATGCAGTGTTGCTTAGAAGAATCTGTGTTCAGTAGACTCTGCTCAGGCCTATCATTTTAAATTCACAAACTGGATGCTTCTTCAATGTACATTGTTGTTTCTGAATACTTGTTTTTCTTAGTTTTGTTTATGGGTATGTACATTTATCCACATGCATTCCTGTCTGTGGAGGCTGCAGCTGATGATAGAAAAGTTAAGCGGATCCCCAGGTGTTGCTACTGGAGGTTGTGAGCCGCCCAGTCCGTGAACTCAGGTGCATGAACTCAGCGTGTACTAAACTCAGGTCCTCTGGAAGAGCACCAGCCACTCTTAACTGTTGAGCCACCTTTCCAGGCCCGGATGGAGTATTTTTAAAGAGGGCAGGAAAGCAAGGAATTAAATATAAAAGATGAAATGAAATAATGTTGTTGAAAATAAAACATAGTGTGAGTGAGAGCGAGATGTTTAACAGTAAATTACAACAGTCTAACTCTGCAGATGCACATCTTTGGTAATACGTAAAGAAAATCTGAAAACAAGGAGAGAAAATATATACAGATAAAATAGTCGGCACACTAGCAGTATTTGATAAAAATGCATTTTATTAATTCTTTGAGAGTGTCATATATTATATACCAATCGTATTCATTCCTTTCCCTGTCTCCTCTCAGATCCACTTCCTTATTCTGTTCCCACTGAATTTTGTATCCTCATTTAAAAAAAAATTCTACTCCGATTAGTACTGCCTATATAGTCTCAGCTGTCTGGTCATCCAATGGAACATGTTAGATCCCCCGGGGCCACACCTTTAAAGAAAGCTAACTCTCACCCCCAATATTGTCTATTGCCAATGGCTCCTCAGCTAGGTGTGGTACTTCATTCCCGTCTCCCCTCTTCAAAATTCTTGGCTGAAATTTTGTCTGAGTCAAACGTGCACAGGTTTTGTGCACATTGTCACAACCACTGCGAATTTATACATACAAATCTCCTCTTGTGACCAGAGAAAATTGTTTCCTTGTGGTCCTCTCTCTCTTCTGGTCCTTATAGGCTTTCTATTCCCTCATCTGCAATGGTCACTGAGCCTTGGGAGGAGGACTGTGTGATACAGATGCCCCACGTAGGCTTCAGTAAGCTTCAGACACTCATTCTCTGCACCCTGATCAATGTAAGCTTCTGAATTATTTGCTTTCTACTGCAAAGAGAAGCTTCTCTGCCGAGGTCTTGGCGATGCCCTTATCTGTGGATTTAACGAGAAGTAGTTACGAGTCAGGTTGATGACGTATACCATTATCAGAGCAGTAGCTGTGGGTTCTCCCCTGGGGCCTAGGGCCTATTAGCCAAGGTTATTAATCCCATGTTTACATAGGGTTTTGTTTCATCCTGTGTTGTGGGACTTAAATCCAATCAGAAAGCATCCACTTATTCCTATGACATATACCATTGTAGTACCAGTGGGCATGTCCTGTCAGGCGGGTTGTTTCTGTAGCTTGCAGGACCCATAGCCATGTGAGATAAATGATTACCCTCTCTTGCAACACTATGGAGCCATTCAGTAGGTATGAAACTACCAAGTCTGCATCATTTTTATTTCTCTAGGTTTTATGACTCAAATATGTGGTGCCTTTGGTTACAGGGTATTACTCTCAAATTTGGGAGCGTAACTAATTCCATTGGCAATGGCCTCTAACATTTGGGAACCTACGAAACCTCACAGGCCAACAACTCCAAGAAAGGTAACCTACTTCTGACTTTGGACTTTTGTGTGCCTACAGTGTCTGGTAGTAGCATTGCTACCCCGTTACGGTGCAGCTTCATTTAAGTTCTTCCTCTGTACGTATATCTCAGTGCCTGTACACAACAGACATACTCAGTTATTCATAAATTAATTCTGCCAAACTATTTCCTCAAAATGTTATTCTATTTTAAAGACATGTTCTTTCTCCCCATCTCGCTCTCCTATTTTTTTTCCTTTCTCTCGGTGCTTTCTTCCTAAAAGTAACTTCCTTGTGGTATGATATGTTCTGCGTATCCCTGCTCTCTCCAAGACTTTTATCATGAAGGGGTGTTGAATTTTGTTGAAGGTTTTTTCAATATCATGTTTTTTTTTTCTTTCAGTTTGTTTACATGGTGGATTATATTGACAAATTTTCATATGTTGAACAATCCCTGCATCTCTGGGATGAAGCCTACATGTGATCAAACTGTATTCATATAGCATTATTCATAATAGCTAGAACCTAAAAACAACCTAGATTCCCCTCAACTAAAAAATGGACAAAGAAAATGTGGTACATTTACACAATGGAGTATTACTCAGCAGTAAAAAATGATGGCATCTTGAAATTTGCAAGCAAATGAATGAATCTAATAAAAAATATATTGAGTAAGGTAACCCAAACCTAGCAAGGCGAATATAATATGTATTCATTCATAAGTGGCTTTTAGACATAAAAAACAAAACAAAACAAAAAACAACACAGCCTACAATCCACAACCCCAGAGAACCTAAATAACAAAGAGGACCTTAAGAGAGACCTACATGGACCTACATAGAAAGGAGAAAAAGACAAGATCTCCTGAGTAAATTAGGAGCATAGGGGAAAACATATAGCACTATGAAAACAATAAAATGTAGCTCCCTTGTTTGTGGCTTTCTTGGTTGCTACTTCTGTGCCTGAACACTGTCAGGTGAAAGGAGAATGTAAACTTTATCATGCTAGAGTTAGGAACATAAGAAACTACTTATTTTTGACAAGTTTCCGAAAAGAAATAAAAAAACTCAAAATTGTCCAGTAATTCTGAATTAGTGCAGTTAAATTTCTTCTTAAAAGAAACGCCAGAACATATGTGAGACCTAAAATGTTTGGATAATTTTATAATTTTCTCTCCAGGCACTTGGCTTTTTCTTTAAATTATTTATAAAAGTTATGATTACAACTCTTAGAAATAAAGGAGGGAATATGGTGGGGTAAAATATCATTAAAGACCTTACCAGTAGTAAAGAAGTTTGCTAAAATATAAATATATTCATAAAGAGAAAGAGCTTAAATGGAGCTGCACTGTAACGGGGTAGCAATGCCACTACCAGACACTGTTGGCAAACAAAAGTCCAGAGTCAGAAGTAGGTTACCTTTCTTGGAGTTGTTGGCCTGTGAGGTCTCCTAGGTCCCCAAATGTTAGAGGCCATTGCCAATGGAATTAGTTACGCTCCCAAATTTGAGAGTAATACCCTGTAACCAAAGGCACCACATACTTGAGTCTTTTCTGGTGCTCTTTCTGGTTGCTGGATTTGGTTTCTGTTCTCCCTTCAAACAGAGGATTCTGAGTTGTGAGTTTACCCCTAAATAAATAGACATCTATTTCTCAATTCTGAGCTAGTGTGGGATTTCTGTTAAGCATCCTTCCATACACAACTGTCAAATACACAGAGGGATTAGATCAGCCCCTGTTGGTTCCAACTCTGTGAACGCCTATGATCCCAGGTTAGCTGATTCTGTGGGTTTTCTTTGATATCCTTGATCCCTCTGGCTTCTATAATACTATGACCTTTGCTTCAGCAGAAATCCCCAAGTTTCATCTAATGTTTGACTGTGGGTCTCTATATCTATTTCCAACAGTTGCTGGATGAAGGCTCTATCATGACTATTGGGCTAGGCACCAACCTATGAAGCTTCTTACATTTTCTTTATTTCTTTGTTCTCTAGTTCTAACTTGCCTGCCAACCCTTCAATGGATAGAGCTGTTATGCATTTGAGATCAGCAGACAGGGACACAGGTGGAAGCCAAATAATACAATCTAGGGAACGGGGTCACAGCCATCTTGCATTAGCCCTGCAGGAATCAGCATTGTCATCATAGATTTTGAGGATTTTTGGTATTCTTAGCTCAGGTATAAAATCTTTTCATGTTGATATTAGATAAAAGGGTAGAATTTCGCGATAGGGTGAAGTGAAGCTTTTCTGGAAACTACAGAAGGCATCAAAGTATTTTTTAAGGACTACTTGAAAAGCTTTGAAATTGAGTACTAAGGAATTTTTGTTATTATCATAAATTAGTAAGATTGTCAATTGATACTGAGAATTTACAACCTCATGGCCACAGTTTTAAATAGTTTACTTATCACATATCTTTGATTCTCAAAACTTTCTACATAGTGAAAATTTTCTACATTCTAAGAGCAGGAATCACTACATAGATTACATTATTAAATTTTATTTTGCAAATCTTTACATGCAAAAGCAAAGTGTAAATAAAATGGCCACTCCCCTGCTTAGCAAACTACACAGGGTGTATTATATGAGGTCCCCTATATACTCCTCTCTAGTCATGTAACCATGAAGAAGTCACTGGGGTGTATCCAGTGTGCTCCCAATACATTGAATGCATGGACCTTGATCAGTAAAAATTTCTCCTATGTGCCTTAACAGTTTAGCAAGTTGAGATATCACAAAAGAAAAAGGGAGTCTGAGAGATAAATGTCATGGTCATGAGAGGAACTCAAAGTTCCAAAGAAATTTGATTGGGACCTTACTGATGGTACAGGGCTCATGGTGGATTATTGGTACCAACCCACTTCTAAGACACAGACCTGGAACTGCTTATGGCTTCAGAATCACTTTTTGGGCAGGGATAACTCAAATGTCACATATAAAAGATTCACACCTCATTTTTCCTAGAAGAAGAAACTGTCCAGAATGAGTTTCAGTAAGGTTGTCAGCTCCTGCCTAATGCTGCTTCATGATCTAGGAGGACACTGAAGGGCCAGAGAGCCTTACTTCTATTTCAGTGGGTATTCAACAAAGCACACTGCTGCGACAGTTTAATTTAATCTACTGAACAAGCTACCTATGTTTCTTGAGCTAGTTAGGAAACTCAGTACTAGGTATAAATCTTATAAAAAAATAAAGTCTTGTCAAGGGGGAAATGACCTCATTGATGACTAGTGTTTCTTTTCTTATATATTTCTACTTTCTCCTGCAAATGAAATAGACAAATGTGGAAACTGAGGTGTCTGTGAAAATTCCTTGCGGTTGGCGTTTCTTTCAGCAAAGGAGGGGATGATGTCATGTCACAAGAGAGGTGTGAGGAGAGGTGTGAGCAGAAGTCATCCCTTAGTAAGAAAGATTCATGTCCTGCTCTAAAATGCAGCCGTCATACACAGATGAGAACAAATGGATCTGTCAGACAGACTGCTGATGATAGGCAAAACATTGAAATAAACAGCTGATGATGCCCAAAGCTTGAGAAGTGACTGAGACCCCCACTGTCCTCTTCTGGGGGAGGTGTAGATTTTTAAGAAAATCTTCCAGACTTGGGATGAGGGAGATAGTTCAGTAGGTAAAGTGTTTACCACGCAAGCATGAGGACCTGAGTTTGATTCTCAGGTTTTGCATAGAAAGCCAGGTGTAGTGGTGTGCACTTGTGGTCATGGTGCCGAAAAGGCAGCAAGAGATGGATTTCTGAGGTTGGCTAGTCAGTCATGCTAGCACAGTTAGTTCTGGGACAGTGAGAGGACCTATAACAACAACAAGATAAGAAGTACTTGGCAAATGATACCTGAGGTTGACCTGTGACTTTCACATGCATGTGTGTTTATAGGGCACACACAGGAACACACACCCAAGAGAAAGACACATGCACACACAGATAAACACACACACATACCCACACACACCAAGTAGTTTAGTTAAAGCAAACACACACAAAGAATGCTTCTAGTCTGTCTTCTTCAGGCCTTGACCCCTTTCTTCCATTTTCAAAGGCAACAATTATATCAGTTTGGCCACGGATTCCATGAGCATCAGGCATTTTCTGCTGACATTCCTTCAGTGTAAGAACTTAGGATCACATGGGTAACCTAGGAAAACATCTGCGCCTCAAGGTTCCCAGTAGACTCACAACTGTACTATGTATTTTGATATATACATCAATGTATTTTCTGAGCAATAGGTGCCGACATTTTGAAGGTCATTATTTCAGCATAGTGTAGCGACCACATGGGAAAAAGCTAGGCAGACTTTGAAATGGGATGAGGGGTTTCTCTGTCCTTCCCTGTCCTACAGCCATTTCTAAATAATCACACAGAGGCTCAAAATCAATTACAGAATGTTTGGCCTATAGTTCAGTCTTATTACTAACTAGCACTTACATTTAAATTATCCTATTTCTACTAATTTAAATATTGCCGTGTTGCCATGGTGTCTGCTGGTATCTTGCTTCTTGGGTGCTGCTCCATCTCTCTGGGCCTCACTCTTCTTTCTCCCTGTATTCAGATTGTCTTTACCACCTAGTTGTACTTGGCCTTGCTAAAGGCCAAAGTCGCTTTTATTATCAACCAATGAGAGCAACAAATATTCACAGCATACAGGAGGATTATCTCGCAGCAACCATCAAGGAAATCAAGGGCTACCTGGGGACATGGCCTCAGATTATGCGGCTTTTGTGAGTTTCTCAAGCCTTCATTGCCTTTATGTCATTTTAGAGAACTCTCCAAATATGTGATACTCGGACTCAGATTCCTGGGGTAGAGATGCGAATGAAACTTCTGCCACCGTACCACCACCATTGTTCTTAGAATAAACTGGACTTCTGTGTTTCCTTCAGCATTAATAACTGCTTTTGTGGCTCAGTCCTGTGAAGACCTTCTTTGAACTAACAGAAACATCATATTGGTTTCCTCATTAAATGCCTAATTAAAATCGATCTTTGACCCCTGTTCATTTAGTAGATTTTCAAGAGGCATGATGACGCCCTCTTAAAATTTATCCTTTAACTGGAGACTTTCAATTAGATGCAAAAGTGAATAGCATAGTATAATGAAATGCTCTCACTCAGTTTCAGGAAGCATCAAATGAAGGCCCATCATGCCCTTTACTTAGCTCCCTCATCTTTCTCCCTTTATGACTCGGAGGCAAAGTACCAAAGCCCACACTATTTCATCCATAAAATCTGTTACGAATCACTGATGATAAGAACTCACGTAACATGACCAAGATACTAATATCTCACACAAAACAGGTCATAAATGTATTGCTTTTTGTTACAGGCAACTCTTGAAATACATGCTAAGGTGTTTAATAAATGCTTTAAGCCTCTCATTTGGAACAGCTTTGTCCACGCATAGTCTATGTGTAATAAATGCTTAAAGATACAAATAGATGTGCCCCTGTATCCTCTTTTCTGATGTTTGAGGCAAGACTTCAGGCTGGCCTGGCACTTACTATATACCTGAGGATGATCATAACTCAGGATCCCCCTCCAATCCATCCCTTAAGTTCAGAGAGCCTAAGCCTAATTCATGCCATCATGTCTTGCAATACTTTCTCTTTCTCTTTTCTTATTTTGCAATACTTTTTCTTTTTCTTTCTTCCTTTTTTTTTTCCTCAGGGTTTCTCAATATATCTCTGGCTGTCTTGGGACTCATTCTGTAGACCAGGCTGGCCTCGAACTCACAGAGGTCTTCCTGCCTCTGCCTCCCTGTGTGCTGGGATTAAAGTCATATACCACCATCACCCAGTCTTTAATTTTCTTTTAACACATATGTTTGCATTAGTTGCTTTTTATCATCTCCATTGCAAAACACCCGAAAAAGCTGATAATTTTTTTGGGGGGGTACAGTCCAGGACAGGCAAGGCATGACAGGAGAAGTTAGTGCCAGCAAATCATATTTCATATCCATTAGAGAGCAGAGAGCAATGGAAACTGGTGCTCAACTCACTTTCTCTTTATTATTCAATACAGGCTCTCAGGGCATGGAATGGTGCTCCCTACATTTTGGATGAGTCTTCCCACATCAATTAGTCTAGCTTGAATCCCCTCACATATCTATCCAGGAGGTTTTCTCCATGGTGAATCCAGATCCTGTCAAGATGGCAATATTGTCTCAGTGTGTGGGTGCACCCCTCGCGGTCCTGAGTTCCTTGCTCGTGCTCTCTCTCCTTCTGCTCCTGATTTGGACCTTGAGATTTCAGTCCGGTGCTCCAATGTGGGTCTCTGTCTCAGTCTCCTTTCATCGCCTGATGAAGGTTAATATCCAGGAGGATGCCTATATGTTTTGCTTTGGGTTCACCTTCTTATTTAGCTTCCTGATTGCTCCTTGGGCTGACGAGGGAAGGGGACTTGACCGGAGGAGGGGGAGGGAAGTGGGAGGCGGTGGAGGGGAGGAGGCAGAAATCTTTAATAAATAATTTAAACCAATAAATTAAAAAAGATGGCAATATTAACCATCATACTTTCCTTAGCATTGTTATTTTCAACCTCACAATTTAGTTATTTTAAATATTCAGGTTGTTTGCCTTCTATAGGCAACTGTATGTTCTTCAGACTTAAATTTGGCTGTTTGTGGATCAAAGGATATGTGGCATTACACCACAGAGTACAAATCTGCCAAATTCATGGATATGAGAAGAGTAACAGGCAGCCCTGGGCAGGGAGATTCTAGATTATTCTTACTTATCACCTACTTATTCCTTGTTGTATCCCAAACCACCTAGCAAGAACTCTAAAAGCACATTACATTGTGATGGTTGTCAACCTGACACATTGGGAAAAGGGAACCCCAGTTGAGGAAGTGCTTGGTTATATTGGCCTGTGGCCCTGGCAGTAAGGTTTGTTCTTAATTGCTAATTGATGTACAAAGTCTCAACCCCTGTAGGTGGTGCTAGCCATGGACAGCTGATCCTGGGCTGCATAGAAAAGTTGGCCGGGTAGAGAACTGGAAAGCTAGGCAGTAGGCAGCATTGCTACATGGTCTCTGCTGCAGTTTGTACCTCCAGTTTCCTTCATTAAGTTGCGTCCTTGACTGATGGGGAAATAAACCCTTTCCTCCCCAAATTCCTTTTAGTCCATGTCTGATGATTGCAACAGAAAGCAACTTAGAATATGCTCACAGAAGGTATAGGCATTCTTTTCTAGCATACACTGCAAGAACCAAGCATATTTAAAAATTTGTAGTAAGCTTTTTGTTTTTGTAGGTGCACAAAGATTATCCCCCAGCCTATGAGTTACTGTCTATTGGTGTGACAAAAATATCTGATACTTTGATATTAGAATTCTTTAAGCTGTAGAAGCCGTCAGTGAGACTAATATCCAGTTACTATTAAAAGACCTAGTGTAGCTAGTTGGTAGTTCTATGGTCAAAGAGAATTTTAGTGGCAGATACACATTAGCTATTCCAAATGGTAATGTTTCGATAAGCTTAACTACACTTTCTAATTCTTTATTGATAATAAAAACAGCTGGATACTAGAAAAGGATAATTTATTAAAACATTAGAGCATTGAACTGATGAAACAAACTTAACTGGCAGGATGTAGTTACCAGCTTTTATTTGCAACTCATTTTAACCGGTTTAATGTGTGATCAGTCTTCAATTTTGAATATAGCTATTCCTTCTTCCTCTCCATTTCTGGCTTAGCATCCTTGGAACATTCTTCTTTGTCCATCGATTCGTTCTCATTATTTATCACTGCATGTCCAGGTATCATATAAGCCCTGCTAATAACCATTGCTCTCTAAACAGTCATTGGATAGCAGTCAGCCAAGGCTTTTGAAACTTTGTAACAGGCAGTGAGCCTCTTGGGATAGATACTCCATCCTTAGTACCTAGCACCTTGAAAGGCAATCCATAAATATTCTGAATGAAGAAATACAAGGGAAGTTAACCAGCCATCCCCAGGGGGTGTTAAAGCCTTAGTCACTTTTACTTCTGATTTCAGCCAGAGGAGATTGCTTTCAATTTAATTCAGGAAACACTTTGGAAAGCCCTGGGTTTCCTTAGAATTGCAAAGATAACCCAAATAGCTTTTGTTCCCAAAGCACTGAGGTACTGGTGCAGCAGGTCCTGAAGGTGCCAAACCACAAGGCCCCCTGCTGACCCAATACACCTGGCCTTTAGACTGGAGAAACTTCTGCAGGACTGCAGCACACAAGATGTTTGTCAAGGACATGTCTATGACTTGCCGTGCAGAGGACTCTGGGTCCTATACGACTGTATGCTAGCATTTCCTCCCCCTTACCAATACTGTTGACTACTGGGACAGGTCCTCACCTGACAATATCCAGAGTTGATGGGCACTCAGGAAGCTACCCAGTTGAGATGCACTCTTCCTATGAGAAGTCGGATTAACATCAAAAAGTCTTGATTAGCTTGGTGACTCCTCACCTTGTGGTCTCTTAACAAGTTATTTATTGACTGGTGATCAGTACCCATCATTTGAATTAATGGACATATGCACATGGCCGCATGTCCAGTGGAGTGCCAGACGATCCTAAAGAGAATATAACTTCCAATTGTCCATGGCTATAATGCCATGGACTGGACAGAACTCAGAGAGTTACTTGGAGGAATTTCCTATGGTCTAAATGTGCCTTTCTTTTTTTGACAATGACCAAAGTTATCTAGCTACAGAGTATTATTTTTAAATGACCAGGACTTGAATCAATTATGAACAAAATACACATGGCCAGCACCCTAAGCTGGGTTGGTAACTACAATTCTCTTGGACAGGAAAGTAGTCTTGAAGCTTATTTTAATGAATGAGGATTTTTATAGTGGTTATTACTACTTTTTTTTAATGTTCAGTTGCTGCTTAGATAAAGTGGTCATTGAGAATAGGCATCAGTTAATGAACTACTATTGTCCGCTAAAAATTTTATACTTGTATCAGCTTTGTATATTTTGTAAACAAGATATAAGCTAAGGTCTAGTGACATGAAAAAAAAAGAAATTGCAACAGTAGGTTCCTAATGCTTATCTAACCTAAGTCACTGTCTGTAGACACAGACCGTGGAGAGTTCAAAAGGGGCAGAATTAGGAACATCAGACAGTGGAGTACTGATGTTACCTGATGTGAGAAATGGGGTATTTTTCTTCTCATTACACAAAGAGCCAACACAGATGTTTCTAAATAATGGCTGGTTCCACAAAGAGTGTTCCTTCAGCAGCCAGAGTCATATTTTTAGCTTATGCTGGCTTACCACACATTTAAAACTGACATACATTGGAGCACCTCAAATTTATATCTTCATTTGGGTCATTCATTTAGTAGGTCAAATCATCATTATATTTCACTGGTGTGGTGGATTTTAATTCATTTAACATTTTAATCTTTCATCAGTTTTTCATTTCAAAGGATTTCATAGTATATATGGGATTTGTATAAATTTGTATGCAGTAAATTTGTTCCTTTAACAGTTTTATTCTTTCATCAGAAATTCATTTCAGTGGGTCTCGCCATATATCACTGGCGCTTCCAGTGCAGCCTTAGGTCAGTCTGTAATTGATGCAAAAGCAATGAGATATTAAAAGAAATAGGGAATACCTGGAATTGGAAAGAGTTCAAGAAGTGGTCCATTGTAAGGGCAGTGCACCGACCTCATGGGGTAGTGAGGGGGAGAGTAGAGCATTTAAATGCAAAGCCTTTCATGTTTTATAATTTCACTTCTTTCCTACCCAAATAATATATTGTGTCTGAGCTTGTGATTTTCAAACAAAACGAACAGCCTCACTGCCCCCAAACAGCCCCATATGGCTGCATGTATGCATGTGTGTGTGTGTGTGTGTGTGTGTGTGTGGCTTTTTGTCACTATTCATGTGAATAAATGGGGCAACATCTTCCAGTGAACATTCTACAGCTTCCCTCCCTCGTGCTGGTATCCATTAAATGATATTCAAATGACAAACATTAATGTAATAAATAGAGTAACTATGCAAATAGCCAGGGAAGAAGCACGTTCAATCTCATTTTCATTCAGAGGCAGATGAAAATCCCCAGTAGTGCACTCCAGTTGGATGCAGAGAACTGAAGCATGAGAGATCCCTGAACCAAAGAGAGAGGGCTATGCTTGCTTTGTGAACATCTGAAGAGTAAAGGGTCCCTGAGAAAGTCCTCTCTGGCCTTTAGAACCCCGCCTCAGAAATGATTGTTGTTATGATAAATTCTGTGATAGCTTGATGATGTTTTAGACTGGTTGGTGAAAGATATCTGAGGAATGACAGCTGGAAATCAACCTGGAAATTTATCAGAGTCTCTGCAAAGAAGACAATGCCTTAAGATGGAAAGAACACACACACACACACACACACACACACACACACACACACACACACACAGAGGAATGAAGCGGGTCAGGAGCAAAGAAAGGCAGGAGGGTATCTGTCATATGGTCACTGTTGTGTCAGCATACACTTTAGAAACGTAACTGTCCAGTCTTCCCTGGTTATGGCGTTGTAGTGTCTGTTATCTATGCCGTAATGTCTAGTATGTTTGTTGAACTGAATTGAACTGCACCAACATGAGAGAAGAATATTAGTATTGTGCAGAAACCTGGCCCAATCCCATCTTCTTTCTCCCCTATCAGTGCAATAGTGTAATCTGCATACCAACTTCACTTACCACTCCTAGCCAGATGCTAGCTTTCTGCATCTGGCTAGGAGCAGAATGAAGCCCAGAGGAACAAGCTATTCCAACAGACCGAAATGATGATGAGCTGTGAGAGACGGTGAGAGGATTGTTGGAAGGTCAGAATTGTTTCCACTCCGCCGTGATGCTCATGAATCTATGACTGCTCTTGGTAGATTACAGATGGCACACTTGAGGACTTTTCTAAGCAAGAGCTGCGACAGATTTTATGTAGGAATTTGTGAGTGTGTTGGGGTCATTGCTGGATTTTTCTGTATTTAGGTTAGTTTTGGTTGGTTCAGGATCCCATATGATATCCTAAAACTGACTGAAATGTGTAAAGTTTGCTGTATTTCCATCTTTTAAAAATATCCATTTTCTTCAGTGGATAAAGGAGAAAGGTGAAGATAAGAATAGCCTTCTTCTGCCCGTGTCATTAGAGGTCACTGTCCCTTCAGGGGCCCACGTGTTGTTGGTTAACAACTTTTCAGTTCCCTTTTGCTAAGGCTCCAGGCCCTGCAAAGGGCCCCGAGGGTCCTGAGAAGTTTATTACAGCCATATGAGAACACCTATCTGAAGGCTAATTTTATTTGAATCTTACTTATCAACCTAGCTGTCAAACTACAAACGAGGAGGTGAATTTCTCTGTGTGGACTTTATTTATTTATTAAAGATTTCTGTCTCTTCCCCACCGCTGCCTCCCCATTCCCTCCCCCTCCCCCAATCAAGTCCCCCTCCCTCATCAGCCCAAAGAGCAATCAGGGTTCCCTGCCCTGTGGGAAGTCCAAGGACCACCCACCTCCATCCAGGTCTAGTAAGGTGAGCATCCACAAAACTGCCTAGGCTCCCACGAAACCAATAGGTGCAGTAGGATCAAAAACCCATTGCCATTGTTCTTGAGGTCTCAGTAGTCCTCATTGTCCGCTATGGACTTTTTTAAAAATAACTTTTGATATGGTGATTGCCTGCATCTTTATGTAGGTAGGTGTCTATTAACGGAGACTGACAGATGTTGAAAACAACCTAACCACAGGCCACACCATGGACTCGAGGAACATCATCCTTTGAAGGCGTAAGTCACGAACAAGGCAACACCAGTTTGGAGTTATGATTAATAGGGTGTTATTTATTTAAAGGGGAAAAACTTACAGATCACAATCCCAGACAACAGCCATCTGCGCAACCAGGAAG
>NW_026067944.1:6389450-6391221 GCF_014885135.2 Alexandromys fortis
AAAAACTTACAGATCACAATCCCAGACAACAGCCATCTGCGCAACCAGGAAGGGAGTCTCGTCTCCAGCGGAGCCGTAAGAGAAGAGAGCGAGCAGAGGAAATAGCCGCTTTTTTAAAGGGAGTGAGACCACGCCCCAATGGGCTGGTATCACAGCAGCTATTGGTTGGAGGGGCGGAAAGACCTCCCGCAACAATCCTTCCTCTTGTTCTCCTCTACCACTATTTTTCCGTGCACAAAACTTTCTGTTGGTTGCCAAACCCGGAGCGTGCCCGAGTTTGTTTGACTGATCTCGCCTATCGGTCAGTGTATGTCTGCACACTGCTATTTTTCTCCCCAGTAACCTCCCGCCAGCCATTTCTGGTTATGCTGTTCATCTAGGTCAGCACTCTTTTACATACATATCGCTCGGTAAGATCTCCTCTTGTTATGTGGTTCAGATAGGAAAGTGTGCGGAACTGCAGCCATCATTTCTACGAAAGTCGAGCACCGTTGAGTATTACAGCAGCTGAGGAGTGGGGGATGGGCTATGGTCGGTGCAGCGACCGAGAGGTCTCACCATTCTTTTTTAAAGAGGCCTCATTGAAGTTATCACATTTCCCAACACTCTACTTTCAGCCGATGTGGTCTGACTTGAATTTCCTGTGGACAGTATCTATTTGGACGATGTTGTCTTTTTATCCATCCCATGGAGCTCTCTCTAATTGGCTTATTTAGATCCTTTACACTGTGGGAAGCATGATAATGTACATACAGGTTTATTTTATGTTTCATGTTCATGTCTTTTGTTTCTCACCTCCCTCTTCTTGACAGTCTGCGAGCTTCTTTATAATTCGGGGAAATCTTCTTTCTTTTTTTTTTTCTGACTTATTTATACTACTTTGTAGATTTGCAAAGAATGTGTTTCTGTGTCTTCTGATCCCTGGGTTGAGGACCTGACCTGCAATGCAATGGTACCTGGAGATAAGGTATATTGGTGAGACAGAGGAGGATGTGTGGGGTTACTCCCCTATGGGGATTTCATAAAGAGGATGGCACAGAATTTTTCTCCCCTTCCTTATGTCTAGAACAAGAGACAGGTTGTATAAATTCATAGCAAGATAACAGTCACCAACAAGTCAAGTGGAAAGGGCTCAGAAAATGAGGCCTAATCCTGCTGCAACCTAAATTTTGGGTGGCTTGCAGAACTATCAGAACTAATTTCTTTTTTAAGTCATTTGATTTATGCTACTTCTTAAATGAAAGTCCCAGCTGACCAATACCATAATTGTTGTGTATTTACTTGTGTTTGCTTTAGATTTTGTAACATGCAGATAAATTTCACCAGCATTCTGGTCGATAATATTCAAACCATTTTATCTTCCAAGCTCAGGCTTAGAATCTTATTTTCCTGTGGCCACTCTCCTGGTTTAAGAACATCATTTAATACTTCCCTTGGGGTTTCATTGTCTGAGAATGTCTTTAACCCCTCCATTTTTTTAAAGATTAATTTTATTTTGATCTGTGTAACTAGGTGAATATTCACTGAGATCAGAAAGGGAAGTCAGATCCACTTGAGCTGGAAACACAGCAGTTGTGTTTCACCTGATGCAGGTACAGGGAGCCCAACTTGACTCCGCTGGATGAGATGTACCTTATGTGCTGAACCATCTCCATGGCATTGCCCCGATTCTCTGAGGATACACTTAGGAGTGATTTCTTTCTTTTTCTCTTCCTCTTCCTCCTCCTCCTCCTCCTCCTCCTCCTCCTCCTCCTCCTCCTCCTCCTCCTCC
>NW_026067944.1:6393111-6456078 GCF_014885135.2 Alexandromys fortis
GAGAGGGAAATGGGAGGCCGGGAGGAGGCGGAAACTTTTTTTTCTTATTCTCAATAAAAAAAAAAGAAGGAAAAAAAAAAGTAAAAAAAAAAAAAAGAAATATTATTAGAAAATTTCAATCTGTCAATGACAGTATCTAGTTGTTATATTCCTGGTTTTTGTTATGGAAAATTGCTATTAGTTATATTATGGACATTTTGGCTACTAGTACTGAGGTACTTTGCAAGGTTTTTACCTTTCTGTGTTGTCCCTTTTACATTTTAATTTAATATTTTATATATTTTAATTAGCAAGCACAGTCTATAAACAATTCTTATGCATAACATGTGTCTTTGGAACACATGTATGTTGTGGAATACACTGAACAACCCCCAGTAACTGCACACTTATTTTTCATGATGTAACAACCAAGCTGGGGACATCAATGAAATGGATAGTTTTACCATGTATTCCATTCAGATATCTTCCTTCTTTATTTCATGAGTCTAAACTTTGATAAATCAAAAGTCTTTCCTTAAATTTTATGTTTTTATATAATTACTGACTTTTAATTAAATATTAAAATAGACTGATGGGAAAAATATAAAAAGAAATCTAATCAAAATTTTATAGTAATTTTTTCTGCACTGGTATTCTGGCTGATAATTATTTTGTTTTCTACAGAAATTAGTCAATATTACCTGTTTTATTAATAAAAGTGTTATTTAGCAAAGAGAGGAACAGTGGCATGTGAATGAAACATATTCAGTGAAAGCAGAGTGCAAAAACAGAAATAATAGCACAATTTTTCTCACTAGCAGGTGCTGAACTTGCATGTTTCTGGGCATCTGCACTTACCTGGTAAACATCATTAGAATTCTATTCCTAGGCAGTTACAAGGAAAAAAAGGGAAGCAACTTCCTCAAATTAAAATAAAATGTTAGAGCAAGAAAGAAATAAGGATAGAGTCATCATTTTTTATGAATGATGCTGAATAAATTGGATATCCATAGGAGATTATAATCTATTATTTTCTATCTATATATATTCATCCATATTTCATGTCTATTTATCTATCATCTATCTATCTTCTATGTATGTATGTATGTATGTATGTATGTATGTATGTGTGTATCATCTATCTATTATCTATCTATCTATCTATCTATCTATCTATCTATCTATCTATCTATCCCTCTATCCATTCATCCTTCTATCTATCATCTATGTATCATCTGCCTATCTATCTATCTATCTATCTATCTATCTATCTATCTATCTATCTATCATCTATCTATCCATCCATCTCCCTATCATCTGTGTATCATTTGCCTATCTATCTATCTATCTATCTATCTATCTATCTATCTATCCATCCATCTATCCATCTAGCTATCATCCATGTATCATCTGTCTCTCTATCTAGCTATCTATCAGCTCATATCTCTCACTAGACTTGAAACACTCACTGTGGAGGAAGTAATGATCTGTCTATAAAGGTAAAGCAATGTCCTATGGAAGAGCACCATGGCAAGAATATCCTCAGAGGTTAAATTAAAAATTGTTTTAAAAGAAGACCTTGAATCCATAACCATGAAAGAAAAATTAATAAATTAAACTGTACTTGGAATATATATATTTATCAAAAACTCAACTTAGAAAATTAAAATTAATCTCAGGACTTGGAGAACATGTTTTCAAATCAATATTAGTAAAGTCATAGAAGACAGGGAATTTAAATGGGCAAATGAACAGGTGATTAGGAAATGTGATGCCAAAATAAACAGTCACTTGTAGGCCCTTCAAAGAGGTTGAGAATGAAAACAGACCATGCCCAATGTCTTAAGGTACTACAGGAAGCACATGTTAGTACAGCTACTTTGGAAGATAGTTCATTATGTTGAGTTAAGTTGAAAAAAATGCATATATTCTATGATCCAATGTTTTCATATTTATGACATATATGCATATATTCATCAAAAAGATCATTTATTATAGCATTACTCATAATAGACCAGACCTGGAAACTCTTCAAATATCCATCAATTATAGAAATAATACTATGATATAGTACAATTACATAATGAAATATAAATGAGCAGATGACGATTACAGCCAAATATGGATATGTCGCAGGAACATGGCATCAAATGAAAAAGTCCTCAGCCGGGCGGTGGTGGCGCACGTCTTTAATCCCAGCACTCAGGAGGTAGAGGCAAGTGTATCTTTGTGAGTTCGAGGCCAGCCTGGTCTACAAGATCTAGTTCCAGGACAGGCTCCAAAGTTACAAAGAAACCCTGTCTCAAAAAACCACAAAAGAAAAGAAAGAATCCACAGACAAAAAGCATATACTATACGATTGCATTATATAATGTTTAGATCTAGGTACACATTCCCTGTAGTGCTACAAGTGTCCATAGCATTTATATTTTAAAGAGGAAAGGGGACAAGAGTAGTGGGTTCTGGAATATTTATTTATTTATTTTTATTTGCAGTGAGTGTTGTTGATGTGAGTATGTTACATTTCTAAAATATTGAGTTTATCTTTCTTTTGAATTATATTTGCACATTAATGTTTTCAAGAAAAGATGGTACTATATTTCTCTCTTTCCTCCTATGCTGACTTATGAAAACACTAAATAGATGGATCAGTTTGTCATCATCTGCTAATCTCTGCCTTTTTGATGTAGTGATTAACATATTTAGTATATTTAACTGTAAGAAAGTGTCTGGTATTTTAGTAGTAGATTTTTATGCCTTAAGACTTTTCTTTTATCCCTGTATATTGTTTTACTTTGTGTTAAATACATATTTTCCAATATGTTATTTTAATTTCTTTGTCATTTTAATTATTTTAGTAGTATCTCTGAAGATTAATGGTATGTTTATAATTATGTAGATCAGAAAATATTCTATTAATTTTAAAACTGAAAACTGTCCCTCAAATTTATAGTATTACTATCAAATAAATCATGCCTTAATAATATACTATACATTATACACATCCCATTCTATATGATAAGCCCATTAGTAGAATTTTACGATTATCACTTTATACAGTTGCTTTTTAAATAAAATGAGAAAAGAAGAGTGAAAAGCCAAAATGCAAGGTTTTGTATTTTCTCATGTGACTCAAGTGCACTTTTATTTCAGTCCAAAGCACCCTGTTTATTACTAATAAAAATTGCTAGTCTTTGCACCTCTAGATATGATTTTTATTAATATTCTATTTATGTTTTGAGAATTTCTTACATTGTATTTTGATTACATTTACCTACTTTCTCTAGTTCCTCCCAGACCCACCTTCCTTTCAGACTCACCCAATTTTGTGTCCTTAGGTTTCAAAACCCAGGGAGCCCAATTTTATGTTGTCTAAATGATTTTGAGACCCAATCTTAAAGTAAACTAGCTATCCCCAATCCAGCAGCTATCAGACTTCCTGCCTTCCTTCTCACTCCATGCTGGCATTGCATTTGGCTTGAGATTTTGACTTTTGCTTTCTAATGAGTTACCCTAATGCATATAGATGGGTGCATTTTTCAAACTCCACCAGAAAAGCTTATCTAAAAAATAAGATGGTGATTGACACGGAGACCACCAAACCATTCAACATGCAAAGAATAAGAGACTAAGGAGTCTTCATCCTGAAATGGGATATTTAAGTGCATCTCCTTCTCTTCCCAAGGCCCAGAGAGCACCAAGGAAGAGAGAGCTGGAAGATGGTGAGAGCCAGAGGACACAGGTGACTGTAGTAAAAGACTGTTTGATAGACACCAGAGGGCAGGTACACATGTGAATTCACTACTGTGGGACAGCATGCTTGGAATTCTGGGAATCCGTTAGTTCCTAATTTATATTTGAAGGATAGTTTTGGGTGTAGAATTTCTGCTTGGCAATTCTTTACTCAAAACAGTGAATATTGCCTCCCATAATCTTTTGGCTTCCAAGGTTTACTCTAAAGCACAACTTTTGAATATGAAGAGTTGCTTGCGTCATCTTGCTTTTAATAATCTCTTGCAACAATTTGACTATGCTATATTTAAATGAGTATGATTAAAATCTATCAATATCCTGGCACTGACTTGGTTTTGCAGTTTTCTTTGTTTGTTTTGAGAAAACTGCCAATTTGGCCTACATTGGCTTTGAAGTCATTACAAGCATGATGTGATACTTCTGCTCTTTTTGTCTTCTTGAAGGAATTAGTTTTATGGTGGTAGTATAGTCTATCACCAAGTGTTTTGCTATTTTTAATAAGTTACAAATGGTAGCTTTGTATTCTCTTGACCCTAAGTTTTTATGTACACATCTTCCCTCAATGAAACCTCAATAGCATCTCCCTAATTTAACCACTCCTGTTGCTCCACATTGAAGTTAAATTCCCTTTGATTTTCACTTAATGTCTGGATTAGTCCCCTCATAAGATTAGGGCTGCTTTGATTTCACCTCTTGTTTAGTTTCTAAAAGATGTCCTTCAAAGTGCTCTTTGTGAGTCCTCTAAGAAAATCAATTGTCCTCATGCAAATAGATTTGATGATGTCATACTCAGCATTTTGCAAACTGATGACTTGCTTTTCCTCAAGTTCACCTTTCCTTGGAAAGAAGGTAGTTCATAAGAAAAGATACACTGGGACGATTGACGGCTTCACCATGTCATTAGTGAGCATAAGTGATGAACAGAAATGGAAAACTGCATCATTTTAAATCTTAGTTGTTTCTATCCTCATACTAAGCATTAGCCTACATAACACATAACACTGGAGTTCACTTAGTGTCATAATTGTTGGAAAGGCTAAGAATGTTCAATTTCTTAATATTCTCTGCCTTTCAGGAATTGCTAACAGAGAAGAGAAAAAAAAACCAGTTGACTGAGTGAGAAAGTGTGTCTGAAACTATCTTCCTTCATATTCCATTAGATCTTAAATTACTATACAAAGAATTGTGTTTCATAAACACTTTGATTTTGTTAAAACTCTTCATCCTCACCCCTCCCGTGTCCCCTACTTCCTCCACAGGACCCCAGTTTCTGCTTTCATGTTAAATGTATTCTACCAACATATGAATGGATAAAGAAAGTGTGGGAATTTGTTGAATCACAAAGAAGAATAAAATCACGATATTTGCATAAAGAAGGAAGAAAAATTATTTTGTTAAGTAAAGATTCTAGATTCAGAGGGACAAATAATACATGTTTTATATCATTAATAGATCCCCTCAATATACAGGTTCATATAAGTAGAAATACATATAATTGTGTATATGTGTGGTTTAGGTCATGAAACTAAAAAGGAAATTATGAGAAATGATGACGACATCTCTTAAAAACATTATTCTTAAATTGTCGTGGTTGTTGTGTGTGCATGTGGCTAGGTGTCTGCCAGGTCCAGAAGAAGGAGTCAAATTCCCTGGGACTGGACAATGTAGGAACTAGATAACATGAGTATTGGGAATTGAACTCAGGTCCTCTGGAAAAAAAAAAGCACTTTTAACACCTGAGCCATTTTTTTCCAGTCCTGAAAACAGACTTGTCTTAAAGGAACTTTGAATGGGAAAAAGAAGAGAGACTGAGATTCTGGACTATGTTTCCTTTTGTAATATTTTCACTATGTTGGCTGCTGTTTCTGAGAATTCCAGTTAGCCACATTTCAAACAAACTTAACAATGATGTAGCAGTAGGAATTACCAAACAGTCTATGACACAGGCAAAGAATGCTTTATTATCCAAACTTTTAAGCAGATGCTGGTTAATAAACAGGGTTCAATGAAAAAGATGTACATTAGATGTTGTTTTGTTATTAAACTTATATCTAGTAGCAGTTTATTGTTGCTAGAATCTCCAAGCTACAGTTTATGAGTTGGGGTTTTACTTGTCATGGCATTAAGGGTCTCTCTAATAAATACAGTTTTGGTGGTCAATTTTAGCTGTCAATTTGACTAGATTTGTAGCCTTCTATTGGTTAAATATTATTTGTCTGTTGGTAGATATTTAGATTAACGAAGTAAGACATTATAGAAAGAGATGATAATGACTAAAAATATGAAAAGAGCTCTTGTATGTACAGGTGAAAGGAATAATGTGTTCAGAGATTAGAAACTCAAGAAAAGTTATCTTCATATCTGTGAAAGCTACTGCATGTTTTGAGCACGGCCAAAAGTTAATTTTCACATCCGTACCTACAGAATAGAATGAGAAAATAAAGACAATTCTTTATTTTATCGTTTAAAATATTTACTTGATAATTAATTATGTAGATATTAATATAATTTATTTCTCATTATCTGTATCACTCTCTGGCAGGAATTTTATGCTCTTAGAGCTTTTACATCCTTTTTTCAGGGCCCAGGGTCACTAGTAGTCAATGCTTTTGAGCAACAGCCCCAGATACTAGAGAGTAAAGTGCAACATGAAACCTGCTCACTGCACTCATTGATCAAACCTTGAGTCTAAGTTTTCTGGCTGAGGCTCCTCTGGGTGGGTGAGGGGGGATAGAATCACAGAAAACAGGAGTTTAAAAGCTCCTTAATGATCTCCAGAGCCACACATGCCACATTTTCTCACTAGTACATATATGTGCTACTGTACATAAAGTCATTGCATGCATTTGTGGAACAAAAGAAAGCAGCGTGCTAGATGTGGATGATGAAGGGCCAGAGCTGAGAAAACAAGTCAAACAAAACTAATGAAGACTCAATACAGAGGGCATGATCTGTGGCCACAAGTATAAGTTTTAACTGTTTCTTAGGAGACACATTCAGATAAATGATTTGGATATAGTTCATTTTGGCGTATGATGTTTTTACTTAAATGGGAGCTTTTAAAATTAAAGTAGAAAATAATTAATGCTGCATGATTAAGTCTACATGTCTATTCTAGTTGCTCAAGGAACAGACTGACATTTGAATAGCAAGATTATCTAATGATATTTTGACTAGTAATATAACTTCAAGAAAATTGGCATGTCTTTCTTCTAAGAGATCTAAACCACTATATTTGTTTTCATAAATCATTTGTATTTATTTTTCTTAGTGATACATATGTGGCACTAATTCACAGCATAGAAAGGAAAAAAGTCATTGCGAATTTTAATAACTTTTATCATAAATCAAACTTTAAAACTAAATTATTAGTTAGAATTTTTTTGTCTTTTTGCAGTGTGATTGAAAAAATAGTTCTGTGCTATCATTATTTCTTTTCCTACCCATGAATGAATGTAGGTGGTATCTATAATTCCAACTTTCTGCTTTGGAAATTGTACCTTCAGGCTGATGTGTCATTGCGGTTTGTCAGGGAGCTAGTTCTCAGCTTGCTATCCTCAATTTCTTTTTGACAGACAAGAAATTAGATTTTTATAATGAGGGGTAAATGATAAAAACCTGATTGTCTAGAAAAGGTTCCAGTAGAGATAAGAGCAGGAATGTACAAGAGCAATGGCTCAATAGATCAAAAGAGGGCATCAGAATAAGGAACATGTGAGGGGCTTCAGTCTACACGTGAATCCTATTGAATGCACAGTGAACTCACACATTAGGTGTATTTCATGCTTGGAACAGTTTTCCTCTCATGGTAATCATGTGGGCTGTCTGACTGACAGAGGCATGGCGTGAGAAATGTGATGTTACTTGACATCCTTCTGTTAATCCCCACAAGGAAAAGAGATGGTGTTGAGGGAATCTTCTTCCTCTCTTCCCACCCACACTGTACAGAATGGTAGGCTGACCTCGTTCACAGGCCTTAGGCAGGAAACTAAGAGGGAGAAACTAGGGATTGCTGATATGGAGGAGTTGCTTTGGCCTCAACCAATGGTGACGAGAAGTATTTGATCACAGAATCTAGCATGCATGGCTTCAGTTTTAAGCAAGCATATTTCATCTTTTGCAAATAATATTTTATTTTATATCTTAAAAATGTCAGGAGTTCTGGAGACTTGAACCCAGGGACTCGACCATGCTAGGCAAACCCCCAATCATTATTCTTATTCTGCTTTCTTCCTCGGTTTCCATAATTCTTTCATGTGACCTGTCATATAGTCATTTTGGTTTATAATCTACATTAGATCAACATCTACATTATCATTATTATCTTTAATATGTCCCCATTTTAAATAATATATATATGTATGTATATATATATATATATATATATATATAATGTATTCTGATTACAGCTTTTCTGTCTCTCAACTCTGCCTCGCCTAAATCCATACCTTTATCACTTTTTAAAAGCAAATAAGCAAAGACAAAGAAAGTAAACAGCAACACAGAAAAAAGAAACACGTACAAACAATAAGCAAAAGCATAAATAAAGAAACAAACCCAAATATAAGAAACATAGACCAAAAATATAAGCAAAAGATAAATAAGACAAAAAAAATAAATAAACAAACCAATATGAGAGCTAAAAAAGTAAATAATAAACCTACCTACCATTGAGTTCATTTTGTATTGGTCTACCCTTAACTGTGGCTAATAGACCCAGTGAGATCCAACTGGAGGAAAGTAAATTTTCATTTGCAAGTGGGTGCCAATTGCAGATAGCTCTTGGTTGGGGGTAGAAGCTAGAAACTACGTCCCCATCTTAGTGCTGGAAGCTTTCTGGCAGGTCTTGGGTAAGTTGCCACAGTCTCTGTAAACTGCTAAGTGCATCAGTCCTGTGGAGTCGAGAGGACACTGTTTCTTTGGAATCATCCAGAAACCCTGGCTCTTATGCAGTCTTTCTGCCTCCTCTTCACATAGTTCCCTGAACTGTGGGGGGTAGGGAGGTTGATGACGACATCCCATTTAGGACTGAGTGCTTCAGATCCCTCACTCTCTGCCTATTGTCCACTTGTGAGTCTCTTAGTTCCCATATCCTGCAAGAGGAAGCTGCTGTGATGATGGTAGAGCCAAGAACTTATCTCTCAGTATAGCAGAAAGTCATTATGAGTCAAATCATGCTGTTCCTTTAGCAGAACAAGAGTTCTTCTATAGATTTTCTTCTAGGCCTATGGTCTCTCTAGTGCCAGATTCTTGGCCACTCAAGGAGTGTCAGAAGTGGGTTCCATCTTGTGGAGTGGGCTTGAAACCCAAGAGATAGTGGTTTGTTACTCCCACAACATTTGTGCCATTACTGTCCCAGTGTATCATGCAGGCAGGTCACTGTTGTAGGTCCAAGGATTTGTAGCTAGATCAGCTTTTCTGTTTCTTCTCTAGTAGAGTGAATAATACCTTCCTGTGCCTTGAAACTAGTCAGTAGTGGTGAAGGCTCTAGTTAGGCACCAACTCGACTTCTCACTGTCCAATGAGATACATAAGTGATGTCTTCAGCAATAATTAATCTGCTTTTAATCATACAAATTTTTATCCCCTGTTTATAAAAAGAAGTATGATCATGGGTATCTGATATTAGAGATGTGTATTCCCTGCATGCCATAATATATGTTTCCATATACACAGACATCTATTATATGCAAAGCATCATGCACTGACATTGAAATGATGAATCGTGCTAAAGTATCTGACTATTTTACTAATATAATCCCGAACATCCAGATATCTAAGAAATACCAAGTTCTTTGACTGAGGTCTGTATCAAATAAATGTACTTAACAATATTCATTGATGCATTTACTCACAAGATAGGAGATCTTTAATTAGCTAAGTAAATTTGGCTAACAAGGAAGATGCACATAGGTCCTAAGAGATTATATATGCTTATTCTCTTCCCATTCCTTGTCTGGCATGTTCCCCATCATTCTTTTGCCATTATCAAGTTTTAAGCACGTTGTCCTATCAGTCAGGAAGGTCAGGATGCAGGAATAAAGCATGAATCACAGATACAAAAGCATCTTCTAACCCATATCATGCATTTATCACCACCTGGGTGAATTTCAAGCCCACTGTTGTGGATGCTCTGTTTACAGGTTAATCGGATTCTTACATAATGGTTGAGAAATTCTACTGCTGACGAGGCTTATGGTGATGATTCAGAGGAACAGCTATTTGCTTCTCTGTATTTCCTTTTGCACATCGTTCTTCCTAGATTAGTGAGCAGAAGAGATTGCAAAACCACAGGGGAATGGTTTAAATGGAACCATTAAAGAATGATTAACAGTAATTTCACAAAGGTGGAAGGTAAGCTGCTCATTTCCGTGGAATGAAACAAATGTGTTTAGAATGATAATAAAATATATGTAAAAAGTAGAACTATGTAGGCACTCAGTGCTGCAGCTATGTGAGGTATAAAAAAGTAAAGTTTTCTCAAACTTACACCAATTAATCTAACTTTCAGTGGACTGTGGCAGGCAGTTGGCACAAACACAAGACCGATACTACTTAAATACTAACCATCCCACTTAGTTAAAAGGCAGTTTATGTGAAGTGTACTTTTCTTCAATTAAAAAAAATACTTATATGAGCTGGTGGAGCTCAAGTTTAACAATAGTATTTCAAGAAAGCCTGTAATTGCTTTCACGGCTAATAGGATAGACAAGTGAACTTACAATTCCAATTGTCTTGTAAAATAAAGGCAATTCATTCATCAATCCATTTAGTCTACATATACTTAACTTCTGTGTGAAACACTATCTTGTGTTGTGAGAAACACAAAGAATCTAGTAAAATTTTCTACAGAACCTAAACAAGGATCAGTGTCTTCAAAGTACATTCGCTACTATCCAGGGATCCTTGGTTCGTCATTAGTGAGGCAAACTTGAACCAAACTCAGTGTTCCGACTGCTGATATGGCAAGTTACAGAAGGACTGGAAGTACGCTTCTTCCTCTATGCTTAATTATGCCTGCTTCGAGGTACCCAGGTCCTAAGAACATCTGTGAAAGTATTACCTAATCATACTCCATTAATCAGAAGAATTAAATAGATTATGCTAAACCTTGGTCATATGTGGATGATTTTTATACTAGGAAGGGCCAAGATTTTTTTTTTAATATTAAGCCCTTGATAATAAAATTATGACACATGTATCAGTCGAATAGGTACCACCAGAGACCTTTTTAGAAAAGCAAGGTCTCAAGTTCTCCCTCCAATGTCATGAATTAGACTCTGCTCTCAGAAATAGAGACACTGGGAAGCATTCCATCAACTATGGAGAAATCCATGGGTTGAAAGCATCTTCTCCTGTGTTCTTAACTTTGGTTCTGATTAATTAAGACACAGTAGGAGAAAGGTGATTAACAAGGTCATAGGTCATGTAGTCAATTTAGGCCAGGGCTTAAAATTTTCAGTGATGTTTCTAAAATGTTTAGAGAAGTGGTAACGTGGAGTCAATGCTAAACAGATACACACTGAATGAATTTATATGGCTTCCTTAGCATTCCTTAGAGAGTTCTCTCCCAATAAAATGTAGACTTTTCATAGTCTCCATGCAAAAAGAGTCAATTATGTTCTTAGCACTTAAATTGTATTTGGTTTAATAACCTAGAATATTTAATTGAGAATTTCAAAGTTAGTGGAGCATAGAGAAATCCTGAGTAATACTTACGCAGTCTTTGAAAGAGAGACTATCCTGTAAGGATTTGTGAAGTTTGGACCACAATGTAAGAGGAGTTGATTATCAGTTATGATTGATTGGTTTTCTGTACAAGGAAAGCTGATGTAAATAGGATATCTCTTCTGTGTAGGGTCAATTATATAGTATGATTTATGAAGCCATTTTAAAAGCCTTTGCTAGAGCTGGGGAGATGCCTCAGTCAAGAAAGCACTTGCCTTGCAAGAATGAGAATCTGTTTGTTCCTTAGAATCCACGTAAAGACAAACAAACAAGCAAAAAACAAAATAAAATAAAACAAACAAAAAGGAGGCACAATTGTCCTCATTTGGAATTACAGCTTTGTGGATATGGAGATCAATGGGTTAGCTAGCCTAGTGTAGTGGGCACGCTTTAGGTTAGAGTGAGATCTTGTCTCCAAAAACTAAGTGGATAGTGATGACTGAATTTTATCTTTGGCCTACACACACATGTACAAAGAGCCACAAATGTGTCCCACATTTTCATTATTGCACAACATCACACTTGGGGTGAGGAGTTGCCCCAGTCAACATGGCATGGATATTCCTGGGTTCTTGAAGCACAACAGACTGAGGAACAGTGTACTGTCACCACACTATGAATACAAATGTGTGTGATTCGCCTCTTGGCAGAGTATAGTTGAACCAGATAATGCCCAGCAAGAGGCCTACCTTGTGGAGCTCCTACTCTGAGGTCCTCTGGGGTGTTACCCTTACAAATTTCTGGAAACCCTATTGAAATACAGTTCAGACTCATCCATCTGGTTTATGAAAGAACCTAACCACACTTCTAGTACATTGTAGGTGGTGTTGACCTGCAGACCCTTCTATAAAACAAGGAACTAGGACATTAGCAATAAAGTGACCAGAACAATAAAGAGATCATTCTCACTCCCACTCCCTTCTGTAGGAGCACAATACAGAGCAGATTTAGGGTGAAATGGCAAAGTGGAACTTTGTGTCTTTATCCTTCTATAAACTTCCATGAGGGGCATGTCCTAGTTAGGGTTATTATCGCTAAGACGAACCACTATGACCAAATCAACTTGGGGAGGGAAGGGTTTATTTTAGCTTACACTTCCAGTTGACGGTCCATCACTGAGAAGTCAAAACAGGAACTCAAAAAAGGCAGGAACCTGGATGCAGGAGATGGTGCAGAGCCCACGGGAGGGTGCTACTTACTGCCTTGCTCAGCATGACTTGCTCAGTTCAGGATCACCAACTTAGGGATGGCACCGCCCATCATGGGTTTGACCTTCTCCTCAATCACAAAGTAAGAAAATGCCCCGAATTTTATGAATCTTAGGAAGGCATTTTCTCAGTTGAGGTTTCCTGCAGATGACTCTAGCTGGTGTCAAGTTGACAGAAGACTAGCCAGGACAGTGTGGGCACAATGTGTTAGAGTACAAATGCAGAAGAGATGGCAAGTGTGGAGTCTCTTCTTCCCTTACACCTTGACAGGGATTCAATAAATCAAACTCAGGCCATCAGCCCATGTTATAAGCACTATGACCATCTGAGTAATCTCCCCAACAACCTATAGAAGGTATTCTTGTTGTGTTCCCATGGAATCCTTCTCTTCTCAGAAAGCAGGGCTCTACCAGCACAAATCACCTTGTTATCTTTAGAAAAAAAAAACACATTGATGATGATGTTTGGAAAACCCACATCCAAACTTGGAAATCTACCACCCATGAAAATTTTAAATGAAGTGAAAACATCTGCAGAGGCAAACCAAGAACCAGAAATGATCCAGAGACTTCTCATCTCCAAAGTATCTTTCTGCACTGTGATGCTCACAGTTGCGCTTGTTTTGATTGCTTCTGGACACATTTCTCACCCTAATAGATACATCCTGATTGTTATTAGAAGAAAAGCACATATGAATGAGCCTAACCTAGGATGCAAGGCTGAAGTAAAGACAGTAGATATGCCTGACAATGCTTAGGGGACAATGAAAAGATTCATTCATCTTATATTCATTATTGTTCATTCTTGCATAAGAAGTGGTGGTTTATTTATAGTGAAAGATTAAAACTTTACTAAATGTTGGCATTTTGGACAGCAACAAGGGAACAAATGGAAATCCCGCCTGGCCTCAGTTCAGGCCATAAAAATTTTTATTCTTTGACTAAGGACAACAAATGCCTTGCCTGGGTCAGTTTATTTAGTTACTTCATCTTTTAAATAGATTAAAAATATGTGACCGAATCCTGTTCCTTGGCTTTGAGAACTAAGCCTTTGGTTCTGTGCCTGCTCTGTAGTCAGCGCCTGCACTTGTTTGACAGGCAGAGTAGAAGAAAGAGGATTAAAACTCCTTTCCTGGGTCCTCAACTTCATCTGGGATGGCACAGAAATCTCCATCATTCATGTGGCCTATGGAGTTCTAAAGCATTAACAATTTATCTAGCTTATGTATTATAAAAGCTAGGAGGTATATATTTTTAATACCAATCACCAAATCCAGCTATAATGCAAAAAAGCATATTGCAAGTTTGATTGGTACAATTCCCCCTGAATGAATAAAATGCGTCATGCTCCTGGGAAAGCTGCCGTCCAATAAACTGGACAATACGACTCTCATCCAAAGGGGTGAAAAAGGAATTTGGGGATATGTGCTGCTTTGCAAGAAAGGTACTATCTTTGATGTGTAAATATTTTCTTTTTTTTTTTAACAGCACAAAGCATAGGCTTTTGCTACGGTGTGCACGGGTGTGCTGATCACAATATTCCTGGAGTTATTTCACTATTCCTTATCATTTGTCCAGAAGAAGAACAACTTTTAAGAGCTAGGTTAGAACAGGCCTCACAGCGATGGCCCGAGGCAAGCTGTCAAAAAGGAAAGTTTGTTGTTCAGTAGCCTGAAATGCCTTCCCATTTCATCTCTGCTCCACATTTCTTTTTCGAGCTCACTGTATGCCTTGGCTGGGGGAGGAATATCTATTCATCATCATTTCTTAAGAAAACCCAAAGGTTTCTTGCAGGAAAGGGAAAGCTATTTCTGAATACATCCATATAACGAGGAGTTAGTAGAAAGTCTCTCATAAAACTGAATTAATACTTGTCAAGTCTACTACACTTTTTTCAAGGATTGTTATATGTGCTACAGAATGATAATAATTTATGCTCTATGTATTATCAATAAATTAATATTTTTATGGTTTAAAGGAAGTGCCTTTGCCACCTAGTTAAAACCAATTTTCAAAAATAAAATAAAAATTAAGGTAAGTCATGAAAATAAATAATTATTCATAAAATACAGAAACAAAAACAAGGTATTATTCTCCCTCCGTTCTCTGCTTCTTTCTCTCACCCCACTCTTTCCTCTTTTAAATAATTTTGAATATTTTCCAAAATAAAGCATATTCAAGTGAATACGAAAATAGTCAATAGGAAGTTGAGTTATATGTTAAATGACAACGAGGAGATCAGCCAGCATGGAAGCAGTTTAGATATTTTTGTGGACTTTAAGAGTGTGGCCTAATGTCTTCCCACCTTAAAATCAGTCTTCTGCGGGTCATTTGAAGCACTGTTTCTTGAGCCCTGGCACAGAGCCTGAGCCACCTGGGCCAAATTCAGTGTTTTAAACAAGGTCCCCTACAGCTGTTGTGCTCATCACTATGTGGAAACATTTACACGACTCTGTTGTAGAACCAACTAGCCTGGTGTGCTTGACCCTCAGACAGCAGCGAGCCTAATGATCTATTCTTCCTTGGATCACAGAAAGGTTTCAGTGTCCTGTTGTTTTAAAATGCACGAGGTATTGGTCAGTGGCTTCTCAAATATCTGTTGCTGAACTGCTTAAAAACCAGGACGACTTATTATTTTGCAGGCCTCTGAGTCTCATAAGTTTGTTCAGATGTCTTCTGCTATAAATCTAACATATCAGATAGTCAAAGAAAATCATGACCTGTACTGAGAAAGAAAGATATCTCTATCTACTTGACTAAGGAAGGCCGTTATCTTATTGAGTCTTTGTAGTGTCTCATGAAAGCAAATGTGAGGAGAGAGCTTGGTGTCTCAGCCTTAGGTCTATCAAAAGGCATGTGGTTGAAGGCAGAGAATGGATCAACCTGTTTTTTATGTGATTACTTTGTGTTTCTGAATTTAGGGAGTTGAGGCCTTGAAAATAACTCTTGATAAGTAAATTGAACCTTAATAAAGGAGTTTTATGCCAGGTGAACCATCTGTTGTTCTGTTAGAAAGACAAGATATTTCTTCAGATGGGTTGATTTATAGGAGAAGTTATTCCAATAAAAAAACAAAAACAAAAAAACCAAACAACACTTTACAGGTTTACCTCCTGGTCATTGGGGTAAGATTTTTTTTTTTTTTTTTTTTGGAACAAATTGCAAGCAGTGTTAATGAGATGGTTTCAGCTTCCACTAACAGTTTCTAGCATCAGCAGGCAAAGGGTCCTATTGCTAAATGAAAAAGAGATTCCAAGAGATTTTTACTGGAGTCTCTTTTGTATTTTCCCAGGGAACTTCATTGAGCCTGGATGTGTTGCAAATATAAGAAGAGATAAAAAGTTCAAAGAACAGACATTGCCGTTGTCTCTTATTCATTGTCTGTGCCAAGTGACAGCAAGGATCAATCATAGCCTTTTCTCTCCTCTCGAGCTTGCCACATAATCCGACCAATGTAGCACTTGAGGCAACCATTTTCACTTGGCTAGAGTAGTCATTCAGATCTCAGTCTGGGGGACAGTGGCAAGCATTTGGTGACCGTGAATATGAAACATTCATTCATTACGTTTTCAAAGAATTTGGAGTTCAGGAATCTTAGTGAAGGACTGTGAAAATTACTAAGCAGGTTTAGTGCCTACTCTGCAAGCGTAGGAACTTCAGTGTGGGTCACCAGTACTACTCTGAGCATAGTCATGGGCATCTATAGTCTTAGCAATGGAGGTGGGAGGCAGAGACATGTAGATTCTTGGAGCTGACTGGTTAGCCAGTCTTGGTATTTAGTGAGCTGCAAGTTCAGTGAGATATACTATCAATACAATAAAGAAGAGAGCAATAGGGAACCACACCTAATCTTTACTTCTGTCATTTTCACATGTATACATTCACTCACAGTTGTGTGTGCACACACACAAAGATGAACACTCATGTATTACATGCACACACACACACACACACACACAAAGAAAAAAAAGAAATCATGCTGAGACCCAGAGTAACATGGCTATGTGTTTAGCCTGATCTTATACATACATTAATATGGTAGGCAAGTGTGAGACAGGAGTGGAAAGCAAGAGGGAGATACTTGGTTGTAGGTGTAAGTTGTCATTAAATTGAGACCAATACACGTGACACTCATGTAGTAGGAAATATGAAATTACTATCATCTGAAAGTGAAAATGAATGACAGCCATGTTTCAGGTGTATTATCAATTGCAAGTAAATGAGAGATGCAGAAAATCCAGAGAACATGCCATAGGTCACTTCAGGAACTTAGGACGAACATCCTGTCGGAGCAGATTACATCCATTACAGGCCATTGGAAAGGAAGAGATGAAATGCAAAAAATTCCCAGGAATAAGTTAGAAAGCAAGCAGAGGAGAGAAAAGAATAGAAAATGACTGAGAAATACAATTGAATTTTGTTTTACATTTTTCTGTTGTTCTCTTGTTTTTTGTTTTGTTTTCCCAGACAGGGTTTCTTTGTGATGCTTTGGCTGTCCTGAAACTCATTTTGTAGATCAGGCTGACCTTTTAACTCACAGAGTCCAATTTGTGCCTCCCTGAGTGCTAGGATTAAAGGCATGTGCTACCACTGCCCAGCTGTTTTACAAATATTCTAAGAAAATGACATTGCAACAGTTCAAATAAGAGTAAAATAATTTTCAACAACATTCAAAGTGCATTCTCAATGAAAATTTTGCAAAAGACTTGATCATGTTTAGTAGATATATCTGGCTTCTCTTCATTTAGTTTATCTTTCTTTCTCTTATTTTTTCATTGCTCCATGTAACTCTGGGACTACACACATTCGCTCCACCCAGTCTATCCTGGACAATGGGCTGTCTTAAATCCCACACTGTAATAGCTGACTTCTTACTGATAATCTGATCCTTGTGCTGAAATAAGTATGGACAGGAGGTTCCAGCAACACATCCTTCCTTTACATGGCAGAGTCCCACAGAGACTTGTGTGTGTTAATGTGTTTGAATTCACTCACACACCACACTTCTTCACCTTTTAGATATCCAATGACTTCTTTCTTCCATTGAGTGTCCAGTCCATTCAATGACAGCTGAAGCCATCAGAGTTTCCTGCCTCTACCTTGAGCTAGGCAATATAGAGACCCAGCAAATAGTGCTTAACCACTTGCTTCAGGCTATCCATATTTCCTGAAGTTATGATTGTAAAACAAAGATTTGCTGTTCCTTGGAGCCCATTTCAAGGCCTCACTATGCCAACTAATTTGAAGTTATTCTAATAAAATCATACAAATCATTATGTTAAACTTAGGTTCTGTTCCAGTGCTTTCTAGTCTTCTGACCTGCTTTAAAAATTGCTGTATGCAGTGAAGTGTGGTTTAAAAACATGACTTTAATCTCAGCAGCAAAGAATAGGCAGGAAGATCTCTATGGATTCAAGGAAAGTCTTATCTAAGCAGAAAGGGAAACGTGTTATGGGGCTTCCTTAGTGCAAAATTCTCACAAACTTAGACATGCTTGCACAGAACATTCTCTGATGATCTTTTCAGAATCCTCAAACCACCGTAAGTTATCATACAATATGTTATCTTTAAAATGTTGTTTTGCATAAATTATATAAATATAAATTTTGTGGCCTACAAGTGAAAATTGAAAACTATGTATTGAATTACCATATATAGTTATGGAATGTCATTTTGTTTGTAACTTTGTCCAATAAAATTACACTATATATTTCTGGACGGTAGAGAATTTGTCATATTGGGAACAATTGAGAAATAATATAGGACAGGGAAAAACCAACTTTCCACCTTGTACTTTCCTATCTGAGATACTAGCACACTTAATACTTGCTGAGCGATGAAAGCTGAACTTTGTACTAATTATTTACAATCTTAAACTTTTGTCAGGATGAAAGATGGCAATAGATGCCACCTCTCCATTCCTCCTGAGCCCCCCTCTCGGGAGAAGTTCCTAAAGGGCACCACTCACAACTTTTAGCAGGGCTACAGCAGTGATTTGCTGCAGAGGCAACTCCCTACTAAGAACCAGTGGGCTTGAGCGAATCAATTGACTGGAATAATTCTGAATTCCACAGGGGCTTCTACAGTAGTGACCCACAGTGGGAACTGTTGTAATAAGAGACCTTTCACCGGTGGTCTTTTTTTTTTCCTCTATAACTTGTCCTCTTACCACTTGTGTAGGATAAATGATACAAATAGCATATATCACGTATGCATGAAAATTACAACTTTTTGTTGTAGATAACGGAAATGCTTTACCCAATGTATCGTCTTTTTAAACTGTTTTATTAGTAGGCCTGGGATTTAATTTCAGCCGGCCATGTGAGTTTCCTGCTGTCTTGGCTAGGCTACTTACAGTAAATTATCACAGACTAGGCAGCTCAAAATATGTTTTTAATGGTTCTGGAGACTGAATATTTAATATCAAGGTCCATAGTAACGTTATGATGGGTGTCCCCTTCCACGCGTAGATAGCTGCTCTTTCCTTATCTTCTCACACAGGGAGAACGGGGTCAGCATATCTTTGGGCTTCCATATGTACATTCATTAATCTCATCAGGAAGGCTCTACCCTTACCTCCCTTGATGATTATTCTTGATTGTCAGCTTGAAAAGGTGTAGATGCAGCATGGGAACACACGCTTGTGTGTGTGTGTGTGTGTGTGTGTGTGTGTGTATGTGTGTTCACGTGAGCAGGGAACACACGTTTGTGTATGTGTGTGTGTGTGTGTGTGTGTGTGTGTGTTTGCGTGAGCAGGGAACACACGTTTGTGTGTGTGTGTGTGTGTTCGCGTGGGCATTTGTGTGTGCCTACCCTCACATCAGTGAGGACATTTTTGGAAAGCCTTAGCAGAGGGAAGGAAGGAGACCTACTCTGAAGATGGGTGGCATCATTGTGAATGCTAGGGACCAGTCTGACTAGAAAGGAAGAAAACTGCTAAACACCAGCCTTTATTGTCTTCCTACTTTTCCGACTGTGGAGGCAACATGACTGCCTGTACCTCTCTCCTGCACCGTGCCTTTCTCAGTATGATGGGCTGTAACTGAGAACTACACAAATCCTTCTTTCTTATACTGCATTTGTTGCAACGAAAAGAGCAAAATTTATACCATGCATTGTCCCCACCTCCAATTCCCAGAGAGTGAGAAATAGATTTCAAACTACATATATTGTTGGGAGCATATTCAGTCTGTAACACTTGCAATATCAAATACACACAACATAATTTTTGCCTCAAGATCTACTTCTGAAGAGATCCCACTAACATATAGACTCTTCTTTCATGGTGCAGTCATTTCTAGAATTATATGTATATCACATATTGGTGAAGAATCAGGTACTTTGTGCAAACCCTGAAAAAGTTGGTGTCTAATTTGACCTTTTTTCTCAAGTTGTTCATGCAATGCATACGAGAAAGAGAGAGAGAGAGAGAGAGAGAGAGAGAGAGAGAGAGAGAGAGATCATAACTCATCTGCTGAGTAAAATACTACTATGGTCTCTCAGCAGTCGGGGAGCTACAGGGTCTTGTAATTCTAGGATATGGCAGCCATAGGGACTTGACTTGAGGCATACTGAAGTACTAAAGAGATATTTGTTTAAAAGTGTTCAGACAACTACTTTAAAACCAAGACTGATGAAGGAGTCTGTCCATATCACCAGCCCTGATGTGGCTGCTAAATAGCATGGTATGAGTTAAGCCATGCTCATATGGCTCTTAGTTTGCCAGAGAATCCATGAAAAAGCAGACCATGGGAGCTTTTGTATAAAAAACTAAGTGTATGGAAGGGCGTTCTGAACTACCTGCTGAAGGATCCAGAATCTGTTCTCATTATGGTATTTTGTATATGTTGCTTTACTATATGTTATCTGAAGGTGGTAGTGCAGTTTAATACCAAAAATATAAAATGGATGACACATAGTATTATTATGTGGAGAACGATTCCTTAAATAGAATGCTAACTCAAAGAATCACCTGGTATTGAACTTCTACATAAATAAAGTTGACCAGAAACCAAACCAAACCAAACAAACAAACAAAAAACCAAGACTGATGCACAACCCATGTGTACTGGGATGGGTTGACCAGTTGTCCTTGGCTGGTGTCTTTTATATGTACATACCTCATGTAAAGCTAGTTGCTACATTTTATTTTTTTTATTAATTTCACTATTCTTAGACATATTTGCTAATTCCTTGTTTTTAAGTATACTTGAATATTCTTAAAGTCTAAAAAACATGTATCATAGTTTTGTATGGTCCTTAATGGGATGTCTCACATCACCAAATCTTTAGCAGTTGAGAGGGAGGAATTACCTTCCTCCAACACCATAACTCATTTCTAAAGCATATGCATCTGATCAGTCTTCAAATGCAAGTATTTGTCTTCCTTCCTGGGAATAGCACTCTTTATGTTCACTGGTTGCATTGGTTTAGTGCTAATTTACCTTGTGCCCTGTTAAACTGAATTAAATAGTAGTGTCAGTTGATACCATGAAACCATAACTTTCAATAACCTGGACAAGCTTAAATCCAGTGTTTAAATGCAATCAATCAGAACACAGTATTTGCATAATTAACTTACAATGATATAAGTGTGACCAAAAGGAATACACACACACACACACACACACACACACACACACGAAATTAAGCAATTACTTTTGCCTTCTGAATACACAGGTTCACAATTTAAATGTGGTATACAGTATTTATACAGTCTCGCAAACACAGTTTAACATTTATGCCTCATTATTTGGTTTATACAATGAGAGCAATAACTTCTTTACAGATTTCATGTAAAATTTTTAGGCACTCTGACACACTCACAACTTTTATCTGTGATAATCATTCTAACTAAAAAACGAAGATGTAAAACACATGTAACAGTCTGTAAAACCATGTAATATATACCAAAAACAATGTAAAATTTTCACAGATATAGCATCCATAGGGTTGGGATTCTGGAGAGGCAACCATAGTGGCTGGAGAAATACCAAAAGGTATTTTGGAATAAGTGGGATAAAAATTGACACTCAAGAAGGGAAAGACTCAAGAAGGGGGCTGTAGAGATGACTCACTGAGTACTTGATGTACAAACCCGAGGACCGGAGCTCGGATCTCCAGCCCCTATGTAAAAACACATTTTTTACAGTGATACACAATGATGATGCAGGGATCAGGGTGGAAACAGGAGAATCTGTGGATAGCTTGGGCTACAAGAGATAAATTGATGATAAGCTTCAGGTTCTGTCAGATACTATGTCTCAAAAAATAAGGTGAAGAACTTTGAGAAAGATACTCAGTATTATCTTCTGGCCTCTCGGCATGCATACACATGCATTTACACACTCAAGGGTACACACACACACACACACACACACAGAGGCATCAAATATGTTTTATTTTTCAAAGTGATGCCAAGAAAAGAGTACTAGAGAACCTAGGATAATTTGTGGGTCATCACAGGAACTCTGGTCCTATAGTCAAGGACAAAAACAAAACAAAACAAAGCAAACGAAAAACCTTACAGCTCTGTCTCTTGTCCAAGATGAGGTCAAATTAAAGAAGTTAGAATTTTGGTGTAATGATTACATAATGAAAATACAAAGGAGAGCCCTAAAAAAAGGCTGAATCCTAAAAGGACACATTAAAAATGCATGGAAAGGCTAAATACTATGCCAACGAGTTCTTGAATTGTTCAAGAACTGTATGACTGTGGTTAACATGTATTTTCTGAATATTAGCTTTTCTCTGCTGTCTTTTTCTCTTGGATAAGCATATAGATCAAAATCAAAATTTATTTATAATAATGTGCTTCTTATTGAGCAGAGGTAGCACATGCATTTAATCCCAACACTCAGAAAACAAAGGTAGGCAGATCTTTGAGTTTGAGGCAAACCTGTTCTACAGAGAGAGTTCCAGGACAATCAGAGTTAAACAGAAACCTTGACTGGAAAAAAAAAAAACAAAATACCAACAAAAAAAAACCTTGCTTCTTTATTTAAAATAACTTTTGAAAAATGTTTTTGAGATGAAGGCTAGGCTGGCCTTGAACGCATAAACCCTCATGTACCAGCCTCTTGAATTCTGGGATTCTAGGTATGTATCAACATAATGTCTTTAAATCTGTTTTATTAAATAAAGAACAAGATTGATGTCATACTTAATAAACGATCATTCTTGTGCTCATTTCATGTTATACTCTGATCTCCTTTGGACTCTGTGTTCATTAATGAGACTGGTATTCTTATTTACTCTTACATGGAAATATTTAGTACCATTTGTTTTTTAATTATCTTAATATTTACCACATTTTAAGAAAATATAGTCAAACAATAAAAGAATATATTAGGGCTAACAATATTCCGGGATTACACATAAAATTCTGTGCTGTGTAGAAGTGAAGGTGTTAACTCCTGTCCTCGGATTCATTTTTATGTTACCAGACACAACCAATACCGCCACTGAATTATAGGTATAAGAGCCATTATCTCCCAGAAGCACCTTGAGAAAGAGATGTCTAATCTCAATAATGTGACTTTTCTTGTTAAATAAATCCCACACGTTCAGTACTTCTTGGTTCCTAACTAGAAAATGTGCGTTCACCTTTTCTAATCTTAAAAATAAAAACAATTCTCAAAGAAATTTGCATTTTCAATAACAAGAATTGATTTTGTTTTTTTTTCTCCTCACTATTTCTCATCACATGCTTTTGTGAGAGCTATATAATGAATGAATAATTTCGTGAGAACCCATTGGGCTGCCAAATGTTTGCTATATAAACTATTTTTCTTCATATTGACTTCACTCTCCATTTCTTTTACTGAACTATATTCTTATTAAAAAAGCAATTAGCCTAATAAGACTAGTTTAATCAACATGCCTCTGAGGCAGCCTGTGGAACTTGCTGGAGAGAGTATTTATCTAGGAATTTGAAAGGCTCAAGGGAGCATTCACCCATGAGGATACGGGCAGCACAAATTGGACTCTGTGGGTATATATATATATATATATATATATATATGAAGAACACGAAGTAGGGAAAAGTTGAAGGTTTGGGATAAATATGAGAGGAATTAGGGGGCGGAATAAGGAATGTATATAATCAAAATCCACAGTGTGGATGCATGGAATTCTCAAGTATTTAATAAACACATTTCTGTTTTGCTTTGCTGATGAGCTATGACATAGAAAAGAGCATCCTGTAGAGGTTTTAGCTTTAAAAATATCACCACTGCCACCACCAATAGCAAATTCCCCACCTGCTTCTGCATGCTTCCAGCCATTTCTGTGTAGGCAGCAATGTGTGCCTTGACATCTGAGGATGTCTCTGACTATATCTGCTCATCTTGTCAATACCGTAGTAGATATTGTTAACTGATTATCGAATGGTCACAAGAGGAAATGGGAGCAAGTAAAGAACTATTTTACCCACACAGTTGATGCTTATAGATTTATTTCCTTGTTCACTCAAACCTGTAGCTCTTACCCTTTCCCCCTTTCAAACACAGCAGTTCTTCAATGGAGCATAGTATTGGTTGAGAGAAGAGAAAGTAGAAGTGAATGTTCATATTAGGGTTCCAACCCAATGTCTTAAGTTTTTTTTTCAATCTTAGAGTATCAGGCATGTATATATACAATGCCTTTTAGATATATGCATCCACCTGCACCCCTTCTGTCCACGTGGTTCTCCTCCTACAGTCATGGGCCTTCCTGTCTCTCTTCCCACCTGCTCTTCTTCCCTTCTTTTTCGGTCAGACTCCATGCAAGCAGTCACAGCTGCAGTGTATCCAGGATTGCAACAGTGATGTCATATCCAAAGAGTGCTCCAGTGTACTACAGAAGTACGACAGTCCTTCTGATTTGTGATGTGCCTTGGTCCTGGGAGGTAGGGGACATAGAAGCCAGCCAGATTTATGGCTGAGCACTGAGGAATCTCTTACTCTTAAGTGCTTGACTGGTTATGAATCCCCACTTTGACTATCAGCTGCTGCTTAAAGGCTTCTGACTGCAGCCGAGAGCAGCACTCCTCTATGGACACATACAAACACCAGGAATAGATTCCCTCAGAGGCCTGGGACCTCACTCCCCACAGCTGTTCATTCATTTCTACCAATGTCTTTGCTTGCCATGTGATGACAATCAGGCTTTATTTACCTTTGGTTTATTTGTTGATATGTATACTTTTTTTTCATGATAGGGTTTCTCTGTAGCTTTGAAGCCTGTCCTGGAACTAGCTCTTGTATCTTATAGACCAGGCTGGTCTCGAACTCACAGAGATGCCCCTGCTTCTGCCTCCCAAGTGCTGGTATTAAAGGCTTGTGCCACCACTGCCAAGCAGATACATATACTGCTATGGAGAGCTATGCAGAACACACACACATACACACACAAACATACACATACACACACATACACAGACTCCATAGAAATGCAGGGGAGCAATTCCTATAACCTAAGATCGCAAATTCTTGACTATAGATCTTACATAAAGGGCATACACCTTATTCTCATATTTTAATTTAACCGTGACATTAATTTATTTTTAGAAATACAAAGATATTTCCCTAGAGTCAGAATTTTAGAAGTCGGGAGGATTTTACATAGTGTAACCACAGATACACCTAGCATAGCACTCCACTCTACAGAAGGGTAAAGGAAAACGGGGACTCTAATTTCCAGTGCACTGTGCACATTTACTGTGGTTCTGTTTGAATGAGTATAAAGTTTATATCACTTTATCACACCAACTTTCCTCCTAAATACAACATTGCAAACTGTTGAAGGTTTACAGGGCTGGGCATGCACAATCTGGATGAGCATGCCTGTCTGTGGACATGTGCCCCGGTGCTCACTAGGCAAGCACCATCACCTCTGCTTGGGAGTGTTCACGGCAGTGTGTGCACGTCTCCAGACACACGGCTCTCCTATGAATACACTGCACACTCTGCTTCCCTTGGCTGCACTGCTATGTCTTCTCACCAAGTTTGAAGTGGGCTCAGCTCTGACTTCCCATGCCTGTCTACCCCAGAAAAGTCAGTTTAGACCTCTCGGGATATTTTTTCTTACCTTATTGATGGGATCTGTTCTTGTCACTACATTATCGCTTCATCCTAGTTAGGCCCACAGGCTATTTTAACTTAATAAAGCACATGTCTTATTTTCGTGGGTTTCACTTAATTCACTGCCGTCAGGAAATTAATTAGAAGATTCACTAAAGATCATATCTACAAGCCACAACTAAACTTCTGGTTGATTCAGATAAATTGGTAAGAAAAAAATCGGTGCAGTTATTGTTTGGCTTTTTAAACAGAACAGCTGATTAATTTATTGAATTACCTTTCAACAATTCATTAATTGGATTGTTAATGAGATAAAGAATTCCTATCATTTAAAATACAAAAGGGAAGAATAGACTCACACCAGCATTTCGACTGTTTGGATCGGAGATACCCATTAGGAAAACTCCTCCTTGGGAATGACCCCTAGAAGTTTCACAGTTACCTGCTGATAATTTGATTTAAATCACATATCCTCAATCTGTTTCTAAGCACCATATGCCATTCAGGGTAAAATGAAGAAGTGCAGTTTGGTGAAACATATTGTATCTGTCCCCTCCCCCTCTCCAGTAACTTTGTCAAAGTGACAGAAAAAAATCTTATACAGGTCTTAAAACCGAATGTTTGTAAACCTTTTCTTAATTGGGTTTGGTAATACTAATTGAAGTCTCACGCTCTATGGAGGAGGGTACTCGTTGATCAGCTTGAATGTATGGAGGGTAATATTATTTTAAATAAAAAATCGCTGCTGAAGGATCATTTATTTTATTAAATGGGTAGGGAGAAGATCAGACCTAATCAGAGGATTCAGGAAGGAGGGCTGATGAGAGAGATTAATCAAAGTAGAGTACACTTATTGATTTAAGGTACAAGATCTGGTGATTCACTCACAGAGATGATGGGAAAGAGCAGGGAAAGCAGGAAGGGGGGGAGTGGCTTGGTGGGGGACACATATGTGGTGATAGTCAAATGTCAAACCTCATTAGAGAAGTTGTCCAAAACATCTCTAATGAGCTGGAAACAATGTGCGGCTCACCTGGTTCAAGTCTTTTTCGCACACATTCAAACTCAGGCCAGGTTGCTCAATGGGTCTTCAGAGAAATTAGGAACACTGGAGTGAATCCCAGCCAACAGGAGCTGTGTTAGCAGACTTTGCCCAACCGCCTAACTTTGGCACTTAAGACAGTGAAGAGGAGTTGCATTTCTTCTAAGTTGGCGCTGAATTGGCTTCGTTTACAGGTTATCACTAATATTTGTTAGAGAAGACATTAGGGCTAGAGAAACTGTGATGATGCGCACAAGAAACAACCCAGTTTTTCTGAAGTTGACAGGCTCAAGCAAGGCTGGGGGCCAGATATCAGTGAGCAGAGAAGGATGTGATGAAAACCTGTATTCCTCTGCCAAAAGAGTTAGCAACACCGAGCCACCTAAGCCATCTGTATATTCAGAATGACCTTGGCAGAAGTGGAACACAATGTTTGCTTCCATGGAATAATTTTTTAAATCAGGTGATATGGTCCAGTGGGCCAGGGGATGGGGGCGGGGCAATCGCTCCTCCCTTTGCCTGCCAAGACCTCCTAGGTATCTGATGGAAAGCTACAAACTTTGCTCAAGTTTCTGTCCTAGAGAGTAGCATCCTAATGGTCCTAATAATACTAGCATGCTGATAATCCTCCATGGATGTTTTAAACTTGATATATCCAGAGTCAGCAGACCTGCACTTGTTTTCCCTTCTTTTTCTGCCTACAATCACAATGAGCTTTCACTATCATCTTTTCAATTATGTCACTGTCTTTAAATAACATTAAAAATGCTTAGTTTCAACTTACATCTGTACAAAATGTTCCGACTCTCCCTCTGTCCATCCTGTACCTTGCAGTTTTGTTTTGTAGACTGCTAAGTCCCCATCACAGCCGGGATATGGAAATCTGTCTGGTCCTGCAGCTGTTTTATTTGCTTACTGTAAGATTTGCTGTGCCCTCCATTCAAGTATCTTGCAAACCCCTCTTCATTAAGCTGCATCATTTATTCTCATTCAAACTTATTTTTTGGAATGTTATTATAGCTCTTCTATGGCACATATATTCCCTTGTTTCTGATGCTTGTTACCCCATATGTGTGTCTACTGTTCTTCTGCCAGACTTTGTAGGTTCTATAAGAAAAGGAGCCGTGTAGCTGTCTTATTTTTATTACCACAGTGCCGGATTCATCAGATTCATCATTGCTATGTACGATTATTGTCACATTTTTATAGCAGTGAATATCACACTCCTATGGTCTTCTCTCAAATTTGTGCAGACAATGTTGCTTTGTTCTTGGATTAATCTTTTCCATTTCTTATTCCTTGAGGTTTCAATCTCAAGTTTCTTTTGAAATAAATATAGAGTTTCTCTTGAAATAAATACAGAGTATCCAGTGATTGGATTCACCTGTGCGAGGCCATGCTTTGGAAAACCTGTGCAGTACACAGAAGTAGTCTATCTATGCCTCCCTGACTTCCAAACTTGTGATTTAGACCTTTCCTTATTCCCGTACTTATTGATGGCCACTGTATCTAGTATTTTGTTTATTGCATAGCCTCTCAGAAGCATCCCTTTCTACAGATCTATTTGTATTTTGGTTTCCCTCCTATGTTGCTACGTGTCTGGTCTCTCTTCATTCTTTACTGATGATAATTATGTCACTAAACATATTTTCTTTAGCAAGTTATTTCCAAAATGAAAACAAGCAAATGGATAGAATTTTTCCCATTAGCCACAGAGTTGAAGATCTGTAGGCAGAGATGCTCTAAAATCAGAACCTGGACAGCATGGGGACTTTATACACTCTAAAGTGTTTGTGGGCAGGATCCCCTTTTGCAGAAAGTCCCACGGTGAGCCCAGACTTTTCACAGAGGTCTGTTCTCACAGACTAGCACTAATCATATACCTGTTCTACAGTCATCCTGCTCTCATGACATATGCCCAAACCCAGAATTGTTATACTAAATTAAAATACTTGGAATACGGCAAAATAGATAGGAGAGGCTATTTCGACTAAGTGCCTAGTTGAGGAGGCATAAAATTCTTCCATTGTGTGAAAAATATTCCATGGAACACTTCAACATTTCTTAAAAAACCTGAGAGGCAGGGGGAAGTCTTGCATGAGGGGAATATTGTTCTTGCATTTTATTATAAACACAGCCAGAAAACAAAAAAATGGGGCTGACCAAGTCCCTGCAGCACATCATAAGTGTTTGTGAGACCTGTGTAGGTGGGGGAAAAGTTGAGCTAAAAAAAAAGATGACAAATTGATATGGGCTTATTATTTATATTTCTAACTTGAGCATTATGTAAGCCTGCCTCCCACAGAACCAGGAGGAGTTTGTTAAAAAATGCCCACAGGTCTGCCGGGTCAGCCTCCTCTGGAGCTTGTGTTCTCCTTAACAAGCTGTCTTCAGTGAGTCTCAGGCTCAGCCTCGCACAAGGACCACCGACAAACACTGAAACAGTAAATCCATATCTGAGTACTGGGCACTGAAGCATGAGAGAATAAAGCAAACCTTGAAGAACTCAAAACCGAAAAATTAAGAAACCTTTTGATACCTGCTGGAAGGGTATGGAAACAGCCGAGCTCTGAGCTGGGCTTTCAACAGATTGCTTCAGGCTCCTTTACATGCAAATGCATTTTCCTGTCAACTAAATGATTCTAAATAATTCAGTTTATTTAGAACAGTCTAAAACGACTCTTCTATCTATTTCAGATGGAGTTTTGAAGAGCCATTTACCTAAGTCAACTTCAAATTTGTTTATTATTTTTTTAAATGTACATTCGTATATGCTTGAGTATATATTTGTTTATCAAGTACACGCATAAAGCCCATGGAAGTCAAAGAAGGGTATTGGATTCCCTGGGATTGTGTTATAAAGAGTTTTCTGCCATCATGTGGGTGCTGAATATCAAACCCAAGTCCTCTGAAAGAGCAGTAAGTGCTTATAACAGCTGAGCCATTTCTTCAAGTCAATCTCAGATTTCTGGACAGACCTTTTAAGAATGTTTTGTCTTGTGGTGTGTGGTGGTTTGAATGGAAATGTATGCAATAGATCCATAGGGAGTGGTGCTATTATGAAGTGTGGTCTTGTTGGAGTAAGTGTGGCCTTGTTGTTGGAAATATATCACTGGGAGTGGGCTTTGAGGTTTCAGAAGCTCAAACCAGGCCCAGCATCACTTCCTGCTGCCTGCAGACCTGATGTAGAGCTGTCAGTTCCTTCTCCAGCACCATGTCTGCCTGCATGCCACCATGCTTGCTGCCATGATGACAATAGACTAAACCTCTGAAACTCTAAGGCAGCCCCAGATTCCCATTATAAGAATTGCTGTATTCATATTCTGTTTTCACAGCAATAAAATCCTAACTAGGACTAAGACATAGTCCCATTTTGCTTTGCTTTGCATGCAATCCTTTCCTGGTAGCTCTTTAACTAACAGACAACCTCATGGCTTTTCCTCGGCCATTGTGCCAAATCTTCTCTGACATAAATATAAGTAAGACTCTGAGTTGATACCAAAGAGAAATCAGTTTGCACTGGGCCTCAGATTCACAAGCATTGTACGGCTTTGAGCAATTTCTTTAAAGTCTGTTTTGTGATTTGTGAAGGTAAAGGGTCATCTTGGAGCTTCTCTGATACTCTTTGCATGGCTGATAGAGTCACTGTATAGTGACTCCTAAGGGAAAACTGTGCTAGCCAATGAGGCAGCCTGAAAAGGAGAGCTGAGTAAGTGGTTCCTGTCCCTGGCAGCAGGCGCTGAGCAGTTCCTGTTAGCACTAGTGAGGAGACCAAGCTGGCAGGTAAGACAGTGGGATCCATCTCTGATTTGTTATGAGAGAGGCCTTTGGTGCCTCTGTGCTGTTTCTCTCATTTGGGGTACTGAGACTGTCACAAAATTCTCGTATGGCATCACATTACTGTTGGTTCTCCTGAAGCAGGAACATGGTTGTGCTTGAGGCATAAAATGGGAGATGGTCAAGGTTTCTTTCCTTACTACAAAGAAGAATGTTTTCCAACATTTCGCTGCACCTACCTAAATTTGGTCTATTTATCTATGTACATACAGGGCTTGAGATGTCCCAAGAATTGATGCAGAAACTTCATTTTTAATATGAACACTACCCACAGAGCAATCTTGTGAGAAGATATTTATTTTCACTGTTAGACACATGAGAAACCTAAAGCATGGAGCTTGCCCAGGATCCCTGCTCCATAAGCCAGGGAGTCTGGTTCCCAGGTTTCTCTTTGCAGCCATTGTTCTAGTAGTTGACACAAAATTTAGAGGCTAGGAATGGCACATGGGCCAGTTAGCAGTTCTCTTTTAAATGGCTTTGGTTAAGTTCTGTGCAGCATAGGCTGTGATCATTTGGAAAACTTTTAAAATAAGTGCTCACTACTAATTATACAGTGTCGAGGAACTGTGCCTGAAGACTTTCACCCTGTCTCAGAAATATTTACAAATAAGTTTAAGTCTTTGAGGCCATTCTTCTCAGACAAACAAAAGAAAGAGGTTAACCAGTGTAACATGAGGGCCTGCTTGTTGGGGTTTCTATCCTACCAGGTTCCCACAGTTGTTAGGTCCCAAAAATCACATAGAAGGTCTACATAAGTTATAAACTGACTGGCCAATTAGCTCAGGCTTCTTATTAACTCTTATAACTTATATCAAACCATTATTCTTATCTGTTACCCACATGGCTCAGTACCTTTTTCAGCGGAGCAGGTCATATCCTGTTTCGTTTGGTGTCTGGACAGGACTCGGGAGGAATGAGCTTCCTCCTTCCCAGAATTCTCCTGTTCTTGTTGCCCCACCTCTACTTCCTGTCTGGTTGTCCCCCCCCCATACTTCCTGCCTGGGTACTGGCCAATCAGCATTTATTTAAGACATAATTGACAGAATATAATTGTTTCGCACCATTTCCATGATTTCCTCTCTCTCTCTTTTTTTTAAACAATAACATCCATAGTCCATTTTTTTGGGAATGTGGGTGTAGCTACTTCCTGCTGGTTGGGGGTGCTGATAAACTTATGGGAACCTAAAGAAAATTTAGAATTATGATCAGGTTTTGACTGTGAGTCTTGATCATCTCAGACAGTAGTGTTGAATCTGTTCTGGATGTAGAACTCTGACATCTGGGCCATCTATTCCTATTGAAGATTTCTCAGGTAGTCTTCCTTGATCAAGCCTGATTATTCTAAACTTAGAATGAATCCACAGCCTCTTATTTCCTGTGAAAACAAAAGCAAAATCTCTTCTCCAAAGTAACATATCGTTTGAGTTCAATTTTGAAGTCAAGATATTTTCAAAATACCTATCTTAGTTTAATTCAGCAGCATTTATAAGCAAATATCTCTTAGAAGCTGTTGCTCCATCCTCAGCATTCAAACAATTCAAAGAGAGCCATATTAACATACACTATCTAGATTCTCTCTGTTTTTTTTTTTTTTTCTATGCCAGGTGCTGTGGGAGCTCCTTCTGCTCCTTCAGTTAATAGCCTTTAAGATACCAGTTCTCTTGGTCGTGGTCTGTTTTGCTTTAAAAAGCAATGGCAGTCCTGTCCTCTCTGCCTATACATTCTGCCTTGCGACTGGCCAATCAGCATTTATTTAAAACATAATTGACAAAATACAATTGTCCCGCACCAAACTAGGATCTTAAAGCTGGAGCAGATGTACTTGCTGGCATCTTCCTCCTGACATAATTCCTATTGAACGTCTCATGGCAATGGCAGCTTCATATTTCTCCAGCTCAGTTGTGATGCACTGCAAACCCAGCTTTACCTGTTCTCTCTCTTTATTGTTTAGATTGTTATACATCTAAATTTATTGCTTTTTAAATCTTTTTACAAGGTCTTTGAGGGCACAAATATGATTTGCGGCATGATTAATCTTGTTAAAGGAATAAACACTAAGGTTTGTTGCTTCAAATTCAGTGATCAAGAATTGTATCATGTCTCTTTGTTTTCAATTTAGGGATTATTCAAAACAACACATGATTGGCTAAGTATAGCTATGGAGTGGGCTGTACATACAGCTTTGTATATTAAACCCAGTATTCCCCCATGAACTGACTGGTAAGGTACTGCTCAGATTAACTCTTGATTTTGCCTTATGAGTCAATGGTTATATTTAGCCAGCTAGAACTAAAATAAAAAGAGTTCTATTTAGGGTTAGTTTCAATTGTTAAAGTTTTCTAGTGCTGCAATTCTGCTGAACTCTAGGTAGCATGCGATTCTGCCGTGGGACATCAGTTCCTCATTTCAAGTTCCTTTTGCGGTGAGCAGAGGAACCTAGCCTGCTCATGTCAGACCTGAGAGCACACTTTCAGCACTGTTCCTATTTCCATCAACCCAACTTCTTCAGTAATTCCCTCCTAGCAGCAGGCTGTGGCAAACGCCTGCTATTAATTAATTATTGCCCTGGGGATGATTTTTACTGATAAAAACCTGGCTGTGAAACTTCCTGACTCCACTTTAGTTTCTCCCTGCTCAGCTAACTTTATGTTTCCTTACCAAAGTTCGAGTACCAACCCACTTGGGTTAGATATTGTCGGGCTCTGAGATTGCCCACACAAATAAAATGTAGCCTCTCTGTGCCTGAAGGTCATTTTAGTACGATTTAACTGTTCACAATAGAATTTGGCAAGCTTTAAGGCAGATTTCTGTCCAGAGGCTGTAATAGACAAAAAGAAAGTTCTCATCTGCATGCTATGGTGGGCGGGGCAGAATAGACTTGAAAAATGGACTTCAAAGTTGAATTTTGGAACTAGCCTTGTAGTTGGGTAGCACACGAAGCTGGAGAGTCCAGCACATTCTATAAGAAGCTGCGCCATGCACACAAACACGGGAAGATGGAAGTGCCGGTGCTTGTTGGAAAACAAGGGGATGTTAGGAAGTCAAGTAGTGGGTGGTGGTGATGGCATGGCATAAAGTCATGAAAGTCTTTGACTCATGGACAAACACGTCCTTTGGCGTTGTCCTCAAGGTATTTTCCTAACGAGTCAAAATCTGATATAAAGAGTGTATCTTCTCCAAGAAAAGAAAATGCACAGGAGATATACTCCAGTTGATGCCAAAAGTCTTTCAAGACTCAAGTCTGCAGTTAGGAAAACCAAAACTCTGGGTTAGGTCAGGGAATGACTTCTCTAGATTCTTACAAAGGGAAGGAGTTTGTTGATGATTGAGAGAGTGGAGTGCACAGTGAGTCAGGGGTGTGACTGTGGAAACAGACACACAGCCATGGGCACTGAAGTAAGGTGAGTGTGACGGTATTGTTCGGTTTATGCACTAGAGGCACTAAAATTATTCCCTGCATAGGTAGGTAAAGCATATGAGAGAAGTATGACATTCATGGACTTGTAGGTTGCAGAGGGATGTGATCAGGTGGGTCCAAAACAGTAATTTGATCAGGAATTGTCCCTCTGCATTTGTTTTAGGTTCCTGACTGCTTAATCGGAAGTATAACCCACAGATTAGTTAAGCCAAGAGTGGAGCCTTGCCATTGAGTGCAATTAGGGATAAACAATCAACTGGAAAAGCTTTAGGAACTACCTCATAATTAATTTCACTAATTGTAACTAATTAGAGACATTCCCCTACTACATATCTCATAATTACCTGGCCATCCATTTCCTTCCTGTGCGATCCTTGTTTTTAGGTGTCCACTTTCAGGAAATTTTCATAAGCATTTCTGTGAATTTTCACAGGCAAATTTTCTGGAACCTTGTAGTATGAACTTCTTCCTGAATGGTACCATCAAGATGCATGTTACTCTTTTGATGCAGCTGTTTCATTTAGTAGAGTCAATGTAATCACCTATACCAATTTTAAGATCAGACGTATTGGACTCTCTGAGTGAGATTGTAAATCAAAGGGCTTTCATCCCTGCAGACCTTTTATTTATAATGTGGCACCTTTTGAAAATGCAGGTACTTGTCCCAGTTTTAAAACTTTGGTAGGAAGTAGCTGTGGAGTTGCATGATTGCCCATTTATCTAGTAACATATTATTCCTTGGGCTACACAGTTCAGACTCAGGGCTAGCACTACTGGACAATGGACAATATTGAACACAAATCTCACTTGTATATCACACAAATATACAAATCAAAAGCATGTTTGCTCCTAAGTTGTCTTCTCCCATATTGACCAAACCACAAAGTTTTCTGTGTGAGACAGAATGACCACTGGATTTACAGAAACAGGAGTAAAGAGGCTTCAAGAAGTCTGACTTGAGAATTACTACTGTGGGAATGGGGGGAGGGGAGTAATTCATGCAGCAAAGGCAGATGATGGCGCTCAGGGTTCTTCTTTATAGAAGACTCAGGCAGGACCCTCAACTGACTGAAACACCAGGATGACTTCCCCCACCTCCCATTTTCAGACTCTCCTCCAGTTTGTTACTGAATGGAAAATTGACTGTTTAACAAAATATTTAATTTAAAACATATTAAAGCATTCTATTTAAACAGTAACATACTGATTTTAAGAGTTGGAAAATTAAATTTATAATCCATTTAAATCCTGCATTTAAAAAGGAGAAAATTTTAAAATGAATATGCCTTGAAATATAAACACATATAAAAGCAACACTTTATACAGCAGTGTAAATTCCATTCATGAATTAATAAATGCACACTGAATGCAGACATACACATTACTTGCAATTATATTATTTACAAGGAGGCCATGAATAAGGAACACAAAATTTGATTTGTTGATATACTAGAATGGTACTGTAAAACCTAGAGTCTTGGCAGAAATGATTATTTTGTTCTATATACCATTAATGTAGCTAAAAAATGATCACACTCTTCTTAATACAGGGGGTTCCAAGTAATTTTTTTTTGTCAAAAAATATTTCAAGAAAGAACGGCAAAACAAATGACTCCAATAGTGTTGTGAGATACACATGCTCTTTTTCTTTCTTTTTGTAAATCTAATTTTCAATATTTGTATAAGAATTTTATACTGAACTGTTGTACTCATTTCCCTGCCTTTTCTACTCATCCTAACCCTTCCCGTGTACCCCAACTCCACCTCAAATTCATAATGTCTTCTTTATTATTTTTACACACAAGCACCTACAGACACAACACATCTGTATAAATATGTATGAACAAACTATAACTTCATTTAGTTTTGTGCATATGTGCATGTATTTCAGGCTGACCACTTTGGACTGACTTATCAGGAAGTTCAAGCCTGGAAGAAACCGATTCTCACTCTCTCAGCAACAACTGACTGTTTGTAGCTCTTTATCTAGGTGTGAGCCTTGTGAAACTTTCCCCATCCAAATTGGCATGCCAACTGGTTTTTCTCATTGGGTAGGTCTTGTTTGGGCAATATTAACCTCAAATATAGCTCTGCTTGGGTTATATCTGAAATGTACACATTTAGTAGGTTTTAGTTTTTCAGATAGTCTTTTTGATCTGATGTTTCAGATGCAGTAATGTCTAATTTCTTGAGATCAAGGAGACAGTTAGCTATCTTGGGGCCCGAGAGTTGAAACAATGAACATGAGGTATTAAGAACACAGTATTCCTGCAGCAACAGCTCCATTGGGGTCTGAGCTTCCCTCAGCCTTGCCCGACTCTACAGCAGTGTGGTTTTGGTTTTTCTTAAATAAGACACATTCTTTCTTATTGGTGGGATGAACTTCCTTAGCCTGCTTTATTCACAGCAAGATTGAATACAATGAATTGCCGAACTCCAGTAGTTTAACAGTTTTCATTGTATCATGTAGAATAACAGTGCAAGCAAACATTTGTAATGAATTGAGAGAAAATGTTAGCCGTTTTAGTATTCAAACAAGACTCTTTAAAAAAAAAACTTTCTAGGCAGTAATACTTTCTATTTGCACTATTTTTCTCTATTATTTAGAAAAAGCGAAGCATTTTGTTTTCTCTTTCAGTCAGGACTTCTAATAAAATGTCAGTTTTCTGAGCATTAAAGAAATACTATGTCAGCTGGTTGGGCGCTCTCTTGCTTTCTGTCTGCTTTGTTAAAGTTTGTGTTTTATAAAATTGGTCCAAATGAAATAGAAGATTAAGCAATTGGCCACTTAATTTAAATGATGTTAAAAGTCAATCTAAGTAATTCTAACACAGGGCACTTCTACGCTTTGAATTATTGATGAAAACAAATCTATAGAGTGGAGTATTGTTCACTATCTAGGGCCAAACTGGTTCATTTGGGACATGAAGTGGGCAGGTTAGTATTTACGGCACAGAGCTTTATAGCTAAAAATTACTTACTGAGTTTTGCCAAATGAGCAATTGTTAATCATTTTCAACTTGTGTTCTCCCAATATTTCCATTTTTCCAATCTCACATTCTCCATTAATATCTCTCTTTAATTTATTTATTTATTTATTTATTTATTTATTTAAGATTTCTGTTTCCTCCCCGCCACCACTTCCCATTTCCCTCCCCTCCCCCAAGGTCCAAATCAGGAGCAGAAGGAGAGAGAGCAAGAACAAGGAACTCAGGACTGCGAGGGGTACACCCACACACTGAGACAATGGGGATGTTCTATCGGGAACTCACCAAGACCAGCTGGACTGGGTCTGAAAAAGCCGGGGATAAACCCGGACTCGCTGAACATAGCGGACAATGAGGACTGCTGAGAAGTCAAGAACAATGGACTGGGTTTTGACCTCTTTAAATTTTTTAAAAATTATTTTTTCTTTTAATTTTGAAAGCAGCTTAATGTAAATCAAAAGCAGTTCCTGAGTAGCTGCAGTAAACAGTCTTTAAATACATATACATGCACACATACATATATATTCGCAACTTAGCTCACTTTGGTTCTGCCTTAGTTTACCTCCCTATAGTTAGGTGAATCTTGCCCTTTGTTTCTTTCAGTTCTTATGTGCAAGTACATAACATCTGGGAATCCGCATGCAGATGTTTCCCTGGTGTGAGCATCTGCTTGGCTTCAGCCAGGTTTCCAGAGTCACTGCAGGTCAGTTTTTTTCAACCCACAAAACCTGTGAATACCATGAATGCTTCACGTCTTCTTCACCAGACGCCATGATTGCCATGAGTGCAGCTTGTTGGAGGCTGTTTGCAACATCTTTTCTATATGACTTACCAGATTTGTGCTAAATACTGCCTCCAAATCTTTTCTCGGAACGGGCAGAGCTTTGTAACTTGGAACCGTTCCAAATTACTCTTGTTTTTCACTACCTTTTCTTCTAGGAATGGTGTATTAACAGGGAAGCAGGACCAGAAATGCCACAGTTCTTTAACAGCCACGTACAAGTGTTTCAAGTCAGACTGAATATATATTCAGTTTGGCACCATCTGGTTTACGATTTGCCGTGTCCCTCCCTGCATAAGTGCTCCTCCAGGTGACAGGGCTGTGATTTCCCATCAATATCTTATGAGGACTTCTTTTTAATAAGTGATGTGATCCTAAAACAAATGCATATCACTTTGCTCATTGAGATACTCCCAAGTCCTCTAAATTTTTCGGAAAGGGTACTTTTGAAAAGGGTTATTGATATAGAGAGCTTGTCCTAATTCTCATCTTACAGATCAGGAGAATGGAGTAAGGTCCGGTTGGGCTGCTCCTGGACAGAGAGCTCTTTGCTGGTTGCAGCAGAGCAGCTATACTGTGCCTGAAATTGTTCCTGACGCCTGTAGCTGCACCCGGTGCACTGTTCTGCTTCCATCAAAAGGTGATGTGGCTTCTCACACCCAGAATGTGCTTGTGCACGGTCACTCCTTCTAAATGATAGGAAGAATTAAGGATACACATTCGCTAACAATAGATAAGTAACACATATCTGTTTCCCCCTTTCCTTTCTAACTCCCTGGGTGGTCTAGAAAGTGCAGAATGTCCATACGGACCTCCTTTTCGCCTCCTGCTTCTGGCTATTTGACATCTCTTCAGGTATTTGCCTCTTTTCTACATTGAGTGGTTTCTTTGCATTGTCTGCCTTAGAAGAATTTTTAGATTTGTTTTTTCCTTTCTGTTGTTGAGTGAGTTTTTAGGAGCATCTTTGGCAGAGAAGTAATTCTTGTTATGCAATTGGGCATTACTGTGTTGCACAAAGTTTTAATCCATTTGACAGTTTAGAGCGGATTTGTTTTCTTGGCAGGAGGGAGGAATGACCAGGTACTTCATTCCAACAGCATTTCATCCCAGAAATAATCATTGACCAAAGGGGATGCCAACTTCGATTTGACAGACTTCAGTCAAATCATTTTGTTAGTGATCATAAACGGAGCTTAATTGGAAGATCTCCACTCCTCATTTACCCATGACTATGGCTGCCATGAGGGCAGATGGTTATAAGATGACATGGGGCCGCATAGCCTAAAATAGGTGCTACTTAGTCCTGGCCTTAGAATTCAGAACAGTCCACCTCTGCCCCTACAAAATAGTCAGCTTTTGTTTTCTCTCCCTCCCTTCTCCCTCCTCCCTCCCCCTTCCTCCCTCCTTCTTTCCCTTTCTCCTTTCTTTCTTTCCCTCCTTTTATTCCTCCCTCCCTCCCTCCCTCCCTCCCTCCATCTCTCTCTTTCATATTTTTTAAAGATGTAGTGGTTTTATTTTTTATTTGTATGAGCATTTTCCTGGTATGTATATATGAGCATTGAAAAGCATACCTGGTGCCCAGTGAGACTGAAGAGGAAGCTGAATTCCTGAACTGGCTTTGCAAATGGTTGTTAGCTGCCACCATGTAGGCGGGATAGCGTATAGCTGGGAATGGAACCCAGGTCTTCTAAAAGAATAGCAACTATTCTTAACTGTGGAGCCAGGTATCCATACATGTTTGCCATTCTAAAAATTAGCTTGCAAAGTAATGGGTTCCCATGCATATTTAATTTTTATAAATTCTCCGTGCCCCACCCTGGTTTTAGTATTCGGCAGTTATATACCTGTATATAATGAACTTTAATCTTCATTCTCAGCTACCCTGTCTCATGCCCACCCCTTTCCCTGCTGAAATCTTTTTTTTTTTTGGGCACACTGCCCTCCTACTTTTATGGTGTGTGTGTTTGTGTGTTTGTCTGTGTGTGTGTTTGTGTGTGAGAAAGGAGAGAGGAGAGAGAGGCCCACTGATTTTATGGTTGTTCACATGGGAATGGGTGGAACGGCATTTACTGAAGTATTGACAGTTTATCAGTGACGATTGCAATGAAGAAATTGACATCCTTTCCCCCAGCTTTTATTAAATATCAGTCATCTCTCAGGGAGGCCCAGGGCTCCTTAGTCTTTTGCCTTCAATTATGAGATGATAATGGGTTCAAACTTGGGCAGGTATTATGCAGACAACCCCAGGTGCAGTGATCATGAGAACATTGGCTGTATGCTCAGAAGACATGGTTTCATGCCACAATAGTTACACAGCAAGGGAAGGATTTTCAAGTCAACACCAGCTTGATTTCTCCATTTCCTTCGACAAAGTTATGTTGTGTCTTCAGAAATAAACTTTTAGTGTCATGTTTTAATGAGCAGCCAAGAGCAATGGCAACAGGCTGTATTGTGTGTGTGTGTGTGTGTGTGTGTGTGTGTGTGATGGCCCTCTGATAATCTCTTAACCAACAACTTAAAAGGAGGTATTCTACAAATTGGTAGCTGACTTTTGCTTATTAATCTGTGGACCTTGGGCTAGCATTATCTCTCTCCATATTGGGTATCTTCATTTAAAATTTATTTTTAATTATACTTTATGGTAAGCCTATAAAATGAGCCTAATAACCACAAAGAAACTGTATTAATTTAATTACTGCATGGCCCATTATATCTAGCCTCTTTTTGGCCAACTCTCACATCCTGATCTAACCCATTTCCATTAATCTGTGTATCACCACGAGGTCATGGCTTATCCAGAAAGATTCAGTGTCTCTGACCTGGCGAATTCATGGCAGCTCTCCCTGTATGCTTTCCTCCTCTCAGCATTTAGGTCTGTCTTCCCTAATATCTAAGTACTGCCCTATCAAAAGGCCAAGGCAGTTTCTTTATTTAACCAATGAAGGCAACAGAGCCTGCTTCCTTGTAGCCTTTTCTCACATCCTTAGTACAACTATCTCTTCCTCAGTGCCTTCCTCTGCCCCTTCCTCTCGTTCCTCTCTCCTTTAAACCACTCCTCTCCACTGGTCCTCTTCCTTCCTTCACACCACCTGTGTTCTACTCTTGGTCTCCCTTGAGACTGTTCAGATATCTACATCTTACTACAAAGACACTTGCTCATCCTTATTCATATCAGCCTAGATGCCCATCAACAGAAGAATGCATGCATTCCCCTTACTCAGTCCCGCTGCATTCCCACGTGACTTCCATGCTTCCTGTCAGACCTGTTCCCACTCTACTCTTTTGGATTTGGCCTTTCTTGAACTGCCCAGCATAGGCCCAGGTGAGTTTTATCAATTCTCCCTCAGGCTGTCCTTTAAGCAGCAGTGTCCACCAATATGTTTGGTGAGGAGAATGCTTTTGTTCCCTGTGTATGTCTTGTAGGGTGACCTCCATGTCCAATGGCCAGTTGTGGCATATTAAACAATGTGTTGCCACCTCCCCCCAGTTCCATGTAGGAAAATAAAACTTCAATTACAAGAAACAGTGAAACCATCATCTAGTTTTGATAAATATGATTTTTCCACTTGAAAAATGAGAAGTATGCTGGGTACTTCCAAGGACACTGGAAAATGAGAAAACATGTATAAGACTGCCACAGAGGAGGCAGGAACAACCAGAGAGCTCTTCCCAAAGCCCAGATAAACTGGAGAAAGAGTGCTCAGATGACCCCAGAGATTCAGTACAGGTAGATGAGCACAAGGTGACAGTGTCTTGTGTATTGAGTAGATAGTGGAATTACTGAAGAGGACAGACAAGTTGTGATGTGGGAAGAATTAAATGTACAGATTAATGGAAGGAGAAGACCTTAGGTGTGGGGAACTACATGGGAAATGGTTTGGAATCACACACGGTGTGCCACTGTGGAGTCACCCTAACAAAAATGGATTGAGAATAAGAGGGAGTTTAGATTGAAAATACTGTTTACAAAGGTATAATGGTGCACATTTAAATTCTTTCCCTGATAACAGAAACGTATACAAGATAATATCCAATTTCTTCTAAATTTTACTTCTAACAAAAGCAAGGTGTATTGTTTTGTCATTTTTAAAGAGGTAAGTTAGGAACTTAGTGAATTTGTAAATCCTTTGATACTTAGGTGAACCAAATGTCTTAACCCAGTTTCAAAGTACATAGTTTTAAATGTGGAATAATGTGTGAAAGAAATGCATGGAAGCCATTATTCTTCCAAAAGAACGTCCCTGTGTTTTATTTATGAGCATTAATTACTTTCCTTTTGCTGTGAATTGGGCTGGAAAATCACAAATGCAAGTCTCGAGGATCGTCTAATCCAAGCCCTGCTCAATTTACAAAAAAAGAAGCACAGGAAAGGACAGCAAATGTCTTTTACAAGGTCATAGCCAGGCAGTGGTCACATGAAAGTAGATTTTAAATTTAATATTTCAAGAATATCCTGTAGGACTTAAGAGAATCAAGATAATATTAAGTAAAGGATAACATTTAGAGTCCTTCTATTTACCTTGAAAGAACGATTTTCTATAAAGCTATGGTAACTAAGTAGAATAACACTGCCAAAGGGGCTGAGTAGATGGCTCGGTCGATAGAGTGCTGGCTGCTTAAACATGAGGACCTGAGTCCCTACACCAGCACAAAAAGCCAGGCATGGGGGTACGTGTCTGTAAATCCCGCGTTGGAGCATGGGTGCTTGGTATGCAGAGGAATAAGAGGACACCCTAGCGCCCATTGCCAGACAGCTTGACTGTTCAGTGAGAAAACCGTCTCAGAAACTAAGGGTCCAAATGCTCCGAAAACAAGAAAACAGGTTCAATATTGCAGACACATCACCAGAACAATGAAATCAAACTCCAGCAATACTGAGTCATCCGAAAGGAGTGCATGTTATCTGATACGGTCTACATGGAATAAAGGACAGTGAGAAGTAATGAACAATGATAGAAGTTGGCAAAGTGGCTTCTGGTTAGAGCATGGGGAAGATGCTAGCTGAAAGAGCATATACAGAAACCTTCTAATGCACTGCAAGTCCTGGTATGGAAGCAAGATCTCTGATGGAGGCACGTACGTATGTGTAAAAGTATATGGAACAGGCCGGGCGGGGGTGGCGCACGCCTTTAATCCCAGCACTCGGGAAGCAGAGGCAGGCGGATCTTTGCGAGTTCGAGACCAGCCTGGTCTACTAGAGCTAGTTCCAGGACAGGCTCCAAAGCCACAGAGAAACCCTGTCTCGAAAAACAAAAAAAAAAACCAAACAAACAAAAAAGTATATGTAACCGTATTGTATACTTACTAATATAAGTTACACCTCAATTAAAGATATTTACAAGGATTTAATGAATCTTGAAGGAAAATTTCTCTCTCTCTCTCTCTCTCTCTCTCCGCTAACCACTTCCAGCACTTGCTCCAGGGTGTTGGTTTCTCAGCACCAGAGGTCCGGCGCTCATCTTCTGCAACACACACTTGCAGTGCTGGGCTTTTGTGATTCGGCCAGACTGGGCTAGTTTATCATCTCTAGCCCTTGAGACCTTGCCAGTGCTGCAAAGGAATCAATGAATTAGAGACATTTGACCAATTCTACAAATATAGGACTGCTTCAGCTTTATCACACAGGGGCAATGGCTGATGCTTTCTGGGAACCCGGCTATGAAAGAAAATACATATTCAGCAAGGAGACTGGTGGCTACCTTATGGCAAGTGTGTGTGTGCGTGTGTGCGTGTGTGTGTGTTTGTGTATTTGTTCATATACATGTGCCATATGTGTGCCCCTGCATGTTGAGGCCAGAGGTTCATATTGGGTGTCTTTATCAGTCATTCTCTTATCTTTTGAATTAGGGTTTCTCATCAAATCTGACTTTCCTCGTTGTCTCTGCTTTACCAGAGAGGCCCAGAGATCCCTCATTCTTTGCCTTCTCAATAATAGTTCTACTTTTCTTGTGTCCTTCTGGTTTTGGTGAGAAATATTGATGCTAGTTGCTCTGTAACAGTTTGGAAGAAGCAGCAGGAAAATCATCTGCTCCAATGTTTTTCCTCTTGGAGACCTTTTGTTACTGATTCAACATATTGTTTGTTTCTGGTTTAAAAGGTTTTTTTTTTTTTTTGTACAAACCATGTGCAAATCACTTCTTTATAGAACATACTTCTTATACTCCTTAATATCATATTATTTGCCCTATTCTAGTTTAGATGTAAGAACTATTAAAAACATTTAGTAGGATTAAAGCTTGAAATCCAGGTATTTCTAAAATAGCATATTTCTGTAAATCTTAACAAACTGGACACTTTCTACCTAGCTTCCTTACAGGATCAGTGTGAAAGAGGTTAAGTTACTTCCTTCAGGGCACAGCAATGCACCACTTACCATGTCCCTGTATCTCTATTTTTGAGATTGTCTTCCTCTTGTTAAGTGATACTTGAAAGGAGGCTATAATGTTTTTTTTTTTTAGTTAACTAGTTTATAGATACATGGTATTCTTTTCTGTACCTTGCAGCCAAAATGACAGCTATTATTGTGTTCACTATTTATGCTTTTAATTATTCCAATTACACCTTCTTGAAATTCATCAATTCATATTTGGCCTGTCTAAACTTTTGACACTGGACTTAAGAGAATGAATGGTTACTTTGGCTGAGCCTTCACTTGTAATGAAAGAACTGTCTGTTTTAGCTTTTTCCAGTCTAAGGAGAGGACATGCTACCTTGGGACATGGTTTCAGGATTGTCTATGCTATAACTTCATGCAGTTGTATAAGACTGGCACATAAAGTTAGGTTCACCTTCACCTAGCTCTAAAGGATTTCCCTATTCCCACTCTTAGACTGTCACTACCTGATGTAGGAAGTCCTTCTGTATACGTGTTGCTTTTATTGGTTAATGAATAAAGAAGCTGCTTCAGCCAATGACTCAGCAGAATAGAGAAAGGTGGGGAAAACTAAACTGAATGCTGGGAGAAAGAAGGTGGAGTCAGTGAGAAGCTATGGAGCCCTCAGAAAAGAAAGGCATGAGCTGTCAGCTGAAACCTTGCTGGTAGGCCATGAGCCTCATGGTAAAATATAAAATAATAGAAATGGGTTAAACAAATGTATAAGAACTAGCTAGCAATACACTTAAATGATTGGCCAAGCAGTAATTTAAACAATATAGTTTTTGTGTGATTATTTTGGGAGTCTGGGCAGCTGAGAACAAAAAAAGTGGCCTTCTACAACAGATTGGTGCATCAACATGGGTAACAATAAAACCACATAAAAACCTGCAAGAGCTGGAAAAGGACTTTTAGACACAAAAATTAGAGTTTAATGAATCTTCTTGCTGTTTTCTAGACGCAAGCAGAGCCATGATTACTTGAAGACAGTTCTTCCTGATTCAGTGGTAGCGTTTGTCTACAACTACCTGTCTGAAATTTCCTTTACAAGTATCAAAATACTAGATGGACTTTAGAACAAAGCTTCACATTAGTGTACAATTACATTCCAGCAATGACAAGGTGTGTGTTGCATCCTTAGAATTTTAGACTAATGGCACTTTATTTGTATTTATGGAATTGCATTATTGTTTCTTTCTTATTATGTGAAAAATGCTAATAATGACTTATTTATCTGCTTGTATATAAAAACAGTGAAACTGAATTTTTGGAAACTATCACAGGCCCAGTTATCAATATAGAATGAAGATTTTTCTGGTTTTGACACTGTTCTTTGCTTTTTATTGAGACAACTAAAAGTGGTTTCTTGCGAATATACTTTAGAATATGCTTTAATGGGAAGGAGTAACTAAGCTAATTCATAATAAGAACTGGTTGAGCTTTTACTAGAAATTAATCTAAATTCATTGATATCAATTCATATAAGCTACTTTGATATGGTTTTATCCTTATGTTTCTTTCATACAGATAGAAGTTTTGTCAAGGACTTCATGGTAAATGTTCACACGAGTCTCCCTGGATCCAAAGCTTGTTCACATTGCACAATATCATGAAAAGTACTTGCTGAAAAATGCAAAGTCAGTATCACCTTACAGGGAAGAGTGGTTCTACGAAAGAAAAGTGAGGAGAAAAATGTTAGGGTGCACAATGGGGCATTTGCTGTAGTTGTCAGGACGATTTCCGTCTTCGAGTTAGCAAAGGATATGGCAAATTGGTACCCTGGAGTAATTTTAAACAAATCACAGATGTTTTGCAAAAACAATGCTTTGATATTTTATTGCTTTTATTGCCAACAACAGAAATAAAAGTTAGGAAATTTTCGAGTTGGAAAATAACTGCCAAGAAATCATGTTTTACAAAGGTTTAAAAGCTTGGATTTGCAGATGCTGTTTATATGTTCGTCACAGCCACTGTTCCCTGAATCATGCGTGGTGCAAGAAGTGGAAAGAATGATCCCTGATCCTACATAGGCAAAGGCCTTGGTTTTTCACCCCTCTGTAATTACTTTACTTTCGGTAGGTGCTTTCAAGGCTGCAGGTTTTTCCCATGCATGTGAGACTGCACAGGTGAGAGATATTAAAACTCTTAAAACAGGGACTTGAGAAGAAGAGGGAACAAAGTACAGCAAGAGATCATAGTACAAAGATTTGGCTTCTCAAATGTAAAGATGAACAGGATCAAGCTCACTAAATGACCTCTGGTGGCTAATGACCAATGACAAGGCTAAGCAACAGAAAACACATGGAATGATCATTTGAAGCAGGTCATACATCCAAAAGCCTGTCATCTCATAATGGCATGAGAGAGGAAATAGAAGCGGCCCCTCAGCCCACCACACAGACAGGAAACAGGAAGTAAATCTGTAAGTTGTTTTATATTCGGAGCTCCAGCAACCAGAGAAAACAGTGCAATAGCCTCTTTGCTAGCTGTGGTACATCTCATCTTTAATTATATAGATTATATAGAGAAAGAAAATGGAAGCAGTCAACCACTCCAGTTTGGTCTTGTACCTCTGGTCAGTCCTCCTCTGAGGTTGATGGTGTTGATTCTTTGCATTTTTTTCATATTCTGTCTATAGCACAGAGAAGACTCACAAATACCAAGGTCATGAGTCCCGCATTTCTCCTGAGCCAGTCATTTGGATGGCTTCCACATTGAAGGTTAACTTGGAGCAAGCAAGCAATCATCACTGTTCATGTGTACATTACTTCCTACAGACTGAAGCCAAATGGCATTTTATAATACAGAATATGCAAGGCCCTCATTATTACACTATATAATTATATAATTAAGAAGATGAAAGAGAAGAGGGGGACGAGAAAAATCATGGACATATTACTGGATAACATTAAAAAAAAAAAACTGACACAGTAACTCCTGAGTTCAGACCCTGTCCCCTTGTTTCTCCTTGTTAGACTCAACATTACCTATAGCCCTGGCCAATGAGAGAAATCTCTACTTCACTCTGATTCATTTTCTCATGGTTTCATCATAGGTCAGGACTCAGAGGGAACAGGTCTCTGCTCCAGCACTTGCCAGGATTAGAAGAGACGTCATCTGCAGTTTGTGAATGTTCTTCCCAGATGACATCTTTTACCAAGCTACCACAAAGATGCCCACTGTCATCTTAGGAACCAGCTGGGACTGTCCCAGGTGTCTTTAATTGGGTATTTCCACATTCTCCTAGAGCTCCCTCAAAACAGGTAAGCCTGGATCCAACAAGGAGAAAAGAAAGATGGCTGGTCTTCTAAAAGTTAGAAGTCATTCACTGTGTGAAGTCACTGTGTAGTAACGTCTGGAGATCTGTAGTGCAGCATGGAGAACGGGAAATTAGTATTTGTACTTCACAATCAAAAACTAGTAAGAGATCAGATCTTAAGTGTTCTCGTCACAAAAATATAACTGTGTAAAGTGCCTGTATTTATTTTATAGTATATATATATTGTCAAATATCATCTTGTAAATTTCAAATACATGCAATTTTCATTTCACCATTATGAAAATCAAGAAAATTTGAAATTAAGAAAAATTCAAAAACATTAGAGATTTTAATGAATACATGAGACTGAAATAATGTATCTTGGGTTTGCTTGAAGTATAGTAGCAGGAAAGAAAAATGATAAAGAAAGAATTTTAGGCAAAGTAATATCTTTTGATTACTGGATAAAACAGGTAGATTTGTGAAAAATTATTGTGGGAGGAGGGCCTGCTTGTTTGTCTCAGCTGCACAGCTAGCTTAGTCCCAAAATAACCACATAGAAACTGCTTGGCTATTAGCTCTAGTTTCTTATTGGCTATTTTTTATGTCTTAATTTAACCCATTTTTATTAATCCGTGTATCTCCATGTGGCTGTGACTTGCCGGCAAGATTCTAACCAGCATCGGTCTCAGGCAGAGGATCCATGGCTTCTGCTTTTTTTTCCTTCCAGAATCCAGTTCTGTCTTCTCCATCTACCTAAGTTCTCCCTTATCAACTAGGCCAAGGCAGTTTCTTTATTCATTAACCGATGAAAGCAACACATTGACAGAAGGACCTCCTACACCAAATTATGTTCAAATTATAACATTTGAGTATTGTGAAAATTCTGGTATTTTTGAATATAGTTTGAAATAATATTATATAGTCTGCCTTAGGATTCTCCTGAAGGACAGGACCCAATAGCAGAAATATGTATTGAAAGGGATTGATTAGATTGGCTTAGACAATACCCTTGGAGTGGTGCTACAGTAGCTCACTCATGCTGGAGTCCTTTCCTAGTGAGCCTAGAATGTGAAGGAAGTGAAATGTGACTGAAAGGAAAATTCTGTGATGTGCACCTTCCATGCAGCTGTAATGGTGATGAGGTGGAACTGTGGGAGAAGCAGCATTTGGAGGACCACCCACACTCCTTTAAGTAGCCCTTCACCTATACCTTCTAAGTAAGTCTAATTAGCAAACTAGTATGCCAAGTTGAACTTTGGTGGAATTATACTTTGGTCTGTGTTTGGTGTACCATTCGGGGTAAACAATTCATGTCTCTCTAGGAAAAGCGTTTTCAACATAAGCTGTTGGGAGCTGTAAGAGACGAGCAGGAAATCAAAAGGACCAATGACATTGTCAAGTGTGGTGTTTGAGTCCAGCGGCTGAAAGCAATGTTGTTATGAGCTGATGATTTGAGCCTTGGCAGTAATCTTAAAACCATGAGAAGGACAGCACAGCTCTATCCTATTGCCCTGCACCTCATTCACCACCCTCGTGTTTTACTGAGGCAGTTTCCATCCATAGCCCTAAGCTTATGAATAAGGAATTCCTGTCTTGAGCAAGCAATCTCAGTCACACAGTATGTTTCTTGCAACTGAAAGCAGTTTTATGGATAATACTCCAAATTAAAAATTTCTAACTATTGATAAATAAAGAAAATAGGAAAGTTAGATGCCCTTTAATAATAGGTGCTATTTCGGGGCAAAGTGGAGGATCAGCAGAAATGAAAGTTTACTTGCAATATCTAAGCTTAGTTCTCATTATCCATTAATCCTTTGGTAGACACTTATGTTGAATCTCTATCTTGTGGCATTTTTTTTGACAATGCTGCAATGAACATGAACACTAATATCTCTATGGTACACTGACTTCACTTTGTTTGGATATATATGCAGTGAATAATTGATGGAAAAAGTGGCTTGGTAAGTAATGAATTCAGAATAATTACTTTAAAACAAGAAAATGCTGCCATTTGTCACAGCACAGAAGGACATGTAGATTTGATTTCACCAGTATGTGTAATTAAAGACTTAAATTATATTTACGTATAGGTACCTTGTCCAATCACCATCAGAGAAACATCTTCCAGCAGCAGATGTGAGACAATGTAGAGACCCACCACCAGGCATTATTCAGAGAGGAAGTCTAAATTGGAGGTCTCCATCAGGTCCTCCTCTTGCAGATCAGGGAACCACATAGAAGAGGGGGCAAAAAGATTTTAGGAGTCAGAGGGGATGGACGAACCAGGAAAACATGGCTCACTGTGTCAACTCAGTGGGACTCACACGTAGCAAGCACAGGGTCTATATGGCCGTGCGCCAGATCCTCTCTGTATGTGTTATGACTGTTGACTTGGTATTTTATGGGATTCCATTCAGTGGGAACAGGTGTGTCTCTGGCTCTTTTGCCCCTCTTGTAACTCTTTTTCTCCTATTGTGTTGCTTTGTCCAGCCTCAGTATGAGATCTTTGGCCTTGCCTTATTGAATCTTGTTTCGCCCTGTTTGATTATTATCTTTCGGAGGCCTGCTCCTTTTTGAAGAGGAAACAGAGGGGGAGAGGTTCTGGGCAAGAAGGGAGATGGCAGGAGCTAGAAAGACTGAAGACAGGTCAACATGTGCATTGCATTAGAGAAGAATATATTTTCAATAAAAAACTTAGTAGGATAAAGAGAGTAGGATTTTAATCATCAAGGACTGTATGGAAAAGAGAAAGTGTATTGGTAAAAAGCTAAAAAACTTTAGTTAGTAAAACTAAGTTTAAGAGACTTATCTGCAATATATTTCATATATTTAGCCATGAATTATATTAAAATTGTTAATATTTTATAATTTAAGTTGTTCATCACAAATAAGTAGGTGCATTTATTAATTTCATAGGCAAGTTATTGAGGTTTTCATGTAGAAGAAAATAACCCAATTTATTGGGAAGTATGAAGAAATCACTGCACATATTATCAGATATCTCTTGCCATTTTCTTCAGGAGTCGGCATTCTTCATGCTCCAGGGAAACGTCATGCCTAGAAGCTAAACATTGTTAACAGATACTAAAAAGTGTGACTGAATGAACAAGTTGTGACACAAATATGAAACGGGATAATATTCAGCCTTAAAGCGAATAAAATCCTGCTACATGTGACAACACAGAGACAACTTGGAAACAAGCTAAGTGAAACAAGCCAGCCATAAAAGCAACAGATGCAATTCACCACATATATATTTGATAGATTAGTGACATTTAGTAATGACCCCAATAGCACGGTGATTGTCGTGGGCTGGAGGAGGACGAGAAGGGAAGTTGGCAGTCAGCGGGTACAAATCCAGTTAGGGATTTCATAAATGCTCTGGAGATGCATGATGGTGACGATTGTGCATCACTGAGAATTATTGGATGCTAAATTCGCACCGTTCACAATGGCTAGACTGCTGCTGCCTGCATTGTGTGTATTCCGCTCCCATAAAGTTGTCTTTATTTTGGGTCCTATCATCTAGGGGTCAGTCTTTACTTTTATTTATTTTGTGTGGAGGTCAGATGGCTTTCTCCTATCGTCACGTCATGGCACTCGGGAAGACAACTGAGATCGTTGACCTGCATGCGAGTTCCTCTACCTTCTGAGCCATTTTGCTGGCCTCCAAAGATTTTTCTGTTATTAACACACGAGAGGAGAGGACTAAGAAGTAAAAGGTACCAAGCACGGGGAAAGACTGCTGTCTCAGCCTCTGAAGGGAAATGTGATATTTAACAATGAACAGTAAAGTTTTCTTTAGTGAGGAATTCATTCTCTCAGTACAGTTAGTTAAGCACACACATGTTCGCAGGGCCCTTTTCCTCCACATCTTTGAAATTTGTTCACAGGGATCACTGTGGGTCACACTTTCTCATTTTATTAGTCAGGGTTCTTCATTAACTTGGGGAATTGTTTGTTCAATAAGGGCTTATCTCATTTGCTGATGGTTTCAGAATCCCCTGGATTATGGCAGGGATTTGATTTTATAATAATCTCCCATGAGAACTGTCTGAACAGATGTGAAGGCAAGGAGGAGCGACAGGGACCTCGCAGTATCTAACAACAGCAGCAAGGGACCCAGGCTGACCAACATGAATCTTTTCTGCATCTCACTGGTAAGTGCCTCCACGCACCACTCTTAATCTTTTTTTTTTATGTCATTGTGACAAATAAAACCAATAAAGTTAAATGTAACCTAAACTTTCTATATGATGATACTAATTGTGAATGTCGTATGAGTTCACATCAGGAAGAATAGAGATGGTACTTTTATTAAAACACTTAGGAATTAACTTTCTTGAGATAAGAAAGTAAAAATAGATAATACTCAAGGGAAAGTATGCGTGTGCTGTTGCTGACATGCTTTGGAATAATGATTGGTTATTTTGCAAGGAATGCTGCCTTTCTGGACTGATCTGTGAACATTGCTTTTGAAGAGCTAACTGTTTTGTTTTCTACTTGTTATGATTATGATTTTTAAAAGCCATAAACTGCACAACATTTCATAGAACCCCACCTCTTACATTATTGTTTGAGGAACGAGTTCCATTAGATGTTCCGGCATCTATGGCGGCAATTACCCGAGTTATACTGCAGTGTGAGGGCAAGGTAAATTAGATTGAGCGGGGCCTGGAGAGGTGCTCAGCTGAGGCGGATCTATCTCCATCTCTCAGATTCTATCTTACATTATTGCTTTCCTTTTTCAAACCTGGAGTGGATCTCCATTAGTCATAGATGTGCAATTACTTTATTATTCTAATATGCTGTTGGGATGACATACCAATGCTTTAAAAAAATTTTGATAATTTTATTCATATTTCTGTGTGCTTAAGGTGGGGCATAATGCATGTTCATTGGTTCTCAAGATGTTAATTGAGAGTCCTCGCATTTGGGAAAATAAAATGCTCCCTTTTTGATGTTTGTTTTCCTTCCAAATTGCAAGTGAGATTAACATAAGCACTAAAAATGGTGCTGCCACGCGTGGCAATACCTAAACAGGAGGTATTTTGAGCCAGGATAAGGGATTTCATCTCAGAACATCTTGAAAATTTAAATGTGATTGTGAGTTGTGGGTGGCTGAATCGTCAAGTTTAAGTTGCCCGTATTGTTCAAAATTAACAGCTAGCTCCCAAGTCTGCTTCATGTCATAGAAGTCTGACTGGAGAAAACTATTTCAAGTGATTTAAGTGGTATTGTTCATTCTTCTCTAGTTTTTCTGGAAGAGTTATATATGTTTTTATATGAATATACTTCCCTGGGAATTAGGAGGTATATCACCAGAGATGACTGCGTTCTGAAATCATGTTGAATGGTAACATAATCTCTATGCTAATGTCTCTAACATGGTATGGTTCTGTGCAATGTGCCAGACGTTTATAATCTTAGCACTAAGACATATATGCATCTAATGAACGCCATTGCCTTTTTTAATATAGGGAAACAGCACAAACATAACAGATTGCAACAAAACTCTGGTTTACGGGCTCAGCATCGTGGCAATTCTTTTTCATCTTTTAAAGCAGTTCTTAAGATGTTCCTGGCTCAGAAACAACAGATAGAATGACCGTGAACACTAAACTATTTTGCTCAAGCATTCCAAAGTTTGTAAGAATTAGTTGCTTTGCTAAGGGAGTATGTACAAGATAACAGAACTGTTTAAGAAAAAATATTTACTGTATGCATTTTTAATTTGTGTGCAGTGTCAGCCTACTGAGCTGTTATGCACTGTGAAAAGGGTGGGTTAACAGCTTTTTACCAGGAATTTACACATAATCCAAAGCATATTTGATCTGTCCTTGTAAAATGTGAACATATGGGACACTGTATTTAGGAGAAAAGAATAAAAGATATTGATGTAGTGGAAAGATCTCACAATTTAAGACGATGTTCTATAAAAATATACCTACTGTTAAATCTTTGGAAAGTGGATGGTTTTAAATATTAAACATATATGAGAATTACCATGAAGAATGAAAGTGTTCACTATTCTCTTATTAGAGGATGGTAATAATTTACATCTTTCTTAGCAAATGGGGTTTTAAAGTAAAATATAAAGGTACCAATTCAATGAATCATCCATTCTAAATCTATACTATAAATAGTACATTGAAGGTGATTGCTATTAATTTGGATCTATGAACTTGTACGGAATCTAAGTTTCTATCAAGAGGCAGGGGTACCCTTTTAAATATTTTATGTCCCCCTACAATTTTTTCTTAGAGAGAAATACAGAGAGAGAGAGACAGAGAAAGATGAGGTTCTGAAAAAACTTGTCCAGTTGAAGCAAGGTGATCTTGTTGTGCTCATCGTACAGTTATTGACCTTCGTATGACTTTGCAATGCAACTGCTTCAAATCGGTCATCCCTACACGAACACCTCTGTGATGCGAAGGACCACCTCTGCCTTTATTTGGGCTCTTGTCTATATCACCTCTTTATGCCTTTTTCTTGCCTTTGTCTGGTTGCTGTACACACTAGGTTAATTCTAATGCCAGGAAGATAAGTTGCTCACAAGAATTCCACTTCCTTGTCCCTCTAGTTTTTAAACTGAGGGTTATATTGCCAAATATATAAAATCTTGGACATATTTTTTATTAAAATAAAGCTTAATTTTACATAATTTTAAGGGATGTTGAATACATTACGGTACATTGCTCTTTCATATATAAAATGCATAATTTTTTAATCTTACTGTTTTCCGTGGCCTTTAATGATACTTGGAATATTTTCTATCAAATGTGGGACATCTTATTTATTTAAAAAATAAGATCTAATGAGCAATTTTTTTTTTCAGAGCTTCATCACAATCCAAAGCTCTAAGAAAACTGTGGGTCAGGAAGCTGAACGTTCTGACTGTTACTGTAACTACTTTTCTTCAACTTAGCTTCCTCATAAATATTTAGAGTGTTGGTTTTTATGTGCTAATATTACAAATAAGTATTTTTTCTAAACTAAATGCTTTCCTGGCAGCCTGTGATTTACTCAGCTATATTTCCATGCAGTTTATTAACTTTCCTCTTCAACAATGATAATATTCTCAACTTCTTTCTGCTATGATACTGAGGATAAAAAGCTTTGTTATTTTCTAACCAGATAAGATTTTTGTAATTGATATGTTAAAACTCTGAAATACTTTCAAAGGTTTACTGAAATAAATATTGTTTTCAAAATTTGGATATGCACTTAAATGTTTTAATATCCTTACATTCTATATGAAACATTGATGATCATGATATACTTTTTAAACACTTATATTTAATTCTTGTGACATTGCAATTTAGGCACGTCTAACCTGTGCTGTGGATTGCATGCACCTTAGTGTAGATAGGAATGTGATCTAATACAAAAATTATAAATGTTATATAAAACCTTATGAGGCTTTTACATCTATGGGATTTATTTTCGTTTTCCTAACCCAATTGCATGGGTCTTGGGCATGAACTTTGTAGATAACAATGTCTGTTACAGTGTCAAAAGTCTGTACATGCCTGACAGAATCTTTAAAACTACATTGAAAACACTGATATTGTTTCATGCTTTGACAAGAATGTGGCATCATTTTCTTCATCTAAAATCCCATATATTTTCTGCACATCAGCCTGTTTGTTCATGTGCTTCTTTTATTTCCTTTTGTATCCCCACAACCCCATGAAGTCTTCAGAAATTTCTGATTCTCTCTCATAAGAGGTCTAGAGTTCGTGCAATTCTTGATCACTTGATATAAATTTCTGTGATTATATTATTTGGTTTCAAGACCAGATATTATTGGTTTCTATTTTGTTTCTGTTCATTTTCCCCGTTCTGGTTGTCTTTCTCCCAACTTTTCTGGAACATATCCTAAAGTAATTTTTCACGAACGAGTACAAAGGTTCTTACATGCTTGAAAATGCTTTTGAACTTCTCCCTCAGAATAATATTGAAATGGCTGTGAAAGTCTATGTTAAGAACACTCATCCATTGCTGGTGGGAATGCAAACTTGTGCAACCACTTTGGAAAGCAGTGTGGAGGTTTCGCAGGAAATTCGGGATCAGCCTTCCTTTGGACCCAGCAATACCACTCTTGGGAATATACCCAAGAGAGGCCTTATCATACAACAAAAGTATATGCTCTACTATGTTCATAGCAGCATTATTTGTAATAGCCAGAACCTGGAAACAAACTAGATGACCTTCAATTGAAGAATGGATGAAGAAAGTATGGAATATATAAATATTAGAGTACTACTCAGCAGTAAAAAACAAGGACTTCTTGAAGTTTGCAGGCAAATAGATGGAAATAGAAAACACTATCCTGAGTGAGGTAAGCCAGACCCAAAAAGAGGAACATGGGATGTATTCACTCATATTTGGTTTCTAGCCATAAACAAGGGACATTGCGCCTATTAATTCGTGATCTTAGAGAAGCTAAATAAGAAGGAGAACCCAAAGAAAAACATATAGGCATCCTCCTGAATATTAACCTTCATCAGGCGATGAAAGGAGACAGAGACAGAGACCCACATTGGAGCACCGGACTGAAATCTCAAGGTCCAAATCAGGAGCACCAGGAGAGAGAGCACAAGCAAGGAACTCAGGACCGCGAGCGGTGCACCCACACACTGAGACAATGGGGATGTTCTATCGGGAACTCACCAAGGCCAGCTGACCTGGGTCTGAAAAAGCCTGGGATAAAACCGGATTTGCTGAACATAGCGGACAATGAGGACTACTGAGAACTCAAGAACAATGGCAATGGGTTTTTGATCCTACTGCACGTAATGGCTTTGTGGGAGCCTAGGCAGTTTGGATGCTCACCTTACTAGACCTGGATGGAGGTGGGTGGTCCTTGGACTTCCCACAGGGCAGAGAACCCTGATTGCTCTTTGGGCAGAAGAGGGAGGGGGACTTGATTGGGGGAGGGGAAGGGAAAGGGGAGACGGCGGTTGGGAAGAGACAGAAATCTTTACTAAATAAATAAAAAAAATTAAATTAAAAAAAGGAAAAATAAATGATGTGTGTGTGTGCATGTATGTGTATATGTTTGTAGTATATGCTCCTCCTCCTGTGTATTTGAGAGGACAGAAAGGGATGTTGGATGTTCTGATTATCACACTTTGCTTAATCCTTTCAGACAGGGTCTCTCATTGAGCTGGGGGCTGGGCTACAGGACAAGCTCCTTCTGTTTTCCCATCTCCAGTCTCTACAGCTGTGGGCTTCAGAAACACATGGAGTTGACAGCCTCTGGCATGGGCATTGTGGATTTAACTCAGGTCCTCGTGTTTGCTCATCAAGTGCTTTTACCACTGAATTACCTCTTTAGCTCCTCCAAAAACCTCTCCTCTTGTTCATTGCTGTGAAGAATCTTCTCCAATAAAATTTGTGTTGATTTTCTATATTTGATACCAATATGTTTCTCAAAATTTAGTGAATTATTTTCTGTTCAAGAAATTTTTAAAGATTGTTCTTTATATTGTTTTCTTTTAACATTTACTTTTAGTTGTGTGTGTGTACCATATGTAAACTGGTGTCTACAGAGGCCAGGGAGTGTGTCAGATTTTCTGATGCTGGAGTTACAATTAGTTGTGAGTGACCTGATATGGATGCTGGGAATTAAACCCAGTTGCCCAGAAATAACAAACACTGCTCTCAACTGCTGAGCAGTTTCTCCAGCCTTTTGATACTCAGAAATTTCAAGATGTCAAAATTTGGTTGTTTTGGGGTACTTGGTGGACTTTCTTAGTTTGGAAAATTTTTTCACTTGCAACTTTTACAATTTTTCCTCTGCTCTGTGTGTTTACTGTTTTGTTATTATGTGAAATGTAGTATTATTTTTTTCTGATCCAGACTGTTTGGTGTTCTACATGCTTCTTGAGGCACCTCCTTCTTTAGATTGGGGAAATTTTCTTCTATGAATTTTTGAAAAACATTTTTGTACCTTTGGGTTTCTTCCAAGTCCTTTCTCTTTTTCTATTATTTGTAGATTTGTTCTTTTCATAGTGTCCCAGATTTTGAGTATGTTTTGTACCCAGATTTTGTTTTGTTTTGTTTTTAGATTTAGTATCATTTTCTTTGACTGAGTTATCCATTCCTTCTACTTTGTTTCAATGCCTGAGATTCTCTCTTCTATCTTTTGTGTTCTGTTCGTGAGTATGCCTCCATGGTTCCTGCTCAAGTTCCTAAATTTTTCATTCCCACATTTTTTCTTTGAGTTTGGCGTCTCTTTATTGATTCCATTTCCACTTACAGGTTTTAATATTTCTTTATTTCACTGTTTGTGTGTTTGTGGTTTACTTTAATGGATTTATTAACTTATTCATTAAGGACCTTTACCATATTCATAAAGGCTATTTTGAAGCTTTTGTATTGTGCATCACCTCTATTGCATTCCTTAGAGTCTACTGTAGTAGGTTGCTGGGCATTATGGAGACATTCTGGCATGGCTGTAATTGTATTTTTACACTGGTGTCTAGGCCTTTGGTTTTGGGGTTGTTATAACTCAAGGTGCAGATGTTTTGTCATGTGTTTGTTGGATGGGTGATGTTTCCTTGGTTTCTGCTGCCCTCTCTGGTTGTTAAGAGAGTGTGGGGGCTATGGGTTGCCTTGGGAGACATGCTTCTGAGATCTTACCAGCCGTGGTCATGAGGGGTCTTGGTTAGAATACGTTTTTTTTGGTATTAGGAGCTGTCATTTAGAGATGGAAATGGGCTAGAAAAGGGGATGCTGAAAGAATCCACAGGATGGTGGAAATCGAGGTTTGTCACCAATCCCTGCTTAGTCACCTGGGAATGGGCACAGCGGGGAAGGAAAGGCCACAGCTGTTAGTGTGCTACAGAGGTGGGAATGAGACTGGGATTGGGTTCGAAGGGTAGAAGGAGAATGAAGAGCTGAAGATTGTCTACTTTTGCCTCCGGCTTAGCTGCTTTTCTATCTGGTATCTCTGCCTACATTTCTATTTCATGGCTCCTCTATCACTTCTGTATGCTTTGGATTCATCATAATTTTTTTATTTGTAAAACAGATATCCCATTTTCACTTAGCTCTGTGAAGATCAGAAATATTCTTCCTTAAATCATGTGTCCATCTGTTTTATGATTTTAATATCATCTGGGATGAAGAGGTTTGGTTTTCAGATTGTCAATTCAGTTAGCTTCCTCTCATAGAATTTGATCTCTTTCTGTGTTTTTTTCTAATTTTGTATAGCAGGCCCCCAAATCACTCTTTTCTTCCTGGCATCTTCACCTTTATCTGCCTACCTATGAGGCACAAATCTCGGGTGTCTCTGAGATTCCAATTTAGAAATAGGGTTCTTACATAGTTACATGGTGTGTGACCCACCCAGGCAGTGATTCATTTGTAGCTTGTCACATGTTTTATTTTGGTGGCACCAGGTTAGTTCTTTTATCTTCTAGTCCACAACTACCTAGAACCAAGGCTTCCTGTAGCTATTGACAAACTTTTCTTCCATATCCATTCATAGTGATGAGTATTACTATATTCTTGGATTATTCTATGTGAGGACATGCTTGCATGTTTCTGCACAAGGCTTAGTGTTTACCTGATCATTGCGTTCTAGTTCTGGGTGGAAGCTTGATCAAGTTCTAAAGACACATGATTTATTCAACCTTTACTTCACCTATATGCTTATAAGATACTTCTTTGAGACTGGTTCTACTATGTAGCCCTGAGTGTCCTAGAACTTGGTAAATAAGATACACCTGAGTCTGCCTCCCAAATGTTGGGATTAAAGGAGTATACTACCATGACTAGAAAAATATATTTTAAAGAAGAAATTATTTCAATGTAATGCTATAAAGTAATTTCAAGTTGTAAGTTTTTTATATGACAGATATTCATCATATTGAAAAAAATCATCAGTTAACATACCTAGAATAAGTTTATGCTGTTCTCCATTAAGATTGATTATATATGATGTTAGTACTAAATTACTTCTTTCTTTAAAAAAAAATGAGCAGGGCAGGGACCTAAGTCAATTCTGTCACATTTTCTTCCTTAACAGAGTTCCCAATGGCTTGAAGGCTAAATTAATGCATTTTCAAGTTTCCTAGGATTTAGCATCACAGCTCTCTATATGGGTTATTGATTCCTCCATTAGTCCCGTAAGTGCTTTGCCATACACTGCTATCTATGGTTTTCATCCTTGCACTTCCTCCGTGAGACAAAGGAAACTAATGATCTCAAGTTGGAAAAGCTGAATAGGGCAGATCATGGTTACTCTCTATCAACTGATAGTTGCTAAATAAGTGAAATTATCAAAGTCTGCTAGCAACAGTTTGTTGTTGAGTCCGAGAACTTTTGCTTAGTACTTTGAACCTGAGGTCTTCCTTGTGCTTTTGAAAGAACTGCCTTATTCTGTGACTACCTCAAAATGTTTCACATCTCCTTTGAGTTTCAAGTTAACGAGTTTAAACTGGATTCTTTGTTCTGTTGATTGCTGGAAGTTAGGATACTGTAAATACACTCTCCATCCTTGTGCATAGAATAATTTAGATGGTCCTCTATAAAAATCTGGGTAGGAAAATTAGGTACCTTTTCCAGAAAAAGAATTTTTATCCCATATTTTAAACTCTCTGCACTGCAGGAAGGTTCTATGGAGAGCGTATATGAGCCAGTCCCACAGCAAGCTAAAGAAGAATGTGCCTGCAGCAGCAGTGAAGAGAGGGCACAGACACATGGCAGGCTCTTCCTGGTAAGTAAAGCCTCTCCATGAATGGGTATCTCTTCTTTTTTTTTGGTTTTTCGAGACAGGGTTTCTCTGTGGCTTTGGAGCCTGTCCTGGAACTAGCTCTGTAGACCAGGCTGGTCTCGAACTCACAGAGATCCGCCTGCCTCTGCCTCCCAAGTGCTGTGATTAAAGGCGTGTGCCACCAGGGCCTGGCTCTGGGTATCTCTTCTATCATCTATTCAAACTCACGGTCAATGACAGCTTTAAGGCAGTATATATCGACTCTCAGAGAACTCTTCATTTACTTTTCATTTCTGATTTTCTCTTTGTTGTTATAGTTTTGTGATTGTTGGCTTAACATGATAGGTGTAGTATATACTGCGTAACTACATAAGTGAATACAATCCTCCAAGCAACTGGATCACAATGTTGTCTTGAGTAAATTGAAGGACTGGAAGGCAAGATGATTCACTAAAGGCAGTAAGTACTGAGATAGCTTTTTGATGTGTATTGTCTGAACCAGTAGTTTCTGGGAAACCAGGACCAAGTACATTGAAGAGATGCCTGGGCTGGTGCTTTGTTGATTTCCATGGCTTAAATGGTTCAGCCATGGTTAATTCCAACTGACCAAGAGTTAGTGATGAGCCTGGAATATCTACTGTTTAACTACTGGTTACCTCAAGTGCTGATTCCAGCATACCAATGTCTGCTTCCCAATCCTATAACCTACCACTTTATTAAGCTGTTTCTGAATTTGTGAATACTGTCTCTCTATAAAATGTGTTACTAGAATGGAAATGTCAATCATTTTTGTGAATTATGACTAAAATTATTAGAGATGCAGAGAACTGTGAATTCTGAAACAAACAGGCATCTGCTTAAAAATGATGAATATTTTAGTCAACTGCTCTGTATTATAAATAATTTTGAGTTAATAAATCTATTTTAATTCAATTATGGTTTAAACTAACAAAAATTTTAACAGTGTATTCTGAAAATAAATTTTCAATGTATCTCCTGCTTTTATAATTTCAATTTTTTCCATAAAACACAATAATGTTAGAGTCGATGCAGTTTCTCCTTTTCAGTGAGGCACTGATTCAGGTGACATATGTACATATAATCATTGTTTTGTTCATACTGTAACTTTAGGAATGTTTAGAAATTTTAAGAAATGATTAGTGACTTACACCCATTAACACAATGCTAAGCTTAGTTTGTGTCAAACCTGGACCACTTTATTTTTTTATTTTATTTTTATTTTTTTTGTGGTTAGTTGTTATCGCTATTTTTATTATTGTTGTTGTGTTTTATTTTTGTCAACTTGACATAAGCTACAGTCATCCGAGGAGAAGTCTCAGTTTGTAAAATGCTCCATCACATTGTCCTGTAGGCAACCCATCAGGGCTTTTTCTTAATGACTGACTGAGGTGTGAGGCGCCAGTCTACTGTGGATGATGTCATCCCTCAAAAGGTGGTCTAGGTGGTTTTTTTTTAATTTATTAAAGATTTCTGTCTCTTCCCCACCTCTGCCTTCCCTTTCCCTCCCCCACCCCCAATCAAGTCCCCCTCACTAGTCAGCCCAAAGAGCAATCAGGGTTCACTGCCCAATGGGAAGTCCAAGGACCACCCACCTCCATCCAGGTCTAGTAAGGTGAGCATCCAAACTGCCTAGGCTCCCACAAAGCCAATACGTGCAGTAGGATCAAAAACCATTGCCATTGTTCTTGAGTTCTCAGTAGTCCTCATTGTCCGCTATGTTCAGTGAGACCTGTTTTAACCCAGGCTTTTTCAGACCCAGGCCAGCTGGCCTTGGTGAGTTCCCGATAGAACATCCCCATTGTCTCAGTGTATGGGTGCACCCCTCGTGGTCCTGAGTTCCTTGCTTGTGCTCTCTCTCCTGGTGCTCCTGATTTGGACCTTGAGATTTCAGTCCGGTGCTCCAATGTGGGTCTCTGGACCACTTTAGATCTAAAGAAAGAGTCACCACAAACAGAATTGAGTTCCACACCTATCTACACACCTACCATCTTGTTGACATTAAAAACTGTTACTTTTGTAGCTGATATAAGTTTCTGTTTCCCAGAACATGAACTAGGAACACATTTTAGTGAACAAATTCTATAGTTAGTTTCTAAGAAGAAGAATTAGTATAAAATTATTTACTGCAGTGAAAATCTTCCTCTCAATATAACTAAGGTGTTGTTGTTGACAGACATGAATAATAAGAGGTAATAATAAATGTTACATATTAATCTGAGATAGGCTATTTACATGGAGGCCATCTGTTGACACTGCAAAGTGTTTGAAAGATTTCATTCCATAATTTAAAAAAAAATTTCAGTAGACTGAAGAGCTTCAAGATATTTTCTCAAATGTGACAGTTGGACAATTATGCATACCAATAACTTCATGGCTTACCTGTCTACTTGAATTCTTTGAAATACTACTGATCTTTCAAAATCAAAAGACAGAAATAACACCTGTTTAAATCAACAGAGTCTTCTTCATGCGTATTTTAGTATTTAATTCAAATATAGGTTTGGGATTGGCGAGAGGTTCGCAGGATCCCATTTCTAGCAGAGCACCTATTATCTGTCAGTTAATAGTGCTGTGGGAGAGAAAGCCGGTTTTGTTCCAGGGCTGGGGCCCCTGGTGGGCTTCTTATGATCCAATGCATGGCTGGCTCTACATGCACATGCACAGGGGCAGCCTGATGAAGTCAGGAGGGAAACGTGGAGTGGATCCAAGAAGAGACGGGTGGGAGTGAGGGATGGATATGATCAAAATATATTGTACACATGTTGGATGTTCTCAATGTATGTATATATAT
>NW_026067944.1:6456116-6578862 GCF_014885135.2 Alexandromys fortis
TAAGCATTTTTATAGAAATATATTTATGGGGCTAAAGGGAGTTTAGTTGGTGAAGATCTGAGTTTAGTGTTCAAAACGTGTGTATAAAGAGCTGCATGGTGGTTGAAATTTACAACCAGTGCTAGGAAGGCAGAGATGGTTGGTTCCTGGAGCTTGTTGATCAACTAGTGTAGTCTATTTGGTGGGTGAGGACAGCGAGAGAATCCTGTCACAATAAAAGGCAGACAATAGCATGGGAGATGGCTCAGTCAATGGGGTAAAGTGCCTGTTATGTAAGGCCCTCAGCTTGAATCCTCAGTACTCATGTAAGGGCTGAACTTGGTAGTTCACACCAGTAACCCTGCTACTGAGGAGGCAAAAACGGGCAGATCCCAGGGACTAGCCAGTTTTTAAAGTTTGGAACAGTTCAGGAAAAGACTATGTTTCAAGAAATAGGCAGGCAGTGATCAAGGAATCTCTCATCCACATTTTACACACAGACATACACACACACACACACACACTACACACATATTTAAAAAGTAAAGTGAATAGGATATGAGAAACAACACCTGAGGTTGACCTCTGACCTCTGACTCATACTCACTTACATATGTATGCCTATATAGACAGAACCATGCACACATATGAATATTGCATATGTACAAACACATACACACATGCATACATATCCATGTATATGAAGCTGAGAAGTCAAGCCACCTATCCCACCATTATATTGTTCAGTGATAACCAGTCCTTATCATATGCTTATTGAAAATTATTTCATTACTAATGTAAATAGCTTCATAACGTGGACAAAATAAAAACAATTCTAAAATTATGGAATTATTTTTTTTAACAGATTTCATCTCTTATCTACCTAGTTGGTGGTTTCAAGATTTCTTAGTTTTCTCTCTGAACCTCTAAATAATATATATTTTTTTCTTCTTGGGGTCTCCTTTTTTTGAGTAATTCAAGAAGGAAAAAAAAAGATGTTTTGGGGTGTTTTAGATAGATACTATCCAAATAAACGTACTCGTCAGGCGCTGGTTTTCTAGCAATGCAATGAGAAGCCTTCTAATGTAAATTGAGCAGAGGCTCTGACTGTGTTTGAAATCTTTCCAGAAAGGATGGGTGCCAGCAAAGTCTCTGGAACCGAGTTCTTATTAGCACATTGAACATTATTTTACTCAGTCTTTATTAAACATTTTGCTATTTTGGAAACACTAAGCATGTCGTGGCATTCTGTAGGTGGTCACAAGACTGTCCTGGGTTGCAAAGGAGGCAGATGATCTAGTGGGAAACCACTGCATAATTAAGGGTAGTAGAAGTGCTGAAGGGAGAAGCATTTACTTGAGGTTTGAACTGAGTACCATCACTGATAGCTGCTTCGTGTCTTAATTGCCGTGGCAAGAGGGATGAGTAATGGAGAGCTGGTCTAAAGGCGATCCAGTTTAAAATATGAGATTTCATTAAATTTTTAATTGCAACATTGACTATTTAGTGAGCTCTTAGATCAACACACAGCCTTGGGGCTTTGGAGAAATGCTCCTAAAAGGGGGTAAAAGGTTTCATAGACTCACAAACTGTGCAGTTAAAATCAGTGTGCTGAAAAGTCCAACAATACCAGGACTGAAGGGCTGACTACTTTGTTGCTCTGTATTTTAGATCTAGACTATAAATCTTGGTCCTGGACCTGCTTTAAGGTCTCCTTATGATGTCTGAAGGTAATAAATGTCTTAATTTAGAAAAGGAGTGAGAATATAAAATATTTGTATTTCTGCCAAGTTGGGGTTAACTGGCTCAAGTCTGAATTATCTGATGTGCAGTTGATATTGATTAATGGAAGAAAATAATCTTCAACTTCCCAATTCATTTGGTATCTCATGATTTAAATTGATAAGAAATTTGGGCTCTAAAAAAATAAACCTAAATATAGAACAGAGACTGTCTTTTTAATTTATATTTTACATATCACAGTCACTCAGTAAATAGTTGTAATCAATGTGAATGGACTGATGGTTTGTTACTCCAGCTATATAGAATATTAACAATAATGGAAAGCCAGTGATGTGGTGCTTATAAGTCTGAGCTCTGACTGGAGTGGATGTGAACTTTCCTTCTAGAACTCTCCTGCTAGTCTGTGGGGCTGTGGGAAGAGGCTTGAACTTTTTTTTAACTCACTTCTTCCTCCCGTAGGAGAGAAATCCTCTGCCTTAGCCTTTCCAAGCTGGATTGCAGAGCTCCAAATCTACTTGCTCAGGTTACAGGAAGGGTATAACACATGAGATGGCCACCAGCGAAGCTGCTGGCTCAGACTCCAGGGGAAACTCTGTAATCTCCACATGGAGGGAGCATGGGTTTGAATTACCCATAGTTAAGAATGGCTATTTTTTAAGAAATACTTTGAGCTAAAATTAAAATGTCAGTTTGTCCCTCCTGCTTCCCTTTCCAACCAGTCTCATACCCATCTCAAGTCCCTTCAGATTCATGGCATATGTGTGTATGAACAAAATATCAACATGATGTCTGACATCGTCTAGTTGCTCTTATATGTTTTTAGGACTAGCATTCAGTGTTGGATAACCAATTACAGAGCATATCCCTGCAGGAGACACTAGTTCACCCTCTCTCTGAAGCAACTGCTAGTTTGTAGCTCCTCATCTAGGGTTATGGGCTTTTACTTAAAAAAAAAAAAACTTATTGAAGAACAAAAATGGAAACGAGGTGAAACAGAAGAACCTATATGTAGCTCACAACCCCTGCCCTAAATCTGAATTATCTAGAAAGCAAGATAGCAAATGAGTGCTAGAAAAAGTTACTTTAAATGCAGATGGCTAGTATGTGTAAAATATATGACACATCGCAGAGAACAAATAAAAACATGTGTCATATATCTTAGTAGTGAGAATTGTTTGTTGACAGTGTTTGAGATATGAGAAGTGAAATATCACTCATTTCTGCCTTTTTTTTCCTTAAGTAGTATGTTTGTATTTAAACTCTTCTTATTTGATCCCTTCATTGCCCATTAAGGTCAACTTAGTCCTGAAAACAAAATGGGGGGGATGTTTCTGAAATGGGGGGGATGCTTCCTTGAGTTGTATTATAGGCCCATAATTCCTTTATTAGGATTGCTTTATCTCCACTTGAATTAAAAAGACATATTGATGGCAACCTCCAAGTGCTGAGAAATCTGACATCTAATTTCCTTAAAGAAGTTGTTTGAGGATCCGTTTTCTGATACATGATCCATGTGCTTCTCAATTCCTGAGAACCCTCTTCTCTAAGAAATGAATTCCCTGTAATTCTTTTAGCTACCCGTAAGGCTGCACTTCCGGGTTCTAAAGCAGGTGCATGTAGGCGGATCCTTGAGAACAGGGCCCGTGCGACCCACATGAGCGCATGCGTGGTTACCTCCACCCGCGACTCAACTAACCCCCTGTGTGCACCGTCTGAGGAAGGCATGTCTTTCCCCTCTTGCACGTGTGCTAGGAAGCCTTTAAAACTGGACACGCCATCTTTACTCTCTCTCTTTCTTTCCATACCATTTCCTCGGCCCCGTGAGCACAATCCTTTAATAAACTCCTAAGTGGGTTTGTTTGTGTCTCATGTCTTCTTCTCATTCCCACCATACATTTTTATTCACAATATATTCATTGCTAGAGATGCAACCAAATGAGACTTAGAAAGAGCATCTAGAGGAGTTGAAAACTGCAACCCAAGTTTACTGTCTGGAATTCATATCTATGTTCATTCTCTCACTCTTTAAACACGGCTACAGAATGTGCCTCCACATTCAAAGCTGGTGTTCCAAATTTTACCTGAATGTATACATTCAAAGTTAAGCCCTGTCTGTTCTCCATACCTGTGCGAACCTGTGGAACGTGGTTTACAGCCTCTGGCCTCAGCCTCCAGGAAAGCTTGTGAGAAGATATGCCCCTGCCTCTGAAGTGGGTGTAAAGATGACTGTCTTTTGGTTGGTGGGACTCCTCTGGGCCTTGAAAAAAATCACTGGCTCATTTCTACTTCTGGGACTCAGTTCCATGGAAACATTTTACACAATGGGCATAAAACAAGTCCCCAGCAGTACTTGTGGATTGTGAAGTGTTAATAAGATGATTTTCCATACGTTGATACGGAATAGAATGTCACCAAGCAGGAATTCAGTAACTGCTGCAAAGTAAATCACAAAGCAATTATCACATGGAAAGCTTTGCAAACTGCTGGCAGGTGGAACTCACAGGGAAGTTGAGGCCAGTGACTTGGCTGAAGTGACAGACTCACAGACTCAAGGCTGGAGTTCCGGCTCCCCCAATAGAGCTTATTACTCTGCCTCTAATATATTACAAGCCTGCATACGAATATGAATGGTGTGTGCTCACATACTACATGAAAGAGAGAGAGAGAGAGAGAGAGAGAGAGAGAGAGAGAGAGAGAGAAAGAGAGAGAGAGAGAGAGAGGCTCAGACAGGGATGAGTGGAAGTGTATGTTTAAGCAAGGTGAGAAGCTAGGAGGCTAGGTTTATGATAAGAGAAAGGATTCAACAATATAATATATATGCTAAATAAATCTGTTATCTAGAGGACCACAGCAGAAAAAAGATCTTGAACTGGGCAATGAAGTTAATAGAGTTGAATTTTATTCCCTCTCCCCAGCTGGGAACTGGGTGTCCTTGGGAATGTTATTGAATTACTCTGACCCTAAGTTTGTGATCACCGTGGCTAGAAATATTTGCTTCTTGGTTTGCTGTGAGGATCAAATGTTATTGCACACGTTAACCACCTGGCACACTGCATGTTAATGGCCATTTCTCTCTCTCCGTAAGCTGTCTCACCAGGGCAGAGCAATCTTTTTAATTTAATATCCTTGACTAAATGGCTTTAAGTCAAGCTATCGCTTTAGCTTAGATATCGTTTTAAAAAACTGCTTAAAATAATTTGTAATCAGCATTCTTTACCTAAAAGCATTGATTTTTTTCCTAGGCTGGATCAGAAGAAGCAATAGGATTTATTGTTGATGTGCATTAGAAAACCCGAGGTTTGACTCTCCACAAATTGCCTCAAACACTCAGGTGCAGTGCAATGTTTGACAATTCAGTCTGAGACACCTAGCACAGGGAGACCACTACAAACAAGAAAGACTCTTGTGGCTGCCTTTGCTTAATTGCACATTCATGATTCCTTTTTCCCTTATATTTTTAAAAATGCCAGTTTGATTTTCTAACAACTTATTCATTGGCATTCTGTGCTCATAACAAACACAGGAGAAATCAATTAAATTGTTCCCAGCTACCAGATGTTAAGGAGAGGGTAACATAGCAGAGTCAAGCACAGTTTTAAAGACAAACAATATGATGCGTGTCTAACAGTTGCTTAGAGCTCAGCACTAATGAGGCCAAGGTCAAGAGTTCAATCTCCTGTGGCCAGTTAGCTTTGCTCCATTCCAGAGCCCCTAGCAGTATCTGGACTAGACATCTTGAATGTACACTTCACTGATGGTTAAGATGAGTAGGCAGGAAGGTAGCAGCAAGGTTATTTCAGAGCATGGGAAGGACAGCTTAAGGGCAGCTCTGCCTTCTGCTTCCTTCCTTCTGTCTATGAAGGCTTTCTACCCTTACTATCATTAAGGCTACTTGGGACAGTCCATTGTTTTCAGCTTCCAGGAATGCACGGGGCAGTGGTTAAAATACAACGAGATGAAAATGACTTTTTCTTAATGATCCCTGACCCCTGTGGGGAGGGTATACACCTGTACATTCCAGCTGTATCCTGTTTCATGGTCTCTCAAGATGTGAACAGCTTCTACCACATGCTCCCAATGCCACACACAAGTGTGTTTCCCTCTGCTATACCTTCTCTACCATGATGGATGGATCATTCTGAAAATAAAGACACATTAAACCTGTCCTCCCCCAAGCTGTTTCTGCCAGCTGTTTAATTACTGTGATGCAAACATACTAATAGATGCAGCCTTCACTTGACTGAACCTTCCTATCCTGGGAAGTAATCTTCATTTTAAATCTACTTATTAGATGTTAATCTCCGTGTTTTACCAAATATCTGAAACTGTGCCCTAGTGCCTGTATATATAACTATTATCATAGCTCCCTTTCTTTATTAGATCTTGGGCAGTCCTCTCCCTTACATATTACTTGAATCTAAACGAATAAGGCAAAGCTGACAGGAAAGGACTCTCATGATTAGATTATCGTGGACATGATAGCAGGATGTCTTTACTGTCTTCCAGGAAACAGGGTGCCCAGTGGCAGATCCCCACGCTAGGTTCTGAGAACAGAAGTAAGTCAACGGTTACTCAGGAAGTGAGGACTTCACTTCAAACAGGTTTCAGAAATTGAACTGCAGCTATCAATCCAGAGGAGCTGGCAAGGGCATCTCTTCTCTCCCAGTTGAACCTTGGAGTAAACCCTCAGAATTCTGGGGTCAGCAGTTACATCGTAGCACCGTGAGATATGAAAACAAAGGACTCACTCATGGCGTGCCCGTATTTCTGGTTCAAGGAAACTGTGAGATAAGAAATGTATATTTTCACCTGCCATTACATTTTGGAGTGATTTGTTACATAGTAATATTTAATGCAGGGATTCAAGTTATTATATTTACCAGAACAATTAGTTGATAACTAAATCTGCACTAACCAATTGACGCTATAAAAGATTAACTGTAGACGACTGAGAACTTGCGATTGTTTTTGATCCTCTTGAGTTTTCAGTAGAACTCCGAGAAAATACCATAAAATAAGACAGCCAAGAGAAGTGCTGCTCCTGCCAGTCACAAAGGGGCAAAACTGCAATGTCATTACCAAAGGAGAAGGCTCAAGAATAAATGTTTATATACTGAACTTTAGAAATCAAATAAACTACACACTTTCCCAATTGATCAGTCAGGGTCACATCAGTATCTGAGGTTGGGCTAGGGATGGAAGGGATCTAAATTACACATTTTCATCTGCTGGCAGGGATGTTAGTTAGCACCCTCCTTTCTCCCTTCCTTCTTTTCTTCATTTCATGCTATTTTCTTATCATCTTCATCTCCTTTCTCCTTCCTAAAAGTTTAGAGTCAACAAAGGACAGATGCTCATAGAACCAAGAAATAGATACATCCTTAATATACAGACAATAACATAAGGAATTGTCTGATTGGATTCTGTATTATAAATATCACGATTAACTTCTATAAGCATTCTCAGAAATACTTTTTAATTCTGCAATGTGGTAAGCATGAATACAATATTTGAAGAGTTAAACAAAAAGGATACTTTGACATTTTCAACTGTGTGTTCGTACATAACATTCCCAGCTTTATTTCTTCACTTACAAAAGTAAAAATAATAACGATAAATAAAATTATGTCTTATTCTTTCTGTGAGAATAAAAGTGACAAGAATGTCACATTATTAGTAGGAGTGTCACAAAGCAAATTAGCAATTAGTGTTTGCCCTGAGCTCATAACTGTGGTTTGTGGTTTTGATCAGTACAAGTTCAATGGGGAGAGTGAACTCTAAGCAGAACTTGAAAGAAGGAAGCAGGCGGATGGAAGTTGAATCTAGTTGTAGGGGCCAGTGCCTTAGAAATGGATAAATTGTTGCATGGAAGCATGACATGCCACCGTAGACTAGGTGAGGAATGCTGAAGTCGAGGTAGGTTAACGGTCAGGTTGGTATTCTATCCACTTAACAGCATTTCACTCTTGGCCCCAAACTATTAGAGCTGGGAGTTTTTTTTGTTCTGTCTCCATATTAGCGTCAGCACTGACATGGCTATTAATAACATAGACAATAACAGAAGAAAATGAGATTAACAATGGCATCCCATCAGCCAGGTCTTCATTAAACGATGAACAAAAGACATCGGTGTCAAAACAGTGCATGCAGTCCTTTCCTTGATGTCTAGATTGTATCATAACTCATAAGAAAGCAACATATAAAACAGAGATTACATTCTTTAAATAGGCTGCATTTCCTTCATGTTTAATTTTTCCCATTATATCTATGAGCATACATACCTTTCTGCCACCAATTCATATGTGAGCACTTTTTGGAGGATTTAATTAGTTTCCTCCCATAAATAGAGACTCACATTAAAATAAAATGAAACCAATGGATTAAGGTTAATTATGCCCTCTTCTCTTTCTTATTTCCTGGACTTATGATACAATTGCTAATTGAAACTAATGAAAGCTGCAGTTATCTCTTTAATCATGGTTTAAAGAAAAAGCTGTAAAGCAAAAAAGAGCCCATTCCCACTTTAATTGTCTCTTAAAAGCTCTTGTGATCCCCACTGACTTGGAGTAGAACAGGAATCCCGACACTGTCTCCTGAAAGGGGTTTTAGACTTCGGGGATTCACTCTCCTGCATTCTGCAGTTGGGGGTCTGATAGAGGCTTTGAGAGGTTTGGCCCTGCCTGGATTAGTTAGCATGACAGTCTGATGCTTTGCCATTGGTAAGGATGCATTTTACTTTCTTACTCATCTTATTTCTGATCACATTCTTGCCAGCTTGTTTAGTATACTCTAATTCCTTTTGTGACTATGAGGATTAGGCAAAATGACAATATATGTAGCAGGAAATATAAATTATAATACACATTAGTTGTCTTTTCTATTGGAATCCAGTGTAAATATAATTTCATGAATCACTTGTTTAAGGCTATTTAAGAACCTTCTGTATCAAGAAACCTGGAAAAGAAAAAAAAATTTGAATTTTTTTAACAAAATTTTTGTAACAAAAATAAGCATCCCCTAGGTAGCCTGTTTGCCTCCTGGATATTTATAGTACCAGGAGAAGAGTTTGTTACTTCAAGATTGACAGAAAATTCACTTAGCACACCAGCAGACAGATGGCAAAGTCCATGTGCAATTTATGAGCTCTGACCCTGACGAATTTGATATGGTCCCTGTACAGTCTCCAGGCACTACAAGCTATATGATCTTTCCTGAAATGGGGGGCTGAGGGGATGTTATACATCACCCTAGTAGAGAAATCAGAATTCATTCACTCTATAGGCTTGTTACCGTGAGACAGAGCTATGCAGGCTAACATGAAAGTTTTCTTTCTCTATCAGAATTAGTGAGTTAATTGCTACTTTTTTTTTCTGTGTCATGCTTACAGGAGATACAATCTGTTTCTTGAGAACGTTATCATTATTACAGTGATATGTTGGGATGAGAAAGCTCCCATGTGCAGACTAGGATCGAAATACTTTAGTTCCTTTGTACCTTACTTTAAATTAAAGGTGCTGCTTTATTGGAAATTTTTGATTACGGTAGTGGTAACATTCACAACATGATTAATAATTTTATAACACATCATTATAGCTATACAAGGAATGTGAATTATTAGCATTGCGATAACATGTGCTTTCTGAGTCATTTGTTTAGCAGTGACATATGGTATAGCGTTTCCTTGCATATTTTTGGAGCTGATCTTGCTCATGGCCAATACTGCTTATTTGTGAAATCTTGAGCTGGATGACAGGTGATGTAGTATGTCTTTACAGTCAAGTTTAGAAGCTTGCTGGCAGAAAAATCTCACGTTTGACATTTTACAAGCTGTGTGACTGTAGACAGGAGTCTTCTGTCTCAGTTTATACATCTGCAATCAAAGATAATAGTGTCGGCCTCACAGGGTGGCTAGGAAGACTGAACAAATTACTAGCCAGAGCACTTAGAACCAGGCTTGTGTTCTATCATTATAACTTTGCAGATGTGCACAGTCATGAAATTAGAAAATACAACATCCAAATTAAGTCTACTAACTTGTTTTAACCAACTAGAATTAGACTCAGACTTACCAACATTCATGTTTGCCATTTGACCTATTCCATAATGTAGGACACATCTTCATGACTTTTGTAATTGAGTATATGAATAAGGAAGAATTGTTAAAGGGTGGTAAGAGTCCTTTATGTTTACATTCAATTGTAATTCAACTGCCCATACCTTTTATTTTTATAGCACAGTTGTGATGATAAATATATTTGTACTTCCTTGATGGGTTTGGGTGGATTTTAGAAGCAGTCTGCTTTTGTGGTCCTGAAGAACACATCAATAATGATGTGGATTAGAAATGTAAAGGGTTAAAAATTTGTTGGATTTAATGTTTTCTTTGACTGATGAATCTATTTTCTCTATACTAACTGTAAAACAAAGGATAACGAGCCTATCGTCAATGACCCTAGAGAAGCTAAGGAACAATGTAAACCCTAAGAAAAACATAGAGAGAAGGGGAGAGAAAAGGGAGAAGGGAAGGGTTTGGGAGAGCTTGGGGGAGTGGGATAGTTGAGGTGGAGGAAGGACAGATATGGGAGCAGGGAAAAAGATAGTTGAGGTGGAGGTAGGACAGATATTGTGGCAGGGAAGAAGCCATTTTGGAGTTGGCAAGAGGCTTGGCTCTAGAGGGGTTCCCAGGAGTCCACTGGGAAGATCCCAGCTAGGATCCTGGGCAGCAGAGGAGGGGGTGCCTTGCGCTGTAGTCAGACTGATGTCTATCTTGAATATCACCATAGAACCTTTGTCCGGCATTGGATGGAGATAGAGACAGAGACCCACATTGGAGCACTGGATTGAGCTGCCAAAGTCCAGTTGAAAGAGCAGAAGGAGCGAGAATATGAGCAAGAAAGTCAGGACCATGGGGGTTGATTCATCCACTGAGACAGTGTGCCTGAGCTAATAATGGGAGCTCACCAAATCCAGCTGGACTGGGAATGAATGAGCATGGAATCATGCTGGACCCTCTGAATGTGGTTGACAATTGGTGCAGACTGAGGGGCCAATGATAATGGCACTGGGATTTGTCTCTTCTGCATGTACTGGCATTTGGGGGTCCTATTCTCGTTGGATGCATACCTTCCTATGCCTGAATGTAAAGGGGAGGGCCTTGGACTTCCCACAGGGCAGGGTGACTTGCCCTCTTTTAGGACTTGGGGGGGGAGTGTGTGCAGGAGAGTGGGAGGGAAGTGGGTGGAGGGGAGGAAGTGGGAATTTTGATTGGTATTATTTATAAAGTAATAAAAATGAATAAAATATAAGATAAAAACATATAGCTCCATCTGGGGAAGAGAAATAGACAAGAACTCATGACAAAATTGGGAGCATGGGGGAGGGGGAGGGAGGGCAGAAAGGGAGGAGGACCTTAAGGGAGTGGGGAGGAGAACTTGAAGGAATGGGATAGTTGAGGTGGAGGAAGGACAGAGATGGAAGGCAAGGAAAGAGATATTTTGATTGACGGAGCCATTATGAGGCCAGCAAGAAACTTGGCACTAGAGAAATTCCCAGGATTCCACAAGGATGACCCCAGCTAAGACCCTAAGCAATAGAGGAGAGGGTGCTCGAATTGGCTTTGCTCTGTAGTCAGATTGATGAATACCTTAAATGTCACCATAGAGCCTTCATCCAACAACTGAGGGAAACAGATGCAGAGACCCGCAGCAGAGCACTGGGCCAAGTTCCCAAAGTCCAGTTGAAGAGTGGGAGGAGTGAGAATATGAACAAAGAGGTCAAGACCATAATGGGTACACCCACTGAAACAGTTTACCTGAGCTAATGGGAGCTCACCAACTCCAGCTGGACAGGGAATGAAGTAGCATAGGTCAAAACTAGACTCTCTGAATGTGGAAAACAGTCAGATGTCTGGGACAGACTGCAGGGCCACTGGCAGTGGCACCAGGATTTATCCCTACTGCTTGTATTGGCTTTTTGGGAACTTATTCTCTTTGGATGTATACCTTGCTCAGCCTAGATATAGTAGCGAGGCCTTTGGGACCTTCCCCAAAACAATGTGTCTTACCCTTTCTAAGGAGTTGATGGGGGGTTGTGGGGGTAAGGTAGATAGAATGGGTGGAGGGAAGGGAGTGGGATTGGTATATAAAATGAGAAAAGGTAGTTTATTTTCTTTAAAAAATAAACAAAAATTAATGTAAAGGGAGGACTATGGTGTAACTGGCTTCCCGTGCTTGACTGGTTCACACAGCCCAGGTGTGATCCCTGTAAAATAAAACAAAACAGCAAAGTTAAATAAATGGAAAAGAACTTCTATTAACTCTCATTCTTTTTGAACATCTATTGGGACATTACTGAAACTTAAAATGATGCGGGATATCTAGAAAAAAGAGCACTATATTTGCAGTTGATTAGTCCACTTTACTGAAAGAAAATAAAATCAACAAAAAGTATTTGTGTATGTTTATAGATGAGTTTGGGTTCAGTTCTCCAAAGCATCAGAGTTCTCTATATAAGTACTAATGAAAGCAGTTTTGAGAAATCACTCATCTATTTGTATCTATAATGTGCTTGGTACCACATATGCGTATTTGCATCTATAATATGTTTGGTCCATTTATTGTGTAGGTTTGCTCCCTTAATCTTCAAAGAAGGAAGTAGTTCCTGAGATGACCCTGAGGTCAATAGCCATGGATGCTGGATAATTGACATAATTGATAATCCTTCTCTGTCTCTAAAACCTTAATCAGTATTGGAAGTACTATGACCAAATATGGGTCCATGCTATATTGAATATTTTAGACTGGAAGAAATGTAGACTACACGGAGGTCTCTTTTTCTCTGTCACTTCTGTCCTGAAGAGGGCCATAGACCTTAGAAAACTCTGGTGATGTCTCCGGTGATGCAGGGCACAGAAGGCAGAGTTCTCCTTGCTCTCTGTGTGAGCCACAAAGGGCACTTGGAATGCCTCCTCTTCTCTCTCCGAAGCCCTCAGCCGAGGGGCTCTAAATTACTCCAGTTTATTGCTACTAGACCATGCCCTCTTTTGTCCCCAAATCATCCTTCTATATAATTGCTCCTAAAAATATGCAGGTTGTTCTGGGGCTGGGGGTGGGGCTTCACTTCTTACATGCTACGTCACATTTTATTAAATCTATGATGGTGTTTTCTCCTGTTGATCACACATTGGCCCAGGGTGTCAACCAAGTATAATTATGATGAATGAGGATGAACTGTTTTCTTCCTCACAACATGGTGTTGGGTACATAGTAGGTGCTTAACAGATGTTTGTGAATAAAATGTCAGTGTAGGAATAAATAAATTTCATGATTTCTAAAAAAAAATATTATAGCAAGCAAAGCAACTACCATTTAATCAAAATTAAATAGTGAAGCAAGAGCCTTTGCCTTACTACTTTGGACCTCAGTTTGTTCATTTGCAAACGAAAGGTCAGATCATCTCAGCTTTGCAGTCTTAAAACTCTGCCCAGGGATTTGTGCTGCCAATCTGTCAATTATTTTTCTGTGGTACAGAAACACTGTTTGTAGTTCTACTAGCCAGGCATCGGCAACTCCTGACGTGTACTTTGTGTTAACGCTTGGCTTTATAATTGGAAAATCGGATTTATAAGCCAAGACTGCAGAGCATACATTAAGTTCTGCCCTATTAGACAGTCATCTGGTAACAATTGTATGAGAACAGAAATATGGCATTTGATATTGAAAATATATGTCTTTAATGGCATTGTCCCTCTTTTAACTGTATTTGTAATTTTACAAATCATTGTTTCATATTTTTTTAAAAACCCTGTTCTCCTGGGACTTATATCCATTTACCTCCAAATAGCTGAACTGTTATATTCTGTAGTCTACTTGTCCATTTACCTATTTTTTTTATTTATTTAGCAATTTCCAGGAGTAAAAATTAAATTATTTGTCCCTAGTGAATTAAAGGTAAAACTAAAGGTTGTTGCTTGATTTAGGAAATGGTGTAATAAAATGAAACAGGAGTCAATATTATCTGATATTTATGAGAAATGTCTAACTAAAGGACCAGACAGAATTATTTCACCGACTTTCTGCAATGGTACCTTCCTCTTAGAGTTCAGAACATAATACATAGATGCATATGCACACATGAATAGAACAGAAAATAAATGGCTGTGGGGGGATCACAGGAGCAGGCCACAGCTCCAAAATTAATTTTGTATATAGTTTCTCTTAGATTTGCCCTTCTGGGAATAGAGAACTGGCAGTGTGAAGTCTAAGGTACACAGCAGTCAGAGCGTGTGAGCAGAAGTCAGAAGGAAAAGCAGTTTATATTTTCCACATCTGCTTTGAGTCTGGCGCAGAATTACTAAAAATCACTTCAACAGCTTAGTAGAAATATATAAGCATGCAACAGTGGAGAAGAGAGCCCTATTCTTCCACATAAGTAGATGTTTCCCTCTCTAAGTCATCCCTTCTCCTCCACCGGTCACACTTCAGACCTGTATTTAGCCTGCCTGATTCACCCTACCCTTGGGGAAAATAGTTCGACCAAACAGCTATGCTAATTTTCATCTTAGTGGGGAATAAACAGAAATATGAACCACATATTTCTCCAAAAGATTCACTCTAAGAAAAATTCTTTAACCAAAGACCCAAAAGCATAAATTGACTCACCTTGAGACAAACGTTGAATGACCTCAATTCCCATAAAAGAGAGTGGAATAGGTAATCTAGAGAAATTTTACATTATATGTCCTCAAAATTTCTACAGGACTTTGAAATGATTTTAGTTTTGGCATAGATCTCTGTGCTTCAAGCCAAAGGGTGACTGTGTCTCTCATCAAAACTAGCAGCCACAAGGACTTCAATCACCTTAACTGGCATCCAGAATCTTACTGTGGGTATTAGAGAGAAGTTTCACACAAGTGAAACAGGAGGTGGTTTGAATGATATGCCCACTTTATTACTTAATTCAAACACGCCGATCTAAGTTGCTTGAGAATTTTGTGAGTCATCTAGAATTAACCTGCTTGAGAGCAAAGACAATAAAATATTGATGAGTTCTTATATGCAGGCTGTGGTTTGAATGATTGAAGACACAAAGATTTTCTATTTTCCTTAGAGCAAAAGCTACCTTTTATATTATATTTCTCTCTCTCCTCATTAGACATGGTAGTCTGAATGAGTACAAGATTCACAATCTCAGGGGTTCTATTTAGACTTGTTCTTGACACTTGCCCAAACTGTTTCAAGAGGACGACACTTTATTCTTTCACGTGGTACCTAACCATCAACACACAGAGCATGTGGATACGACTCAAGATATTGATTCTGGCTGCTGAAACCTGTTTGGTCTAAGTGTATAGATGGTGGGAACATACCAGTGGCTACTTCTTATTAAGTTCCAAATACATGTGACATTCCTGCAAAGATGGATGACTGGGCTTTCTCCTTGTGGCTATTACAAAGTTGGTTAAACTTCCATGCCTGGTCATTGGGGTTAAAGCACACAATTTGCTTCTGAATCAATTTCATAAAACTGTAGAGACTAATTGTTTTTGGACATGCCTCAGAAAACAGAGATAACCCAAAGAATGTTTACTTTGGTCTTTCATTCAAAGGCCTGTTAATACCCAAGCCCACCCCAGGGCTTGAATAATGAGCCCACATCTTTTTAAAAATGTTATTACATCTATTTATATATTCCTTTAGTGCATGAGCACATGCGCCATGGGATAGATATGCAGTTCAGAGAACAACTTACATGCGTAGGCTCTGTCCTTCTACCATGTGGGTCCCAGGAACAGAACTCGGGTCCCTAGCTTGGTGGCAAGCTCCTTTACCTGATGATGAGCCATCCTCACAGGCCTTTTCCCTTGTCTTTACCTGCACTGCATCCCCTACTAGTTACCGTGGCACTGATCCACATTTCAAACTTGTTGAAGAGGCTCTTCTTATATTCTGAGACTGTTTCAGCCTATATGCTGAAACATACGTGTAGGGCTCTGCTCAACAACCAGGACAATGGGAAATCCAAAGTGCCCTTCACAGTGACATCTGGATGGAAAGAGGTAGAGAACATGCTTCCCAGTCATGTTGCAGGGCACAGGCTGTGGAGGACTTGGCTCTCACCGACTAATAGGAATACCTATTTGAGTAACAGAACCACCTTTTCTTCTGAATGTTTGCCATCCTTCCAGCTTTTGCATCCACCCCACCCCACCCCACATGGAATACTGGTCGCGATTTTCATTCGTGCGTAAATTGCTTCCTGACCGAACGAACCAAGCAACTTTTCTAGCACGAGATCCCTTTCCCATCAGACAGTCCCGGTTCAGCACATGGTTTTGAAAGAAGAGGCTAAAAAGCTGAGAATGGGAAGCTCTTAAAGAGGCCTGAGGGAAAATTAGGTTCTTTGAAGGGTGGAAACAAATGTGGTGACATTCTTCTCCTACCATGTGAGGGATTTTATGCATATTCAGCTGCTGAAGGGAAAAGGTCAGAGGAATCACAGATGTATTTCAAGACCCTTAGGGTATTGTGACAGGCTCCTCTTTGAATCTTTCGCAACAGAAGATATTACGTAATGTAATTAACATACTCTGTCATATTTCTTTCCCCTCTAGTCTCTGTGGTCTGAAATACTGAGGATGAAATTACATATTTTCATTTTTAATATCTATTTTTACTTAAAATGGCGAAGGGTTATCTAATAAAAAATAAACCTTAAGTTCGTCAAAGTGACAAGGAAATGGGCTGGGAAGATGATTCAGTGAATAAAAGTACTAGATGTTCAGGCATGGGAACTTGAATTTGCACCCCTATAGCCCATTTAAAAATACAGGTGAGGATGTATATTCTTTTATTATTATTATTATTATTATTATTATTATTATTATTATTATTATTGAGCTCTACATTTTTCTCTGCTCCACTTCATATCTCTCCCCTCCTCTTCAACCCTCTCCCAAGGTCCTGATGATCCTAATTTACTCAGAAGATCTTGTCTTTTTCTACTTCCCATGTAGATTAGATCCATATATGTCTCTTGTAGGATTCACATTGTTGTCCAGGTTCTCGGGGATTGTGATTTGTGGGCTGGTTTTCTTTGCTTTATGTTAAAAACCACTTATGAGTGAGTACATGTGATAATTGTCTTTTTGTGTCTGGGTTACCTCACTCAAAATCATGTTTTTCTAGCTCTATCCATTTTTCTGCTGTGTAGTACTCCATTGTGTAAATGTACCATATTTTCCTTATCTATTCTTCAGTCAAAGGGCATTGAGGTTGTTTCCAGGTTCTGGCTATGACAAACCGTGCTGCTATGAACATATTTGAGCACATGTCCTTTGGATATATACCCCAAAGTGGTATTACTGGATCTTGAGGAAGGTTATTTCCTAATTTTCAGAGAAATTGCCACACTGACATCCAAAGGGACTATACCAGCTTGCATTCCCATCAGCAATGCAGAAGTGTTCCCTTTACAACCTCTCCAGCATAAGTTGTCATCAGGGGTTTTGATCTCGGCCATTCTTACAGGTGTAAGATGGAATCTCAGAGTAGTTTTGATTTGTATTTCTCTGATGACTATGGATATTGAACATTTTCTTAAGTGTCTTTCAGCAATTTAATTTTCTCTGTTGAGAGTTCTCTGTTTAGCTCTGTATTGCATGTTTTTAAAATTGGATTATTTCTTTGTTTGATGACCGATTTCTTGAGTTCTTTGTATATTTTGGAGATCAGACCTCTGTCTGATGTGGGGTTAATGAAGATCTTTTCCCATTCTGTAGGCTGTTGTTTTGTCTTGTTGACTGTGTCCTTTGCTTTACGAAGCTTTTCAGTTTTAAGAGGTCCCATTTATTAATTCCTTTTCTCAGTATCTGTGCTGCTGGGGTTATATTTAGGAAGTGGTCTCCTTTGCCAATGCATACAAGGAACATACCTGAAGATAATAAAGGCAATATACAGCGAGCCAACAGCCAACATCAAAGTAAGAGGATGTACATTTTTATAACTCAGCACTGGAGCGAGGTGGTGGACTCTAATTTCACGTGGTTTTTTTTTTGTTTTGTTTTGTTTTTTTTTTTTTTTTTTTTTTGGCTCTAGTGGAACAGAAAACAGTGAGCTTCAGGTTTAGTTAGAGATCCTGTCTCAGGAAATGCCAAAATAACAGAATGACGAAAAAAGACAGGCAATATCTTATGCACATATGTGTGTATGTATGTATATATGTGTATACATCACACATGACACATGCCTACACTACATCACACACATATACACACAACCCCAAAATTAAAAACACTAAAATAGAGGTAAAGCCTTTAACATCAAGATTCTATGAGACATTACCAAAATAACAGAGAAAAAGTAATTGTCTCTATGAGGAAATTGTCAAAATGAGCTACAGTTAGCTTACTTGCAAAGATATAATATAATAATATAATATAAATCCCTATTTTCTTGGACTAATTATTTTATTTTATTCTACAGGAAGCTTCTGATTTTGAAGCTGAAAAACCAAAAAGAAAGATGTAAGTCAAGTTTGCTTGGTAAGCAGTAAATTCCTTTAGCTTTACATGTAAAATGTAAGTGAATTTCCTGTATTAATCTTCTCCCATTGTACACAAATCTAAGTGTGTATTACCCACCACTACTTCTTATTTATGCTGATGCAGAGAAAATTTAGGTTGTGGCATTCCTGTAGCGTGAAAATTAATTTTTTTTAAAAATTAAATTTTAAGAAGAAGAAATGTGTTCAAACTAGGCTTGGGTTAAAGCAGCAACCTACTCCAAACATGTGCCTATCAGTGACCTACTTACTCTTCTAAAGAATTCTTCTAATCCAAACAGAAATGTGTTTGGAAAGAAGTTTGGCTATTTAGGTCAGGCCTAGGTTTACATTCTGTGCAGGCTGCCAAAGCTGTGGCACACCCATGTTGCATAAGGTAATGGGATTTTAGCTAATAAGCAGAAAATACATAGGGACAGGAACATGCTTTCCGAGGAAATTTTAAGATGGTTTGCTGATGAGACAGGATAGAGCTTCTTTGCCTCTTGGATTGCTCTGAAATAAAACACAGTTTTCCTCTTCTAGACTTGGCCTTTCCTGGCCTGCTCACTCTCCTTGCATATTCTTTCCCCGCCCCAACACTTCAGACTTTCTCCCAGTTGAGGATATAAATGCATTCCTAGTACATGAATGAGGTAATTAAGAGTTCAGAGTACCTGCCAGGGATGGGTAGTTGGATATCATCTAGTCCTGGACTTAAACCACAGTATGGATATTTTAAACAGCAGGAGGACCCTGTTCAATTCTATCTCTGTACCAGTCCTATCCCTCCTTGTCCTATCCCTTCTCTATCCTATCCAGCTGTTTGTTCTTCCCATGGATAGGGAAATTGTTAATTTGAGGTCAAGTACTTAAAGCAATTGTAGCTATTGGCCTTTGATTGGTACTTTCAGAACTTAAAGATTCCAAAAATATCCATTGCTGACCAAATTATCTACTATAAACTAATTTGGGTAAGATGCCCAGATTCTGACTAAGTAAACTTAAGCTTGGAGACATTTTCAGTTCTCAACACGTTAGATACCAAGATCTGTCCTAAGCATTTTCTATTAAATGCTTTTTTTCCCCCTGGGGAGAAACCTTAGTGGACAAAGTACTTGCCATGAAAACATGATCATCTGAGTTTATGTTACCAGAATCCGTGTAAAGTCAGGCATGATAGCACCTTGTTTGTAGTTCCAGGGTTCCTGCGGCAAGATGGATGGTGGAGAACAGAGAATTCTGGAAGTCTTACGATATCTATTTCTGAGAAAAACTCCATGCCTAACACAGCCTATAGAATGAAGGGTTTATTTGACTTATTACTCCAAAGGGATAAGGGTTCGTCATGATGGGGAAGCAAACAGGAGGTATACTGGCTGGATCACACACTAGCTGAGAGCTCACATCTTGAACCATAAACAGAGAACAAAGAGAGACAACTCAAAAAGGCATGAATCTTTTGAAACTTCAAAGCCTGTCTCCAGTGATATGCTTTGTCTAGCAAGACCACACGTTCTAATACTCCACAATCAGCTACTTGGAGTCAAGTATCCAAATTATTGAGATCAGTGGGAGAAATCTCATTCTCTCATAGTCATAATACAAAATGCATTTAGAACTTCAAAAGTTATCACTGTCTCTCAATATCAATACTATTTAAAAGTACAAATCCCAAAGTCTCTTCTGAGACTCAAAGCAGCTTCTTAATTATAATCCTCCATCTGAAATAAAAACACAAAGTATATATTTGAAACATACATTGGAATGGAATATACATTACAATTCTAGAAAGGAAGAATTGGGGGCAAGGGTACATAGTGAGAAAATACTAAATCAATGCAAGATCAAAAGTCAGCTGGAAAGTCAAGTTCATATCTATTTCAAAGAGTTTAGAAGGCTTTGTCCTTCCATCTAAATTACCTGCAACACACATCTTTCGTTTGGACTGGTTCCACATTCTATGTATATCTCTCCTTGGCATATATCCTATGGCCTTAGAAACACCCACATCCTATGGTCTTTAATGCAACCCAGGATTCACTTGAAGAGCTTCACCCAGTGACCTCTCAAAGTCTTCCTGACACCAACCTAGCTACAGTAGCTCTCCATCATGTAGAAAGGAATGGCGGGCTGCATTTCCTTCTAGATCCCGGCTGCCTGGCTAGCTTATGCCTCAAAATAACAGCACACAAATTGTATTCTTTTAAACACTGCCTGGCCCATTAGTTCTAACCTCTTATTGGCTAACTCTCACATCTTGATTAACCCATTTATAATAATCTGTGTAGCACCACGAGGTAGTGGTTTATCGGGAAAGATTCTAGCTTACATCCATCTTGGGTCAAAGAATCATGGCGTCTGCTCATTGCCTTCTTCCTAGCATTCTGTTCTGTCTACTCCACCCACCTAATTTTCTTCCCTATCAAAAGGCCAAGACAGTCTCTTTATTAACCAATGAAAGTAACACATAGACAGATGACCCACCTACATCACCATAACTACAGAGGAAGATCTTATGCTGTAAAACTAGAACCATGTGGATAACATTGCCCAGTTTGATTGCCTACTTGGGGTGAGCTCAGTTCCACTTGAATCACATTCACAGCAGCTTGTGTTTCTTGTTGCTTTCTAGGAGCAGAAAATTCCATTCATTCCAATGCATATTTATGCATATTTGATAGTTCCTTTTTTGACAGCTCTTTAATGATGTAAATTTTCTTAACAGTAAGTCTCTCTTTGAGCACCAACCTTGGTTCTAACATCAGCATTTCCAGTGTTCTTTTCCTCTCCAATCTGTTGGAGGAAGCCACTTGTTTGTTCCTAGCTGCTCAGCTCCAAAATAATCATGCAGAAACTATATTATTTAAAAAAAACTGCTTGACCTATTAGTTCTAGCTTCTTATTGGCTAACTCTTACATATCAATGCTGTGGGAGCACATTCCGCTTCTTCAATCAATAACATATAAGAGACCACGCCCAAGTGGACTGGTATCTTAAATAATATTTATTTATTTATGAAGGAGCAGAATGTGCCCTGCTACCTTAGACCCAAAATAATCACACATAAACTATATTAATTAAATCAATGCTTGGCTCATTAGCTCAAGCATCACAAGAATGGTCTCTAGTCAATTGCTAGTACTGATCCCATCTGAAACCTCTAAAGCTTGGCCTCCATAGCTTACATGCCCCTTAGCATTACTATCTTCCTAGCTCCTATTAGGATGTCCTATTAAGCTTTGCCTAAAGTATTCAACCACCCACTTTTCTAGTCTGAAGTACCCAGATCTTCCACAATTCTCCACAAGGAAAAACAAACACATGGTCAGGTTTATCACTGTAATACCCCACTCCGTGGATCCAATTTTCTGTCTTAAGTTTTCTATCGTTGCACTAAGACACCATGATCAAGGCAACTTATAGAAGGAAGAGTTTATGGGGCATACGGTTCCAGAGAGATAAGAGCCCATTATGGCAGGAGAGCATGTGAGCATGCAGCAGGTATGTTGGCTGGGGCAGCAGCTGAGCTCACATGACAAATAGCAAATAGGAAACAAAGAGAAAAAATGTAAAATGTCAGAGTCATTTGAAATAATAAAGACTGCCCTCAGTAACATGCTTCCACCAGCACATATATAAAATTTTAAAAATGGATAAAAAATTAAAAATCTCCATCACTGCATATGAGATAAAGGACCCCTAAAGAAGCTTTTGACTTCCTTTGCTGCTGGCCATCTACTGTTAGGCATACGGCTTATCATGGAAAATATTTTCCCTGGTGAGACTTCTTTGCAGAAAACTGAATTTTTATTTGCAAGTTGCTGTCAATCAGAGATTAGCTTCTAGTTTAGGAATGGGTGTATGTGTCTACTTCTCCTTTCAATTCTAGAACTTTATCTGGTGCAGATCCCTGTAGGGCCTGCGCACGCTGCCTCAGTCTGTGTGAGTTCTTAGATCTTGTTGGTTTAGAAGGCCTAGTTTCCTTGGGCTCTTCCATCCACTCTGGCTCCTGAACTCTGTGCTTTCTCTTCCATGGGATTCCCTGGACTGACTGTTCACTACAGCACAATTTCCCCAGGAGCCATTTTACTGCTGTAGAACAGTAGTATTTGGTTTTATTCTAGGTACCTGGCTTATTTAGTCTCAAGTTCTTTGTCAGCTAAACAGTGTAGGATATGGACTCCATCTCACGGAGTTGGCTTTAACTCAAATCAGATACTGGTTAGTTAATTGCAAGCTTTGTGCCACCATTGTACTAGCATATTAAAGAAACTTCTATAATTAGTTTTGCTTTAACTCCAAGGTTAAAAGGAGTTAAAAGAAAAGGATGAACTTGGCTTTAAGGACTGTCAACAGTGGGAAACCAGCTGTAACCCACCTGGTGGTATGCACAAGATTTGTACCTTTGTCCACACATAGGAATCGAACTACTTTCTCCTTCATCACCATATTACTATCCTTTGTCACAGAAGAAATAATAAAGATGAATTCACATTTTCAAGCCTGAACGAATATCAATATTGTTTTATCTCTACTCATTTTAGTTTCTCATTCCTCTCCCTGCTGGGTATTTTTATAAAGCAGAACTCATACATATAATTTCATGCTTCAATATGTAGTTATAAAATAAGAACTATTATTTAAAAATGCAATCACAATACCTCGACTTTACTAGAACACAAAAAAGAAAAAAACACAAAACATCACTACATATAGAGTAAATGTTAAAAGTTCACTGTAAGCTCAAGTACCTTTTGCAGAGATGTATTAGTTCAGTCAGGGTCCAGATAAGAGCAGTGTTATGGTACATGTCTCTTTATATATTTACCTCCACTTATTTGTTTAAAGCACTGGTTTATACATGCCAAGTCTTTGAATTTTCTGATTGAGTTCTTGTAATATTTTTAATACATGCTATTTCTTTACCCTGTTCTTTTAAATTTTAGTTTAATTTCAAGATACTTATTCATGTTCGCACACACACACTTCTGTGCATATTTCTGTTTATTTTTAGTGATTGAGTATTCCTACTGCATTGCATCAATTCCTGTCTAATTCCTGTCCTGTTTGTCTCCTTTTCGGTCATGCTAAGATTGCTCAGGGAAATCTGGCAATACCGTGGAGCATAAAGTCACCCATCAACTTTCTAACTAATGCTCCAGCAACATCCGCTGCCTCCTTCCCATATCTGTTGTTTGGCTACAGAGAATAATGGTTAGAGTAATTTACATCAGCATTCCTGTACTTTACAGAATTGTAGCCATCACTCGGTACAGCAACTTCCACATGTAGACTTAATGAGTAGTTTTTAAAACTTGCGTTTGTACTGAATATACCCAAACATCATTCCTGTCATAATTCTCTAAAGAAAACACTGAGAAAACTAATTTCATAATATTTATAATGTAAGTGTTATGAATAGTCTGGAAATGATTTAAAATAGGAGAGGATGTGTGCAGACATGACCTGGGTGGATTTGAGTCTCTCTCAATCTGCTCTCTCTCTCTCTCTCTCTCTCTCTCTCTCTCTCTCTCTCTCTCTCTCTCANTCTGCTCTCTCTCTCTCTCTCTCTCTCTCTCTCTCTCTCTCTCTCTCTCTGTAGTGGAGGAAGAAGCACTAGAGGAGATGTCTGAAACTATTTTTCTATAGATATCTGGGGATGAAGACCTGGGAAAGGACTTTTCCTTGTTTAGCTCTTTAGTATATGTAGAAGTAGCTCAACTCTTTTCCTTTTCAGGTTTCATAGATATTATTTTATCCATAACACATATAAATTTCCAGGCCAAGATTGTATTTGTCATAACTGTGATTTGTAATCTAAAGCCAAAAGAGTTCAGGACTAGTTGACCTCAGAAGAGAGGTAAAATTTACTTTAGTTCTTAAAAGCTATAGTACATGCTATAGTTTCAATTTGATTAAAATCCTACTTACTAATTTTAGACCTAAGTTTCTATGTCTTTTGTTCTTCTAGGTCATTCCAGAAGCTCCCATCGGAGGACAAAATATTTGGTTAGTGATTCTTATGGTAATTTGTGGAAATTCTGCCCTCAGTTTCTCCAAAGTTGTTCTCTTATGCTCACATGCCCACAAAGCCACAAATGATCAGTGAGAGTCAAATCAGGTTGTTTTTGAAGCTTGTAAAAAAATTAAAGGGAAATATAGTTCTGTTTAACATAAAACTAAAATAAACAAATCACTGATTTATTTGGAGCAATTTCTTTTTACACTTAGAATACTTTCGTTGGCGGCTTATCAGCTAATTATCTTCCAGCTCGGCACAGTCGAGCTGGTTCATGGTCAAGGTGACCTGTTAGAGAGCTTTTCAGATCTATGACTGTAAGAATAAATGGAAAAGAAACAGAATAGTTTTATATAAAAAAAATCTCTCATAATTTTTCATGCAGCAAATATGCTCAGTTTATTCCATGGTCAATCCATTGTGATGAAATGCAGTAATTGGTTTGATTGGACTTTTCATTCTATAGTAAAATTTTAATTCTATCAGTGAGTTTTAAAAAGGTCATGGGCCAGTGCGCTCTCTCTCTCTCTCTCTCTCTCTCTCTCTCTCTCTCTCTCTCTCTCTCACACACACACACACACACACACACACACACACAGTGGAATACTTGGAGAAGTTTTGTTTTTGTTTTTAGTTTTTTTAGTTTTTTGAGACAGGGTTTCTCCATGTAACATCTCCAGCTTTCCTGGAACTAGTTAGCTTTGTAGATCAGGCTGGCCTTGAACTCAAGAAGACTGGCCTGCCTCTGCCTCCACAGAGATGCTGCTAAATTTTAATACATTCTTAATAGCAAGCCAGCTGGGTTATGCATTTAGGAATTCATTTGTGCAGAGGGGACATCTCAGTGGCTGAGAGACCCTGCTATCATGATGCTATGCAAGCATAAGGGCATGACTTCAAACCTTTAGCATGCATGTTAAAACTAGGCATGACCACACTTACCTGGAACCCAAAAGTTGTAGGATACAGAGACAGTAGAATCACTGGGGCTTAGTGATTGCAGGCCTAGCTCCAGGGTTGGTGAGAGACACTACCTCATGGGAATATGATGGAACATGATAGACCACATCTTTCTCTGGCTCAATATGTGTATATGTGTGTATAGATATATGATAGATACTTGTGCATGACACACACACACAGGCACACCTACATACACAGAGAGAGAGAGAGAGAGAGAGAGAGAGAGAGAGAGAGAGAGAGAGAGAGACAAAGAGAGTCAGAAAGAGACAGAGAGAGACAGAGAGGGAGAGAGAGAGAGAGAGAGAGAGACAGAGAGAGAGAGAGACAGAGAGTCAGAGAGAGAGAGAGAGAGAGAGAGAGAGAGAGAGAGAGAGAGAGAGTAGAGAGAGACATAAAATTTGCCACCCTAATAACCCCCATCAAGAAGAAAAAGAATTTCCTTGTTTTAGTGCAGTGGGTGGCAGTGTGGGTACCCCTTCTTTCTTCTCCCCTGTAGAGCATATTTGTTTGTATTTCATTCCCCTTTCCCTCTCTTTTAAAACTAGTCTCTTGATGGTACTTAGAAGGTTCAACTGACCTAAGTGACATCCAAATCTTCCAAGGACAGTGGCATCTACAGACTATGTCTTGTCTCATTTGTCAGTGTTCAACCACACTAATGACTTTAGACATAAGCAGAATGTTGAGTCTGGTTCTGTGCTCGGCTTTATTTGCACAGTTTACAACTTGCTTTAAATGATAGGGGCATATTGAACGTAGAGTTACTATATCTTATACAAGGCAATGGTAGTAAATTCAAGAAAACACTAGCATACAATAGAATCATAAGCTATCAGGAAGCCCCTGAGTAGCATTGTTCTACCACATCTGTGTGAGTACTTAGGAGTTTATAGACATAAATGAGCAGCCTGAAGTAGTTGTTCCGTGGCTAGAACTCCCTACCAGAGGCCAATGACTACCAGGTTACAGCTGTGTGCTCAAATTGTTTGACTACAAAATCCCTACCTACTCCAGTTATTTCTGCGGATGCTGCTATCTAATCCTCTGTCTTCCTTTAGAAGGAACCTCTGTGAGTGACACAAGCTGGCAGGAGCCCAGCAAGGCTCTGTGTGATTTCCACCTCGGGAGGCCCTGTGAGCTGACAGGTAATTGCTAACTTTAGCTCAGCTGACTTTGTCTTTTCTCGCAGTAGTTTAAAAGGGCAGTTAGAAAAAAAAAACTGTACATGTTTTCCTATTAAAATAAGCATGATGTTGTGGTCTAGCAAAAAAGAAAAGCAAATGTAAAATAGAATAAATATTAATGAATTATTGACATATATGTATGGCTATGATTGTATATATACAAAGTAACATGTAGGTACATACATAGAAGGAAAATAAAATCCAACAAAATTACAAGGTGAAGGAAGAGCCAGAGGTTTAATTTTAAATAACACATGAAAGGTTTTAATATACTAATAATATAAAATATTTTAAAAGTCATCATATAGGAACAAATCTAGAAGGCTATCAATATTTTTAATCTATTATTTTTAGGGTTTCTATAGTAACTCAAGAGAAACAGGTAGATACCAATAAAATTACCTTAATTTTTAGTTTTAAATTTCCCAGTAAAAGTGAATTAGCAATCATACAGAGATGGATTTACTAATAACAAGTGAGTTCATAATTACAGTTGCTGGATTGGGGAAGATAATGACTAAACCAGACAGCCTTAATAGTTCATAACTCTAAAAAACGATGTTGTGAAATTTGGCCTGCTTTATACCCTACCTCTCAAAGTTATTAGCACAAAGTTATTGAAAGAAACAGCTATACTGCTATTAGCAAGTTAAAGTTTTCTGATGATGGCTGATTAAAAATTTTAAAAAATATTTTAGGGCAAAAACAATTCAATATATTTTTCAAGTAGGTACTTAATAACTCTATTGTACATTTTGGTGGATTTTTTAAATTTAAAATGAAATTGTTTACAATATTAGCAGTTGTCATTTTAAATAGTACAACTTTATTCAAGACTGAATAATGTTTTAGTGAGTGATTTTAATTATTTATTTATTTTTAGCATTTCTCTTTTTTATTTTTATTCTTTTTTCATACATTACTTCCAGACCACAGTTTCCCCTTCCTCCTCTCCCTGCAATCTTTCCCCCAAACTGCTTTTCCTTCGCATCCATCCACCTTAGTCTCCTATGAAAAAAGAAGATCTCCGAGGGACATCAACCAAACAGCATAAGAAGCCACAATAAGACCAGGCACATACCATCATTTCAAGGCTCCACAAGCCAACACAGTAGGAGGAAGTCCCACAAGCAGGCAAAGCAGCCAGAGACAGTTCAAACTCCCACTGTTTGGAATCCCACAAGAATACTAAGCAACTCCATCATGACATATATGCAAAAGACCCAGGGCAGATCCCTACAAGATCCCTGATCTCTTTGAGTCCCCAAGAGTCCCAGTTGGTTGATTCTGTGGGCAGTGATCTTGGGGTATTGCTGACCACTCTGGTTCCTCAGATCTTTCCTCCACCTGGGCAGGACTCCCCACCTTCCACCTAATGTTTGGCTGGGGGACTCAGCATTTGCTGAATAAAGCCTCTCTGGTTTCTTTAATGAGGACTCTGCTAGGTGCTGGTCCCAGAACACGTACCAGGCAGGACGACTGTAGGTTTTGTGCGTGGGTTGGTGTCCCAATTCAACCACTTGAGGCCTGGCCTGGTTACAGAAGATGGACTGGTCAGGCTCCATGTACCCCATTGTTAAGGTTACTCTCACAGATTCCATGGAGCTTCCATTTTACTAGGTTTCTACCTTATCCCCCAAATGTTCCCTAATTCCAGTAGTTTCTTCTAGTATTTTCTCCCTCCCCTGACCTGATCCCTCCTGTTCCCAACCCCATCTTCCCCCAGTCCACTGCAAAATCTATTATATTTCCCCTTCCCAGGGAGATCCAAGGGTCCTTCTTACACACAATGACTTAAACCTTCCCTGTTACTTAGCTTCTCTGGGTCTGTGGACTGTAGTATGATTCGTATCATAGTGGTTATCTTTTACTTTACAGTGAATATTCACTTAAAAGTGAGTATATACTATGTTTGTCTTTCTGGGTCTAGGTTACCTCACTCAGGATGATTTTTTTCTAGTTCCATTCATTTGTCTGCAAATTTCATTATCTTATTGTTTTTAACAGCTAAGTAATAAATACTCTATTGTATAAATATACTACATTTTCTTCATCCATTTTTCAGTTGTGGGCCAACTAGGTTGTTTCCAGTTTCTGGCTATTATGACTAAATTTTCTATGAACACAGTTAAGCAAGTGTCCTTGAGGTTAGATGAAGCGTCCTTTACGTACATGCCCAGGATATGTATAGTTGATTCTTGAGGTAGATTGATGCCCAATTTTCTGAGAAACCACCATGTTACTTCCAAAGTGACTGTACTACCACCAACAGTGGAGTCTTCCCCTTGCCCCACATCCTCTTCAGCATAAGCTGAAGTCTTTGATCCACTTGGAATTGAGTTTTGTGCAAGTGGATAGCTAAGGATCTATTTGCATTCTTCTATATACTGACATCCAATTAGAGGAGCACCATTTGTTAAAGATGCTTTGTTTTTCCAGTGTGTATTTCTGGATTCATTATCAAAAATCAGATGTCCATATGTGTGCAGATTTATGTCTAGATCTTCAATTCGATTACATTGATGAATGTGTCTGTTTTATACTGTTACCATGCAATTTTAGTTGTTTTTAATATTTAAAAATTTATGCAATAAACTAATAAGTGAAATATTTCTGGATTATTTGAACTATTTTCCCTCCATTTCATTGAAAGAGAACACTCATATTCTCACCTTTGATATGACAGACACCATTGATACCAACCTGTAATGGAGCAAATGGTCTCTGCTTTATCCCCTTGCCATTTTGCTCATCTGCAAGACATGATTTATTTTACTAATTGTATGTTATACTTCAGACCACTTTAGACTGCTCTGTGAAAAAGGAAACCAGAGTTGGATTTATGACCATTTTTAGTTTAAAATTTTGTCACAGATTCCCAGCACTTGGGAGGCAGAGACAGGCAGATCTCTGTGAGTTCGAGGCCAGGCTACAAGAGCTAGTTTCAGGACAGGCTCCAAAGGTACAGAGAAATCCTGTCTTGAAAAACAAAAGCAAAACAAGCAACAAAAAAGACAAGCATTCTAATTTCTGATTTCTACAGATGTGAAATATTCTCTGTTTACATTTTGTAACTTAATGAAGAGGCAAATGGATCAGTTAGAGCTACAGTGACAAAGTAGAAGAGGTTCCTGCCAGAGGTGATGTGATTCTGACCAGCAATCTTGGCCTTTTTAAAAGACACTTTACATACTCTTCCCAGTTTTGATATGTTCCTGGTTCTTACAGGACTTTCTCTCTGATTGTCTCTCTCTGTGTGTGTGTCGGAAGCTCTGCAGACATCTCGAGTAGAAGCAGCTGGGTCACAGGACATTACCTAGGGATTAATGCTGGGAAGAGTTGATGGCCTGAAACCAAGGCTGTAGGTGCCATTATAAATTGAAGGGAGGGCCACAAGCTGCAGGCTCAAATTTTATGGGTGTACTAACTTCATTTGGAAGACTCAGAGTATTGCTAAGCAATTAGTGCCCTTCCTATCAACCCATAATATTTCTTTCTTATTTTAAACACTACTTTTAAGCCCTTAATTGCGTAATTACTTAAGAGTGGTTTACTGTGCCTGAGGGGAGGCAGGCTGTGAGAGTGTAGTGAGTTGCAGATGGAGAAGTGCGTGGTGGCTGTCATCAACAGAGCCCGACTTTATAGTACACTAAGAATAAATTGTAAAGACAGCTATCACAAAGCAGGAGGAAATATACAGAGATGTCTAGAGAGTGCTGTTAACACTTGCAGAACCTCTTACCAGCTCTAAAACCAAAACAACAACAAATCATTTACCTCAATTTTAATTCCAAAATTATTTCTGTGTGATGCACATATAATATCAGTAGCATATTAATCCTACAGATCATTGTTGTCTAATGTTAAGAATTTTTAATTTAATTTAATTTTATGTGTCTAGGTGTTTTGCCTGCATATGTGCTTGTTGCCTGTATACCATGTGTATGCTGGGTACCTGTGGAGGCAAGTAGAGGGCATCTAATCCCCTGGACCTGAAGTTACAGATAGTTTTGAATCCCCATGTTTGTGTTGGGAAACAAACCCATTCCCAAGGGCAGCCAGAGCCCTTACTGACTATGCCACCTCTGCAGGTTCTTATGCTAAGCTTTTATAAACTGTGCTTAGCTGAGGATTTGTGTCCGATAGTTTAGTTGTGGACGACTTGACTGTAATGCAACATTAATATACTTTATATTTAAAAAGACGTGAAAATAAGTTTAGCGCTGGCAGCAAAGATCTTTAGTTTATTTAGTTCATTTCCTTTTTATAGAAATGTTTCACCTAAACCTACACCTGTGCTAATAAAAGACAACATCTGTAAAATAAACATGAGAAAATTGATTGCTTAGGGCTTCCAACTGAAAAATTATTATATATTAGGTGTCAATCTAAATTAATCAGTAATCTAGTTGAATTGTATTTTTAGCTTCAAAGCAGGGAAATTATTCATAGTATTCACTTTTATTTTTTGTAAGTAAAGTCAATGTGAATGTTTTTACATCTATTATGACTTATTTTTTGAAGTCCCAACATCAAACTTTGATATCTAGGAATTGGAGTTTACCTAAAATCAAATTAAGGAATGAATCCCATAGCTCCCATCTTATAGCACAAAGCACAAGTACTAGCCAGCATTTACACAAGAAGAAGAATGAAATAAAACAGTTCTGGGGTTTTAGAGGTTTTATATCAAACGATCAATATGACTGTGATAAGCTATTTATTTCACAAATCATATTTTAAAGGAATTGACATATGTTAGTAAGGGTAGCAAGAAAATAAAAAAAAAGACCCATAAGCCTAGCTATTAAATTAAAGGAGTTTTAATTCCACCTATGTCGCTATAGTATTTGTTTTGAAGTAAATGTTATTTACATATGGTTTTGTGATATATGTTGCCTAAGACAGCCAGTGTAGAGAAGGATGGAATTTTAGCGGCTCCAAAGATTTTCTTTATGATTCAAAAGCTATCAGTGTGAAACCTTCATCTCTACTAAAATTTAGTTAATACGATTATTTATCTTTTTAAAAGATAATCACAGCTTTACTTGCATCTTCTTTTTTATTTTTTATTTATTTATTTATTATTTTATTTTATTTATTTTTTTTTTTTTGAGACAGCGTTTCTCTGTGGCTTTGGAGCCTGCCCCGGCACTAGCTCTGTAGACCAGGCTGGTCTCGAACTCACAGAGACCCAACTGCCTCTGCCTCCCGAGTGCTGGGATTAAAGGTGTGCGCCACCATCGCCCAGCTTCTTTTTTTATTTTTGAGATTATACTGTATTCACATTTCTCCATTTTCTTTCCTCCCTCCAAACCATCCAAAAATAACCTTCCACACTATCTTTGAAATCATGACCTCTTTTTTCACTGATTTTTATTGCATGAGTATATGTTCACGTAGACACACACACATTCCTAAATATAATCTGTTCAATCTGTACAATGTTACTGTATGTGTGTTTTTAGGGCTGACCATTTGACACTGGACAACCAATTAGTGTGCTCTTCCCAAGAGAAGATCACTTCTCCCAGATTTTCTGAGAGTATAAATCTTAATTTCTATGCCGAATGGTGTATTCTTACAGAGACATTTACACATGATACAAACATGTCCTCATAATCTAATATTCTAAATTTATGACCCTGGTATGTAATGCTCCAGAACAATGCTTTCTTAACATGATCAAATTCAGTCAAAGGTTTTTTTGTGTCTATGCCTGAAGCTTTATTTGGCCAATGTCAATGTTTGGAAAAGACTTAAAGTCTGATGACTTGAATAATAAAAAACTTTCTTATCTATATGTCTGGCTTTCTATATGTCTGGCTCATGATCCAGGATGGACTAGCCTCTGCCTACATTCTAGACTGTATATGCCCATATCCTATCAGTAGCATCTCTCGCTACTGGTTGGTTTTCTAGTGTGGGCAACATACAACCATCACAAGAGAACATGACTAGGAATAATGAGCATCCCCAGAGAGCAAGGCAGTGCCCAGTCAGTCATGGAAGCCTCATGTCATCTTCCCCATGACATTGTAGTAAGTCACCACGATTTGTCTAGGTTCTCTATTAGTTGAGTTACACTCCATTTCCCGGTGAAGGAGAGAAAAGTTCACACTTCAGAAGAAAATGTGATATAGGAGGTAATGCTTTCATCTTTAGGGACTTCTCCCTGCATGCTTCCTGATTCCCTTACTTTCTTTTGTGTAACTTAGACCCACATTACTTACTGAGTCTTCATGAGTGTTTTCTCTGTAGAGGACTATTTAGGTCACAGATGGATAAAATGGTTAATCAGTTTTGAAAAAGAGGTTATGTTGATGTCTCATCTTAAACCTGAACTCTCACAGCCCTCTCATTTTGACAGCAAAGATGTTAACTTGTACCAGTAAAAGAAAACTTATTCTGAAGAAAATGTTGAGACCCCATAATACTTTTAAAGTAAAATGGAAAGTCTATTAAACCTCATAGCATTCTCTTGAGGTGAACAATCCTAAACCCAAGCCTCAGGAGATTTCAGATGAGCAACATGAGGGTCCTAGCTTCCTTTTGGTTGTGGAGTTGGTCCATTGGTTCATTATGGAAATTCACAGCCTCCTTGACTAAATTGAGTTGGTTCACTAAAATTCTTGGTTGAGACTTGCAAATATTTATATTTGCAACTCCAGTTCAAATTCTTGCATCAGATTCGCAAGACTCAGTAATAGTTGGCCACATTTACTCAGGAGCCCAATATCCTCTTATACTCCATCTAAACTAGCTCAGGGACAACTATCTTAATCTCCAACCTGGTCTAGCTCTGTTCATGCTGCACTATAAACCAAGGTTCACCTCATCTTTTGCTGTGTGTGTAATGTCTATCTTTCATACTCTACCTTGAAGAACACCCATTTTTCAGTGCTTTGTGACCCTACCTCTCCAAGAAGAACCGTCCACAGTGCTACACCTGATTAGCCATTGTCACCTTGTATTGATACATAAGCATATTGTAATTAGTCATACATTACTCCGCTAGTTAAGAGTCCAGATCTGGAGTTCAAGCTGCCATTCCACTGTTTTCTTTTCTTTTCTTTTCTTTTCTTTTCTTTTCTTTTCTTTTCTTTTCTTTTCTTTTCTTTTCTTTTCTTTTCTTTTCTTTTCTTTTCTTCTTCTTCTTCTTCTTCTTCTTCTTCTTCTTCTTCTTCTTCTTCTTCTTCTTCTTCTTCTTCTTTTTTTTTTGGTTTGTTTTTCGAGACAGGGTTTCTCTGTAGCTTTGGAGCTTGTCCTGGAACTACCTTTTGTAGACCAGACTGGCCTCGAACTCACAGAGATGTGCCTGCCTCTTCCTCCCGAGTGCTGGGATTAAAGGCATATGCCACAACTGCCTGGCCTCACTGTTTTTTATAACTAGAAAAATCCCCTAGAAGGACCTGTTCAAAGTTCATGTGGAACAAATCAAAACATAGAAGACCAATAAAAGATTAAGGATTCTTTTTTAAAGATTTTTTCTAGCAATATAGAAAAACCCTGAGTTGTAAAGTTTACCATGATACATGCTGAACCTGTGTCGGGAAGATTTTCTTCAAAAAATCAAATCCACAGACTGGATCCTTATAAAATTTAAGAACTTGTTAGAATTCTGTACTATGATTGCTCTGATTTAAATCTTGCTTTTGGTTCAAATAAGTCTGGCACTTAGCCATGAGTTTTCTGTATCTTTTTAAAACCATGGCCAGAAGTGACCAGAGTTGGAGACAATCTGTGAGCAGGGATGATAGGATTTGAATGTAAGAAAGAAGAGTGGAAAATGTAGAAAGGAATGAAGGTGAAGGGAAAAGTCGCTAGCTTGGTGGCTGGTTCCAGTGCTCTCACATGTAAAATAAAATAAGGCTCAGATTAAGTGACCCGTGACATCTTTTCCTCTTAACACATGGTGTGCTTCAGATTTCAAATTTAAATAAATTACGCCCCTTTTTAGAGAAACTGGAAGGACCTTGCTATTGCTTTTGAAAAGGTTTCATTTAGCCGCAAGCACACGGATGCCCAAATCCAAAGCTTTTACTAAAGCGTGTACAGAATGATTTTGACATAAATAATTCATGTTGAGAACATCCTGGCTAATGAAGCTCAAAATGGTAGTAGTAGAAAACTTGTTTTAACAGAAGCAGGTGACATGGCTAGTACCTGGAACCACTGTGTTTCGGAAGCAGAAGCAGATTTTGTAGGAAAGGAGTCCCTGTGAAATTCCACAGCTTTCTTAAGGACCCAGATGAGCAGTGACAATTCTGAGTTTTGATTTGCTAACTTGGTACATGATTTTGATCTGTTTCTTAGAATAAGAGGTTTATTTTTATTTAATAAAAAGAAAAAACAAGACCAAGACAATGCAATGTCTTAACTGTTTAAAGACAAATGCACTATTAAATTAAATTACACTTACACCTTCTAAATTTGATTTTTTTTTGCTTTTGTTCTTGATAGTGCTGAGGTTAAAGTCTCAAACCTTTCACATGTAAAGGTAGTACTCTATTGCAGAACCACAGCCACTCTCAAACTGCAAGTTTTGATACTTCATATGTAACCTGCATCTCTTCCCTAGCTCTAATAAATGAAGATGGTTTCCTTTTGAAGACAAACACACATGTTGTTCAAGGAAAAGAATCACTAGGTCCTTCCCATCAGGTGAGTGATGTGAAGAGTTAACATTTACATTGTTGGGGAAACCCAGTTTATTATTGGGCACCACACTGTGAATAAAGTGTGTAGTACTTAGACAGCCAGGGAGCTCTTTGTATCTTCATGTTCCTGCTTCTTGTTTTTTTTTTTTTTTTTTAATTGCTAAGCTCATGTTCTTGTGAAATGGGAAACAAATTAAAGTATCAAATGTTGTCTTGAGATAATAAACTGAAAGCACCATGCCCAATAGCTTCTTCCCAAGTAACTCTGGGACTATTGAATTAATACTCGGGTGTTTTTCTGATGAGACCCGCATTAACTGCCTTGAATTCTTGGCATCCTTTAGTGTGGGGCACATGCCTCCTGTGTTCACATCTGACATAAACACATCTACTGTGACTTCTGATTTAGCCCTTTGAAAATTGCTTTGATTAACACAAGAATTCAAGCAATTAAGAGTGTTGAGTCTCCTTAATAACAGTATTAGTTCACAGCCGAGTAGTTGCTATTCATTCTATAACAAAAAAAAAGGGACACGAGTCTATGAGCCATTAGGGTTAAGTCAGGAATCAGGCCGATTTCTTTTGGTATTTTTCTTGCAGTCTTGGACCCCTTCTTAATTATTGTGATAGTTCTATTAGAAAATTTAGAACCGGCTTGTACTGGTGCAGCAGATTGATCAATAAGCGGGGAATATAGAGCCTGTGAATTGTGAAGGGCTGGTTTGGTGAGGGAATAAAGCTCACTTTCCTAAAGGCAACCTTATTTCTTGGGCAATTAGAAGCCCTCCAGTGAACTAGACAGTGGATCACAGCTTTCAGTCAGCTAAAGCTTCAGTTTGTTGTTCAGATTATGCTGGGATGAGGGGATTGTACTCTGTGGCTTGCCAACACATTCTCAGAGCACCCATCTTCTGGTGGATTCACCCCAAAGTGTCTGGCTGAGAGTACTACAATCAAAGCATTCTCTGCATCTCAGTTTGGCCCTTAAGCCCCTGTGTGACTTTGGGTAATTTATTGGATGCTTTCTGCCTCGGTTTTCATCACTGTAAAATGGTCCATAAAGGACCATGCTTCCCAGGGCTGTCACAAAGATGAAGTGAGATACTTCACCATGGCACTTAGTTTCGTGGCTGCCATTTCACTGATGCTTGAAAAAAAATATAGTTGTTGTCATTTCTTCTCTTTTTTTCCTCCTCTGCTTCTCTCCTCTTGCTGCTGTTTGTTCTCCGTGACAGCACTTTCAGAAACATGGCTGGCAGATTGTTTCTGGGATACGCAGGCCCACCTTCCTAATTTCAGATGAAGATTCAAATAGAGTATTTGGTGAAACACCGTCTAACAGTCAGAGTGAAATAATGACTGCCTTACAGGAAGAGCTGTGTGCCCCAACATGTGCCGTGTGCCAAGAGAAATCTTTCTTTTGGATTTTAGTACCAAGAGCACTATCTGTTAGAAAGGACAGATAATATAGTAAGTTCTTAGAAGAAATTGCTGAGAAATAAACCTTCATTCTTGTAGCAGTGTCTCTGGAGGCTTTGGGTAGTTAAGATGTGATTCTGTAGAGCTGTGACCTTTCTATTGTGCCATGTAATTTATTGCAAGAGATTACTTGAAAGATTCATATCCAGCAACACATAAGGTGTACCCATCTCATCCTGAAATACTCGTTCAGAAACTTATCTGTCTTCAATAATTCTGGTCTTATTTACAATAGGCATTTGATTGACCTTAATTATGAAATATTTATCTGTATGATGGAATGTTCTGGCTTAACAAAAGGTATTATATAAACTGTTGATTTAGTCACTTCTTATGACTGAAGACAAAGATGAGAGAAGAGACTCCATTTTAAGCAGAGAAGCCAATCTGGTGTGAATGAGGCTGCACCTGTTGTTGGTAAAAGGTTGGGGAGCAGCACAGAGCCTGGGTCCCATCAGTGTTTCTGCAAATGGAGCCCAGGCACCCTCCGCATCAGACTCCCATGGAAACATTTTGAAAACAATGGAGCATTGAGACAGACCCTAGACAGCTTCATTGCCATGACATCAGACTAGGAAGTGAGTTCTGTGTGAATCTTCGATTGATGTTCAGGAGCTAAGCCATGAAATTCTTGGGAATTGGGACAGCTGGTGGCATCTGTCCATTATGCCCATACATTTTCACTGATCAAGCCCAAACTTGGATCAGGCCTGATGTTGATAGATAATAGTCTCCTGAAAAAGTAAAGTCGATTGTATTCATCATCAAGAAAATTATATGCATCTAGCACTTGGGGGAGTAGAAAAATCAGTAATCAGTATCATATCCTATGTGCAACTTGTTATTCAGAAAGAGAGAGAGAGAGAGAGAGAGAGAGAGAGAGAGAGAGAGAGAGAGAAGCAAAGAAAGAGAAAAAAACCACAAACGACCTAAAAGATCAACATTATTGCAACGCATATATATCCATAGAACCATTTTGCTATCAGCAACAAGTTTATAAAATTGGAGATAATATCTACAAAAAGACAGACAGACATACAGACACACAGACACACAGACAGACACACATATTGGTGCAGGATCTTGCTATGTAGCCCTGGGTAGTCTGGAATTTGTTATACAGAGCCTGGCTTGCTGGCCTCAAAAATCACAGTAATCTTCCCGTCATAGCTTTTCACTGCTAGGATTTCAGGCGTGGTCCATCATACTAGATTTAAAGACAAACTAGTTTCTCAAACAGAGACCTCTCAAGACATTTATTTCATTTCTGTCAAATGACAGGAGGTCTCCGGATGCTCAGGAGCGCTTGCTCTAGCACCTGCTGCCCAGTGAGGCCATGTGTGTTCTTGGCTTGGGATGTGTTTGCTGGAGAGCCAGATTTTCGGAAGTGCTGATGGTGAGAGTTTGAAGCAAAGCAGTCTGCTCAGCTCTGTGGTCATTACGGCGCCCATAAAGAATGTTGGAGCGACTTGGCGCTCAGCGTTTATTTTGTATCCCGACTCAGGTTTGCTCTTTTCTGGCAGCCATCAGCTGATGGCTCAAATCTTTTTGAGCATATTGAGAAGGGCATAAAATATGTGGTAATGCAGACTTTGGGCTAATATATTTTCAAAAATGCTGCATGCCTCATTTCTCACGTAAATTTTTACGTTACATTCAGCCTTCAGAGTGTCATTCATATTCATGATAGAAACAAGGGATAGCATTTATTACTTTCATTGCTGGTGACATTAAACACTGCCAGGCACCCACTACTCAGGGAGGAACCAAATATTTTTCCCATTGAGCTTCTTTACTGTGTAAGAATTATCTCTAGGTTAATCAGCTAATTAAAATTACATGTGCATGTGTATGTATGTATACATGTACTTAAGTCCCTTGTATTGTAACTATTAAAACATTAATGGTTGTAAGGTGTGTTTGCTCATGAATGCAATCCCTGCAGTCTGAAAGTTATGAGGTTCACAAATACAAACACAGCCTAAATTACATAATAAACTACTGTCTAAAAAATATTAAGGATTAGATCACACCATACCCATATAAAACAATTTTTTGAAGGTGGAGATTAAGGCTTGAAGGTTAAATATCTGCATTTTAATCTGTCTGTTGGTTATAGGTGGCCATGGGCACTAATTCTAACTAATGAACTTTACAAAAATTCTTTGGGGGGCCTTTTAGGGAAAAAATAACTAAAATCACATGAAGATTAAAATGTTTGCTCTCTTTCCTGCCATGATAGCTGGAGAGTGGACAGCCATCTACCAATTATGGGGCCAATGTCATATGAGAGGGCTGGTGAAGCAGGCATACCCTGAGCTTGGCTGCTTAGGGCATTCTGGAGCAGTTGTATGAGCATGTGCAGCCCACATCTGCAGTTCAATTCAGAAAACCCTAGCTCCTTACTTCCTTTCATCCACTGGTGTGGCTTTTGTTCCCTGAAGCTGAATTCATTCTCAACCCATCTACCTCATCTTTAAAATTTGACAGTTTTGAAGTCTGATCGTTCCATCTATTTAGTCAGCAAGATCTGGCTCTACAACACCAATGGTTGAGACTCCTTTTTGGTTGTGTAAACTAGACCTACTTCCTGCTTCATGATCTATAATCATCACCTGAAGTTAGTCCTTTGGTTTTTGAAGAGTAAAACTAAAATCAATAACAGATAGAATGTGGACAAATGGGACGTTATCTACATTCAGTAGTGAAGTGATTTCTATTGAAGCATATTATTGCTAAGAAGGGTACTTCTGATCTAAGTGGAGCTGGTTCTGATGAGCTTAACAGATGTCATTGCGCTTGGTTACCACGGAAAATAGAGATGTGCTGTGATGCATTAATAAGCTGTCAGGAGAGGCACATCAACAGATTCCATCAGATACACTTGAAAGGTGAAAAATCTATACAGCAGAAAAGAAAACAAAAGATGCCAAGTTACCTGTTGTTCAGATGATACCCAGAGATGCCCAGCGTACTCTTTAGGTGCACTATGGTAACACTGGAATATAATAAAGATACTTCACATTGATCTATGTTTCTTATATCAAGCATATTTATATTTGTTCTGTAACTGTAGTTATCATGGTAGGTAACCACCGAATGTGGAAAACTAACCCAAAATGTGGTATATTAAAGTCCATTCCTAGCGATGCAGTGATGGTGCTGGCAGATCTCTGAGTTCAATGCCAGTCTGATCCACAAAGCAAGTTCTAGGAAAGCCAGAGATACACAGAAAAACCTTGTCTCAAAACAAAACAATACAAGGAAACAAACAAAATTCCTCCCCAAATTCTAACAAAATTAACTTTAAAATGAATGATGGAGCAGGCTTTTGGGGTCTTTCCTGTAGTAATATTGTATTGGAAAGCAGAGGGACCTGAATATCGGGCCTACTGTGTTCTCCTCTTTATTCAGTCCAGAACCTCAGCCTAGGGTAGAGTGCCTCCACACTCAGAGGCTTTCCTTCATAGGAAAATTATAGCTATCTATTCTTCAACTCCATCAAAGACCCCCAAAAGATATAATATTACCTTGGTTAACAGAAAATGCATTGTAATCAACTTCTAACACTCTAGAATTGACAGAGACATCTTGCTACCTGGACAGTAACCCAAAGTTCTCTGTGATATTGTGGCAACCATCTTCAGCCTACAGGCCCATAGTATCCAGCAGACTTTTCCACGAAGCAGTAAATTTCAAAGACAGTTCTTCCTATATTGGCAGTTTGTCAGTCACTTTCTTCTGTATCCTTCAGAATGCCTGGCAGAATCTTTCATGAAGCAGGAACCCTGAAGGAGTGTCTTACCTTTAGGAAAGCTCAGCCGCCATTTTCCTATGGGTCCTGCATGTCTAGTTCATACAGCATGCCATCAAGCAATCCAGGCAAGAGCAGTTTCTTGCCCAAATGGCTAACAGTTTCCATAAGGAGCCTTTTTGATACCCATCTTCACCTTGAATTAGATTGGTGCTACCAGGAGCAGATGCATCTAATTGTCATGAAAAGTCCTAAGTTATTAAAACATTTACATGCCATATTCTGAAGGTCTCTGAAATATTTGAAGAATACCTATCTAAGTGAAATATATCTCTATATATCTAGAAAACCTAACTAACATGACTATAAGCTTGACTATTATAGATGATTATCTATCTATTAATTCTATTAACCTATATTTCTTAATTATACATTACATTTTTAAATGAGCTGCACAAACATAATACCTTAATCAAGAGCAGAAATGTACATATAACAAAATTGACCTTAAATTTGTATCAATAAGCCAAAATTCATACCAATGCATATCTCTAAAGCATGTTTACCTTTAAATGTAAACAAACATTTATAAACAATATTTGCCAATTTGGGTGTAGTTCTCTCTAAACTGCTTTCTGCTTTTTGTCTTAATGGAGCTATGGTACCCCACCAGCAAGCAGAGCCCATCCAAAAAAATGTGGCTAAACTTTGTTTTTTAGTGTCTAGAATTCATTTCCAAACCCTGGAAAGTTTTATGTGGATTTAGTTAGCACATATTGGAGTGCCAATTTGTTTTTGGAAGGCGGCTTGTTCATTACCTAGACTCAAAATAACCACACAGAAGCAGTATTAATTAAATCACTGCTTGGCCTATTAGCTTATGCATATTTCTAGCTCACTCTTATTTCTTAAATTAACCCATTTCTATTATTTTATATTTTATCATGAGGCTTGTGGCCTACCAGCAAGGTTCCAGCTGGCGTCTGTCTCTGGCAGGGCTACATGGCTTCTCACTGACTCCACCTTCTTTCTCCCAGCATTCAGTTTAGTTTTCTTGCCTAGCTCTACTTTACTAAGCCACTGACCAAAACAGATTCTTTATTCACTAACCAATAAAGGAACACATATACAGAATAACTTCCCACACCAGTATCTCTTATGTGATTCCAAATCCACTCAAATCATGTCAGAGATCACCTGTCACAGTGCTAAGGAGACATGGAATAATAATATAGACTGCATCTTTCTTTGCATTCATCAAAATTAAAGTTCCTCAGAATTTCCTCTTCTGTATGTTCAGAGTTAAGCTGCATCTACATAAAAAGTGCATGTTCTCCCTTTAAAGCAGAATTTAAGCACAATTTTAGCACAATTTTTATTCAAGGAAGAAATAGTTAATTCTAAAAAGCAAATTTTATGAATGAGCTATATCATTTAGTCAAATTTTAATGCTTCATACATGTGCGTATTTTCCCTTTAGGTCATTTTATTAAAAGTTTGGAAGTAATTACTTGAAATTCTGACACCTTTTTCCTTGCTTGCATTTAAAAGAAATCATAAAATGACCTGTAAATATCTCCTATAACTTATATAACTTCCTCTATACCAGACACTGTTGCATCCTCCCAATGTAACATGACAGTGAAAATATGGGCCCAATGACTGACTGTGCCACAGGCTGTATCCAGTAACAAAATAAAGTTCAGCATCTTAGTATTTGCTACATTAACTTCAGTTATTCTGATAATTTTCTGTGGCCTATCTCTCACTCTCTGATAATAACTTTTGAGCTAGAAATGAAGACTTTCCCCCAGGTTTGGACTTGATAGTAACCAACTTGCCTTAGGAGGTATAACTGTTATCCTGAATTTGTTGTTCAAACTCTGCCCTGCAAAATTGTATTATACCTAAGTTGCTAAAAAAAAGAAGAAATTATTCTGGTTATCACAAATATTAACAAAATAACATGTACTAGGTTTCAATATAGTAATTTGAGAAAATGCCAACTTTCAGATCATAGAATCGGAACCCTTCTTTACATGTGTTGCTTTTATTGGATAATGAATAATGTTTCAGCCAATGGCCAGGCAAAGTAAAGTCAGGTAAGAAATCCAAACAGAGATGTAGAGAAAAAGTAGGCAGTGTCAAGGAGACATCATGTAGCTGCTGAAGGAGACAGACACCATTAGAACCTTACCTGTAGGCCACAGCCCCATGGTAATACACAGATTAGTAGAAGTGCATTAATTTAAGATGTAAGAGCTAGATAGAAATACGCCTAAGCTATTGACCAAACAGTGTTGTAATTAATACAGTTTTGTATGATTATTCTGGTATTGATGGCTAGGAAATAAACAGTCTCCAGTTAAACAAATACCCCATACTTATCTCTACATATATGAATATAACAATGAAACACTAATCTGTACTTTGATAGAAGGAGGATTACCAACTATACATGCATCCCTTTTCCAGATATTTTAGTAGCTCTGTGATTTTTCTGTTTTGAGTGTTTTGCCTTCTAGAATGTTGATACAGATTTCTCTCTTTTCTTTTCTTATCCCAAAGGAGAAGACCTCTACACCTATAGTCCACTTCTTCCTCTATAAGCCATTTATAGCTAATGCTTCTTCTCATTCTTCCACAACATGCCACTCTTTACTACATAGTCTCTTTCCAACTGACTCATGAAAATGTGTCTACAGAATAGGAAAAAAATGTGTCTTATTTGTATTGAAATTTTTTTTCTCACCTAAGATAAGCATGAGATATTTCCTCCAAAGAAGTATAGAGTGCTATTTGAAAAACATCTTCCTCAAATTTAACAATTTGGGGCTAGGGGAACAGCTCAGTCTGTAAGTGCTCATCTTGCAAACACAGGACAAGAGTATGACCCCTGATAAACACAGACACAGGCACATAGACATACACAGAGACACACAGACACACACACCTCACAGGCAGCACACATGCACACAAAGTCAGGTATTGCAGCACACAATTGTAATCTGGGGAAGTAGAGGCAAATGCCTGGGACTCATTGGCCTACAGACTAGCCTACTTGGCAAGTTCCAGGTTATCAAGAGACCCTGTGTCCGAGTGCATGTGTGTAATCTAGTAATCTAAAGGCAGAAACAGGAAGAAGGCAATTTCATGGCCAGTGTGGACTAAAAGCAATTCCCTTTTTCAACAACAGCAAGAAAGATTTTTGTGTGACCACTGTTATTTTTGTGCTTGTGGTTGTTGGTTTTTTGAGACAAGGTTTCTCTGTGTGATAGACCTGGCTGTGTTAGAACTTGTTCTGTAGATCAGGCTGGCCTTGAACTCAGAGATCCACCTGCCTCTGCCTCCCAAGTGCTGGGGTTAAAGGTGTGCATTACCACCTTCCAGTATAACCACTGTTCTTTATAATATCAACGTTCTAGATCCTGCTGGCAACCCTTCCTCTTTTGCGGAGCCGTTGCTAGACAGGGATCATGGAAAGGACATATTTCAGAAGGTCTGGCAAATTTCCAGGGCAATCATTCACATTGGCAAAGATTAGAGATTATGAACTTGAGTAAGCTCAATATCCTATTTATAGTCTGTATTCCAGACAGGCTTGAGGGAACACTGCAAGCTAAATTACACAACTTATTTAATAACCGCTTCTCTTTTATGGAACTTTAATACAGACTTGTAGATTCTCTGCCAGTAAATACCATCAGCAAATCATGTTTCTTTATGTAGGTGTGCGTGTAATAGCTTCAAAATGCCTTTCTTCACATCGTCTTACAGATGAATAACCTATGCTAACATCTTAGGGCTATAGCACTTTCTTCACAGTTGTGTTTTGAGGTGTTGCTGCTATTGTTGTTCAGCCTAGGGTTTGAGACCTCTGCTAAGTAAAAAGAAATGGTGAAAAGCCTTGATTTAAATAGCACTTCTCTTCCCTGAAGCTTGGCCCTTGCTCCTCACGTGCCTTGTGAACTTTTTTATTTCTTTTGATTTATTTTATTTTAACTCATTTAAAAAAAATCTATCTTTTCTCATTTTACATGCCAAATTTATTTCCCACTCCCTCCCCTCCTCCTGCTCTCCCCACCTTCCTCCCTCCAACAGGCCATCCATCCACTCCTCAGAGAGGATAAAGCTTCCCTTGGGGAGTCAACAAATTTAACATATTGCTTTGAGGCAGGACCACTATATCTAGGCTGAGTAAGGTATCTCTCCAGAGAAAATAAGTTCCCAAAAGCCAGAACAAGCAGGAGGGATAAATCCTGGTCTCACTGCCAGTGGCCCTGCAGTCTGCCCCAGCGATATATCTGTCACTCACATTCAGAGGAACTAGTTTGGTCCTATGCTTGTTCTCTCACCGCCAGGCCTGAGTTGGAAGGCTTTTGTTAGCTCAGTTAAACTGTTTCAGTGGGTATTCCCATTATGATGTTGGGGGAGGACAGAGACGGAGAACAAAGAAAGAGACATTTTGATTGACAGAGTCATTATAGGACTAGCAAGAATCCTAACACTAGAGAAATTCCCAGGAATCCATAAGGGATGATCTCAGCTAAGACCCTAAGCAATAGTGGAGAGGGTGCTGCGGGAAATGGCCTTGCCCTGTAGTCAGATTGATGACTACCTTAAATGTCATCATAGAACCTACATCTAGTAACTTATGGGAGCAGATGCAAAGAATCACAGTGGAGCACTGGACTGAGCTCCCAAAGTCCAGTCAAAGAGAGGAAGGAGTAAGAAGGCAAGCCAAGAGGCCTTTTGAGGTTTTAATAAGTAGTCAAGCATCAAAAAGGGGACGAAAATAAATAAATGGATCTCAGTGACCTACATTATAAACTAAACAAACTTCCTGATGCAGATGAAGCTCAGCATGTGGGGGGATGGGAGCATAGAAGCAGGGAAACTGGATGAGAGAATACACCCTGGACTGGACTGAAGTCCAATGACAGTCTCTGCTTTCCCGTTTTCTTTTTTAAAGTAAATTATTGCAGTAGGAACAGTTTGTTTAAGTTATAATGATCTCTGGTTCTACATTAACTAATTCCCCTTTTGTCCTTTCTGCCTTCCTTTCCCCTCTGTATTTCTTCCCTCCCTCTCTCTGCCAGCTTGCCTGCCTGTTTCCTGCTCCCCCTCCATCCCTTCCTCTCTTTTTTCCTTAATGATGGCTTTTGGGATAGGGACTGGCTGTGTAGCCCTGGCCTAATTGGCCTCAAATTCACAGCGTCTTCCTTCCTCTTCCTCTGAGTGCTGAGAAAAGAGACAAGTTTCTCAACATTCCTGCTGATTTTCTAAGGACCAAGACCTAGGGGAGAATAACGGAAGGGATTCTTTTTCTGGCCTCATGTCCCTGAGCTTATTAGAGAAACAAGGAATTTCTAATGTATATTTTCTTACATACTATAAAGATGACCTGTATTGTAGGCAGTGAAATGACTCACTTAAGTTTACATGGCCAGGAACAAAATAAAGTGTCAAAGCGGAACAGATTTGACTATCACACTAGGGTTTCTTTATTTGTTAAATTTTGAATGTTTTTATTCTTATTAGAAACCTATAGGAAGCTAACACAAATTAATTTACATACTGGCTCCTAAAATTCTGTTTTTTACCTTGTCATTCAGATAGGAGGGAGAACTAAAGTGATAAATGTCTAATGCACGGTTCTAGATCTTCAAAATTTCACAACAGGGAGGCAGTATCAGACAGGAAGTTAGAAACCAGCACAACCCCATTTGCATCTGTAGCTTGTGTAATCCTGGCAGTTTTCTGCTAGGTTGGGTGTGTCTTCAAAACCCACCCCCAGTAAAGGTCACTAGGCAAAGAGCAGTGCGGCTCCCATTGCAGAAGTGTAGAAATGGCTTTGCACAAAATGAAGTTGCACGTTTTGCATGCCTTGGAAGAGCACACTGTTTGTCTGTAGAGAAGTCTCTTCTTCGCCCCCTTCCAGAGGTACCTTATTCTAAGATTAGGTATGCCCCAAACCTGCTTGAGAAACAGGGGAAGGAAAGCAAGTATTAGGGCTTTATTGGGTAACTTGTGATTACACTTTAGGCTAAGACTGCTACATAAAGGACTCTTATATATTCTAAATACTGTTTCACTCTAACACACTTGTAAATCCTCTAGCTAGGCATCCCACCCCTGCCCACATAATCTTTCTCTTGTGTTCAAACAAACAAACAAACAAACCACAATGAATGTTATTTGTAGTTCTAGGACATGCATTAACTTCTCCCATCACGTGTGTTTGGGCTGACTAAATACAATCCTAGTACATACTGAGATGCCAAGACGTGTAAGTCATCACCAGAAACTAAGTGCTCATCATCTAGAAGGGGACAACACTGTAGCAGATGCCTGTCATTTACAAACAATGAGCTTCACAAGTGGAGGAAATGTTTTTTTTTCTTCTTGCATTTTCCACAGATTAGAGCTCACTATAGAAAGTTGAATGATAGATGAGTGGTTCAATGGGCATACAGAAGCTTTGTTTTTATTAATTAATCTATTCCTTTACATATTCTTTTAATGACATTCTTTTTTTATTTTTTTAATGACATTCTTATATTGTGCTTAGCCATATTTTCAGTATTGATCTAGCCTTAGTTTAATTTCATTTTCTATCATTAAGAGATAATTATAAAGCTATAATTTTGTATGAATATCTAATATCTATTATCAATGTGATAATTTCCCTTCAACTAGGATTATTTTTTTAATCAATATTATTTTGCATAAATATCTCACTATTTTGCATATAGACATCTTATACATTGCATATATATCACATATCTTAATATTTTGCCTATAATTAACTTTAAAAATGTCTGTAGTTGGATACAATTCTGAAAAACAGTAGAACAAACCTTTGAAATGTGTTTGTTTTCATGAATTTGCGTTGAGTGACTCTGATTGTAATGTTCATTTTATTACTCTCCACTATGTTGCTAAATGTTAGTTGATTATTGTGATCTTATAAAATAATTTTTAGAATATGTTTTAGGTCTTGAACAAAAACCTTGAATCAACAGAATGGAGGCTTCAATTTGGAGGGCCAATAATTTAATGATTCAATCTTCTTTATTTTGAATTTGGTCATGAAAACAACACCTATGTTTGCAATCCTTTGGTAGGAATAACTCACAGCAGTAACATTAGTTCTTCCAGCCTGTTTAGCACAATCTGATTTGATTATTGATCTGATTCAAAGCATACTTACCAATGTCAAATCTTCCCTATCATAAAAGTAATACTTCCCTATTGATGTGAAATTCTCCTCTGTATGCTGGAGACAGATGCACTGAAGATGTAAGAGTTAGCAAATAAAAAGCTAGAGCTAATGGGCCAAGCAGTGATTTAAATAATACGGTTTCTGTGTGATTATTTCAGGAGTCTGGGAGGCCAGGAAACAAGTAGCCTCCTTACAAAAAATTGGTTTTCCAACATGGTTGACTAAATCCACGTAAAACCTTAGAGGGCTTGGAAAGGAATTTTAGACACTAAAAAAAAAAAACAAAATTTAGCTGCATTTTTTTTCCTGGATGGGCTCTACTTGCTGATGCAGCTCCATTAAGAGAGGTCTTTCTGATTCAGCAGTAGCAGGACACAAACAAACAAACAAAATGCACTGTTTTGAAACAGCAGCTTCCTAGTCTGTGCAGACAGGATGAACTCTGTTCTTTTGGGGGGTCGATTCCTGCCACCCACTTTGGGTCTGGGTGCTTATGTGCCCACTTGGGGGCAGGAAGAAAGTAGCTGAGACCAGGCACAGGCTCAGCACTCCCTGCTTGGGCAATCGGCAGGATCAAGTCTGCTAGGAGTACACAGGCAGGAAAGCATGGCAGATTCCCCCCGCTATACACAGAGAAATTTCCAGGCTGTGCAGTGCACTGCATGACAGTTTTAGCTTTTACTCAGATAAAAAGGGTTTATATACTGCACGGTGCTACCCAGAGTTGAGGTGGTGAGGATGACTCCCACCTGGTAGTCCTATAACCTGCAATGAACTACTTCCATCATATTTAAAGTCTGAGAGAGGCAGAGCCAGCACCCAGGACTGCTGAGATCAAGCTACTTAGCATTTTAAAAGTACTCTTGGACAGAAAATCGTTTTAGCTATACAATAGGACAAATTCAGACATAAAAGGCCTTTAAATGAGACAGAGCATGTTTTTTTAAAAAAATGTAAATAGGCTTGGGAGAGAGAAGAAAATGAGTACAGAGAGTTATAAAAGGAAGTAAATGGTTTATAACCGGTCTCGCTGAACATAGCGGACAAGGAGGACTACTGAGACCTCAAGAACAATGGCAACGGGTTTTTGATTCTACTGGACCTATTGGTTTCGTGGGAGCCTAGGCAGTTTTGTGGATGCTCACCTTACTAGACCTGGATGGAGGTGGGTGGTCCTTGGACTTCCCACAGGGCAGAGAACCCTGATTGCTTTTTGGGCTGACGAGGGAGGGGGACTTGATTGGGGGAGGGGGAGGGAAAGGGGAGGCGGCGGTGGGGAAGAGACAGAAATCTTTCATAAATAAATAAATTAAAAAAAACAAAAATCTTTAAAGAGACAGAGTACAGACAGTCATAGATTAAAGGAGTAAAGATAATAAAATAAATATTAAAAAGTAATAGAATAAGACAAGCTACATAAAGATGGAATATACACAGAGAGTCTGGATTATGTATATTATTGTGTTTTCTTTAATTTTTTTTAGTGTGAAGGAGCTAAGTACAGAGAGACATTTCATTGTAGGGGCTGCTAACTTAAACCAACATATTTACTTTAAAGATATCCTGATTTTTAAAATATGGATCTAAGGATTTGTTGTTTTGGAAAAGAGGCTCTTCTTTTGTTTCCACAGAGAATAAGAACCTGTGGAATTTTTCCAGACTAATGTTGTTTGATTCACCAAGAACCCCTGAAAGGTGTTCACTATGAACACCCCCCAAAATTACTTCACCCAACAAAAAGCAGGAAGAAGTATGGAGAGAACTATGCCCAAATTCCCAAATAATGTTAATAAATGTTTGTTTACATTTAAAGGGGGATATGCTATAGAGATTTGCATTGGTATGGATCTTGGTTTATTGGTACAAACAAGTCACCTCCTTACAACATCCTATTATAGTAAACTCAGAAATGCACAAAAAACACTGGGAAAGCAAACTACCTTTAATGGTGTTTAGGAAAAAAAGATCATTATAGTGACTTTTATACTTTTTATATAAATTACATTATTATTTTCATTTACTATTTATTGAACAAAAATTAATTTCTAAAGCTTTGTGAACTGCTAAATTTTTAATAATAAAACAAAGAGTCATAAGACTAGGCAATGTAGAGAAAACTGTCATGTCAGGTCATGAAAACTGCCACGCTAAGCTTATAAAAGCATGCCAAGTCCATAAAAACTATCATGCCAAATCCACGAGAACTGCCAATCAAGTCCATGAAAACTGTCAGGCCGAGACCATGGAAATGCCTGAGGTTTTAAGTCATAGTTTGCATTACAGGTTCATTTGATAATTTGCCAAAATATGAATTTAATAAAATAGACCCAATCTTTCAGGTTTCAACACTTTTGAAAGATGATGCTATAGAAAAAAAAAAAAAAGCATGTTTCTAAATCAGAAATTAAGACAGGAGAAAGAAGAAAAAAGAAGACAGGGAAAGGTTTTTGATTGTGTTAGGATTGCTACATTAATTTCTAACCCTGATCTGTTAAGGAGCCGAGGACAGTGTGGTTCAATGGTATGGCTCAGTGAGTCTCTACAAGCCTAAATTTCACTTCTGAAGTAGGAAGGGGTAAAGTCAAGAGATTTGAAAGCCCTTCCCGTACATGCATATAGTCATGATGTGTGTATATATAGGCAAATTAAGTATTTGCTTATATATTTATGATGATGACCTTAGAAACCTAAGAGTATATCTGACCTACTTGTCATATTGAAAAACTGTGTTAACAAATAACACACTGGATTTAGTTAGTCTTAACTTGGATGTCAACACTAGGTCATTAGTTGCTATGTTGGCTTATAAAAAAATGTCAGAACAAACATTGAACTAAAAGTCAGAATACTTGATTCTCATTCCAATTCAGTTATTAATAAATAATATTTCTTTGGAGAAGTCATTTAGGATTTTCTAATTTTTTAAGTAGTCTTGCAGACTGTATGTCCTGTAATTTCCTCCCAAGTTCATAAAATATGATTATCTAATTAACTTGGTTCAATAATTCATTGATACCAATTTCTAATATTTATTTTAAAATCTTAGTCAAGCAAAGTATAAGAAAATGAGCTACACTTAATTTAGCATTTCCAATAAACTTTTTATATGATATAAAAATGTATGAGCAAAATGAACTAAAAGTTTTAACATTCACACTTCTAAAGATATATGAAAGAAAAAGCTACATTTTACATACTAAATATGTACATATGAAAAATCACATTGAAAATTGCATGTAATTATCATTTGAATAGATATTTGGATTTTGCAGCTTTCAAAGAGGACTCCACCTTACAAAGAAAGACAGAAGTAAAAAGAGAGAACCAATTGGATACCTGGCAAAAACTTTTAATGAGAGAAAGCTAAGCCAGTGTGGTCAGTGTGAAGATGGTGACAAAGGAGTAGACTCAAACCTACCTTCAAGCTGAGAGGTAGATGGTGTGGGTTGATGGGGTCTTCAGTTAGATAGATGGAGACGGAATTCAGTGAGGTGAGGAAGACTGGAGAAGAATCTTCTTGAGGAAAAGCTACCAGCTAGTCTTAATCATTTTTATAAATAATTTTAAATAGCCTGTCTGATATAGGAATATGAAGGTTTGAAAAGAATCTTGGAGAAAGGTGCAACACATGAGTCTTTGTCATTTAGGTCATGGTAACAGACTTGTGTGTGGCTGTGCACATATAATTGGACATACGGAAGAAAATGATGACAATGTTACGGGAGGCTTCAGAGCCGGCCCCAAAGGAATTTAAGCATTTCATCTCAAGAAAAGGAAGTTGCCCACATATCCAAATTATGAAAGGAGTAGCAAAGAAAAGAAGGAAACCAGTGGAACATAGTGTCACAGGAGCAGAAAAGAAAAGTACTTTCAGAAGGCCTGTGCCCAAGATTACTAAATGCCAAGGAATAGAGGAGCTAGAAAATGCTCTCTAGGATCTCAAAAGCATTTAAAGTAAAGAGGTAGTGACACAGGTTGATGGACTAGCAGCTAAGGGTGCCTGAAACAGCAAGGGATTGAATAAAAGGAAGTCCATACACATAATAACACACATTCACACTCACTCATAAGCCTACAAAAGTTAGCTGAGAGGTAAAACGATGAATTAACAACGATGTTAAAGTATATTTCAATGTTACTAAGAAAGTTCATAAAAGGAGGTAAAAATTCAAGGGAGATGAGAAAAAATACAAACCAAGTCGTGACTCTCCCCGTAGAGTCTGAATCCTCTTCAGTGTGTTCTACAAATGGCTCCTTAAAGAGCTTTTGTCCATCTCTGGGCTCTTCCCTTCTCTCTCTCCTGAGGAACACACATAAGAATTCTCTTAGGATATCAGAGTTTGAACCATTGAACAGTCTAAGTTTCTTCCCTCTGTTCTTTGCCTGGCTGACCCACTTCAGTTAGTGTCTTAGTTAGAATTACCATAACTACAGCAACTCTTATAAAACATTTAATTAAGCCTGGCTTGCAGTTCATAGGTTTAGTCCATTGCTATCATGAGGGAAGCCCAGCAGTGTGCAGGCAGCCACTGCACTGGAAAAGGAGCCAAGTGTTCTACATCCAGGTAGGCAGTTAATAAGAAGTGAATGCCACACTAGGTGTGGCTTGAGAATCTGTAGCCTCCCAGTGACCACTTCCTTCAACAAAGCCACAAGTCCTCATAGTGTCACACCTTATAAGCCTATGGAAGTCACCTTCTTTCAACACCCCCCCCCCCATCTATTCAACTCCCCATTGATAGGTCCTTCCTGATCATCTGATGACTCCAAAACTCTCCTTATCTTCACACGTTTGCCACTTTTCCTCATTTCGGTCTGTGCCACCATTTGTTTTGAGTATAAACTTAACAAAACCTAAAATCACCTGGGAAGGGTGTCTTAATGAAGAATCATCTATATCAGGTTGGCCTATGGGCATTTTTGAGGGATTGTCTTGATTGCCAATTACTGTAACAAGACCCAGGCCATCGTGGACATCTCTAATCCTTAGGCAGAGGGTTCCTAATAATATGAGAAGAGGAAGCTAGCTGTGGAAGCAAGCAAACAGTGATGCTCTTGACTAGAGGGTGCACTGTTACTAGCTGCTTCAATCTGTCACTGTGCTTGTCTTGCTATCGTGGCGCATAACTTGGAATTGCAAGCTAAATAAATTCTTTATACTCTGAGCCTCTGAGTTGTCTTTTCGGGTTTTTTTTTTCTTTTTCTCTCTCTTTTTTTTTTTTTTTTTGGTTAGGGAATTTGTCACAGAAACAGAAATGAGATTAAGAAAAGGCCTAATTTTAATATTTTCAGGGAATAAGCTAAATGCTCAGTTTAAGTTAATAAATCTCTTTCTCTTGACTCATGCATTCATCCTCTTAACTCTTTACAGAGTCCTTCTTCTCTCCCATTTTCTTGCTTATATATTTTCTCCAGGTCTAGCTAGAATACAGATTGTCTGAAAGCAGCGATCCCATCTCCTTACTCAAAGCTGTGATGTGAACAGAGAGCCTAATGCACATAAGATAAAGGTTGGAAGAGTTTTACTGGTTTACTGAATACCATTACGTTGATTCTATGGGATGGTCTTCTTAAAGGAAGCAAGATTATAAATTTAGATCACAATTATGATACACCTTAGGGCAACAGAATAGGAAATAAAAACTAATTTAAAGTATTTTTTATAAAATTTCTTTTTACTAGATACTTTGGTATTTTAAAATTCTTATAGTAATAACTTATACTACCTAATAACACTAGTCTAGACAATACCTAGTTTAGATTTAAAATTTACTAAAGATAATCTATTTCTTAGGAAATAAAAAAAACCTACATCTAACAAATATTTACTAAGCTGTGTACTACCATCCTAAGTATGTATGTCTAAAAACTAAATGTGTTAGACTGGAAAGTGGTAATTCAAAGATGAGTAAGTGAACATAAAATAGAAAATAACAATATTGTGCTTTAAAAAGGCTATTACAGAGTGTGAGGAAAATAATAAGAGGTCAGGTTGTTGTCAAACCTCTGGGCCATAAAATCTCTCATCTCAGAATTTAGACACCTTCCAAACACTTCTCTTCATCCTGGGGGCAAATCATTAAATGCAGTTCACCTTCCCTGCTATATAACACCTTTGCCCAAATCAAATAAAGCCTTTCTTGCAACGAAGGGGAGAAGAGGCCACAGAGCCAGTATTCAGTGTCACAATTAAGCTTTGGCTGCGACAGGACGAGGCTTCCATAAGCAAAGATGCACAGAAAAGAAAAAAAAAAAAAAAGGCCGCGAGATGTCAGCTTGTTGTTTGTGGAGGGGCTAAGGATGAGAAAAGAGCTCTTTTCAAATTGTAAGAGTCTATAAAGCAGAGCAGCTCGGAATGCATGGGAAGGAATACTGAGAAAATAATACCCAAAATAAATAGCAATGAAAATTGTGTTGAACCAAACATGACCTTTGGAAAGTGAGGGAGGATTTTGCATATCTCAGAATATCGCATCCCAGCATTCTCTGAAAGATTCAAGCTAGTTCAATATTTTCCCATTTATTTAACGTAAGCAGTATGGCTTGCACTGACAAAATGTCACATTGCTTCCTTAGGTGCTATTATACACAGACAGAACATGAGGTTCCTGTCGGTTGCTTTAAGTCATTCTTAAAGAGCAAAATAAAATCTGATTATAAATATTGGAAGTGCTTGTATGCCTCACAGCCTTTATTTTCAAATACTTCCTTGAGCATATAGTGCTTTTGGAAGGAATGGGAAGAATCTTCTGGTACACCATAGTCACACTACGCTGAGGAAGCGAATGAGTCATTGGTTAAAACCAGCAAATCTTCTTAGATGTCATGGGTCAGCTGATCAAAAGGATGAGATGAAATCAGAGGGCAGTCCAGAAAGCAAGTCTATTTATTCTCTCTCTCTCTCTCTCTCTCTCTCTCTCTCTCTCTCTCTCTCTCTCTCTCTCTCTCTGTCTCTCTCTGTGTTTCTCTCTCTCCCTATCATCTAAGGCAGAGGCAGGCGGATCTCTGTGAGTTCGAGACCAGCCTGGTCTACAGAGCTAGTTCCAGGACAGGCTCCAAAGCCACAGAGAAACCCTGTCTCGAAAAACCAAAATAAATAAATAAATAAATAAATATATTCTCACATGTCAATATAGCAAAATATACTTACAAATAAAAATTAATATGAAATTTACCACAAGAAATATTACATTCTAAACTCCTTCAAAACCCTTAAGAGAAAAATATCCTTAAAATGTAATAAATAAAGCCAGCATGAATAAAACTTCAGTGACATTGAGCTTGTAGCAATTACTAATTTCTTTTCAAAGCCATTCCAGAAGTCATTAGTTCAGAGCAGGTAAGATGGCTCAACTGGGAAGGAAGTTGCCACCAAGCCTGACAACTTGAATTTAATCTCTGAAACACACATGGTGGAAGGAGAGAGCTCATCATTGCAGATTGTCCTCTGGCAATCACAGGTGCTCTGTGCCGTGGGCATGACTCTGCCCTCTAGATACATAACAAAAAAAAATTATTTTTTTGAGTTAGAGTTTCTCTGTAGCTTTGGAGCCTGTCCTGGAACTAGCTCTTGTAGACCAGGCTGGCCTCGAACTCACAGAGATCCGCCTACCTCTGCCTCCCGAATGCTGGGATTAAAGTCATGAACCACCACTGCCCAGTTTAAAAACAAACATTTTTTTTAAAAAGTAATTCATTTTATCCATACTTTGACACAATAAATGATGCCAATACATTGGAACTCAATGTAGTGTGTTGTGACTATATTTTTGTCATTCAATTTGTATCTTTTAGGAAGCAAAGGCCTTTTAATGTATCATATTTTTAAAAATATTTCATACTTGGAATCAAATCCAGTTTCTTCAGAAATTAATTAACTGATTTATTTTTTGAGAGAGGACCCACTATTTCTTCCTGGATATCCTGGAACAGGATACTTCAGAGGTTTCAGAGACTGACCTGCCTCAGCCTCCTGTGTGCTAGGATTAAAGGCACCATTTAAGTTAGCTCTACTGTAATGTATAAAATGGAAACAAACTTTACACTTTTCCTTCCTCCCTAGAGTGCCCTCTTCCCTTGTGTTCCGTCTGTTTCTTCAAATGCTTGTTAGTAGCAATGTGAAGTACATCTTGTACTGTAAAGGACTTGGTCCTTTCTGCAATCTCATACAATCTCATACTGGGCAAGAGTGCAGAATTTCTAGATTGCTCTGAGCTCATCCCATTTTGCCGAATTTTGAGGCAAAAAAAAAAAATAGATTGCTAAAACTTTTCTGTCCTAACTAAATATGCTAAATTTTATAATTTTGAACTCCCCCAACACATGGTGTATTTTCAAGTTATTGCTTAACTTGTCCAGGCTTCAGGTTTTAAGACCACATTATTAATTTCCTCACATTTATGATCTTGGCATATTTTATATTTAATCTTTTATGAAGAATCATCTGACTTTATCTTGGGCTGTGCTTGTGCTAGGCCATAAAATCAGGTGGTGACCCAGTGGGATCAATGAGGTCATTAAAGCGACGACAGAAATGGCTGTGGATCAAAAAAGCCGGAGTGCAGAGCCGGGAAGGGAGGAAGCCGATGCTAACGGAGCCCCGTGAGTAAGCTTGGCAAGCCGTCCAATGTCTCTGAAGAAGGGTTGGTCAGTCTTGGACTAATAAAATCTGCTTTGATCGTGTCTTAACAGAGTTATTGGCCGTCAAGCTTTCCTCTATTGTTAGTTGAAAACAAATATCCTCACTGCAGTCCTGAATTTCACCCCACCACTTCCCTCGTAACCAGGGCCAGGGATCAGGTGAAAGCACTATGGGTAAAGTTGGAGGAACCAGAATGGTTAGTGGTCCTGTTTCCATTTCCGGGAGATCGGAGACAGTATCTGTTCATTTTCTTATGCGAGTGGAGAAAAGTGCTATGCTTGTGCATGCAATGCTCATTTGTAATTTTTTTACTTACAATACCCAGCAAAGCATATTTTTGCTTCTATCAGTTGAGATTTGAATATGGAAAAACTACCGTTGAGTGATTCACACTTTTGTATTTATAATTATTTTATATATAAAAGTAGCCTCTCTTCATCTGCAGTTTTTTTTTTTTTTACCAAAGTTTCAGTTGGTCATAATTAACTCAAGGCAGAAAATATTATTGGAAAAATCTCATATATGAGCAATTTATAAATGCTGATATCTGATGATTCCCTGGTCCTTCTATTCAGGGACATAAAACATTATTTTATCCAGTTTATTTGCTTTATAGGCGATGTGAACCATAAGAAAGACAGAGAGACAGTCATGCAACTTTTACTGCAGTATATTGTTTTAACTTAATATTGTTAGTTTCTGTGTCTACTTCATAAATTAAACTTAATCATAGTCTATATAGGCTTGCATACTACCCATAGTTTTATCTTCAAGGTCTTAGGAACAATCGCCCATGGATTATTGACTATTACTGGCTAGTTCATCAAACTCACTACCATGTTCACGTACGAATCTTACTAATGCACTTTATAATACTGAAGATGTGATATCTTTTCCAGCTTTCTTCCATATTTTTACTGCCTTTGCATAGTATTTCATTATGAGATTTATACTATGCAAAATATATCTGAAGAATAATACTAAAATAGACAAATCTGAGTGCAAATATTATTTCAGTCCCATCCACGGAGATTTTGCAACTTTAAGTGAGACAAATGGTTTAATTTTTTTCCTTATGATAATTTTTTTTTATACATTTGGCCTCAAAATTCAACTGTTTATGAATAGAAACACTTAAAGTTATGCTTGGGAGATGTGGGGGTGTTTTTTCATGTGGACTATTCCTTCAAATCTTATTAATGTTAACAGATATCATTTCAAAAAGTCTGAGGAAAATGTGACTTTCATAGAACAACTTTGCATACTAAAAGTACTTATTTTTAAATGAAATATATTGTAGATTGCTTTGTGTAACTTCAAGACTTCTTGACTTATCCTGTTCTGTTCATTCACTTCTATTAAACAGAAGGCATGAATAGTACATACACTTTTTACAAGTGAGAAATGTCTTCATTTTTAACTCATGTTCTTTTATCATTCAGAAGATGGTGATGACACATTGCTATCTTGTGTGAAATTAACCAAATCCCAAGAAAAGAAAGAGATTAACATGTCAACAAAGAAAAGAGAAGAACCGAACGCTAAACCAGAGTCTCTTCCTGTGCCCGGGTGTATAAGCAGCCCTTCAAATGGGCACATCATGCAAGACACAGTGTCATCTTATAAAGCTGGAATTCCAGTGTGGAAGAAATGGGAACCCTTTTCAGAAAGCGCACTCTGGACAAGTGATGATTTTCCAGTTGCCCAAGTAGGTCATTGGGGTGGCTTTTGCTCCTGTAGTCACCATCTGCGTCTCAAGTCTTCTTACACAGACACAGATCTCTTAAATACATGGGTAAGTTTCTTTTTTTTTTTTTAAATCATAAGTAGATCATCTGTACCGACGTGGAGAAACAGATAACAAGGGTGTTAATCAGCCACATTAATTATGGTCAGGAAAATCATCAGAGCTGGGTTGACATTCCAAAGAACAGAGGCATGCCTGTAGCTTTTAGTATTTGCTAAAACTGCGTATGTTCTCTTGTGGGTGAGTATTCTATACCACATGGTTTTGCAGAACTTTCCTTTTAGTTGAATGTTGACTTTTATTGAACAGGGCCAAGAAATGTTCACTGTGTTGTCTAGACACTGCTGTTTTAATGAGGTTTCACTGCTCAGTAACTGCCAGTACTAAGGAGGGTTTTGTCTGTGGGCCTGTATTCTCAAGAGTCTTTCCTACGAATTAAATCATCTCACTCACACACTAGCTCAATGAAGGTAAAGTCTTGCTGTAGTATTATGCTACTAACATTTCCCTATGGGTATGCAAGCATGGAAACCACATCATAGAGATGTTTGGGAAAGTGTGGGGCCAACCAGCACAAAGGATATGAGACCATGATCATGTCATATAATGGAGATCAGGTCATATAATGGAGAGTCAATTTTTAATTAATATTTTATTGTGTTTTCCATTCACCAAGTTACACTGTAGTAAGGGAATCCAAAAATGTGAGCCTTCTTCTACCTTGTCTGAAGGTCAGAGAGTGTGAGCTTATTTTTGCTATTTCAAAGTTGTTGATAACAGGTGTGGCTACAAAACAAGATATCCTGACCTAGGGGTGGTTACTTGGTATTTTAGACATTACGGGAGCCCATAGAGGTAGATCTGCTCCACCATGACCAATGGTCAAAGAATCCAATCCTACTTCTGCTCCTTCTTTTCAAATAGGAGTTTTGACTTAGAGAGTGACTATCTGCAGAAAATTTAGTCTAGGGTAGGTTCACTGCCCCAAGCATCAAATACTTTGCTTAGCGATTAAAGGCTTGGTGTGGCAAGTATTGAAGCAAGTGACTATTCTGGTTGTCCTTTGAGTCATGTTAAAGCACTCTTTTTCCTTCTTCCCCCCCTTTTGTATTAGGATATAAAAGTGTATGGAAAATTAAACATGCACAAACTCAGAACTCAAAATTCAGCATTCAGTATTCACTGAGTTGCCCTCCTGGTACTATCCCATGTCTCTGTGTTTCTTTCTTATCTCTGTTCCTCCAAACTAACATTTCTAATCCTCGTGCTCCTATACTGGAATGTATGTACTCACTGTGGCTGGGATTGTGGGAGAAGTGGCTCGACACTCTAGTATTGTGGAATATTTGAGTAAAAATATAGACATTATACATGGACACATTTGATTTGGTTTCTAGCTCTGCTACATTTTCAGTTTAGACAAATAACTCAAACCGTTTAATCTTAACTTTTTGACTGTGAAATGAAATTTGTAATATTAAACTCACAAGGTATCTGAGAAGACAAAATTAAATGTCAAATCCTCTAGGACTTAAGGGTGTCTGATCTTGTTATCATGATTCTATGTTCCTTCTTTAGGTGTGCATTATAAATTAATTTCACTTGAGTTGATTCTGTGTATTCATGCAGGATTAATGGGGCATCTGTGTAGACGCAGGAAGCCGGTTCCATACCATTTTCTCTAAAGACTAAGCTGTCATTAGATAGTCGCTGTATTTTGTAGTGCATGAACAGTCTCTGAAAAATTCCATTTGTGTGTGTGTGTGTGTGTGTGTGTGTGTGAAATTCTTCCCATGTGCTAAGAGTTGCTCATTAAATCTCTAAAGATTGAGACTGGAGAGAGGGTCCAGAAATTAAGAGCTCATACTGTTCTGGAATAGGACCCAAGTTTAGTCTCAGCAAACACACTGGGTAGCTTATAATTGTTTGGAGCTACAGCTCCAGAGAAAATGATGCTTTCTGGCCTCCCAGCCACCCTCACTCCCATACAAATATTCACACAGAGGCATCCACACATATGCTTAATTTAATATAAATATAACTGTTAAAATATCTTTGAGGATTAATGCTAAAGTCACCTCCAACTGAAGTATCATGACATATCTCACTGGTCTCTAGCAACAGTTGTCAGGAGTGACAGTAGTGAAGTGAGTGGCATTACCTCACAATGACCACTTTTGGGGTGGATCCCATCTTCCTTCTGTTATCCTCTTCCAGGGCAGCCAGACTTGGCAGGCATCTCTTCAGCAGCTTCGTTGAGAGTAGCTGTCAATATAACAAATTCGAACCAGCTTTTGAAGACATTGATAGCTTCCGAAACAAGATCAAGGATGTTGATTCTTTAGCCAGTGACAAAGCCTGATAAATGGCACACTAAACAGAAATGCCTGGAGCTTTCTTCCAAGACTAAAATCTGCACCTCCAAACGTGGGCAATTCTAGGTTCAGCAGGTTGACTTCAATCTCATTTGCCAGTCCCATTTAATTACGGCCCTTTACAGCTTTCCTCTGCTGTACTGACGAAGCAAGAATTTGATATTTCTAAAAGCTGCCTCACTTTTCCTGCCTCTGTGACCTTGCGTTTGTGTGATGGTCTCTTCCTGGATTGTCATTTTATTTTAGAGCCATTTCTGCAGCCCATGAGCTCACATCAAATGCGTTATCTTTTAGAAAGCCTGTTGGACCATGCCAGAAGAAAGTCATCTCCCTTTCCTTTAAACTCTTAAGTCACTTAAGAACCTTACTGTTTTGGTATGTATCAATCAGATACATGTTAATACCTACCATGTGGCATCACAAAATTGGGCACTGGGTTAGAGAGCTAAATAATGCATATTGACTTCATGAAGGTTCCCATATTCTGTCATAGACTGTATTAAGCATTTTTTGCTTCCTATAAGTAATTTGTAAGTCCACTGTCCCTAGAATGAAAAGAAATAAATATAAGAGCAACACCTGCTGCTTAAATGAATATAGTTTAAAAATCAATGGAATTTGTTTCTAATTATCTTCTTAAAATTTTCTAAATTATGTATTTTATATGGGGGGAGGTGTTTTAGGAAACGGTGTCAAATCCCGAAGGACTGGCATTACAGAGGGTAATGAGCCACCATGTGGGAAAGGAATCAAACCATTGTCCTCTGGCAGAATAGCCAGTGCTCTTAACGACAGAAATAACTGCCCATGACCTGTTTCTGAACATCTTGATAACTATAATTCTTGTTGATGCTCCATTCATACAACCAATGTTTTTCTAATGAGTCCAGTTATTTGTAAATTTGGGGTTTGCGAACATAATAGTGCTTATGGTAGATAAATACAGAAGTGTCATGGTCTTCGTTTTTATTTAGATGGTCTTACATGTCTTAGTACATAAGTGAATGGCTGAGCTTATCTGCCAGAAGGTCAAACATGTCTGCTGAATACTTGAAATTTTAAATGGTAACACTGAGCATTTGTGACAGGATGGCCTCGGTGGATTTGGGGAGTAAGTCAAGATCATGTTAGAGTTAAATTGGTTTGGTAAACTTAATGAGACCACGTCCACTCAGGGACTTGAGACACTATAGGAAAAGAAGAGATGAGTGCAAATTAATGTTTTTATATTCTACACCTATATTCCATAATGATAACAAGTGACAACCATCCAGCTTCATTTTAACATGATGGTATTTTTTTTTCTGTAGTAATTGAAGTTATTATTTGGGTTATTTAACTTTCCTTCTACAGACAGCACAGAAGGCAGTGTTAGGGGAAAAGATGTACTTCTGAAATGAATGACAGGTAGTCAGAGGTGACACTTCTGAAATTTTAAAGGGTAAATGTTTGACTAGATACCTTTAAGTATGCCAACATGCTCATATGGTGGAGCTCAGTCTGAGTTCCACATTGTAGTTCAGACACGTATTCCCTCAGATATGACCCTACAGGGTCCCTTTTAGGCTTAGGTCCTCAAGGTTGGCTCTAAAGATGCAACCTCACAGGGGCATAAACAGAAGCGTGACCCTGAACAAACTTCCCCTTTAAATCCCTAGCTTCAATTATGTGCAGAAGCGTCATTTCCCCTTAATGAATCTACATACCACACTAGCCTTTTGAGAAGGAAAGTTGTCTCCTAAGCAGGATCCCTGAGATGACTAAGTGAAATGTGTTAGATTTCAGTCAACAGCCACGAAGATTAATCCCCAATGGAACAATACAAAGGCTTATGTTAAGATTAGAAAGAAGCTATATTTCTTCAGTCGAGAATATGAGCGCGGAGAATCTGGCATGGAAATGCACTGTTTGTGAAGGGCTCTTCCCCAAAGTCAACAGGTGGATGAGACACAGAGCTGTCTAACTGACAGTTTAGTTACAAGATCTGAAGGGCCTAACGAGTGGGCAAAGATAAGTGGCTATGGAACTGAAACATGCTGAGATGGGTAAAGGATCAGATTTGTAGAAGTGTGTACTCTTGCAAGAGAAACATCAAAGAGAAAAAACACCAATGTCCGTCTTTCTAAGATCTGAGATGAGTGCTTTTGAAAAGGGATTTTTAGATGCATATGAAGAAAGATAACGAAACAGGCAACCCAAAATGATGCTTGAAGCCAAGTGTTTCAAGTCAATTCAGAAGAGAGACTGAAGGGTACTTACAATGCTTTGAACACTAAGAGCTTGGGAGATGTGGAAGGAAAATGGGTAAGAAAGCAAAGAGATTTTATGTTACCAAAAAGGTGAGACTTACCTGTAGTAGAATATTATTATAAGAGCAAACTTAAGTTTGGCAATCTATGTGACGTTTTTCAGATTGATAAAAAGGATAAGCAATATTTTTTTATCACATTAAGAAAAAATGTGGGTGAACAAGATGGCTCAGCAGGTAAAAGCACTTAGGACCAAACCTGACTGCAAGAGTTTAATTTCTGAACCCACAAGAAGGAACATGAAAACTTATTCTCACAAGCTGTCCTTTGCCTTCCACATAAACACTGTGGCATGTTCATGAACACACCCACACACACAAACACACAAAGAGAGACAGAGACAGAGGACCAACATGCAATACAAACATAAAAAATATAATTTCAAAAAGAACTAGAAGCGATTGAGATATAAAAAAAATGAGCTTGTACAGTTCTATTCTTACAGCTTGGCACAACCTAGGTCCTCTAGAATAAGGAAACCCAAGTTAAAGAATTGCCTCATCAGACCGGTCTATGGTCATGTCAGTGAGAGATTTTCTTAGCTGATGATTTGTGTAGAAGCTTTCACTGCACTATGGGTGATACTATCAGGAGAGCTAGCTATAGTTGAGCCAGAGAGAAAGGAAATACTCTGCATTAATCCATCATTTCTGTTCAGTTTCATTCTACCCCAACTTCCCCCAATGATGAACTATTACCATGTAGTAATACAAGTTAAATATCTTCCTCCTACCACAGGACTTCTGTTCATGATGTCTATTGCTACAACAGAAAGCAAACTAGAACACGTGGCTAAAATATTCTGGAACTTATTTTTATAGAAACGGTGCAACATGTTTTGAAAGTAATAGCAAGAAATGATCTTTGAGGAAGCAGGAATTCAGAAGCCAGAAAGGATAGAAAGTGAAAAGCCATAAAGACTCCAAATCTGGAAGGGCAGAGAACTGAAAATAAAAGAGACTGATCACTCAAGCAAAGTCAAATAGGTAAGGCTTCAAGAGAGTATCTGAAGCAAGAAAAATAGACAAAGCACCGTGTGAAGGTATCTAAGGATGAGAACGTCTGGTAGGAGTGGTATGTCATGCACGAGCTAGCTCACCAAAATAGTATAACAAGCAGAAAGTGTGAATAATGGGAATATTTTTACTGAAGCTATTTCAGTGTGAAGAACAGGATCTATGCTAAAGCTATTCAACAACAACAAAAAAATGAACAAAACTAATTTTACTAGCTGCAATGGGAAACAAGAGGCTGAAATAATTAACATATAAAAGTATTCTTAGAATGCACAGTCCTATCTTATGTGGTACTCAAAAATATAGACTGTCAAGGAAAGCCTGTGGTTTATGAAAAAGAAGGTATATTAGGAAAGTCAGTTTAGCTCTATTTCTGCAGTTTTTGAGGGAGCTCTTTAAAATATGCAAGGTTTCTCATGAGACCACCCTAAGTGACTTGTTGTCCTCCTGGTTTCTCTGCTCTTTAATTGTGGGAATCCTTTCTGGAATCATTGATCTTTACCCGACCTCCAACCAACAGATCACTTTGTTACCTGATTAATTTATCTGACATTTAATCTGGTGCACTTGACGGTCTTGAGATAAGTAAAACACACCTCTGGGTGTGTCTGTAAAAGCAGTTTCAGAGATAATCAGATCATGAGAATTCTAACCTAAACAATGATCTATGCTTTGGTGGATCCAAACTTTTATTAGACTATTCAGACATTACAGAATCAGGGAAGATGATGAAGACCCCTCCCTCCCTTACGTAGTGGCTCGGGTCTTTTCTGGCTGCTGTGTATGTGGTACACTGCTCCACCACGCCTTCACAGTCTTTATGGACTACCTCACCTTTCCCCTGGAGTTATTTCTGTCACCTATGTTTATCAACGACAAGAAATCTAATACAACCCATTTAAGTGAACACTTCCACTTGACTAATAATCCCGAAGTGCACATCAAAGGCCACTGTCACCTTGCAAAAATGTCTCCAGGGCTAGGGATAAACTGATTCATCAAATATGCCCTCTTATCAGACCCCTGTATGGTTCGCACAAAATCCCAATTTTTAATAAATGAACTATTTCCTCGGTTTTACCATTCATTTCTGTTTATTTGACGACTTTTTAAGTATTTAAACTACTGGATGAATAACTAAGCATTCAAGGAAATCCCTACAAGTTAAAAACCATTACAAAAAGGAATCCTACAGAAGGGGACTACACAAAGACAGCAGAGAGTTAGATGGGGAACGTAAAAGAGCAAATCTAACTTCACGGACTTGTGTTCTTCTTAGTGATACTAGGTCCTACCCAAAATGTCTGTGGTCTCATGGAAAGGATTATTTTTGACTAATTAATATTAACATATGATAGGAAGACAGCTTATACATCTATCTGGAGGAGGTAGGGTGTAAACCTCAGTGAGTAATTCCTCATAGTCTAACATGCCAAGTTTCAACTCTAAGGCATCAAAAATCTTTTGTTGGCAGAGCAGTAAACTTTGCTTTATGTTGGAATTATGGTATGAAGGAAAGAGTAGTATTCGGAGAACTTGTAAATATGAAGGCATTGTAAATGATAATATCTATTGAGGAGTTTGAAATGAAAAAATGGAAAATGTGATACAAAACGATAACTGCATTTTTTTGCACTCAGCACTGAAATTAATGAACCTCAAAACAAAGATTCTAAAAGTAATATTAAAAGTTTTAAATGAGCAAGAACAAAGCACTAACTATGAATAATCTACATGACAAATTTTTAACTATAGTCAATATAAATCTTTATAAAAGATACCATATCCATCCATTTCACTCTTTTCTTATATACCAAATTCTTGTCAAGCATGCTGGGAAGTTGCTCAGTGAGTGACGTGGGAAGTGAGGAGAATGTGTGTGTGCTTGTGTGATAGGTGAATGAGCCACTATTTCATATTTATAATGGGCATTTCTATATTATTTCATTTAAATAAATATTTAAAAAAACTCAGAACATTAATTCAGGTAAATATTCAATGGGCTGCAAATATTCTGTAGTATTTGTATATAAAGTAACCCTGGAAAAGATCTAGCCAGACATGCAAATGTATTTTATGTTATTTAAAAGTAAGCCTATAAAAGAAGCACTTAAAATCCAAAGTATTGCATTGGTATATATTGTTGGGTTTATGGGAAACTCTTTAGGTGAGTTTGAAGCCAGTAATTTCTAAATTTGTACAAAATGTTTAAATGTCATTTATAATGAAAAATCTTTTACAATAAGAAATAAAGATAAAGCAAGAAAATGTAATTGCCTTGTGTGAAGTATTTTTCTCCAAGTCAGATAAATAGAGATACTATTAAACCAGATATTTGAGAAATAACAATAGAACATTCAAACCATTGTAATATTTTGGGTTGAAATTTGGCACTTCTCAACCACAAAATCCTCATGGATGTTAGCTAAAGAAACAGATCTGTGATGGAATTCTATCACTGGTTAAAAAAAAAAAAACCCTAGACTTTCTTTCCTAATCGATTGCCTTTCTGTTTCTATCAGTCTTCTAGTTGATATGGCAAAATGCCCAAGAAAAAGAAACCTAAGGAAGGAAAGGATGGTTTATTGTAGCTTCCAGTTTGAGGGCCCACAGCGTGAAGTCAGAGAAGTCATGGACATAAGAGTTTGAGGCGGCTGGTCTATTATGTCCCTAGTCAAAAAACAGAGAACTGAATGCTGGTCCTTGTTAATTTTCTCCTTTTCATTCACTCCATGCAATGGTACCACCCACTTAAGGGGGAGTCTTCCACCTCTGTTAAGCAAGCCAAGAAGCAGTCCCACAGACATGCCAAGAAGTTTGTCTCTCTGGGGATTCTAAATCCCCAGAGTTGACATTATGGACCAGCACAAGACACCACTCCTCCCCCCACAGACACACACCACCATGTCTTGTTTACTTTTACAACTGCATTACATTAAGAAGAAAGTGGAGCTGATATTCCGTACAATAATATTTTTCTGAAGGTAACATAGAATAACATAGATAGCATTCATGATAGTTAACTGCAACTATAATTTGGCTTTGACAAGAATATTGAAATCAGTTTCATTGTTGACTCAAATGGAATAAGGACAATGAACATCAATGTGAAGTGGACCCAGCTATGCTCTTTAGCCACTGGAAAGCTGCAGCTCCTTAGTTAGAGCTGAGCAGTCTTGTGTGGTCAGTACCAAAGCAGATCATGGAAGATGAACTTCAAGTTCTGGGACTGGAGAAGGATGAAGGAGTGAACCTTTCACATGCTGTGTGGAGTCAGCAAAGCATGTACTGCCAAACTGTCTTCATGACACAGAAATTTCCTAACTCAGTGTTACTAAACAGGGTAAGGAAAGGGGCAAAATGTGTGTGTGTGTGTGTGTGTGTTACCATCAAAAGGAATCAAATTTTCAACCAGAAATCAACTGAGTTTGAGTTCAGTTTTATCACTTAGTAAGATCTCTTTGGGGTCAGTTTATTTCATCTCTTTTAGTTTCTAGCTCATGCTCAGGACAGGCAAGAGCTACTAAGTTCTTTCCACCTCTCATAATTTGTAATATAGTGGTACATGAGGAAGGGAGTCTACATAGTGAAGGAGAATCCTTAAGATTTCCTCCTATGCTTGCCAAGCTCTCCCCCTCGCCCTCCTTTCAAATGACTGCTCTTGGCCCTATTCACATCTGTGTGGGTTTCCTTTTCACAAGCTATTTGGGGTTTAGAGTTTTTATTTTTTATATTTTCCTGACAGACTATATACTTTCTCTGTTCTGTCTTGCCCGCTCTCTTTTGCTCTCTGGATACAACACCGGTTATAACTCAAACAAGGTCAGACAGAACCAAGCGACCATGCATGTGAATTCACTTCACTCGTGTTCTTTCTAGAACTTGCTGACCATGAAAACTGAAGTGTCAACATTTTCATTCTTCAGCGCTAAGATGGGCGATGGTACTCAGAGAAGTATTTTAAAATAATTGTTTGCATGTGTGTTAGTGTGTGTGTGTGTGTGTGTGTGTGTGTGTGTATGTGTGAGAGTGAAAAACAAATGAAAGCAGCTATGGTAAACTGGAGAAGGGACCAGAAGAGTAGTTTAATGCACTGTAATGCACCCAGATCCCTCCAGTCCCAGCATCATCTACCACACATGTGCACATACGTGCACACCACTGCCACTTTGAATGGTTTGTATCTGTGCACTTTAGTCCTGATCACATGGGTGAATTGATACGATGATAGTCACAGCCTCAAGAAGAAGCACTTACTTATGCTTTCAGTGACTTTCATCAACGCTTCATTTGTGCCAGGAAGCAGTGAGGTGGGATTATTTGTCTTATTTCAACGGCTGAAATATGAAGCTCAAAGTGTTTAAATAATAATTCACACAATATAGTAACTGGTGGCAGAGCTGGGTTTTAAGATAACACCTTTAAGAACCTGAAGGTTTCTGTAAAGAGTGCGGCTTTATAATTTTTGAGGTACGGTTAGCTTCCTTACTGTACTAAACTGTAATAAATGAAGATATTTATTCCTAATGTGCACTGTGTAATGAAATAAAACAGGCGAACACACAAAGTCGGCATAGGTGTTTGTGATCTTATTGAACAGAATTTCTGCCTTCAAGGAACAACATGCATTCCCCCATCTTATATTAATTAGCTCTATAAACTGGGCAAAATTCATTGCCATTTTACAGATGGGAAGATTGAACCAAATAAAACTGAGTGAATTAGTTGTGGCTCTATAGTTGATGATGAGAGAACTTGTACCAATTTAAACCCAAATCTTAATTTAAACATCAATATAACTAAATTTCCTTTAATTATGCATTAAATGGAGATAAATATGGCATTAAGGAGCACAATGTGAGTTCCATATATGGAGACAATGCGTCTGACTTTGAAGTGTATCTGTCTGATTATTTTTATGGAATTGGTAAATTACTTGATGTCTCCCAGTTTCTGTTTCTTACGTATTGGCTGGAAGGGACTGAACAAGAACATTACATCTATATTTTCTTAGATGTGGGGCCACAAAGATGTCTAAAATAATTCCTATTACAGGTACACTGTTCACAGTTCTCAGCAACTCGGCATCTCAGGCCAGAACATTGCTTTGAATATACATTTTGCTAGTTTTCATGATTCTTTCCTAAAGTTTATCCAGTTTTCTCATGAAAAATAAAGACAGAATGACATGACCCTCAATGTCCAGAGTAAATATTAAACAAGGTTATTTTTGCTTTTCCAGGGCGCTCCAGTGACTTTATGCCTTTGGTCACTGGGGAATTCAGAACACAAAACTGGGGAACCTGCTGGTCTCACCATTGTACACCTCTGACACCACAAATTGTCATTGCATTAACAATGTCTTTCACATGTAAAATGACTTAGCTTTAAAAAATCATCTACTTTATCATAGCCTGATGTCGTACACATTTCATGATATTTTACTTCAGCGTAAAGATATAACTCCAGGTCATAACAGTATTTTTCGTAGGAGAATGAAAAATGAAGGAAAGAAATTCATGTTCCCCTTCCTTCCTGGGTAGTTGTAAAACAAGTAGTTGAATCCACTCTAAAATTCCTTATGAATATTCAGTGTGCAATCTTTATGCATCTCATGGTTTCCTGCCATTAAATACAACCATACTGGTGAATAATTGGGTTAGAAATATGTCCTTATTACAGCTAACCTCAAGCCCAACCCAAAGCCAAGGCTACATCTCACCCAGAAAAAGGACTCTCAATGTACAAAAAAATAAAATAAAAAAAAAATAAAAAGCAAAAACTTATTTATTCTTTTGCTCAACAACTGGAATATTCACGTTGTTCCAGATAAGGATAAAAATATGAGTATTCACAATTTAAATGAGACAAAAAGGAAAATATTCACACGAAAGCATTAAAGAGTAACTCTGATAATAGCTATTCTTCCTCTTTGGTTCGATGAAGGTCTTTAATGGGCATAGCTAACCAAGTGAAGGGATCAGAAAACACTTTGATGATATGGTTAGTTGAGTTCAAATCTAATGAGTTGACCTTAATTAGCACAAAATAAAAACGGGAGAAAAATGGTCAGAATGGATGAGAAAGGAATGTCTTAGATGAGGCACAAAGTAAGACTGAGGAAAGGCGCATACTGGACCTTGCAAGTTACCCTGAATTTTATTGTTTGTCTTCTAAAAACTGTAGCGAGCGGTGTACTGTACGTGGAGATGATGTCTTTTGTTTGATGGTTTCTTATTTGCTTGTTAGAGATATGGTGGGAAGTAATTAAGCTTGCATTTGAAAAGACTGCAACACAGGGTGAGAACAGCGTGGAGGGGGCAAAGAGACGAAAGACGAGGGTGGCTTGAGCAATGGTCGAATAGAGACAGAGATTAAGGAAAATGCTCAGGTTCACAGACTCTGTCCCCCGAATATGCATTCCTCTAAATGAAGGAAATGTCAGTTTTAAAAGTCATCTTTTGTGATGTCAACCAGAAAGCCCCACTGGCTTTAGGACATACGGTCACAGATGGCAGCAGAGAAGCGATACAATGACATGGCAGCATCTTCCCATTTCTGCCCTTTGAGTTTGAAACTCAGGAGCTCCTCTCCACCATTGCGCCTTAATGGAATCATTACCAGTGGATAGGGAAATGTCGTCCATTTGCTTCCCCCATTCCACTTGGACATAGGCCATTGTTTCCACAGAGTGGCTGAGAGCCATGCAGGGTTTCAAGGGAAATTGGCCTTTCAGAGGGGCATCTGAATAGATAATGCATATTGCCACCGTAAAATCTCTAATGAATATTAAGGGTGGCTTTCATTTGGGGTGATTGAAATGAACTCATAAATTCTCTCTAGGATGCGGGAATTTTTTCCCTCCCCGTGGAGAGATTTAATGGATTTGCGGCATTCTGAATGATTTGGCAAGAAATCAGAGGTATCAGTGCAGTCACCCGCAAAGGGCACTTAGTTTCTAGCATGTGATAGTCAACCACCACAAAATATTTTCTGTAAGGACTTAGAATGATTGATGCAAGCCAGCGTAAGTCATGACAGGGTGTCAACTGGAAAACTGGAAAAAGAAGTGGTTAACGGCACCGCAGCTTTAAAGATGAATTTGACTTTTAGAGAAGGGTTATTTCCTCTTAGAAAAAAGAAAAGTTAGGCCTGCCAGTGGCAGGAAATTTAAATCAGTTGTTTGTGGCAGAGGACATCATATTTTGAGGCCACTGCAAGTTCCTCCTGCTCCCTCTGTATGGAACAGATTAAACTGTTCCCACTCAGTGATAAATACATCAGAAAAAGCTGTAACAGGAATACAGTAGCTGCAGCAGTTAATGGCACAGCTTCCCGTTAAAACAATATTCTTTGTGTTTCTTAGGCCAGTTCCCATTTTATGTATGCTACTTGTGATGAGTTAATTTTTTTTGCATTTGCATAATCAATAACTTTCAGAATTCTGTAAAATTTAAGAGGAAAACTGAAGGCAAGAAGTCTAAGGAGCATTGCTGTTAGTGAGGGATGGGGCAGCAGGATGGATTCTGAGTAGTACAAGTGAAATCTCCCAAAGTGGCAGGCTAGGATTAAACCTTAACATGCAGATGGGGACAGGAAATGGAAAACAACACAGAGAAAAAATTGCCTTCAAATATCTTCATAACAAGCAGCAATTACCTCAAACTTATAATGCAATGGTAAAAATGGCAAAATATTCATTTTACTTTGTGAGACTATTTCAGGAGGAAGCAAATTTGTATTATTATTATTTATACTTTCAATGCCTGAAGAATGTATAGTCCCGGGAGATTTTATTCTACTGAAGTGGTGAAATTGTTTTTTAAATCAAATCTTTGACCTGGTTTCCTAAAGAGTTAGCATATTTGCAGAAATCAACTCAAATGTTCAGCATTTTCTTATGTAAAGGAAAACACACCATTATTTAAGATTTGAGTTCCTTGAATACTGGATAAAGAAGCTTGGCTCATTGGGGAAACCCTTTTTGATTGTTGATGGGGCTTTCAATAGGCTTCCCTTGTATGGGAAACTCCTCCATTTGTAAAGATTCTAGGCTGGAGAATATGTCAGATCCTATTAGCTATTGTTTTTTTAGTTGTAAAATAGTATATATAACCGGTGATAATAAAGACCCCTCTGTGGCTACATATTCGTGAGTCAGCTTTGCAACAGAGGGCATAAGAGCTGCCTTCTCTTTCATTAAAAACTACCACTTGGAGAAAAGGACTTGATTACTACACCCACAAAAAAAAAATCAACTCTTTATGCCACAAATGCTGAATACTTTTCAGTATACAACCTTAAGATGGACAAGAAGAAATGACTACCTCTAACTGTTTTTTATTGATTCCAAAGAGAAAGGTTTCTGTTTCGCAACTGGTTAGAACACTGCCTTACGTAGCATTTCTGGTTTTGGTTCCACGAACCAACAGTAACAGGCTTAACCTAAGATTTTTTAATGCTTGCCTGCTCCAGCCTTGCTTGTCCAGAGTTTTGGGCATTGGATATTTTTCTCAAGCTCCCTGTGTGGCATATTTTGTTTGTTTTCGAAGTTTGGTAAAAGCTAATACTCAAGAACATTATGATTAGCTGAAACTGGTCTCATGCCTCTCATGGTTGCCACAGATAAAGGCCCAGGGGGACTTCTGTGCTTTCCAACTGACTTCGTTAAAAATCCCACCAGAGTTACTGGGACTTTTTATAAATCATGGCATAGAAAATTTTCCAAGCAAAGGGGAAAATAAAACACAACACTGCTCACAAGAGAACTTCTGGGTTTTGCAAAATAGTTTTGAATATAAGTACCTTTCTGAATTATAGTTAATTTTTTTGATTCCTGTGTAAATGAAGTCTGTCTCTCTTGGAGCAATTATTGTCTGTTTTCAGTTTTAGCATATGAACTTAGAACACCCTTTTGACTCCTTTTTGTGACTGCCTGCAATATATTGATGCCTCTTTCTCTTTCCTAATACCATTTTCAGTCTTCTCCATGAACGTTTTATTATAGTGTCTTCAGTAGTTCTAAGAACCATTAAGACTTCTGTCAACATCACTTTCCTATGACCATACAACCCTAAAACAGCCTTCTTCACTGTCCCTGAAGAATGAAAGTTATTCCCTCTCTCAGAGAGCTACAGAAACTGGTGGTTTGCTAATTATGAAGCCTGCTTGCTTAGAGTAAGAATCTTTAATATTGTCTGGTCATGATCTTTTAATCCAAAGATATTTGAACCATTCTGTTAGGTCTAAATGGGATTTTGAAGTTGTGTGCATAATTGTTTGCTGTGCTTCTGCATTTCAAGTAGACCTATTTAGCTACTCAGATTAGAGAGTCATTAAAGAGTATATGGCCTTAGGAGTGTTGTAATTTGAATGCCACCTACCCAAATTAGAAAGAAGTCGTGTACTCACAATAAAACTCTAAGTATCATAATTTATGACATTTTTAGAAAAGAAAACTAACAAAAATAACATCAATAATCTGGTATTCTTCATATTGATCCTAGTTATATCATGTTTCTTGGGCTTTTTGTTTGCATAGGAATGGACATTTCTAGAGATGTATATAAATCACATTCTTCAATTAGGATAAATATCAAGAGAAACAATTCTGGGAACTCCAAAGGCTTTCTACTGGAAGGTTAACTTTATTTCATGGTTATGTGGTCTCAACTGAATTATTTTTATCAACATCAAAATATCAATATCAAAATAATTTTAATGTCCATACCATAGCATCAGTGCTCTCATTTTTCATTGTGACATTTCCATCACTAAATAAGGTACTTTAGGAAGACTTAATTTCAATGCATTTCTTTTCTTTATTCATGCAACATTATAAAGATGGGGAGCTTAGAGATGGCATTTTAGACCATGTATAGAAAAAAAGAAAGGTAAATTTTCTTTGCCTTGCTTGTTTATTTTATAAATGAGGAGGTACTGGGAAAACATAATAATCTATAAGCCTTGAAAACTTTGCAAATTGGAGAAGAGGTACTTGCTTCCTCCCTTGTGTATGTTCCACATTCACCCAGAGCCTTATATCTATGACACTATTATGATTGTGTTCCTCTCCTTTTATGGCTGGAACTCTTCAATAGTCCTCCATCCTACTGGACATGTATTCCAAATACATTCACAACTACACTATTTAGTCCATCTTATTAGTTTCTTAGGGCCACCGTAGCAAAAGTGTGCACACTAATGGGCACAAAATAATAGATAGTATAGACTTGTAACTTCTGCAGACAAGAAGTTCAAAATCATCATGTTGCCCAGATCACTCCCTCTTTCATAAACTTCCCATCCTTCCTTTTAATTTCCAGATTCTGGAAGTCCACTACAGCTTGACTGGTGGTGACCTAACTCTACCTTTATCATTTGTCTTCACATTAACATCTCTGTCTCTATGCTCCTCTTTAGCAGGTTCAAGTACTCCCTCTGCCACACACACACACACACACACACACACACACACACACGTATATGTTGGATGACAAACTCAATATTTCACTACAACCATGTCTTAATTACCTTTGCAGCAACTTTATTTTTCTATAAAGTCACATTCTGAGTTAAGAGGGGTGAGAAACTCAACATATTAGCTTTTATTACTTTTTATTTATTTTTCTTTTTATTTATTTATTGATTGATTGATTGATTAAAGATTTCTGTCTCTTCCCCACAGCCGCCTCCCCTTTCCCTCCCCCTCCCCCAATCAAGTCCCCCTCCCTTGTCAGCCCAAAGAGCAATCAGGGTTCCCTGCCCTGTGGGAAGTCCAAGGACCACCCACCTCCATCCAGGTCTAGTAAGGTGAGCATCCAAACTGCCTAGGCTCCCACAAAACCAATAGGTACAGTAGGATCAAAAACCCATTGCCATTGTTCTTGAGGTCTCAGTAGTCCTCATTGTCCGCTATGTTCTGCGAGACCGGTTTTAACCCAGGCTTTTTCAGACCCTGGCCAGCTGGCCTTGGTGAGTTCCTGATAGAACATCCCCATTGTCTCAGTGTATGGGTGCACCCCTCGCAGTCCTGAGTTCCTTGCTCGTGCTCTCTCTCCTTCTGCTCCTGATTTGGACCTTGAGATTTCAGTCCGGTGCTCCAATGTGGGTCTCTGTCTTTGTCTCTGTCTCCTTTCATCGCCTGATGAAGGTTAATATTCAGGAGGATGCCTAAATGTTTTTCTTTGGGTTCTCCTTCTTATTTAGCTTCTCTAAGAACCCGAATTATAGGCTCAATGTCCTTTACTTATGGCTAGAAACCAAATATGAGTGAGTACATCCCATGTTCCTCTTTTTGGGTCTGGCTTACCTCACTCAGGATAGTGTTTTCTATTTCCATCCATTTACCTGCAAACTTCAAGAAGTCCTTGTTTTTTACTGCTGAGTAGTACTCTAATATGTATATATTCCATACTTTCTTCATCCATTCTTCAATTGAAGGGCTATTACAAACAATGCTGCTATGAACATAGTAGAGCATATACTTTTGTTGTATAATAAGGCCTCTCTTGGGTATATTCCCAAGAGTGGTATTGCTGGGTCCATGGTGCAGGCGGCGGCAGCTTTTATTACTTTTTAAAGATTGGTTAATTGCATGCATTTGAGGGTTTTGTCTGAATGTGTGTCTTGTACCATGTACACCAGTATCCAAGAAGGTTAAAAGATGGTGTCTGATCCCCTAAGTTACGGTATTATGGAAGATACTGAACCAACTATGTGAATGCTGGGAATGAAACCTGAGTCTTCTGCAAGATGAACAAGAGCTCTTAACTACCTGAGTTATCTCTTCAACCACCAACCCTAACTATATTGTTTGATGGATATAATCCATACATGCTATCTAGCTATTCTTATTCTGACCTTTAGTGAACACCTTGTAAAGCTTTTATTTGTTCTTTAATACACATTTTCTGTAGGAAATGGCTTCCCTTTCCCAGACTCTGCCTACTACTCTTATGTCTAAGTCCATTGTATTCTCTGTACATTGTTGAAATGCTTATTCCTTTTCTTTCATCTCTAGGCATGTGGCAAATTTCTATTTTGTTTGATATCTCATCGTGCATTGCCTTGTAAGTGAAACATTTCCTCCCCATTTCTAAACAGTTTGCCGTTTTCCTCTGGTCTTTACTGCATGGAGAGTGCACACCGTCTTTTCTTTCACTGTATCACCAGCTTGACTTCCCACTAAAGTCTAACTCTTGGAAAGCAATGCACACGTCTTCTTATTGCTGGACATCTGTGAACATATTAAGGCAAGTGTAGACAGGCAGTACATTTTAAAGAAACAAAGTAAGGTGCTCCTTCAAAATTATTGGGCACGACCAGTGTAGCAGGCAGACACCAGATGCAAAGTCTTATTCCTATAATTAGGAGTTCTGCTTAGGGATCTCACAATGTAAGGTATAGAAAAGGCTTGGGAGTCAGTAGCAGACTCCTGCAGCATCCAACTCGGTGTTACATCCAAGTTGCCATTACTGAAGGGAACTTGATTACATACTAATCTTCAGCAGAGATGACCTTGGGTAGCTGCAATCAAAAAGCTGGTTCCAGGTGAAAAATACGACACAAATACTGAGTGGATGGTGAATTCAAAACCAACAGAGCATGCATCCCCCTGAGTTCTTATCACATTGTACTGTTTTCTCTTTTGAAAAAAAAGTATCACTTTTCCAAAGTGCCATTTCCACAAAGAAGAGTTTGAAGACTCAACAAGACTCAATATTCAGAGATTTTAGCAACATTTTCTACTAAAAAATTGGAGCTGTACCTTTCATCATTGAAGAAGGAATTTCATTTCTGTGAATACTTTGTAGGCGATCTCATGCCTCAGAATCAGGAGTTTTGGAATCAGGATCTGACTCAAAGAAAGGAACACTCAAGTTGTCAGGGTCCCATCTGCATAAAATCCGGATAAGTACTTCCATGAAGGCTGTTACGGTAAAATAATATATGTAAAAAGGTGTTGAAGCCCTGGGAGAGAATGTTATATAAATCAATAATATATCATTATCATCATTAGGAAGGTATGTGAATATATATTATGGATTTCTCCATAAAACAGAAAGCAGATTTTCAAATGGTTCCTTGTCTGTGTTTCAACACTTCGTCAGTACCTTTATATCATCAAATCCAGCATTGATTCTACCTGCCACCTCCTTTTCACTCTGGAAGGCTATGGATTCTGAGGCTCTAATTAAGATGCTTTTTTCAGTATGAAAAGACGGTGTGCACACCTATGGGGAAGAGTTTACAAATTAATTTATTGAACACTTCCTGAACCAGCATCTGCACTAGACTGAGTGACAGAGCAAACAACAGGTCTATAGTCTGCTTTGCAGGTATCCAAAGTAAGCAATAAAACAAGAACCGTGAAACCTATTTGGGTATGTGTCTTGAGACGCTCCTATGGGGAGGTAACAAAGAGGCCAGCATCTTACTGATAGCAAGGACCCAGACATGTCTGAAGTACAAAAAAAAAAAAAAAAAAAAAAAAAAAAAAAAAAAAAAAAAAAAAAAAGCTTTCCAACCTTAAGCAAATGTCAAGGCAAGAGGGTAAAAAATGTTTGTCTGAGCACACAAAGAGAAATGCACATGGTTAGAGCAGGGAAAAGGACAGTACTGAGGCAGTACTCAGGCTTTCTGAGACAGGGGAATGACTGTGGAGTCTAAGTTAAGTTGCAAACCCACAATTAAATGTCAGTGTGAAACGTAAGTGAAAGCAGAACTGACGTCCCTTGTAGAAATTTCCCCTGGCTGGGAATAAACGGTGTAGTCAAATATCATGTCAGCATGTGATGATGTGAGAGTCTCAGGTTAGCAGCAAAGATCCACACCCTGGCTTTGGAAGTCAAGTGCGACACATCGCCAGGAAGTTGTGTGACATTGTGACTACATCCTGGAAGGAAAGTACTAGGCATGCCGTGATTTGTACTGCTGCAGAGAATGAAAATTTCAAATTTGGTAAAGCATTCTCTACATCAGAAATTTCGTGCATGTTATATGATTTAATCCCAGCGTCAATCTCACCAGGAATTAGCTCGCCACTTTATGAATAAGAAAGTTTAGATCCAGAGAGCATACATCGTTCCCAAGTTCAACAACATGTCTGAACTCTAAGTTTCATTAGTTCTACAAAATCCCGTCACTATTGTCACCCCAGAAGACCTCCGTGGATGAGTACAGCAGGTGAAGCAGAATTCCCAGCAAAGCTTTCTCCACAGAGGACTAATCGTCTAAGTACACGGCTCATTGTAAGGGTATTTGAGGCGATCAGAATCCCCTGCCCTAAAAATAGAACAGGGTGCTGATTCCTCTCCAACCTGATTTCAGTTTTTAATCAATCATTTGCCGTCTTGCGCTGGGCATGAGTGCTAACTTGCCTGTTTGATTCAGCAGACTACTCAGTTGTCAATGAAAATCAAACTACCCTTTCTCACAAATACAGCTTGTAGGGAAAAGCTGTCTTAGGAGAGAGAAACATAATTGAGTTGCACATATTGTAGTAATAAAATCCTGTAAATGATCATTAGAATTTGCCTTTCTATAAAGGACAATTACAAGTGCTTTAGAAAAAGAACTCTGGAGGGTTTCGGAATGGCTGAGCTTCGCTGTGGCTTTACTCTTACAGGGAATCCCCAATTTCTATGTGTTAGGGAAGGAAGATATGTAACTATATACAATATACTCGTTTTCTTAAAGATATCCTGTGTTGCCCTTCATGACCAAAGGTAAAAGTGGACTTCCAATTAATTGAAGCTCTTTCATATATATGGTATGATAAAAAATTTGATTTTGCTGTGGTGAGTAGTTTTACACCAAAAGCATTCATAATTCGTTTTAGTTCCTTTGTTATTGAAACAACACACAAACAGTTCATCTTATAATTGTATTATTGTAACAGAGGGCAGCACAATGGTGGCAGGGATCCTTTTCACAGATGGCTTATATAATTGTCAACTATAGTATTCTCTCAAGTGATAAGGTCTGAAAAATATTCTGAGCATTCATGAAATTGATATAAATCTCTGATGCACAAAGACCGAAAGAAGATAAAAATGATCTTTCTCTTCCTTGGTAAGAATCACTTTTCTAAGGAAAGGAAGTACAGATATATCTCCCTTCAGCAATATTTTATTAATTACATTTTTTTTCCTTCAGAAGGTAGACAGGAAATCACACTCTATTGATCAGCGTAACCCACCTTCCTCTTGAGATTCAGAGGAACAAGCTGCGAATTTAGCAGGGGATGGAAATAGTACCTGCCAGGTGCAGCTCCTTCACACTCTGCTTGACTTAAAAAGGGGGCGTTTTCTTCCCAACGCACTTAGGTTTCCCCATCATTGTTGTGCTAGGATCAGGAGACTGTTTCAGTCTGATGAGCTATGATTCTGTTGATACTGACTTATTCTAGGATCTTAAAGGTCATTTTCAAATTTTTGTGATAAAAATCTGAGCTTTCAGGTATCTTACTATGTGAGAAAGAAGAGGTGGCGCTCCCCAGAAGATGTTGTCAATGTAATGAGAAACATAGGAACACATGGAACAATAGATCGTGCGTGAGAATGACTTTCTAGGGAAAAGCTTTACCCTGGAGTCCTGTGCTTTCCGACTGAGTTGTATCCGTAGCCATATCATTGTGTCAGCTTTGAAAATTACAGAGTAGAAGTGGTAATGACAGGAACCATGTTCTGTAATGAGCTACATATTTTCTGTGACTAGGAGCTTAGCAAATAAGATAATGTTTCAAAAGGCAGAGTAAAGATGTCCATGATAAATAACACGCGTGATGACACAGACTTGTCAAAAGGAGATTCTGCTTCCCGAAATTTGGCCTCAAGTGTTCTTTAGAGACTCATAGATTGACACTCTGGTCCCTGTCTGTGGAGATGTTGGTCGGTGGTGGAACCTTTTAGAAGATGAGGCCCACTGGAAGGAAGTGAAGTCACTGTGGGTGTGTTCTTGAAAGAAGAATGAGGATTGAGTATAAATCATTTGTCTTGGGGTGCTGGGCATGCAAGTTTACTTGGATGTTTGATTAGTCAGACGACTCAGTGTGTTGTCTTTCTTTGTTTGGTCCTTAACTGCCATGAAGTGAATAGCCTATTCTAGAGTATGCTTCTACCATGAAGTGAATAGCCTATTCTAGAGTATGCTTCTACCATGAAGTGAATAGCCTACTCTAGAGTATGCTTCTACCATGATGCTCTTCGTCACCATAGGCACGAAGCAACAGAACAAAATATAGACGGAAAACTCAGAAACCATGAACCAATCAAACCTTTGAATGCAATAATGTATCCATATCATGGGTTCATTTTAACTCCCAGTTCTATAGTTCATCACAGTGGGAGCTGCAGGAGCTGGAACCAGCTGGTACCTCAGATCCAGGCAGGAGAGATCAATGAATGCAAACTAGTACTCAGCATGCCTTGATTAAGCAAGTCGTTCAAGATCACCTTCAAGGGAAAGGTAGGACCCACAATTGAGGTGAGTCTTCACAATCAATTACTATAATCAAGCACATCCAGCAGTCCTTCTCCCAGATGACTCTAGACAGCATCAGGGTGCCAATTGACATTAACCATCACATACCATTTTCATAGAGCTTTCGGTTGGGTTTTCCATGCTCTGATTTAGTTATGTATCAACAGTCAGCAACAAATTAACATTTATTCTTGCCTTGAAGATGAAACCTGGAAATCAACATAAAAAAGAAAAAAAATATCTCAAAGAAATGAAGAAAATACCAAACAGTGGATAGAAAAGAACATTCCTACCTAATTCTGTGGTTATTATCTAGTTTTGATTTCATGTCAGGTACTTGGTTTACAATATTATGAGTGTTTTATCTTATATTTATAACAACACCATACATGTAAACATTACTGTCATTTCCATTTTAAGGAAAAGATTTCCAAAGTCACCCAAGCAAACAGAGAGATAGGATTTGTTCTTAGCAGCTTGGTTAAAGCCTGCTTTCTTAACCATTGCATTTCATTGCCTCTTGTAAGAGTATAATATGATATTTGAGAAACACCAGAAAAAAAACTCCCGCAAACTAAAATTATTATAGTTAAAGTATTAATAATAACAATTAGTGGAAAAGGTAATGGAACTTTCCCAGCTTTTAAGAGAAAAAGTTAAAGAAATTAAAAAACAGAATAATAAAATAAAAGTATCATAATAATTCATCTTCAGGAAAGGAGAATAGAGAGTGGAAAAGAAGAAATACTTGCTCCTACACCCACAACCATCTGTAGTCCTCCCCTCTCATTAAGGAAACTTCACTTTGAAGCAGACAAAGGCCTCTACCGAGAACCAAAACAAATCAAAATGCAAGGTTATGGAGCCCAATCTCAATGGATACAACTACAGAACATTTTCACACCTAAGGCTCCGGAGACATTGAGGAAGAGGGGGTGGAAAGCATGTAAGGTCCAGAGATTCTGGGAGTTTGCTGTGAAAGTGTGTCTCCTGGTAATGTCTGAAGCTATACACATGAAGTCGCACTGTCACGACTGCCCAAACATGAGACAAATGAGGATGACACCAACAGACATGCCAGCATGTACAGGAACAAGTCCATAAAGTCTCAAACCTGCATAAAGAACTATAGGCAAATGAAGAAAGCTGGGAACAGGAGAGGTGGTCTTCTCCAGGCAAGAGCACACCAATTGCTTATTCTTGACAGATGGTAAAACACACAATTCACATCATACAGATTGAGAATGTCATATTTAGGAATATATATTATTGAATATATATTGAATATATTGAATATTCAATATATATTCAATATTCAATATTTAGTAATATTGAATATTCAATAATAATCAGTAGAAAAAGAGACCATGAATTTAAAGGAGAGTGAGGACAACTACGTAGGAGGGTTTGGAGAAAGGGAAGGGAAGAAAAGGGAAGGGAGGGGAAATAAGGGAAGGGAAGGGAGCTATGTTGTAATTATAGTCTAAAAAGTAATAAGAAAGAATTTTTAAGAAAATAATTGTTCAAGAAAGAAGAATTCTAGTAAAAATGTTACCATGGATAACGGATAAGTACAGTGAGAAAGAGAAACAGGACAGAGAGGAGGAGAGGTGTGTAGCCCAAGAAACACACTGGAAAATCTCCAAAACTCTGTATGGAAAAGACAAGTCGATAGATCTACATTCTGAAAAAAAAAATCACAGGTGCAAATCCTATACTGTAAAACAGCAACCAAATGTAAAGGATCTTGAGGAACTGCATCTTCCTTTATTATAGACTTATGTTTCAGCAAATGCAACTTTGAAGAGACTTGTATGAGACTCAAATCTGTTTTAAGGGAGAACAATCGCACATAGACTGGATAGGAAGACATGTGTGAGAATCAGGCTATTTCATTTCCTAATCCTTCTTTCTTTCTTTTTTTTTTTTTTTGAAAGTTTACTTATTTCTTTTTTTAAAGTTTTTTATTAAAAATTTCCGCCTCATCCCCACCTCCTATTTACCTCCCCCTCCCCCATCCCCCTTCCCCTCCCTCTCCAGTCCAAAGAGCAATCAGGGTTCCCTGCCCTGTGGGAAGTCCAAGGATCACCCACCTCCATCCAGGTCTAGGAAGGTGAGCATCCAAACAGACTAGGCTCCCATAAAGCCAGTACGTGCAGTAGGATCAAAACCCAGTGCCATTGTTCTTGGCTTCTCAGTCAGCCCCCATTGTCCACCACATTCAGAGAGTCCAGTTTTATCCCATGCTTTTTCAGTCCCAGTCCAGCTGGCCGTAGTGAGGTCCAAATAGACCAGCCCCACCGTCTCAGTGGGTGGGTGCACCCCTTGTGGTCCTGACTTCCTTGCTCATGTTCTCCCTCCTATTGCTCCTCATTTGGACCTTGGGAGCTCAGTATTGTGCTCCAGTGTGGGTCTCTGTCTCTATCTCCATCCATCGCCAGATGAAGGTTCTATGGTGATATGCAAGATTCATCAGTAGAGCTTCAATTTCTCTGTGTAAAAAGTGCCTGCTATTTCATTAGTCATGAGTCTTGATTTTCACATTTTAATTGCCTTAACATTATGTCTAAACAATGATCATACCTGTTTTCATACTTCTATAATATTGTCTATCCTACACTTTTAAAGGTATTTTTAGTTCAGTAAAATTGAAAATGTGTAATCCAAAGAATTAAAACCAGAAGTTCCTAGGACCCCCTTCTCTATCTCCTCCCAGGCTTCATCCTTTAGTTCTTTTCTGATCCCTACAGTATTAAAACTTTTTATAAAATGGCTGCTTGCATGCAGCTTTCTAAATGATAAATATATTCTTTTTTGATTTACGTATTAGGCAATATCTAATTGATTTTTGATTTTGTCCTTGAGGAATGTATACTTGTCTCTTTCTCCAACTCTCATGACTATTTAGTTCAATTATCGGTCTCTCTGTCCCTCCTTCCCCCTGTTGTCTATATAATTTATCTATCTATCTATCTATCTATCTATCTATCTATCTATCTATCATCTATCTATCTATCTTTCTATCTTCTATCTATTTATCAAATCATTATGTAAACAATGATGTTCATGGCCGAGTCAAACTATTTCATGCTTTGTATTTTCTTTGTTGTCTAGTTTGAGAATCACTGGCTTTCTTTTTATATGCCTGTTTTCTTTTGCATAAATTAATGCTATTTCAAGGGAGATACTCTGCCAAACATAGCCTTCGCTCTTTGCCTTTCTTACTCCATTCTTTTGAAATAGTACCTCTTCTGTTTTCAAATAATTTTAAGTTTTATACATTTAACTTTTATGAGCCTGTATATTTTATATGACATTATCCTTCAGTTCCATCGATTTTCATGGATGATGAATGGGTACTATTCCTCTTTATGACTTATCTTCTTTGTTGCTGTTGTTTTTGAAGGGTTCTCCATATTGTTTTCCATGGTACCAGTCTGTGTTCCCAACACTAACATGTAAAGGTCCCTGTTCCACATCAGGTTTGTAGATCTTAACATATAAATTCTGAGGTTCTACAGACTACAGACATTCAGACTACAGCAATGGAAAACTTCAATATGGAAAATACTTTTACAAAATATAAAGAATACTGAGTGGTATTCTATCCACATTACATCAATTTGTTTAAACATAAAATTAGAGATGATCATGATGTAATTAATATTAGCACTGAGTAGTGACAAAATCTACAATAAAGAAATTGACTTGAAAGATAGCGTTGTCTTCAATTTTTTTACACCTTCCTGAATCGATTTTCTTCACAGCTACCCCACGCAGCTCAGTATTATCCCTCACCTCCCTCACCATTCCTGACCCCAACTACCCCATAAATCACAACCATGCTCTCTGCCAGTTCCCTTAGTGTGTCAAGACACAGTTATGCCATCGAGTGATGGTTATGACCTGAGAGTTTGGATGGAATCCTTACTTCAGCACTTCAAAGATGATCACGTTAGATGGAGCCCAAGAGAATCTATAAAGATTGCATGGAAAACACAAACAAATCACACAACATACTCCATGACATATAATGAGCACTTAAAATCGTAATCACTTCATAAATATTATTAAAATTGAGGATGAGATTAGTTCATGAATGTTGTCATCTTTAATCACACATGGATGAAGTTTTATCTTTACTGTGGAAATCACTATAATGTCTTTATATGATTTTAAATTACAGAGAAAGTATGTATTTTTAACTTATAGTAAGCATAGTGATTTATATCGGCATTATCAGCTCTCTTAAATTATTCAGTTTCAAACTTGTCTTTTTAGGCTATCCTTTTGAAATTTGTTCTCCCTTTCTGATTTTCTCAGTCTCCCTTACCCTGTTTCTTGAGCTTCTTTCATGTGTAAGTGTGAACTAAGAAGTTCTCGCTCTCTTTCAAGTAAGTTTCAACCGGTGTGATTCTTTGGACACTTAGATGCATTCCTACTTTGTCCTACAACAAAGATAACAGCAGCCTGTGTTTCATTTTCTCTTTAGAAATTTAAAATAAGAAATAATGTCACAGGGCTAGGCTTTCTCCAAGAATCTTCCCCAAATAACCAAAGCCTCCATATATATCTGTTTTATCTCCCAGGAACATTGTGAGTATAAGGGTGAATTCCTTTTTCACATCTACAGACAGACAGACACACAGACAGACACACACACACACAGAGAGAGAGAGAGAGAGAGAGAGAGAGAGAGAGAGAGAGACAGACAGACAGACAGACAGACAGACAGAGACAGAGACAGAGACAGAGACTAGAGCGCATGTACTGGAATTCACTTCAACTCCCTGAGAAGACCATTCAGTTTTAAATGGAGCCCAAGCTAAGATGGGGAAATGGAAAAAGAAAGAAAGAAAGAAAGAAAGAAAGAAAGAAAGAAAGAAAGAAAGAAAGAAAGAAAGAAAGAGAGAGAAAGAAAGATAGAAAGAGAAACAACAGCAAACTTTTGTTTTTTGAACTCATATACATCCATCTCAATGGTATGAAGCTATTTTTTTTTTTTTTTTTTTTTTGCCAGAGTTGACTGAAAAGTTAATCATTTAGGCTTTGAATTTTTGGAACCTTTCATCCTGAATGGTCACCATCATGATTGTCCTCGGTTATTTATAATGTAGGTCCTAGGCCATCTCTATTTGTGCACGTATAGTAAACACATCACAGATTCAGGTAAGGCAAGGACATCATAGGAGAATTTAGTAGAAAAGATTTTTAGTTTCTCATGTAGGCTTGAAATGACTTCACAAAGTCTGCAAGACAGAGTTTCTATGGAACAATGATGAATAAACAGGGAACCAGGGACCAGGTAAATGACTCCCCAGAGCAAGGAAAAGTACAGTCTAAAGGGAAGCCACCACGGAGGCAGGTCCTGTGATAGTTTACTGCCTCCCCTTCGCATAGGTTATAGACGGGCAGGTACTTGGTACCTCTGCCCAGACTGCTTTCTCTGAACTTCCCTTTCCAGTTCTGTGAAAAAAGGAGACTGGGCTGAGCGGCCAAAGAGAAAGAGGAACTACCAAGCCAAGCTGTGTTTAAGGTCGACTCTTTTTATTATTACAAGTCACCGAATCCCGCAGATGTTAATGGATAATCTCTTCTCTTTTGGTAGTCTCCGTTCCATCATGACTTTCGTAGGTGGAGTCCATGACAGCGACTGTGCTGCTCCTTCTAGCAGTCTTGAAAGGAGCGTCTCATTGTCATGCTCAACAACGCTTTAGGCTCTTTCTTTTCCTGAATATTTTAATTTTCTTTTTCTTTTCTTTTTATTAGTTTTTTTTTCATTTATTTTATGTCCTGCCCACAATTTCTCCTCCCTTCTCTCCTCTCATTCCCTTCCCCACCTCCCTCTGGCCCACTCATCACACCCAAATTCTCCTCTTCTCTTGCGTTCAGGAAAGGGCAGTCCTCTCATATCATCTGTAACTGCTCTCAGACATAGCTGTCTCAGGAAGGTGTGGGGGCAAATGTTTGCACATGACCAAGCACATGGGGCTGAAAAGGCAGAACCATCAAGGCAATGTGGGGCATCTAGGCCCATTCTAAAGGATTTTATTTCAAGACATTCATAAATTGAATAAGCAAAACATCCTAAAATAAAGAAAAAAAGAAAGTAAACTAGAAGCAAGAAGACATTTCTACTTAATTTTCTTCTTTACTGTATAATGGTAAACGCAGTGATGTGGAAGCAAATCATCAAACAATCACTATCTTGAGATCACATCCATCAGACAGAAATTTCCCATAACTACTCTTCTGCCAATTGTGATTTGGCTTTGATGGTTACTGAATGAATTTTTGGTGGATGAAGGAAGCAACTCATGTAAATCTAACTTTAACTTTCCAGAATCTATACCTCACCTTCTCATTTCACCGCCATTTCTTCGACAATCTGACTCACCATCCACGACACAAATAGGAAGTGCTCATGTCCACCCCGTCCCATAAGTGTTTCAACCCCGTGTCTGCTAGAAAACCATTGAGACAGCATGCGAAGGCAAAGCACAAAGAGGACACTTTTGCAATTTCCTTGTTTCGCACGTATCTGAAGCAACTCATGGCCTAGTGGTTGACCCGACCATGACCAGGCCTTAGGTGTGCTCAGGGTTGACCCTTCACTTCAGTCCTCTTGTGCCACTGAATTCTGAACCTAATGGAGCATTTCAGGTCACTCATTAATTATCTAGGTTGCAGAATTCCTTAGCATCCACGAGGTTAATGGAAGCATTTGTTACATGACATCCTCTAAACATCAAAGACTGTAGCATGGTTATATTGTAATAAGAGCTCAAACATCTCATTTAATTGCCAAAGAATGTTTTTTCCAAAGTAGATGAAAAATTGGAAATCACTTCTCTCATTTATAAATTTGAAACAAGATATTGATTTTATTTACATTTTAAATACTTCTTATGGTAATAGAGCTGGTCAAATGCCTAGAAATATAAAACAAATACTTACATGAAATTCTTAAGTATGATATTTTTCACTTTAAAAATATCTTATACTCTGATAACTTCATTTGTGCATACACTTAATCTTGATTTATGTATACACCTGATTTCCCTTCTTGCTTCTTCTGAGATCTCTAATAGATACCCCTCCCAATTCCATGTACTTTTTATCATTTTTTTATATTCTATCAAATCCAATTCCATGTACTTTTATCATTTTTATAATATATCAAGTTCAATTAGGGTATATGAATTCATACGAACTACATGGAAATAGCCATGTCCATAAAGGTAAAAAAAAACATCAATACATATATATGTCTATGCCTTAAGTCCTTAAGTCTAATACATATACATTCAAACATATCTACATGTGTGTTTATATGTGTGCATATATACATATATGTATATATACATATGCACACACATATATCTACTTATATATATATATCTCCAGCAACAAGGGTCCTGGTTCTCTGGCTCATATAATATTTTCACATTGTCTTCCACTGTGTCCCTGAACCCTAGGCATAGGGGTTGCCCTGTCGATGTACCAATTGAACCCTAGGCATAGGGTTGCATTTTGGATGTATCAACTGAGGTTAGCCATTGCAAGTCACTTCTTCTATATATTTTGACCAATTGTGGATCTTTGTAGTAAGCATCACCTGCTACAAAAAGAAGCTCTTTGATGGGAGGTGAAGGCTACACGTTGGGTAGAAGAATAAAAATTTAGAATATAGTTTGAAATTATATTGGTTTAGGAAAATGACAGTACTAGGGTCCATGACTTCTGCAGCTACAGGCACTTTGCTATGTTTATGGAACCAGGCATGGATTTCCTCCTATTGAGCAAGCCTTAAGTCCAAAGAGATACCTGCTGGTATCCCAAGATGATAGTTTCACTATTGTAACCATTAGGCATATTTTTCTGGGAAAGTCATTGTTGGCAGCTTGCATAAGATAGCAAGCATCTTTTGACATCATTAGAGCTAATCTTCAGGGAGGAGGTCTACATGACAGTTCCAGCTTGATTCATCTAAGTCCTGTGTCTGGAGTGTTTGGTGTCTTCATCAACACAGTATTAGCCTCAAATTCTGTAATGGAACCTAAGGTAATGAAAATAGCATATATAATGTTTGTGAAAGTCATGGACATAGTCTAACAATCAATGAAGAACTCAAACGGGAGGTTTTCCAATGACTGGCATGGGGGTTTTTATTAGGGAGTCTATGGCTCTGGGAGAGCATTGTTATCACATGTAGTATAACCCCATTTAAACTGCGCGCGCACACACACACACACGTGGGTACTAGGGATGTCAGTATTCCGTATTTTTAGTTGTCATTATAAAAATATAAGCTAGCAAATACTCTAGAAATAACTGTGTGATATTTCACAGTAGCCACCAATAATTTTTGTTATAAAACTCTTCTAAAGTGCTGTTGCATAAGTGTGATCTATTTTGGCATTGCTTTTTATTCTTTCATTCTCAAAGAAACTTTCATGTAGCCGGTATGACCACTTGTCTTTCTGATCTAATTGATTAAATTCCACTACTGAATTAAACTTCTATCTTAGACAAAGAAGATATGTCTAAGATATGGAAGAGCACAAAGGGCACAAATGTTCAGCTTGGAGAAGAAGTTTTTCATGACTTTCAACTTCTTAGATGACGGAATAACTTACCACTGTAGCTTAACTGAGGCCTATCCCGAAAGTTTACAGAAAGGCACACTTCTAGGGAGTTACCCAGCCTTGCAGTTTTAAGGTTTCTGGTGTTATTTCCCTGCCAGTATGCTGAAAATACTAACTCTTGGTTCTCAGAATACCTTAAAAACTGTGGCAGTATATTAACTATAATCCTCATAAGTGTATTTTATTTACCCAATTCTATTGTGGTGCATAAAGAATATTGTTTTATTTTCTTAGTTAAGAGGTTTGATATATTGTCCAATAGCACATAGTGAGTACGCAATTTAGTATATTTTAAGGGAATTAGTGAATTCTGGCTGGACCCCAGGGAGGAAGGCACAGAGGTAGGAAGGGAAATTGATAAAGAAGGCCAGGAACATGGGTACCAATGAATCCTAGAGGCTCTTACTGAGAATATGGCACTATTGTTCATAACCCAAGGAGCTGATAAGCAGAAACTTTTCTTGAAGCATCCGGCTGAAGTAGAGCTAACATTTGAAACACATTGCGCATGCGCTTCTCATGAAAGCTCCTGTAAGAAAGCATCAGCTTCTTCCATTTACATCTGGATACCTGGATTTGGCTTTTACTAAATCCGTTAAGACATATTGGTGTTCTTCTAGGCTTTCTTAGTCAACATTGGATGCCTAACTTGAAGGTAGCACTCATCAGTCACTGAGGTCACCTATCAACCAGCAATTATGAGATACAGAATTATACTATGTAGCAGGAAGTGGGTCACTTATTAGTCAGGGGCTTATAACAATGACACATGTGCTTTTTAAAAGGTAACCTGTGTACAGTCATTTATATCTGAACTTATAATCCTATTTAAAGTTAGGTGAATTTAATCTATGCTCTGTCGTAATCAGATAGCCTTAGGAAGGATTAATATTATTCAACTTCAACTGGATCTTTATTTATAAATGGACAATTTTGTAGTTAGAAACAGATAAACATATGTAGCATTAAAGAAATATTGGCAATGAACTTGAAGGGTAGCAAGGGGAGGAACCTGGGAAAGTTTAGGAGGAAGGGGAAGGGGGAAATGACACAGTTATAACCTCAAAGAGTGAAAAATTATAGAAATATAAAATTGAATTCTCTAAATAGTTGCTTATTTTTGATAATGAAACTCCACAACATTCTGTTTGATTATGCTGATTGGTTCAGATCTTGTACCTTCTTATTTAATATGTTAAATTCTTTCATTTTTATATAAACTGAGAAAGTAAGTTTTATTTTTAAAATCATTATACCCTTAATGATTTGTAGGCATGAAGGATTAATGTAGGCATGCCAAAGGTAAGAGACAGGAATTATAGAATATAGCACTGAAGAAAGTACAGAGTTGCTAAATCATTACGGTAAGGTAGAAGAGGGAAGAAAAGAGGAACGTTTACCCAAGGAGACACTGATGTCATATCCTGACCAAAGGAGGAAGTGCCACATCACAGGGCTCTGAGCTCTCTGGTGCTGTACATCACAGGCAGCAACTGCCGTCTGTTTTCAGTTGTCCCTCTAACAGCAGAAACTGTGCACACTAGTGGTGGCCCGAATTCAAAATGCTAAAGAGGAAGCCATCTAACGCCTCAGAGAAAGAGAAACACCAAAAACCGAAGGTAAGGTAATTCCTAACATAGTTAAACTGAGACTTCTTACTAGATTGTAAATTGTACACACATACATACATACAAACAAACACATAACACACATATTAACACATACATATACCATATATACACGCATACATATTCACATATACACACTCACTCACTCAAACACACACACACTTTCAAACATCCACACAGTCACATACCACACACATGTGCACACATGCATGCACACACACAACCTATACTATCACCTCAGACATACAAACATAATATTTTATCTGTTTCTTGTAAGTTTATTCACGTAGAGAGTTTAGTGCATCATAGAACCTATGGAAAAATCCATGTGGCCAAATTGGATACCAGTGGGCAACTATGGTCTTCACAATTGTGTAGTAGATTCAATTATTCATGTTGGTAGTTAAGTTTGGATTCAGAAAATTTCACAGAAATCTGTTTGGTGGTCTCTGCATAAGCCATTGATATTATGGACTCTCTTTGGACAGTTTTCATTACTGAGGTGTTCAATGTCTTTCCAGAGTAGTGAATAAATTATTTTATTTGTTAAATTTTAGCCATTTCAAATATGTACTTGTAAGAAGCCTGTAAATGGAGAGCTCTGGGGTTAACTTTATTTTTCTTTTTATATTTTGAATGTTATGTTATGATATCTTGTTGTACATGCGTTTACACATTGTCACTAGAGAAAGTTGTGTGTCCTATGTTGAGAAGCAACAAAATTTACAAGTTAGTAAATTAGATAAGTCAATCTTATGTAGAATGTTCTTTTTTATTCTTTCTCTTGTTAATAATTTTCACTAAAACATAGAAAAGCCAAGCTTACCTTTTATTAAAGCGCTGTTAGTTTTACCAGCAACATTAGTTTCTTCAGTATGAAGTTCTGATGTCAGAAATAATCTGCTCTGTTTATAGACTTCTAACACTTCTCAAGTCAATGAAAATTCAATCTTTTTATTGTTTGTGCAATAAATAGTAGTAGATTCTGAATACGTTTAAAGAGTTGATATTTTCTTATCAGTTTTTATTTGTTATTATCAGAGAAACTATTTAGAAATTAATTTTGTCCTTCTGAATTGAGGTGGCTTGAGACAATGTTCAATGTTTTGCAACCTTCTCTAACAAATCTGAAGAAAAATAAATTTTCTTTATTTATAAATGTAAAATTTGGTATTTAGAAACACATAAACATATGTAGCAATAAATATGCAAACATATATAGCTTTAAAATTTTTGCTATGAACTAATAGTCCTCCATTTATTATAACTATGTCTTAGAAACAACTCCTTTTAATTCATATTTATTTTGTCATAGAGAAGTTTTTAATATTTTATGTGTCAAGGGTATAATCCATGAGGGATGGCAGGAAAATGTTCTATTCTGATCCCTACACACACCGTTAGTAGAAGGAGTACAAAATCCTCCATACATAACAAAGGTGAGTGATGTGATACCTATCTAAGAAAGACAAAATAGAGCTACCAAGAGACCGGCCTGAAATACAGGGTGTTGCTGTCGATGCGGAATATCTATAAGATAATATTTTCCATACCCGGAGCCACAGCCATTTATTCTTTGCGGTGTACTCTCAAGAGTATGGAGGTGTTTGTTTCGTTTTTTTTTTTTTTTAATTGTGACATCAAAAAGAAGGGAAAGAATATCTAACCCTCTGGTGTATTTAAATCTATAAATTTGGGTTGTGGATGTCATTGGGCCCTGACTCTGTTCATAGGTTTAATCCTCCAGTACCACATACACAGGAGAAAACTATGAAACCTATTGTTACCTGAAACAAAACTAGTGAACTTTTTATTTAAATAGAATACCAGTGGGCACTAAATTAGGTGAAAATAAGAAGTTCTTGGATGCTATTGCATAATAAGATTACTATATGTAATTAAAATGAAGCATCTTCTAATGAAATGCTAAGTCGAGGGTCTAGGTACAGCTCAATCTATAACCTGCTTTCTACACAAGCATTTTATCCTCAGCAACTACATAAAAAAATGACAGTGTAGTGTTCTGTGCTTGTAATCCCAGCACTGGGTGGCAGATCCAGGCATAATCCTGGAGCAAGCTGGACAGCCTGCCTAACCTAAATGAAATGACAGTGGATTTCTAACCAGTGAGAGCCACTGCTTCACTGTTACCAAGACAGACAGCAACCTAGGATGAATAACACCAGAGGCTGTCCAATGGCCTTCACACACACATGCACATACATGTAAGAAAACTATACATCCATTTACATGTGCATGCACACATACACACACGAAATAAATTGATAAATGCTTGAGATGACATGTGTTTGATTTAAACACTTATCAATAAAAATGATGCATGTAGCGAGACACGATAGGGAAGCCAGACCATGTATAATTTTTATTTCTTCTATATCAGCTGAAAATAATGTTAAAGAAATAGTATTTGTTATTAGTATTTTCTAATACATTTTATAGTTGTGACATTAGAATATTCATGAATCTAATATGCAATAATAGATTTTAGAGAATTCTACCTATGAAGCAATGTATTATTTTTTGTTTATAGTACTTATCAATAAACATATCAATGAGTAAAACTTTAAAACAAATAATAGTTTTCTCACATCTTATTTTATCATTGACGGTGTATCTTTGTTTTATATACTGTTTCTCCATTCTGCTAAAGTTTATTTTACTGAAGAGCTTATATGCAAGATGAACATCTTTCAGGTATATTATTAAATAATGATATATAGGTTGAGAGTGAGAAATCAATGTTCTTCCATATTGGGTAACCAAAAATATCTAAAAACATATTATAAATACCTAACAAAATATAGTAAAAGATGAATAAATTCTTACAAATTTAATGTGCCCCAGAACCATATAGGTAATTTTCAAATAAAAGTGAAACTTACTGAATAGTGGCTAAGCAGTCTACATTTTTACTTAAAAATAACCTTGTTTCATACACCATACTTTTTTTTTATTGTGTTTTATTTGTACTATTTTAGCACTAGTGCTCAGTGCTGACAATGATCTAGAGACTTGTAAGCATATCCATATGCAGACTCAATAACCTTTTTATCTATACTGTTTTTATGATCTATAAATGTTCAAATAATTATAGGACATAGTTTTTCTTGTGTTTATCCAACATGTTTATGTTTTCTGCTGTGTTTATTATGATTTTATACCTAACAGTTGCTCTTCATGGGTTTTCTACTCTATTTAATAGTTGCCACAACTCTGTTGGATAACAACTCGTATCTAGCTTCATAAGTGAAGAGGCAAATGAATATAAAAGATTACATAGATTTAACAAAATCAGTTAACTTAACCAAAGATACATAGATGAAAAACGTCATATGAAAAACTTATGATACCAATTTCCACTATCACAGTACTGGGGACTGTGTTGTCACTGTCTCTGTCTGTCTTAAATGCCAGAGGAATTTTAAAGACCACAGAGCATCAATTTTTAGGGACATTTGTACTTTGAAAAGGAATTTAAGGTCCCTCTCTACCAATTAAATTCTAGAATTATATGTATGGAATCTCTCCAGGTACCCTAACTGTGCAAATTTCAAGACTTAGAATTCTGTACATTTTTAAATTGTCAAATGGTTTCAAAATATGACAATTTGCTTAGCTCACAATTTACACGTTGGCTCTTGACTAATATATGAAAAAATGAAAAGTTTTGTGAGTCTATTCAGTGTGATCCATCAGAGCAAGTTGTTTGTGTGTATCTGTTTAAATCCATCTTTAGTTCATTTCTAAGTGTTGAAGAATAAATCCATTACCCCCAAGGCCGGGCAAGATTCTTAGAAAGCTTATTGTTTCCTCATGGTCAGTCTTTGATTGAGGTGAGGGAATACGCTAGAAAGTTTGAAAAGAAAAAGAAAATGGAACACACAGATGAAATTTGGAATTGCAATTAGGACAAAGCGGTCTTAATATATCTAGTATGGTAATCTGTGTGAATGCATTTCAACTGGGATCTTCTTGGAGTTAAGGAGATTCAATACCACTGTCATTGTAAAGGGAAACATTGGAATAATGGCACTTCTTGAAATAGCTTTTTTAAAAAGGTTCTTTTTAATCTAAAGTGCATACAAAATGAGACACCATTAGTGTCACAGATGCTAATTCTCACTAGCAGTGACTGAAGTGGCATTCTTTCCCATTTGCATTTGATCCCAGCAATGATGAGAGGTGATGAGTTGATTATGAGCTGTTTTCACTGCACTGCCCGCTGTGCAAATTTATGCTCCTAGACAGGGATGACACATAGTTGTGGCACTAAAGAGCTGTCTGCATTGCTTCTCTGTATCAAATCTGTTAAAATGCACTTTAACTCTTATTTAACCAGGTACAAGAAAATGGAGGGCTTTTCACAACCTGGTACTTATTTAAGATAAGGCATTTGCATGAGAATCCTGTGTTCATTAAATTATTGGGAATTTTCAACAATAAATTTGATCAAATCACACCCTCCCTCCAGTTCTTTCCAGATACAATTCAGGCATTCTATCTGTCTAAAGTTCAGCATTTAGAACTGTGTTAAGCTTTTCTTACCTGTCAAAAATAATCATTTCTATCCTTTTTAATAACCCACCTAATCCAATTTGTGTTGTCCAAATATTCATAGGATTGGGGTCATCCACTAGGATGTGGTTGACCTACAAAATTGACTCTCCATCCCTCAGAAGTATCAACTGCCCATAGCTCGTCAGGTAGGGGTGGGAGTTTGTGTGACTCCACCCTCCACGCTTGAATGTTGATGAGCTTTATCTCCTGCAGATCCATGTGCAGACAAAAACAGGTGCTGTGAGGTCTTGAAGCAGGAGTTTTGTCAGGCTCTGAAGACACTGTTTTGTTCTGCTCCTCCCTCACCTCTGACTCATTACCCTTCTGCACCCTCTCCCATAACGGCTCCTAGAGCTTTGTGGGTTGAGTGACACAGTTGTCCCATTTGTGGCTGAGCAATCCTCTGATAATCTGAAAACTGATCTCTGAGGAGTTTCTGCATTAGCCACCACCCAGTGCACAAAGATACCTCTCTGATGAAGTCTGAGAGCTGCACCAATCTATTGGTATAAAGATAAACATTTAGAGGACAGTTTGGTGCTCTTAACAGAAGAGTACTTTTAGGGTCACCACTATGGCTTGTAAACACCTTAATCATCAGGTTGTAAGCAGAGTTACAATAACAGGTATGAGTTTCCTATGAATCAGGCCTGATTTAGAGATAAATGGCTTCATTATCCACAGGGAATCAAGTCCATAAACACTCTAAGTTTCCAAGTACTTATTACCAAACTGATCCATTTCTCTCACTTGCTAGTATTACGAACTCAGGTAGATTTTTAGAAATGAGTCATTCACGTACACTTCTAATTAGAGAAAAAAAAAAGCTGTTCTCCATTAAGAAAAATGAATGCTTTGAAACTGTCTGTCGTGGTAGTTGGGATGATTCCTACATGAAGAAAGCTACTGTCTTATGGTTAAGTCCTCCTCTTCCAAAATTTACATGTTAGGAGGCTTGGTTTCCAATGAAGTCTGAAAGAGATGAACCTGTCACACAGCTTCTAGTTTTACCCGTAGATGGATGCCCAGTGTTGCCTTTTCCTGTGCCGTTTTCCCCCAGGATCTCTTTTTGTATCACTGACAGCATCCTGAAAAGAAACCAATAGGATATGATTAGGGAAAACTCATTGGTTACATTTTTTATATAATGATCTCTTTGAAGTTTTTAACTTCACAGTTTTAACTGAAATGCTCAAGTTAGAAGACAGCAAGATTTGGAGGCAACCCAGTTTAGCCACTAAGAGTGCTTGGACTATTAGTGCTCCAGCTCGTAGAGGTGCAGATTTTATTCTCAACTGCTGATTTCTTCCAGTTATCTTTGGTTCCTTTCTTCTGGTGGCCACAATCCAGATTGCATGGCATTGTCTCACACCCTCTTGCCCACTTCACACTCATCTTTTCTCATGTGAATGTATCCCTGCTATATTCCAGTAGCTTCCATAAGGCATCATCTAATATATCTAAGGGAAAAAAAATCTGCTCTATGCCCTTAGGCAGTGCTTTATGATTATATGTTAGGATTCTCTGAGGTGCTTTACAAAGATACCCACGAACTCGCAGTCTCATTTAGGTGGTTCATGAAGACCCCGCTTCCTGATGCTAGGACCACACTCTCTGCTGTTCTTGCTCTGAAATGATTCTTGTATAGTCGTGAACTTACACCTGTTTTATTCCCTAGCCAGATTGTCATCTTCAGGAAGCCTTTATCAGTCACTCCAACACAAAGTAGAAGTGGCTAGCTGGCAGAGCAGTAGGCAACATGAACCAGCGTCACACAGAACTAGGCTTGAAGGAATGATTTTTGGTACTTCCTAACCAGAGGGTTGTGACGAGTTTGTTATATCTCATTTTAGCCTTGGTGTTATGATTAGAAAAGGAGGACGTGTACAAGACTGTCATGTAGGCTTCTTGGAGGTTATTAGCATGTGGATATTTCCTGGCCTTCGTCTATGTTCAGTAGATGTTCTTGCCACATTTTCTAATATTGCAATACTTATTCCGTACTTGCTCTATTTTCCTGGCTATAGTTAGCATCACTCGAACTAGCTCTCTTGCCAAGAAGAGGTAATAGATCTTACTCATATTTGTACCCTTGGGCTTGGGGGGAACTTAGGATGGATTGAAGAGGTCTTTCTGACTTCCAGACTACACTGGCTTTCTCTTCCTTTTGCTGACTACCACCAAAAGCATTTACAGAGTGCACATTGTAGTGATCTTTTAGTATGTGCGCACTGAGTGAGGCATGACTAATGGGTAATGCTAGTCATTTACTGAAGTGGCCTACTTCAGAGAGACCTAAAGACCCATCCACGATAAAGAGCTGGGTGACACACACAAACAAATACAGCAATGATTTCTAGAATCAGAATGCAATGAAACAAGACAACAATCAAATAGAAGATCATAACGGAAAAGGCATAAAAGATTGTGAGCAGGATAGTGTTGCTTTGTAGGGAACATACACAGACACACACACAAACATATGTATGAAGGGGGGGAGAGAAACTTACACCCATGACTGCAGAGATACAAAGAACAGAAGTAAACATCCCATTTAGCTCTGCAAACTTGCTCACTAACCTGAGATGCAACTGGCTATAGCATCGTGTCTCCAGTCTTGATGCTACCACCACTATTCAGCTACACTAACCCAACCATGTCCCAGCAGTGACCTGCTGCCTCAGGTGCCGTCTCTTCCAGGGAAGAGAATTCTTTCATTAGTCCGCAGTATGTACTCTCTTCGAGGGAGGACGTTCTCACAGGAAGGAGATATTTGGCAGTCTCGCCATCTGGTCTTAGTTGTGAGTCAACCTGAGGTTGTTTATTTCTGTGAGCTTGACAAAATCCCCAGACCTGACCTAAAGACTTGACCAATACTTGGGATTCCTAGAAGGACTGACCCAAATTACCAAATGGTGCTACTTCTAGCAGCTTTTTCTCTATGAAATAAAGTGAAAACAGTAAATAATGAATTTTATTTCTGTAATTATGTAGTTTTACTATCTAGAATAAGATCCAAGGCATATTTAACCAATATAAAAATATTTTATAATTCATAGTGATAGAAATTGGATACTAACCTCTAAAGAACATACTGAAATATTACAGGGATTTTCCAGGAATATTTTCCTGTTACAGTTGACTTTCTAAAGCAAAAACAATATAAATGTTGAAAATTTTAAATTTTGTAATGTCTATGCTTATATATGTTCTTTGCTAGAGCTGCATAACTATGTTTTTCTTTGGTTCATGATATTTTTTGTTTGGGTTGTTTAAGTTAGGGTAGCTAGAAATTACTCAAAGATTAGCTCATTATTACTTATTACCTTATTATTATTACCTACCAAATTAAAGTAGCCATTAGCAATGAAACAAATGTTTATAATTTAAAAAATATTCCTTCAGAAGTAAATATACTACAGTTATGAGACACGACATTGTAGGTCATAGAGTAGTCATTAGCTTAATTTATTTCTATCACTATGTATCCCTCAATACACTGAAATACACATGTAGCCAGATGTAAATTTGCTGAAAGAAAAACAAATATATTTGATAAAGTGACAAAGCCCATTGGTCTTCTCCAAAAACTCCTAGCACGCAGGCTTCCAAGTACTATTTATTCCTCATACTCTTCCCCTGTTTGGGAATGCATATCATATATTTACCACACATAAACATGTCTGTTCTTACTAAGAGAAAAAAAGAAAACGTTTAAATTCCTAAGCCCTGTGGCAGCAGTTGCTGCCTGCGAAGGGGTGTTTATAAGCTTTATGATATTAACTGCAGCTCTCAACCCCAGGCAGCATAAAACATGCAAAAAAGAACTTTCTGTCAGTTTTATTATTTCTAAAAAGGTTCCCCTTGAAGCAGAAGAGTGACCTTGCTTTGCTGAGCTGACATATGCCACTGGATTAATGGTGGAGCTCGGCTGAAGGGAAGCTCACAGACACATTACAACTCCAGGAGCTGGGCTGCCGGTGCCCATTAATCAGGGCCACCAAAATCATGCATCAAACCCACCCATTTAAAAGTAGTAAAAATGACTTAAAAAAAAAACTTGGTGAGAATTAGCTTATTGTTTGTCATCACTTGTGTTCAAGGAGATCTCACTGCATGACTAAAATACCCTTTGTGGAAACCTTTAGAAAGGTCACTTTGTACCCAGAGGCCAACTGAAAGCAGAACTTGTTTAAAATGTAGGGGACTTACATGGTGTGTTCCTGAGCATCTTCTGGGAAAATCAGGGAGCAGATTTTCTCTTCCCAAGTTAATCCCCCCCCCCCCGTGTAACTATGATTTCACAGTGATGAGCACTGTACACAAACCTCGCCTCTTTGTGAGCATACATATTCTACATTAATATATAATATATACAATATATATCAACACACCACATATTCATGTATTAACCCCAATGATAGACTTAGTTGTAGTAATACATGACGGACAAACCTATTAGGTGATGTTTTAAAGACCTAAAGTTTGAAAAAAAATGTATTAAATGATTTAATGTGTTCAAAAATGTCTTGGACTTGGAAGTACCACAATCTTTTCACCATGCTGATCATGATTTCATTACCAGTTTGCAGCATTTTTTCACCTATACCTATTGAAAGGGTTAAAAAGAGGTGTTAGACATTAGCTTCTACAAGGAGTTGCTCAGTAAGTAAGTAGCAAGTCACTCTTATCTCTTTGAACTCTCCTAATACCAAAATTTGATGGACTTAACTTCTGCTTCATACTTTTTCATTTAGATTAATGCTGCTCTATTTGGTTCTATGGTATAATTTCAGTTGCAATGTTACAAGTTGAAAAATTAGGCACTTATTAAGAGAGAGTTTTTTAATTTACAATTTGGGCTAATGTTGCAAGGTAACAATATTTGAAGTTCTTCTGTTAAGTAATGGTTGCTTTCTTTCTTTGTTTGTTTTTTGAGACTATGTTTTTTTTTTTTTCATCATAGCCTTGACTGTCCTGGAACTCACTTTCTAGACCAGGCTGGCCTCAGGCACACAGAGTTTCACTTGCCTTTGTCTCCCAGCCACTAAACCCAGCCCTGGTTGCTTTCTTTTACCAGGATCTTAAATATTACTTGGGTCATTAGAATTATCATACTCAAAATGTCAATGCAGAACTCTTATGCTTTTGAAGTTTGGTTAACTGACTAAATAATTAGATTGAAGTCAGTAATAGCATTATCAGTTAAAATCATATTTAATATTTGTTCATAGATTAAAAGAACAAGTATGCCCCAAAGTTATCTTCTAAACTTATTGGGAAGAATGCATATTTTTTCTCGTTAGAGATTTGAATCATCTATCCTTTGCACAGTCTACTCATACCACAGTCCACAGAAACCAAGATTAGTCATGACTTGTGAAAATAGCGGAAGGAAACTGTTCATCTTTTGGTAAGGAAGGCAGATACATCAGCCTTGTTACCTTGGTTTCTCGTGTCTTTACTATGTCCTACATCTTTCCAAGAACTAATTGTATCTTATGAACACTATGCACACAGGTAGCCAGGACTTCCGAAGCCTAGAAGTGACGTCTGAACATTTCTCTGTATGACTCCTCAAAAAGCTTCTAAACAAACTGTCCACTCTAGCATACTGGTATATGAATTTGAAAAAACAAATGTATTTAAAGCAAATGAAAGTATTGCTTATAAACTCCTCATAATAATAGATTGAAGCACTTTCTACTGAATTGCTAGAACTGTAATGTAACTTACAGTCTTCAGTTACAGTCTAAAATAATGACACATTATAGCAGATCATGTAGAGATAAAGTTGAGAATCTTACATATTCTTTTTGCTCTAAGAACTTGTTTAACACATAAAATCAACTGTTATCAATAACACTTTTGCATTGGCCATTTTCTGTTATTATTGAAGTTCTTCCCCTCTCCCTTGAGTAATCTCTGAAGTACTTTCAATTTATAGGAAACCTTTTAGTGGCACATAAAATTCTAAAACTAAAGTTTCACTATGGAAGGTCTGAGTAAACTTCAGACTCCAGCGGCAGCACCAGCATCTGCACCCCCTTCATGTGTTTGACAGTTGATAGGAAGCTGATGAGGTCAGGAAGCAACCAGCTAGCTTTGGTTCCTAGAGGCCAGGTGCACACTGAAAATATCCATAACGGTGATTTGTATTGTGTTGTTTTCATCCTTTTATTGAGTTCTGTGTTGCCTTTATACCGGGTTGTAATGCTAGTGCTGAAGGCAGGAATTCGCAGTTCTGGTTGTTTTTTTAGCTTGAAGTTCCCTCACACTCCACGTACTGTTTTCCGTTGGCACCACATGAGGCTGTAATTATTTAACGCTGAGGCAATCCTAACAGATTATTTTAAGTGATTTAAATTTGATGCTCTCCAACGTCTTAGCACCTGAGTCAGCCAGAACAATTAAATCCTCGAATGCTTTCTGATAAAGGGTGACAGACTTGTTGGGATTTAGCTTTTTATAATATAATATTTATGGTGAGCTCAAACAGGATTTTGATATAAAGAGTGGATACTAACAAATGTCTTCTTATGAGTAATATTTCGATGTGAAAACTTGTTGGCAGTAAGTATGTATAATCTTTAATTTGCCAGGATACTTCAAAATACTGTGGGTGTCTGACTCACATATGCAAATATTTCCTTTGAAATAGATTGACACTTCTGCCGGTGCCTTACTCAAATTTGAAAGTCATGGTGCAGATAAGATTTTATCTGGCAACCCTAAAAGCTGGTAGCTGGGTAAGAAAGAGATCTAAGGTCAAATCTCCTGGTTTTGGCCAAAAGCTTGATTCATACTTTTAAAGGAGATTCCATAGTTTTCTTTCATGTTCATAATCCAGACAGCTGAGTGGTTTAAAAAGCCTATTTTAGTTCCATCCTTCCATCCTGTTCAGAGAACAGCTAATCGGAAAATAAAAAGACTAGGCTAAAATTCTGTGAGGGATAACACGGCAGAGAGTACGACCTCAGGGTGGAGGATTTTCAAGGAGGCTTTGTGCAGTTGTTGCTTTGGTTTTTATTCAAATTGTAACCCTTACACCAGTCTGCTTGTCCAGATGGACCCATGATTACTAACAATGCTTCCACTTGCATATGAGATAACAATCTACAGAACTAAGGTTGTTATGCAAAATTAGAGACTAATGGATGGATTCCCTAACTCTGTTACTTGAATTGTGTTCAAACACTCCAGTTGACACCTACTCCTCCAAAGAGAGTATAACATTTGTAACTGAAGGTTTCTCTCCCACCTGCAGATTCCTGAATAACCACTCTGAGGCTCAATATTAATTACAAACTGTTTGACCTATTAGCTCAGGCTTATTATTAACTAGCTCTTACAACTTAAACCAACCCATTTCTATTATTGTATATTTTACCATGAGGGTCACCTCTTGCTTCCCAGGAAGCTGCTGGTATTTCCCAGACCCGCCTTCTTTTTCCTTTCATCTTAGTTTGGATTTCCTACCTGGGTTTATTCTACCCAGCTATTGGCCAAATCAACTTCTCTATTAACCAGGGATAATACAACATATTTACAGTATACAGAAGGGTATCCTACATCAATATGATGAAAGAAAACTGTGATCAAGGCACCACACATAGACTTTAGAGCAGACAATCCAAAGCCACAGTTATACAAGAAATTCATGCCCTGGCAATGCTGAAGCATCCATAGACAGCCCATATATAGAGTTCTGTTTAACTTGCTTGTATTGGGTTTTGTGGTCCAAGTTGACAACTGACCAGGTATCTTCCTCCAGAGGGCACCAGATCTCATCAGAGATGCCTTTGAGCCACCATGTGGTTCCTGGGAATTGAACTCAGGACTTTTGGAAGCACAGGCAGTGCTCTTAATCTCTGAGTCATGTCTCCAGCCCATATAAGAATGGGTTGAGATTTTAGGAGGGTGGAGAGATGGCTCAGTGGTAAAGAGATCTTATTGATCTTGTAGGAGACCCAGATTCAGTTTCCAGAACCAAACCTATACTGCTGACAGCTGCCTGTAACTCCATTGCTGGGGGAACACATGCCCCTGGCCTCTGCCAGCAGTGATGTATGTGTCACCATCATCATTTATGTCCCAGACATGCTTGAGTATGCATGGGGAGCCCATTTATGGCTATTTCCCAGTTGTTTCTATCCTGGGCAGTCCTAGATACTAGTGTTAGCCTCATACCCAAGGTTCCACAGTCTTCCTTTATGCTGTCTATTCAGCATTTTGGGGGCCTTCCTCTTTGCCTTATCCTGTGTACTCCTCCAAACAGTGCTATCTTCGGGTATCTGCTGTCATTTATTCTTATAACATGGCCGAAGGATCTCAAGCGCCACTGTTGTATTCTGTAGTTTATTTCCTTCTGTAGATGGAGGTGTTTCTCAGTGTCATCACTGCACAGCCTATCTCTTCATGGGGCATCCAGAATCCTCCTGAGACAGGCCATCTCAAATGCATTTAGTTGCTGTTCTGAGGAGCGTTTTCATTGTCCAGGTTTCGGAGTGGTAAGGAAGGCAGCTCTAGACAGGTGTCTCATATACTTGTAATTTGTTGTTGTCGTTATATCTCATGCTGACCAGACCTTTCCTATTACCTGGAAAGCAGCCCTCACTATCCCTATCTGCCTCTTGATGTCTGAAATAGTTCCCTCCTTTGAACTTAGGTTTCTTCTCAGTCAAAGTAGACTGTTTTCTTGGGGTTCTGATTCTTTCTTACAATGTTAAAATCCTTGTGTGCCCTTCCCATGTGTTGTATCTCAATCTTTTCGATGTTTACTTCATATCAATGTTTTCACTGGCTTCCACCACTCCATTTACCATGGCCTGCAGCTCATTTGGACTTTCAACAAGTAGCGCTCTGTTATCAGAAAAACACAAGTTATTGATTTACACACACCTATTTGCATGCCTATCTCCTCATCCTCCAGGGCTGTTGTTTTTATTAATTTCAGCAATATTCTAAAGTGTAGTGGTGAGAGGACGCATCCCTTCAACACTCCTGCAACTGACATGATTTCTGAAGGCACATAGATACACATAAACTAGTACAATAAATAAATCTTTAAAAATGAATTTTGATTTTCAAAACCTCCATTTTATATCCCAGTGACATAGAGTACAAGAAATTACAAACCAAGGAAAATATGAAATTTTTAAAAATTGATTTATTAAGAATTCAACAGACTATTACATTTTAACAAATTTTCTTCTAGCCACATATATATATTTATTTATGTATAAATTTTTCACACAAACACACATAAATATACTAAGTATTTATTCTCAGAAAATTTCAAGCATGTGCAAAAGTATAGTACTAAAATCTATACTAAATATGTACAAGCCAGCTAGCCATCCAATGACAGCTGTCTTTGTTTTTTATGCCAACACACTTACTACCTGCCACAAGATTTTCTATAGTACAAATTGAAAATAATTTGTTGATGTTTATTCAGCATCAAAAAATAGCCACTCATTTTAAATCTTTCCTCAATTATGCTTTGGATGGTTTTGATGGTGATTTATTAGATCTATATACAAATGATACCCAGATTGTATTTGGTTGATCTAACTGAAGAAGTCTCTTGATTTATAAAATTTATAACTTACCTGTTCTTTTTCTTTTTAATTTCCATCAATCAGTCAAGTGGAAAAAAAAGAAGTTATTTGTCCCGAGTTTGTCCCATCTGGATTTTTCTAGCTAACTAAATCCTCATTACTGAACAGACTTGCACGTCTGTGTATTAACTAAAATCTGGTTGAGACAGAACTGTGGTTAATTCTACCCTTTGCTCATGCCCCCATGCCTATACATCTTTCCGTGTCTTCTTTCCTTCCCTCTGAAGATCATCTTATAGGAGATACACAGTCCTTCCATCACAAAGCAAATATTCTAGCGGCTTCTCTTTGAGTAGACATTAAGCACTTCCTATACCTAGTATAAGTAGAGATCTGCAAAATAGTAATTTTGTAAGTTCATCAATTTTAAGAACCAGAATCTATACATATTTGGAATAATTTTCCACGATCAATTTTGTAGTTTCTCTGAAATATATTTCATTCAGAAAAGACAGCTTATTGTCTTTTATTTTTGTCTATTTTCAAAATATATTTGTGATATTTCTCAATACAATAGTTGATGTGTTTGTCTTCAGGATGATTAAAAAGCAGTGAGTTCTGTCCTGTTAAAATATGCTGCAACTATTTCACAATATATTATATGTATTATAATATTTGCTAAAACTAAAATAGCGTGGTTTGGGCTACAATATACTCAAATACTAAACAAATTCCATAGAGCCCCTCATGTATTTGGCAGTCATGCCTGTGGTTTGACAAGGCAACAGGCATCCTACTGTGTTTCTGGTTTAGTTCAGAAGAGCTCTGCTTCCAGTTTGAAGGTGTGTGCATAGGATGTAGTGTGAACTAAAGTGACACAAAACTGGGATGCCATTGTTCCAGACCTTTATGTTTATGAGTAGAGCGTGTATGAGAGTGTTTTCAGTGGAGGTGCATCAGGATATGGGAGGCCCTTCTGTCTATGTGTTACTTTTATTGGTTAATGAATAAAGAAACAGTCTCGGCCTATAGCCCTATAGCATGGGAGGAGGAAAGCAGAGTTAGAGAGAAGCCATGGAGCCACCAGAGACAGATACTGGGAACTTTACCCGGTAAGCCACAGCCACACGACAATATACAAATTAATAGAAATGGGTTAAATTAATATAAGAGTTAGACAATAAGAAGCTAAAACTAATGGGACACGCAGTGATTTAATTAATACAGCTTCTGTGTGATTATTTTGGGTCTAAGCTAGCTGGATGGCTGGCAACCAAGAAGTGGCCCTCCTTCAACATCAGGACATATCACTGGTGTTTTCAAATGAAATTTAAGATTTCGGGTCTTATTTAGGCATTTTATTTCATATCTGTGTTGCTCTCATTATATTGTGAGAATCTTGACTTCAAATATTATTGTACTGGTACTCACTTTAATTGTTAATGTTTATACATGCATCGGTACTACTGGTCACGACAGGTGGCAACAGGTTAACATTTAGTTTGCATTACATCTTCCCCTTGCAGCATGACTATGTACAGACTACCAAACTGCTTTGTTTAAAAATAACTTATAATAAGTTTTCCCCTTAAACAATCAACTCGATTTAGAAGTAGGTAGATTTGTTTCATTTGAATTGTAAAGTTCAGGGATTCTTCTTTTGACTGAATTTGATTTAATGAATTTGTGGAACTTTTACATAGCTTTGTGCTCAAATCTATGAAACAAAGTATATTCAGAGGAATATATTTTCTTTCCTGTCACCCCTACTCATTTATTTTGACATAGCTCTGTGAGAGAAATCGTGTATTTGCCTTCATGAGACATATGCTTAGATAAATGGTGGCCTGTTCTGGATCCCTTCTTCTGTTTTGTTGTTTGCATCTTCATTGTATCATGCGATGGTTCTATTGAATTAGGGAAAGATGAATTTCACTATTTTGCCAATGATCCACACACATGCTACTCAGTATCTTTTTGATGAATGTTGGCAAAATATTACAATGAATATGATGTATATGTGTATACAAACATTCACTCATATCCCAAAATTTAGAAATTTAGTTGTTATGAGAAAATACAAATATATATGAAAATTTACAGGATGGTGACAAATTTCTCTGTAGTAGCATTTTATAAGTGGTATTCTAACCATATAAGGACTGTATACTTTGCTGGGGTTGAGCTGGGTTTGAACCTAAGTCACTGAACATGCAAAGTGTGTGTTTTATTTCTGTGTTACACTCAAAGTCCCTGAATATACTTATACACAGTATAAAGAGCAAACATGTCCTAATGCTACCATTTTCAGATATTATTTAACATGTGACTTGCTTTTTTAGTCACGCTGCTTTTTCCGGAGACAGTTCTTCATGTAATTGCTTTATCTTAATGGGAGCTTCTGTCACCAGCTAGTATCTGCAAAATGATTGCACTATAATACATATTTGTGAATATTCAAGCATATCCTCATTTATTAAGGACTACTATGTAAGAAGCAGGCTTTGATTGCACACATTTTATCTTTTAACTATAAAATTTGACAGCAGAAATTATAAAACTATTCCTTGTCTACACCTCACAGTAGGCATTAACTCCTTTCTAACACAAGTTATAACCTATAAATATATTATGAAACTATCTTCCTGTACTATAACTGATTTTCAGAGTGGATAATGAAATATATTGACTACTCTTTTAAATAGATATTGAATTTTGCTTCTTAAGAGAATCTTGGGATGGACAGACAGACACACCAACCTTAAAGTTCTTGTGAGATTAGTTCTGACAGGACTTGCAGGACCCAATGCAGTGGTTTTCTTTATCTTTCTAAAATCACTATTCATGTATCTGTTTTTCTTTATTGGTATAACGGGGGCAGAACTAATTTGAAAAGGTGGTGGCTATTGATTACTTAATGGAAGACTATAAGTGTAGAGAAACGCTGAAGTGACATCTATTCTGTGCCCTCCCATGCAACAGGCCCCATTATCTAGCAGTGGGAGCCATTTTGTAACTCTCATTAATATGTAATAGGCAGCACCAGGCTGAATATAGGCTACTAAATTGCCACCGGCCTAGGTTCCAACAGGCCATAAGAATGTCTCAAGTAGACAGCAGAGTAATAGGTATCCTTGATGTATTAATTTGCAAGCAGGACAGTTGTTTTCTCCCTTCCCTCTGAACTCACATCAATGATGACTGATAGAAACGCCTACTAGGCAAGTCACAGCGATTCATTCCGTGGGCGTGTCCCTAGGTTGGTACTCTCTATGTGAACTGACGTGGTATTTTCCGCTGTGAAACACAATTTCAGCTATGTCAGCATTCCTCTCACCACAAGCAAGAAGAGCTGCGGGCTTGTTCCGCACAGGAGGCATCTGCCCAAGGCACTGCGTCTGCACAGCCATCACACTTGGAGCAAGATTCTGGAGAACAAAGACTATCAGGCTCACTACTTGTCACATGTCCAGGATCTTTTTATTTCAACCCATTGTACACAGAAAATCAGGAGTTTTAAAGGCAGTGGTGGTGAGAGGTGTGTTGGGAATGAGGCTAAGGACTAGGAGGCTAGCTAAAATGACCTCTGATTTCTGACTGGACAAGAACAAACTGTAGATTACTGACTACTGCTATAGAACTTTTTTTTCAAGTTATTAGGTTACCTTTCCAGTAAATACTATTCATTTTTCCTTGAAATGATGTATAATCCTTAGGACGAGTTATCTTCTTTGGAGCCGGGCAGTGGTGGTGCACACCTTTAATCTCAGAACTCAGGAGGCAGAACTCACTCTGAGTTCAAGGCCAGCCTGATCTACAAGAGCTAATTCCAGGAAGGGCTCCAAAGCTACAGAAAAACCCTGTCTCAAAAACCAACAAATAAAAAAGATATTTTCTTTGGATTTACAGGCACACACACACACACACACACACACACATGCCTGCACAACACCATAAGATTAGATACCCGCCATCCTAAACAATGCATAAAAATCAAATTGATAGTGAGAAAGTCAATTTTTTGAATCACTGATTTTGAAAAATTTTGAAAATGTACTCAGAAGAGCCATTTACTTTGAACCATCTTAAGATTATTTATAATTACCTACCCAGAGTGAGTTTGCATAAGAATGTAAATTTAGTCTGCTAACAGCATGTGAAGCTTCTCCTTGAAGTCAATGAGGGGAGGTGAACTGCACAATGGGGCAGGGGAGTGGGATTTCAGTGCAAGCCCATGTGAAAACGGGAAGAAATTCAGTGTTACTCTCCAGCTAGGCGTACATCTGTGCATTCTCTTTCCGATTACGGGCAGAGACGTTAAAGTTTACTTACCAGATTTACTAGTGGGAAATGTACTTGAATTAATTTTGTTTTTAAGCAAACCTATCTTAGGAGGTTGAAGAAATCAGTCAGTTGCTTGCTTTGTTCCATTGTTGTGTCTTTATTGGTTGTTGGCTTTGTTGTTGCCCGTTCAACTTGTTTAAAGGAGGCTACCTTTAGAATTTTCAGATGCTTCGGTTGCTTTTGTCGAGAGATAAATACTATAGGTTAATCTTAAAAAATTCACCACTATTACACAAGTCAACAGAAGATATTTTAGCAAGATTTAGTATGAAATATGAATAATATTTATATCTCCAATGCCTTTTGAGAGACCAGAGAAAGACTTTTCATAGCCCACATATTCAAAATGCATTTCAGAGAAGCTGTAATAAATTTAGTACTTTCAGTTGTGAAAGTCAAATCTTAAGTTTCTTTTCCTTTTCCAATTTTACAGCGCAGCAGCAGTTTTGGGAATTTTGATCGTTTTCGGAATAATTCCACATCCAAATCTGACGACTCACCTGAGGTTAGTGCTTTATTCTATCTTTATGAGCATTATAATAGCATATTGTCAAAGTTTAAATGTTAGCTAAGGAATTTAAATACATTTTCAAGTCATGTAGACTTTTATAAAATGTTGAAATAAATGAGCAATTAGGACCTAGTATCATGTTGGACATTAGGAAGTAAACAGCTATCTAAAAAATCTCCTCAATGTTTGAGCAGAACATGAATTTAAAGTTAGTTACAATTTAAGTATTTTTCTAATGCAAAGTTGCCGTTACAGTTCCAGGTCTCTTGAGCGTTTCCTTGCTAAAGCAATACACATGCATGAGATGACAGACAGCATGCTAAGTCGTTAAATGGGCTTGCTGGTTTTTCTGATAAGATGAGGATGTAGTTACTCCATTGAACTCTGCCACATCTACTGTATGCATTAACAGCCTTGTTGGTTACCTTTACATGCCTATTAGTAAACTATGCACAATTTGTATGTGCCTAAGCAAAGCTCACTCTAACATTAAATCTTGTATATAATAAAATTACCAATTTATATTTACATTTAATCAATCACTTATCATAAAGAAAGTATAGTGCAACCAGTTGACTTATCTATTGAGAACTATTGAAACTATTGGCATTTCAATTTTATTTTTGAAAGGATCGATATGTTCACTAAGCAAAATTGCTTTTCTACTACAGAGAAATGACTAAGGTAGAGCCCAACCTTTTCTCTGGCTTTACAATCTGCCACTCTGTTATACCATCTTATTTGTGAGCCAGCACTTGGGACGGGTAACTAAGGAAAGGAACAGTAACTAGTTAACTAGTAGGAGGGATTCACATCAAGAATGCTAAGAATCCAACACATATTCATAATTAATCCTAATCCTCATCCTACCCTACTATTAGTGAACTCACTAATAGTTGCTTTTAGATAAACAGGTTATATAAACCTTACATACAGATGCATCTATATATAATATGCTATTTTTCCTTCAACAAGGGATATTCTAATAAGTAAAAATATAATTTCATATAATATTATTTTTAATACATCCATTAACATGCACCTATATGTATAATATATTGACTGATGTAATATATACATCAACCATCTCACACACTCACACACACATATACACACACACACACACAACACACTTGTCTTAGTTTCTTCTCCTGCTGTTGTAATAAAATACGCTGCCAAAAGCAACTCTAGGGAGAATGGGGTTATTTCAGGGCACAGTTAAGAATCACAGTCCATCACGGTGGGGACGTCAAAGCTGCAGGAGCATAAAGCAGCAGGTCGTGTCACATACATAGTCAAGGAGCTGTGAGCAATGAACACACGCTCAGTTTCCCTTCTCCATTTATAAAGCCCAGCCAGGAAATGGTGGCTAGAGCAGGTGAGAATTCCCATTTCAAATGTATAATCAAGATCGTCCCCCAAATGCTTGTACAGAGGTTCAATTCTAAGTGATTCTAGATGTTCCCAGATTGATTGTAAACACCAACCATTGCAATCACTTTTTACTCTCTCTATATTTATTTATTTATTTAACTTTATAATTTTTTTATTCATTTTACACCAACCACAGTTACTCCATTCCTCCCCTCCTTCTGCTTTTCCCCACCTCCCCTGTCTCATCCATTACTCAGAGATGGTAAGGCCTGCCATAGGGAGTCAACTAAGTCAGCCATATGAAGTTGAGGCAGGACCAAGTCCCTCCCCTCTGCATCAAGGTTGAGCAAGTTACCCCACCATAGGGAATGGGATTTAAAAAGATATAATTATATACATACTCGCACACACATATATGTATAAACACCTGTTTATGTATGCACGTATTTACATGTGTAAATACACAGAGGGGAAGTTACTTGTGACACTTTATTTTCATTTAGTGTTTCAGATAAACTTTTAACTCTCTATAGCCATGTACAGTGTATTCTGCTACTATTTAGTTTTTAGGAAAGCTATATAAGTTTCTCAAGCTCATTCACTGTCAATGGAATAAGTAGTAATAGCCTTGTAGTTTGTTAAAGCATTGAGAAGAGCTGATAAAATAGTTTCTCATTTCTCAGAATCCCAGCATCAATTTTTCATCCTTTTCACAGATACCTACATAATGGCCGGGTTTCTGTTAACTACTCCAAAGTCTGGAGGCTACAGCAATATCGCCTAAAAAGATGATGAAAACAACAGAATTGTAATTTCTAGAAAGAAACATAGTTTAGGCTTTGGAGAACTTCACAGAAAAGAAAACAATTTAAAATATATAGGGACAGTTTCTCTGAAGCCTCTATAAATAATTATGAGAAAAACAAACAGTATTTGTATTGCATTATTTGAAGCTTAAATTATAGTAACAATATTGGTTTTAATTAAATAATATACTCTCATATTTATTTCAGTTAGTAAAATAATTTTTCAATTAAAAACAAGAAAGTTATAAGCAAAGAGAAGAAAAAGGCTAACTAAAATTTGAGTGTTCCCAAATCAAATTATATTCTGGTATTTTGAATTAAGCAAAGACTCTGCCTTTATAACCTTGAATGTAGAAATTAATAATGTGCAATGAGGGCTTAAATTGGCTGTCCATTCATATTTATCATAGACAATTTGGGGTAAGATACGAAGCAAAATATAATATTGATTAATAATGATGTTAACTATGTGGTTAAACTCTCATATTAAAATATTACACTACTCAGAAGTTTCCCTTCATTTTTTATGTTCTGGGAATGACTAGCTGTCCACCTATCAAGCCTGGTGGGCAGTACTAAAGCAGATGACCTTCAGAGTTCATGGCTTGCATATCTGTGGTGCCAAGAACATCTAAACCAAATATGTCCTCTAGGGGAGGGGAGAAACTGTCTCAAATTTTCATATCGGAATTTCCTCTGCTTAGAGGACACTGAGCACCGGTTAACATGCCTTCAAGAAGTCTTAAGACAGAATAAATATACAGACAAAGCCTTTATTCTCATAGAACATGTGTCATGTGTGAGATGCAGATGAACAATAAATGAGCAAACAAATTTTCAAATAAAGTAAGAGCAGAAAAGATGAGTACATCAGATAAACAACAGGAAGTGTGGACAGCATGGAGAATGATGAATCAGATACTTCTTCACTATTACTACATTTTAACTGGAGACCCAGATAGCTTATTAGATCCGTGGCTATCTCGAGGTAGCCAAGGCAAAACATGTCCAGACTGCAGTGAGGACCTTAGAAGGTAAAGGAGATGCACAACCGTGGCAACATTTTCTTACCATTTCTTTTAAGTTTTGTTGTCCATCTGTGAGTCAGAATCACCACAAATGACTCGTTAAAACAAACTGCTCCCTAATATTGAAGATGCTGTTTTAAAATCTGATCAGTAGCAAAGAGTTAAGTTCATGAAGGTATGCCATTTTACACAGATTCTATATGATGTAACATATTTTATAAACATTGATTAATAATGTTAGTTATGTGGTTAAACTATCAGATTAAAGCATTTAAGGTCACTACAGAGAAGTTCCTCATCATTAATTATATCATATCACATTGATTTATTTATGCTATGTTGTTGAGCTTTGTAGGCAAACACCCTTACTTGAGTTTTGTTCTGAGTCATAGCAGAGACCACTGCCTTATAAGGAAGATTGTTAATGAGCACACGGTAACAGCAAAACAAAAGAAAGACTTAACTATTGCATACATACAATGTATATATTACATGAGAATTTCTTTATTGTTGGCTTGAACCAGATATTATTTACTGTTACTTCAAGTGAACAATGAACATGCACACACACCTAGTCAGACGAAAACGTAGATTTCAACTGACTTAATTAACTTCCAAACTTCTTACAAACATCTCTATGACCATGCAAATTTCTTTGAGATGCAAAAGGCTACTGTAATGCTCTTCCATCAAGGAAGGGTGATAAGGGTTTTCTAATCCCGCCACAACTAAACTATCTCCCATCATACAGCTGTAACCACTCATGCTGCCTGATGGTTACTTCTGTTTTGATCATCTCAAAATCAAGAACTAAAATGAATAATAAAGCTATTAAACCATTGCTGAAATCCTCAAAAACTTTCACATGCAACGGTGAGAGCTCTCAAGGAAGTTTCTTATGCAGCTGGAAATGCTCAACAATATGTCCTGTGCCCAGAATGTGAGCAGCACAAAATGACCAAAATATCCAGACTTGGGTTCTCCCTAAGGAGGTTATCAATGAATGTTCATAGTATTGGACATAGGGAAATCCCTAGCACTGAAAAGCACTCAACTCAAACAAATGATCTTTTCTTCTTTATAATTTTATCTTTCTTTTTTTTTTTTAAATAAATCCCCATTAGGTCCATGAAGGGGAACTAACCAATGGACGTGAAGAACAAAATAAAACCTCAAATAACGGAGGAAATCTAGGTAAAAAAATGAGGGCGATTTCATGGACAATGAAGAAAAAAGTTGGGAGGAAATACATCAAAGCCCTTTCTGAGGAAAAAGTAAGTGTATTTGGCCATCTGTATTTTTATATTTTTTGTAATATATTCAGTCGGCTCTTTCTTCAGATAGAGACTATTTGGTGTTTTGCAAATCATTTAGTCTTATTTTTTTCTTTTACTATCATACTCAGGAAGTTCTGTAGTGCTTTAAGAAACAGTGTGTTCTCATGCACATGAGTGCCGGCAGGGTGCATGCAGACATCAGAGGACAACTTTTCAGTCTGTTCTCTGTTTCGACTTTTATGGGTTCCTTGGATCAAACTCAAGTCCTCATGCTTGTTCAGCAAGTGCCTTTACCTGCTGCGCCATCTGGTTGGCCCAGTTTTATAGATCTTAAGGGATTATTACTCCTGCTTTACAAGAAGAAAATTCACACATCGAGCTTGTAAAGAAGAGCACATGGTTTAAGTTGTAACGATTATCTGTAATTTATCTCTTCTTATCACAAAATACTAGCTCATTTACAAATAATCTATGCTTCTACATCTATGACTGGGTTTTTTTGAGCTGTTTCTACTTTGAGCATATTATGAGTATTACTTTTGCAAACACTTGTGTGCGATTCTTTGTATAAAAATATTTTTTGTTTCTTCTTGATACATGGTAATTCTACGTCTAATATTTTGAGAAGCTGGCAACTGCTTGCCCAAAACTATGCACAATTTTACTTACCCAATATCAATAAATAAATGGCTCCAATATTTCTATGTCATGTCAGCTTGTGTTTTTTTTTTTTTTTTAAGTATTGGCCATTAGTGAAGATGAAGTAGATTCACACTGTAGTTTTTCATTTACATTTCTCTTATAATGGATGATACTGAGATCTTTTAATGTGCTTGTTGGTCCTATCTATTTCTCTTTAAAGAAATGTCTATTTAAATATTTGTCTCCTTTTTAATAATTGGTTATTGCTACTTAATATGTTTTAAATATTTATATAATTTCTGAATGAGTCTTTTAACCAAGTATGATTTCTAAATATATATTTTATAATTCTGTGCATGGTATTTTCATTTTTATAGTATTAGTTAAATCCCAAATGTTTATAATTTTATAATGATCCAATTTTTCTGTTTTTCTTGCTCTTTGGTTTTTGGTATCATACTTGAGAGATTGCCTAACATAATATAATGGAGATTACTTTTGTATTTTCTCCTAATGGCTCTTAAATTTTAGTGTAAGACCCATTTGGAGTTCAATATTCTATATGGTGTTTCAGAGGAGTAAAACTTCCTTCTTTTTCATGTGAATATCTAGTTGACTCAGTTTCATTTGTTGAAGACTCTTCTGGCCCCATTTTAATGTCTTGGTACCAATGTTTAAAATCATCTGACCATCATACTCAAAATTGTTATAAACATATAGATCATAAATATAAATATGCATTGTATAATATTTCAGTTCTATATTGTTTTGTTTTTTGTTTTTTGTTTTGAGACAGGGTTTCTCTGTGGCTTTGGAGCCTGTCCTGGAACTAGCTCTGTAGACCAGGCTGGTCTCAAACTCACAGAGATCCGCCTGCCTCTGCCTCCCGAGTGCTGGGATTAAAGGCGTGCGCCACCATCGCCCAGCCCAGTTCTATATTGTTAATTCCTATATCTTATGCTCATTTTCTTTCAGCCCTCTTCTACTTGAATTCTGTCCCCGGTATTCTATTGCAACAGTAATAACCTCTGTGATGCCCAAACACAATGACACTTTACGTTTTAGCCATAGACACAAGGGGTGACATGTTTACATGTAAAACTTTCTGTTTCTCTGAGTACTCTTTGAACCTTTGTCTTTCCCAGAATTTTTCTTGCCTTTGCTTTTGATTCTATCTCTCTAAATAGTAAGACTTCCCAAGGCTTATTAAAATACTTGATGCTCCACTAAATATACCCTCTCCTCTTTAGTGATCTTAGACAGTCTTATGCCATTGGGCCCCAGATTAAAGCTTCCGAATGTCTTGTAAAGGATTCTACCAATACAGAGTGATAGAGCCTGCTAATCTAGCTAGTCCTCTGTGAAACAGACCTCCAAGAAATAAAAGAAACACCAAGGATGAACTAGGGAAATGTCTGTGAACTCTTTGTTGTTGTTTTTTTTTTTTTTTGACATAGGATTTGTCTGTGAAATAGCCTTGACTTTCTTGGATCTCTCTGTGTAGACTAGGCTGACCTCCATTCACAGAGATACACCTACCTCTGCCTCCAGAGTGCTAGGATTAGAGGTGCATGCCACTACCCAGCACCTATGAACTCTTAAGAAGGGTAAGTGCATAGGGAGAGCCTTGCAATGGCAGTACAAGTCTGACATCTATAAAAAAAAAAAAGAGCAAGAGGAGATAAATATCAGAGTTTCTCTTTACAGCCCTCATCTGAGAACGTTTTGGCTAGATCTTGAACTAGAACTTCCCACTGGAAGAACTTCTTAATTCCCCACCAGAATAGGCACAAATTTTATTCATAAGTATTCAGCTACTGACACATTGGAGGGTCTGGCTTCAGTGCAAACACACTGGTAGATACCAAAAGGAATAGCTGGAACTGCTACGGTGTATTAGTCATATTTCTGTTGCTAATGGCAATGCATAACAGACTGATTATTCACAAACAGCCTTATTTTAGTTGCACTTATGGTTCAACTAAGTTGCACTTCTCATGATGGCCTTATTGGTAGTAGGATTACAAGGCAACAGAGGTGCAAATACAGGATAGTGTCTATCCCTTTGTTAGTAAAGCCACCAACACCTAGTCAAGGAGGTTCTATTATAACATCATCTAATCCCAAACATCTCCCAAGGCCATGCCTCTAAACACCAAAGTCGGATTACCTTTCCCCTTTATGATACTGCACAGTGGAAATTGAATGCACATGTGCGTTTTGGGGGATGACAATGTGGAATCATAGCATGCAGTCTCCAACCCCATAGCTTGCGTACTTTGCACAATACACATTAAGATCTAGGTGTCCCATTCCCGTGGTCACCACAGTGGTCTACAACATTCTTCCTGAACTGGATCTCAGTCACTTCGAGTTACTATGTAATACCCTCCTTTCTCTCATGACATTGACCTGTATGTACATCCAAGGCTAATTATGAGTTCCATTTTGTTCTCATCTTTCTTTTTGCTTAAGGAAAGGGTAGAAAAGTACCGTGAAAAAAAAAAAAAACAGAAGTGCTATTCTCTCTTAATTCAGGCCAACATGTTATAAAATGGTATCTTCATACTTATTTGGGTAGACTCGGGGCATTTGTTACCTTACAGTGGAAGTCTTTGAAACTCATTTTGCCTAAATCATCTAACCTTTCTCACTTTTTCCCAGTTTACTAGTTCTCTCACATTATACAGCCTATCTCCTTCATACTACTTATATGGCTCATACTAATACTTGTTAGACAAGGGCTATTTGTTGGTTCCCGGCCACCCGGCTAGCTTAGACCCAAAATAATCACACAGAAACTGTATTAATTAAATCACTGATTGGCCCATTAGCTCTAGCTTCTTATTGGCTAATCTCTTACATATTAATTTAGCCCATTTCTATTAATCTGTGTATCACCACGTGACTGTGGCTTACCAGCAAATTTTCGGTATGTCTGACTCTGGAAGTGCCTCCATGGCTTCTCTCCTGATTCTGCCTTCCTTTCTCCTAACATACAGGCTAGCTTTCCCCACCTGGTTCTGTTCTTCCCTGCCATAGGCTCAAAGCAGTTCTTTATTCATTAACCAATAAAAGCAACACATAGAGAGAAGGACCTCCCACACCAAATATTTCCATGTACATAAGTTCAACTCCTGTAAAGACATATGAAGACTAGCTTATAGACATTTCCTAGCCCATGCACACTAGAACATAATCTCTTAGAGCCCAAATCCATTTCCTGTGTTTTCTTGTTTATTAGAGTATCCACAATTGTTTGAAAGATGGCAAGTACCTACTAGGCTGTGCTTCATAAACCTTCCCTAAATGACTGAATGAATAAAGAACAGATAAAAGCAGAGAATCAAACTAAGTCTATGCTTATTATGAAGTTTTATCAATGCTCAGTAATGCTCAAAATAAGACTATTGAATTACAATGTGATGGGTATTAAGAAATTCATAAGCTTTGTCCAAACTTTCTAAAAATGGCAAACATTTGAGATGTTTTCAAGGAAATGTAATTTGTTTTGAAATTGTCTGTCTTTTCTAATTTTATGCAAGATTTGTTTTTCACTTGACTAGGTGGCAAGCACAGTATGAGGTTTGTAAAGCTCCCGAGATAAGGTTTGCTTTAGAATTGCCAAGTGAGCATGTTTTATTCATATCTAGTGATCTGGGAGCATGCAAATAACTGACATGAAACAAATGTGCAGAGTTTAAGCCTGTAGTATCAGATCTCGAAGGATTAGTAATGGCAGCAAACAGATAAGAGGGAGGACATGAAGAAGTAGCTGCGCTTTAACAGAAGAAGCATCAATGCCAATATAGCCAACATTTCTGATTAAATAGTCTTGATATGATATTCATCTTTATTTTCAAAACTAGACCATTATAATTGCAGTTATATTCCACAACAAACAATGTCTCGTCTAGGGGTGTTTTCCAAGTATCCTCTGAACTGTTTTCCTAGAAAATGAACTGAAGATTAATGACTCTCATATTTCATGCTGATGTATTCATGAGTGTTTTATTGTTTAAATGTGTCTTGCTTGTAGAGTCAGTGCACACAGTGAAATCTCCATGGAAATCTGATCTGTACACTTAACCTCTGATATGTTTTCTTCTGAAGGAGGAGGAAAATGGAGAGGAAGTCCTCCCATTTCGGAACAGTGATCCCATGATTGGAACACATACAGAGAAGACCTCCCTCAAAGCCAGCGACTCTATGGATAGCCTCTACAGTGGTCAGAGCTCATCAAGTAAGGCTAATGTGTAAGAGGCGGCATCTGAGAAATGAAGCCCGGGTTAAACTAATTAAAAAACAATGAAAGATCACCTTGAGGTTGTTTATCAGATTAGAAACAAAGACCAGACATTTGATATAGAGAAGCTGAAAAGGTTGGATACATTGACTCTACATGGAGTTATTGATTGTGATACACAGCATAACATATTTTGACACGATAGCCTGCAGAGCTCTTGTGAAAATGCTTTGAACAAGTTGTGCTAAATAACAAAATCTGATACCAAATTGTATGCTCAGAAAACCTCGTGTTATCTTGAGTCAAATGATATAAAATTAATCAAAATAGAGAAATAAAATTCTGTTCTTTATTTTTCTCCTTTGATTTTTTCTTTTTGTCTTTGTCCCTTCTTCTCCCCCATCTCGTTTCTCCCATTCCTCCCCTTTTTCTCCCTTCCCTTCCTTTCTTTTTTTTAAAATTTATTTTGGTTTTCTGCAAAGTGCAGGATACATGCCTCAATTCTATCACTTACGTTTACCATTAGTAAGTAGAGTCTGAAACAATAAATATTACCACATGATAGATATGTCACGAGTGGTATGGGAAAGTAGATTAGCAGGCAACTGTAAGGATTGCTGAGCCAACACTGATATTTGATAAGAAGGACATCACTCAAGATGCAGTCACATTTTTCTGCTGCAGTACTCACAAGAAAGTACTGAGGGTGCTGGTGCCTTATGTCTTTCTGTATGTGAAGTGTTATCTTTCCTCCGTCATTTCAGGAATTGCAAATGTCACTGAAAAGTTTATTTTACTCTTCCCTTTAAATTAACTACTTTTGTTATTTGAAGATGACTCACAAAGAGAAGATATTTTAAATATCCTCAAATTTATTCATATTTGCTGTACAACAGTTATTTTGTGATGAAAACTAAGGCAGAAACATTTGAAGGATGCAGTGTGTGTGTGATTCAGTTTTCATAAGTATCCATTTCTGCTAAAAGTATTCCAATTCATGTTGTGATACTGAATGTGGGAAGAAATTTTCTTACTCCAGTCCACGGGGTAAAGCCTGCTCCTACACATTCATTCATCTAGAAGGGAGGCCAGGGAGAGAATGTTCCACTTCCATGCTACACTTCTGTTCATGCACAATGCCCAACGTCTTGCAGGATTTTTACCTTATTTCATAATGCATGATAGGGAAACTACCGCTGTTGACTCCCCGAGCAGCAAAAGGTCATTCTCAAGGAGGAAGTGAGGAGACTGTGGGTGTGGGAGAAACACGGGGGCCCTTGCATTGGCGGCAGAACTGACAAGACAGAAAGAAACAGACTGAAGCAAAAGAGCTTTGTTCTGTTTTGCTTTCTTACTCCCGAAATCAAGAGCAGAAAGGAAGGGGGGCAGAAAGCAAGCAGCCCGGCAGAATAGGATAGCTTGGAGGTACAGATGTTTGGGCCATCTTCTCCTCTGCAAGACACACAAAAGCATCACCTTTTATAAGCAAAGATTTTTTTTTTTCTCTTTGGCCTTTGGCACACAGTCAGAATTCTGGGACAAACCTTCATTACAATCGTGTAAGTTATAAAGAACTCTGAAATGACATGTGTAGGCCATTTATGATCAATAATAACACATAATGACTCAAATGTTATGTATCAAATTCTTTCTTAGTTTTCAAGTATGAAAATTTCTTTCTAGGTCTAGGCTTGAACCTATACCTTGCTACAGATTAGTAAGTGGGCAATTCTTAATGCCCTTTAAGATAGATCAGATCATAGAGCCAAAAGGAGACAGGATTGGAATAAAGATTGAGGAGCATATTCAGCTTGGCAGGGAACGAGTCACAACTAACTCTAAAGAGTGAGTCACCGAGGGAGTGTGATTAGGAGCCCAATCAGACTGGCATCCATTGCTCCAGCTCTAGACAAGGTGCCAGAGGCTACGAACCTTTGATAACCTGCTAACCTTTTTTTTTTTTTTAATCAGGTGGAATAACAAGCTGTTCAGATGGAACAAGTAACAGGGATAGTTTTCGACTGGATGACGACAGCCCCTACACAGGGCCATTCTGTGGCCGTGCTAGAGTACACACAGACTTCACTCCAAGTCCCTATGACACCGACTCCCTCAAAATCAAGGTAGGCCCACATTACATCTGCTTCCTGGTCTGCCGAATGCCAGTTGTGCGATTTCCTTTAGGAACTACAGAAAGTTTGTTTTCATAGTAAGCTGGACTGATGCCCCAATGGGAAAAATTTGAACTTAATGTGAGGTGGGGTGAGAGGGATCAGTCTCCTGTGGCCATTAACAAAAGACTCTCAGAGGTGATGAGCTAGGTGTGCCCACCTGATACCGGCTAGACACAAGTAATAGAGCAAAGGGAGTAGGCAAAACCAGAACTATGAGACAGGCACCCAGCAGAGCAAAGGCTTGGGGAACCACACTTGGCTGGGCAGCTCCAGTTCTTTCTAATTTGGTTGCCTCATGTAACCAGAGCTCTTTCTCTATTGATATCCCCACCACAAATGTCACCATATAACAAATTACCCTCAGCTTTTAGGCTTCAAATAACACCTAAACATTCAATCACAGTTTTTGAGGGCATAAACCTGGATATGACTCAGCTGCCATCTTCACAAGGATATCCCTGGGAAAATCAGGGTGTCAGTAACACTATGTCTCCCCTGAGACTTAAAGCTCCCATGGGTAGGTAGAACATAGTTTGTGGTAACTCCCTACAAAATTATGTCCATGTGCCACTAGGTGATTTTTTTGGAGCTCTCACAGAACACAATAAACTTCTCACATGTCCTGAGTAAGGAAACTGAGTCTTTGGGGTCATCTGTCAGTTTTGCTGAAATTTGTAAGTTTAAACGACACAAGGTACAAGACCACAAATGTAAAATATGACAGGGAAGATCCAGTGAAGAACTGTCACACCTAGAAACTTATTACTGCTTTTAGGGAGTATGCTGGTCTCCTGGGCGTATAGTATCTGGCCTGTCACTTCATTCTCTCAGGGAAAAGTGCAGACACCTAGACCCAAACTCATAAGACAGACAGGTACACATACTATCTCAATCAGAGAGATCATATCTTTCAGTCACAATCACATCCAGTTATATGTTACTAGAGCAAATAAATTGGTATTTTTCTTCAATCCTATGTTCACAGACCTGCATGAAAATATAGATTTAAGCATAGCTTTAAGGATAGAGCCTTAAAACTAGCAAATATTGGGATCTATGGCATCTCATTGGGATGTAAAGTTATATCTCAAAAGAATAACTTTGATTCTTATTTGAGTAAACATGACTCATGAAATAGGCACATATATTTTTATAGAAATTAAATCTTCTCATAAAGAAGTATTGTCAAGAGAATTTTTACTCTTGCCAATAATTGCATCCTATAACCAAATGTAGTCTTAGATATGAATACACAAAATGCTAGTTGGTTTGGTCATGTCATTCTGCCTAATTCATTCGTCAATGAAAACTGTGTTGTGGATTTTATTTTATAGAATATCTCTCTTTGATGTTATCAGACTTTGGGGAAATCCCAGTGAGGTTACAACGTGCTATCTGGGAAACCGAGGTCCTTACATGGAATTCCTAGTCTCATTAATAAAATAATTTAAGAATGGGATCAAAATTAAGGAAAATCTGATTGTATTTAAAAAAAAACAGGGCAGCAAGTTTTCAGTCTCTCCAGCTACAGGGAAGAGGAATATAAAGAGAAGAAACAGAGAAAAACATGGCATCTGAGTTAGTTGAGTGATGTGGGAGTGTCATATCAATCTGTTGATTTCATTGGCTGAGCAATAAAGAAACTGCTGGCCCTGATAGGTTGAAAGATAGGTGGGCGGAATAAACAGAATAGAATTCTGGGCGGAAGAGGAAGTGAGGTCAGACTCTGCTCTGCTCCCGGAGACTCGACAGCTCTGCTCTCTGGAGCAGAGACACCATGATGGACAGAGGCTAGAATCTTCCCG